>NC_092523.1:49093500-49729500 GCF_037038585.1 Patagioenas fasciata | reverse complement strand
GCATGCTTCGTTGTAGCTCTCTTGCCGGTCGCCGGCTTAGCGGCTTGCTTTGCGCGACTAGGTCTGCGGAGAGAAGGAGATAGCGCCGGAAACCTTGCCTTTTGCCTTCTTCGGCGCTGGAACCTGGTTGCTGCGCCTTCTCTTTGTCCATGTGCACACACACGATTCCTCAGCGAAAACCATGCAGAAACCTTTCCACGAGCACCCAGGGATGTGCACCCAGCACCACGTGCACCCAGCACACGCAGCTAGAGAAAAGCACCTACCTTTTCACACACTGATGCCTAAGCAAACGCGTGGCCACACACACGCACACATCCGCAAGCGCGCCTACTCCCATCTATTGAGGGAAAGACGGACGAGCAACGTCCTGACAGGCTTGAGGGGAAATACGTCCGTTGATGGTTGGCGTACTGCACGCCCGCCTACGGGGCTGCAGGGGAATCCACATTTGGAAGGTACCTGAAGATGTGTGCCTGTTCTTGGAGCTCCGCTAGTAGGGTAGCAAAGACACTCGTAGGCAGTACTGAATGCTGCTCCGTGCTACTTCTCCTCCGCTGGCAAATGCTTCACAGTCGCCCGAGGAAAGACGTTTAACAATCGATCTCCAAGAGGAACGAAACACATGATGCCATAAGGCGAAAGAATAGCAGGGCATCTCTTCACAAGCTTGTCCCTGATCTATAGCTGAGGGCAAACACTTGTGTGCTTGTGGCAGAGCGTGTGTCTTTCCTGGAAGCGTTTGGGAGTTTTGCTCAGACGCGTGTTTCCTCAAGTTCAAGAATCAAGATCTAGGATACCTGCAGACAGGTGCCTGTTTGTGTGGAGACAGTCTGTTTGAAACTGTGTTCCTCAGCGCCCGCTCTTTCTCCCCGTCGCTCCACACGCCTGGGAGTCCCTTTCTTTCTCTCCACAAGCACGTGTGTTGACTTCGTCGCACATGTGCATCTGCACAAGCGTTGAGCTCAGCAGAGCGTGTCTCTTGACACTTGATGTGCGTTGGCTGTGTCTGCCTGCTCCAGTGAAGAGAGAAACGGGAAATCATCTTGGTAGAGGCAACAAAGCAAAAGCGAGGCAGGATTGACATCTGCTCAACAGAGACGGATTCCCTGCGCTGACACAGTTCACAGTTACACGAGAAGCAATCTGAGCGGTCCATCGACCGGAGACGTGTTTCCCAAGAGGTCGTTTAGCGAGTGAACAGCAGTGTGCGCGACTTTCAGGAGTGTGCCTGGAAAGTGCCAGAATCACCAGAGCATCTGTGCAAAAGCTGCTGCCTCTGTGACCGCATTGAGGCACGTTCCCGTGTCTGCGAGTACATAGACGGCTCTTCGCGTTCACTCCGAGGGAAACGGTCCGCTATTGCTTCTGTGCGTACAGACGCGATTCCCTTGTCTCTTGCGAACACAGGGAACTCTGTGCATCCAAATCTACAGGCTAAGGACGCGTCTGCATATGTTTTGGTGAACAAGCGAGTGTGCGTGTTCTGACAGCTGCCTCTATGCAGACGTCTCCACAGAGCCACTTCTGAATGCCCCGCAGCCCAGGACTGAATGGATACACTAACAAGTGCACCGGTGTGAGCAACCACATACGCAGAAGGACGTCTTTCATCTCACAGAAGCGCGAACGTCTTGGCGTTCAAGCACATGGCAGAAACAAGGTGTGAACAGATGAGCTGCTGCTATTTTCTCCGTTCGGCATGCTTCGTTGTAGCTCTCTTGCCGGTCGCCGGCTTAGCGGCTTGCTTTGCGCGACTAGGTCTGCGGAGAGAAGGAGATAGCGCCGGAAACCTTGCCTTTTGCCTTCTTCGGCGCTGGAACCTGGTTGCTGCGCCTTCTCTTTGTCCATGTGCACACACACGATTCCTCAGCGAAAACCATGCAGAAACCTTTCCACGAGCACCCAGGGATGTGCACCCAGCACCACGTGCACGCACACGCAGCTAGAGAAAAGCACCTACCTTTTCACACACTGATGCCTAAGCAAACGCGTGGCCACACACACGCACACATCCGCAAGCGCGCCTACTCCCATCTATTGAGGGAAAGACGGACGAGCAACGTCCTGACAGGCTTGAGGGGAAAAACGTCCGTTGATGGTTGGCGTACTGCACGCCCGCCTACGGGGCTGCAGGGGAATCCACATTTGGAAGGTACCTGAAGATGTGTGCCTGTTCTTGGAGCTCCGCTAGTAGGGTAGCAAAGACACTCGTAGGCAGTACTGAATGCTGCTCCGTGCTACTTCTCCTCCGCTGGCAAATGCTTCACAGTCGCCCGAGGAAAGACGTTTAACAATCGATCTCCAAGAGGAACGAAACACATGATGCCATAAGGCGAAAGAATAGCAGGGCATCTCTTCACAAGCTTGTCCCTGATCTATAGCTGAGGGCAAACACTTGTGTGCTTGTGGCAGAGCGTGTGTCTTTCCTGGAAGCGTTTGGGAGTTTTGCTCAGACGCGTGTTTCCTCAAGTTCAAGAATCAAGATCTAGGATACCTGCAGACAGGTGCCTGTTTGTGTGGAGACAGTCTGTTTGAAACTGTGTTCCTCAGCGCCCGCTCTTTCTCCCCGTCGCTCCACACGCCTGGGAGTCCCTTTCTTTCTCTCCACAAGCACGTGTGTTGACTTCGTCGCACATGTGCATCTGCACAAGCGTTGAGCTCAGCAGAGCGTGTCTCTTGACACTTGATGTGCGTTGGCTGTGTCTGCCTGCTCCAGTGAAGAGAGAAACGGGAAATCATCTTGGTAGAGGCAACAAAGCAAAAGCGACGCAGGATTGACATCTGCTCAACAGAGACGGATTCCCTGCGCTGACACAGTTCACAGTTACACGAGAAGCAATCTGAGCGGTCCATCGACCGGAGACGTGTTTCCCAAGAGGTCGTTTAGCGAGTGAACAGCAGTGTGCGCGACTTTCAGGAGTGTGCCTGGAAAGTGCCAGAATCACCAGAGCATCTGTGCAAAAGCTGCTGCCTCTGTGACCGCATTGAGGCACGTTCCCGTGTCTGCGAGTACATAGACGGCTCTTCGCGTTCACTCCGAGGGAAACGGTCCGCTATTGCTTCTGTGCGTACAGACGCGATTCCCTTGTCTCTTGCGAACACAGGGAACTCTGTGCATCCAAATCTACAGGCTAAGGACGCGTCTGCATATGTTTTGGTGAACAATCGAGTGTGCGTGTTCTGACAGCTGCCTCTATGCAGACGTCTCCACAGAGCCACTTCTGAATGCCCCGCAGCCCAGGACTGAATGGATACACTAACAAGTGCACCGGTGTGAGCAACCACATACGCAGAAGGACGTCTTTCATCTCACAGAAGCGCGAACGTCTTGGCGTTCAAGCACATGGCAGAAACAAGGTGTGAACAGATGAGCTGCTGCTATTTTCTCCGTTCGGCATGCTTCGTTGTAGCTCTCTTGCCGGTCGCCGGCTTAGCGGCTTGCTTTGCGCGACTAGGTCTGCGGAGAGAAGGAGATAGCGCCGGAAACCTTGCCTTTTGCCTTCATCGGCGCTGGAACCTGGTTGCTGCGCCTTCTCTTTGTCCATGTGCACACACACGATTCCTCAGCGAAAACCATGCAGAAACCTTTCCACGAGCACCCAGGGATGTGCACCCAGCACCACGTGCACCCAGCACACGCAGCTAGAGAAAAGCACCTACCTTTTCACACACTGATGCCTAAGCAAACGCGTGGCCACACACACGCACACATCCGCAAGCGCGCCTACTCCCATCTATTGAGGGAAAGACGGACGAGCAACGTCCTGACAGGCTTGAGGGGAAAAACGTCCGTTGATGGTTGGCGTACTGCACGCCCGCCTACGGGGCTGCAGGGGAATCCACATTTGGAAGGTACCTGAAGATGTGTGCCTGTTCTTGGAGCTCCGCTAGTAGGGTAGCAAAGACACTCGTAGGCAGTACTGAATGCTGCTCCGTGCTACTTCTCCTCCGCTGGCAAATGCTTCACAGTCGCCCTAGGAAAGACGTTTAACAATCGATCTCCAAGAGGAACGAAACACATGATGCCATAAGGCGAAAGAATAGCAGGGCATCTCTTCACAAGCTTGTCCCTGATCTATAGCTGAGGGCAAACACTTGTGTGCTTGTGGCAGAGCGTGTGTCTTTCCTGGAAGCGTTTGGGAGTTTTGCTCAGACGCGTGTTTCCTCAAGTTCAAGAATCAAGATCTAGGATACCTGCAGACAGGTGCCTGTTTGTGTGGAGACAGTCTGTTTGAAACTGTGTTCCTCAGCGCCCGCTCTTTCTCCCCGTCGCTCCACACGCCTGGGAGTCCCTTTCTTTCTCTCCACAAGCACGTGTGTTGACTTCGTCGCACATGTGCATCTGCACAAGCGTTGAGCTCAGCAGAGCGTGTCTCTTGACACTTGATGTGCGTTGGCTGTGTCTGCGTGCTCCAGTGAAGAGAGAAACGGGAAATCATCTTGGTAGAGGCAACAAAGCAAAAGCGAGGCAGGATTGACATCTGCTCAACAGAGACGGATTCCCTGCGCTGACACAGTTCACAGTTACACGAGAAGCAATCTGAGCGGTCCATCGACCGGAGACGTGTTTCCCAAGAGGTCGTTTAGCGAGTGAACAGCAGTGTGCGCGACTTTCAGGAGTGTGCCTGGAAAGTGCCAGAATCACCAGAGCATCTGTGCAAAAGCTGCTGCCTCTGTGACCGCATTGAGGCACGTTCCCGTGTCTGCGAGTACATAGACGGCTCTTCGCGTTCACTCCGAGGGAAACGGTCCGCTATTGCTTCTGTGCGTACAGACGCGATTCCCTTGTCTCTTGCGAACACAGGGAACTCTGTGCATCCAAATCTACAGGCTAAGGACGCGTCTGCATATGTTTTGGTGAACAATCGAGTGTGCGTGTTCTGACAGCTGCCTCTATGCAGACGTCTCCACAGAGCCACTTCTGAATGCCCCGCAGCCCAGGACTGAAGGGATACACTAACAAGTGCACCGGTGTGAGCAACCACATACGCAGAAGGACGTCTTTCATCTCACAGAAGCGCGAACGTCTTGGCGTTCAAGCACATGGCAGAAACAAGGTGTGAACAGATGAGCTGCTGCTATTTTCTCCGTTCGGCATGCTTCGTTGTAGCTCTCTTGCCGGTCGCCGGCTTAGCGGCTTGCTTTGCGCGACTAGGTCTGCGGAGAGAAGGAGATAGCGCCGGAAACCTTGCCTTTTGCCTTCTTCGGCGCTGGAACCTGGTTGCTGCGCCTTCTCTTTGTCCATGTGCACACACACGATTCCTCAGCGAAAACCATGCAGAAACCTTTCCACGAGCACCCAGGGATGTGCACCCAGCACCACGTGCACCCAGCACACGCAGCTAGAGAAAAGCACCTACCTTTTCACACACTGATGCCTAAGCAAACGCGTGGCCACACACACGCACACATCCGCAAGCGCGCCTACTCCCATCTATTGAGGGAAAGACGGACGAGCAACGTCCTGACAGGCTTGAGGGGAAAAACGTCCGTTGATGGTTGGCGTACTGCACGCCCGCCTACGGGGCTGCAGGGGAATCCACATTTGGAAGGTACCTGAAGATGTGTGCCTGTTCTTGGAGCTCCGCTAGTAGGGTAGCAAAGACACTCGTAGGCAGTACTGAATGCTGCTCCGTGCTACTTCTCCTCCGCTG
Source organism: Patagioenas fasciata (assembly GCF_037038585.1). Taxonomy (NCBI): domain Eukaryota; kingdom Metazoa; phylum Chordata; class Aves; order Columbiformes; family Columbidae; genus Patagioenas; species Patagioenas fasciata. Next base: position 49,723,843 of record NC_092523.1, on the reverse strand, counting down.
GCAAATGCTTCACAGTCGCCCTAGGAAAGACGTTTAACAATCGATCTCCAAGAGGAACGAAACACATGATGCCATAAGGCGAAAGAATAGCAGGGCATCTCTTCACAAGCTTGTCCCTGATCTATAGCTGAGGGCAAACACTTGTGTGCTTGTGGCAGAGCGTGTGTCTTTCCTGGAAGCGTTTGGGAGTTTTGCTCAGACGCGTGTTTCCTCAAGTTCAAGAATCAAGATCTAGGATACCTGCAGACAGGTGCCTGTTTGTGTGGAGACAGTCTGTTTGAAACTGTGTTCCTCAGCGCCCGCTCTTTCTCCCCGTCGCTCCACACGCCTGGGAGTCCCTTTCTTTCTCTCCACAAGCACGTGTGTTGACTTCGTCGCACATGTGCATCTGCACAAGCGTTGAGCTCAGCAGAGCGTGTCTCTTGACACTTGATGTGCGTTGGCTGTGTCTGCGTGCTCCAGTGAAGAGAGAAACGGGAAATCATCTTGGTAGAGGCAACAAAGCAAAAGCGAGGCAGGATTGACATCTGCTCAACAGAGACGGATTCCCTGCGCTGACACAGTTCACAGTTACACGAGAAGCAATCTGAGCGGTCCATCGACCGGAGACGTGTTTCCCAAGAGGTCGTTTAGCGAGTGAACAGCAGTGTGCGCGACTTTCGGGAGTGTGCCTGGAAAGTGCCAGAATCACCAGAGCATCTGTGCAAAAGCTGCTGCCTCTGTGACCGCATTGAGGCACGTTCCCGTGTCTGCGAGTACATAGACGGCTCTTCGCGTTCACTCCGAGGGAAACGGTCCGCTATTGCTTCTGTGCGTACAGACGCGATTCCCTTGTCTCTTGCGAACACAGGGAACTCTGTGCATCCAAATCTACAGGCTAAGGACGCGTCTGCATATGTTTTGGTGAACAATCGAGTGTGCGTGTTCTGACAGCTGCCTCTATGCAGACGTCTCCACAGAGCCACTTCTGAATGCCCCGCAGCCCAGGACTGAAGGGATACACTAACAAGTGCACCGGTGTGAGCAACTACATACGCAGAAGGACGTCTTTCATCTCACAGAAGCGCGAACGTCTTGGCGTTCAAGCACATGGCAGAAACAAGGTGTGAACAGATGAGCTGCTGCTATTTTCTCCGTTCGGCATGCTTCGTTGTAGCTCTCTTGCCGGTCGCCGGCTTAGCGGCTTGCTTTGCGCGACTAGGTCTGCGGAGAGAAGGAGATAGCGCCGGAAACCTTGCCTTTTGCCTTCTTCGGCGCTGGAACCTGGTTGCTGCGCCTTCTCTTTGTCCATGTGCACACACACGATTCCTCAGCGAAAACCATGCAGAAACCTTTCCACGAGCACCCAGGGATGTGCACCCAGCACCACGTGCACGCACACGCAGCTAGAGAAAAGCACCTACCTTTTCACACACTGATGCCTAAGCAAACGCGTGGCCACACACACGCACACATCCGCAAGCGCGCCTACTCCCATCTATTGAGGGAAAGACGGACGAGCAACGTCCTGACAGGCTTGAGGGGAAAAACGTCCGTTGATGGTTGGCGTACTGCACGCCCGCCTACGGGGCTGCAGGGGAATCCACATTTGGAAGGTACCTGAAGATGTGTGCCTGTTCTTGGAGCTCCGCTAGTAGGGTAGCAAAGACACTCGTAGGCAGTACTGAATGCTGCTCCGTGCTACTTCTCCTCCGCTGGCAAATGCTTCACAGTCGCCCTAGGAAAGACGTTTAACAATCGATCTCCAAGAGGAACGAAACACATGATGCCATAAGGCGAAAGAATAGCAGGGCATCTCTTCACAAGCTTGTCCCTGATCTATAGCTGAGGGCAAACACTTGTGTGCTTGTGGGAGAGCGTGTGTCTTTCCTGGAAGCGTTTGGGAGTTTTGCTCAGACGCGTGTTTCCTCAAGTTCAAGAATCAAGATCTAGGATACCTGCAGACAGGTGCCTGTTTGTGTGGAGACAGTCTGTTTGAAACTGTGTTCCTCAGCGCCCGCTCTTTCTCCCCGTCGCTCCACACGCCTGGGAGTCCCTTTCTTTCTCTCCACAAGCACGTGTGTTGACTTCGTCGCACATGTGCATCTGCACAAGCGTTGAGCTCAGCAGAGCGTGTCTCTTGACACTTGATGTGCGTTGGCTGTGTCTGCGTGCTCCAGTGAAGAGAGAAACGGGAAATCATCTTGGTAGAGGCAACAAAGCAAAAGCGAGGCAGGATTGACATCTGCTCAACAGAGACGGATTCCCTGCGCTGACACAGTTCACAGTTACACGAGAAGCAATCTGAGCGGTCCATCGACCGGAGACGTGTTTCCCAAGAGGTCGTTTAGCGAGTGAACAGCAGTGTGCGCGGCTTTCAGGAGTGTGCCTGGAAAGTGCCAGAATCACCAGAGCATCTGTGCAAAAGCTGCTGCCTCTGTGACCGCATTGAGGCACGTTCCCGTGTCTGCGAGTACATAGACGGCTCTTCGCGTTCACTCCGAGGGAAACGGTCCGCTATTGCTTCTGTGCGTACAGACGCGATTCCCTTGTCTCTTGCGAACACAGGGAACTCTGTGCATCCAAATCTACAGGCTAAGGACGCGTCTGCATATGTTTTGGTGAACAATCGAGTGTGCGTGTTCTGACAGCTGCCTCTATGCAGACGTCTCCACAGAGCCACTTCTGAATGCCCCGCAGCCCAGGACTGAAGGGATACACTAACAAGTGCACCGGTGTGAGCAACTACATATGCAGAAGGACGTCTTTCATCTCACAGAAGCGCGAACGTCTTGGCGTTCAAGCACATGGCAGAAACAAGGTGTGAACAGATGAGCTGCTGCTATTTTCTCCGTTCGGCATGCTTCGTTGTAGCTCTCTTGCCGGTCGCCGGCTTAGCGGCTTGCTTTGCGCGACTAGGTCTGCGGAGAGAAGGAGATAGCGCCGGAAACCTTGCCTTTTGCCTTCTTCGGCGCTGGAACCCGGTTGCTGCGCCTTCTCTTTGTCCATGTGCACACACACGATTCCTCAGCGAAAACCATGCAGAAACCTTTCCACGAGCACCCAGGGATGTGCACCCAGCACCACGTGCACGCACACGCAGCTAGAGAAAAGCACCTACCTTTTCACACACTGATGCCTAAGCAAACGCGTGGCCACACACACGCACACATCCGCAAGCGCGCCTACTCCCATCTATTGAGGGAAAGACGGACGAGCAACGTCCTGACAGGCTTGAGGGGAAAAACGTCCGTTGATGGTTGGCGTACTGCACGCCCGCCTACGGGGCTGCAGGGGAATCCACATTTGGAAGGTACCTGAAGATGTGTGCCTGTTCTTGGAGCTCCGCTAGTAGGGTAGCAAAGACACTCGTAGGCAGTACTGAATGCTGCTCCGTGCTACTTCTCCTCCGCTGGCAAATGCTTCACAGTCGCCCTAGGAAAGACGTTTAACAATCGATCTCCAAGAGGAACGAAACACATGATGGCATAAGGCGAAAGAATAGCAGGGCATCTCTTCACAAGCTTGTCCCTGATCTATAGCTGAGGGCAAACACTTGTGTGCTTGTGGGAGAGCGTGTGTCTTTCCTGGAAGCGTTTGGGAGTTTTGCTCAGACGCGTGTTTCCTCAAGTTCAAGAATCAAGATCTAGGATACCTGCAGACAGGTGCCTGTTTGTGTGGAGACAGTCTGTTTGAAACTGTGTTCCTCAGCGCCCGCTCTTTCTCCCCGTCGCTCCACACGCCTGGGAGTCCCTTTCTTTCTCTCCACAAGCACGTGTGTTGACTTCGTCGCACATGTGCATCTGCACAAGCGTTGAGCTCAGCAGAGCGTGTCTCTTGACACTTGATGTGCGTTGGCTGTGTCTGCGTGCTCCAGTGAAGAGAGAAACGGGAAATCATCTTGGTAGAGGCAACAAAGCAAAAGCGAGGCAGGATTGACATCTGCTCAACAGAGACGGATTCCCTGCGCTGACACAGTTCACAGTTACACGAGAAGCAATCTGAGCGGTCCATCGACCGGAGACGTGTTTCCCAAGAGGTCGTTTAGCGAGTGAACAGCAGTGTGCGCGGCTTTCAGGAGTGTGCCTGGAAAGTGCCAGAATCACCAGAGCATCTGTGCAAAAGCTGCTGCCTCTGTGACCGCATTGAGGCACGTTCCCGTGTCTGCGAGTACATAGACGGCTCTTCGCGTTCACTCCGAGGGAAACGGTCCGCTATTGCTTCTGTGCGTACAGACGCGATTCCCTTGTCTCTTGCGAACACAGGGAACTCTGTGCATCCAAATCTACAGGCTAAGGACGCGTCTGCATATGTTTTGGTGAACAATCGAGTGTGCGTGTTCTGACAGCTGCCTCTATGCAGACGTCTCCACAGAGCCACTTCTGAATGCCCCGCAGCCCAGGACTGAATGGATACACTAACAAGTGCACCGGTGTGAGCAACTACATACGCAGAAGGACGTCTTTCATCTCACAGAAGCGCGAACGTCTTGGCGTTCAAGCACATGGCAGAAACAAGGTGTGAACAGATGAGCTGCTGCTATTTTCTCCGTTCGACATGCTTCGTTGTAGCTCTCTTGCCGGTCGCCGGCTTAGCGGCTTGCTTTGCGCGACTAGGTCTGCGGAGAGAAGGAGATAGCGCCGGAAACCTTGCCTTTTGCCTTCTTCGGCGCTGGAACCTGGTTGCTGCGCCTTCTCTTTGTCCATGTGCACACACACGATTCCTCAGCGAAAACCATGCAGAAACCTTTCCACGAGCACCCAGGGATGTGCACCCAGCACCACGTGCACGCACACGCAGCTAGAGAAAAGCACCTACCTTTTCACACTCTGATGCCTAAGCAAACGCGTGGCCACACACACGCACACATCCGCAAGCGCGCCTACTCCCATCTATTGAGGGAAAGACGGACGAGCAACGTCCTGACAGGCTTGAGGGGAAAAACGTCCGTTGATGGTTGGCGTACTGCATGCCCGCCTACGGGGCTGCAGGGGAATCCACATTTGGAAGGTACCTGAAGACGTGTGCCTGTTCTTGGAGCTCCGCTAGTAGGGTAGCAAAGACACTCGTAGGCAGTACTGAATGCTGCTCCGTGCTACTTCTCCTCCGCTGGCAAATGCTTCACAGTCGCCCTAGGAAAGACGTTTAACAATCGATCTCCAAGAGGAACGAAACACATGATGGCATAAGGCGAAAGAATAGCAGGGCATCTCTTCACAAGCTTGTCCCTGATCTATAGCTGAGGGCAAACACTTGTGTGCTTGTGGGAGAGCGTGTGTCTTTCCTGGAAGCGTTTGGGAGTTTTGCTCAGACGCGTGTTTCCTCAAGTTCAAGAATCAAGATCTAGGATACCTGCAGACAGGTGCCTGTTTGTGTGGAGACAGTCTGTTTGAAACTGTGTTCCTCAGCGCCCGCTCTTTCTCCCCGTCGCTCCACACGCCTGGGAGTCCCTTTCTTTCTCTCCACAAGCACGTGTGTTGACTTCGTCGCACATGTGCATCTGCACAAGCGTTGAGCTCAGCAGAGCGTGTCTCTTGACACTTGATGTGCGTTGGCTGTGTCTGCGTGCTCCAGTGAAGAGAGAAACGGGAAATCATCTTGGTAGAGGCAACAAAGCAAAAGCGAGGCAGGATTGACATCTGCTCAACAGAGACGGATTCCCTGCGCTGACACAGTTCACAGTTACACGAGAAGCAATCTGAGCGGTCTATCGACCGGAGACGTGTTTCCCAAGAGGTCGTTTAGCGAGTGAACAGCAGTGTGCGCGGCTTTCAGGAGTGTGCCTGGAAAGTGCCAGAATCACCAGAGCATCTGTGCAAAAGCTGCTGCCTCTGTGACCGCATTGAGGCACGTTCCCGTGTCTGCGAGTACATAGACGGCTCTTCGCTTTCACTCCGAGGGAAACGGTCCGCTATTGCTTCTGTGCGTACAGACGCGATTCCCTTGTCTCTTGCGAACACAGGGAACTCTGTGCATCCAAATCTACAGGCTAAGGACGCGTCTGCATATGTTTTGGTGAACAATCGAGTGTGCGTGTTCTGACAGCTGCCTCTATGCAGACGTCTCCACAGAGCCACTTCTGAATGCCCCGCAGCCCAGGACTGAAGGGATACACTAACAAGTGCACCGGTGTGAGCAACCACATATGCAGAAGGACGTCTTTCATCTCACAGAAGCGCGAACGTCTTGGCGTTCAAGCACATGGCAGAAACAAGGTGTGAACAGATGAGCTGCTGCTATTTTCTCCGTTCGGCATGCTTCGTTGTAGCTCTCTTGCCGGTCGCCGGCTTAGCGGCTTGCTTTGCGCGACTAGGTCTGCGGAGAGAAGGAGATAGCGCCGGAAACCTTGCCTTTTGCCTTCTTCGGCGCTGGAACCCGGTTGCTGCGCCTTCTCTTTGTCCATGTGCACACACACGATTCCTCAGCGAAAACCATGCAGAAACCTTTCTTCGAGCACCCAGGGATGTGCACCCAGCACCACGTGCACGCACACGCAGCTAGAGAAAAGCACCTACCTTTTCACACACTGATGCCTAAGCAAACGCGTGGCCACACACACGCACACATCCGCAAGCGCGCCTACTCCCATCTATTGAGGGAAAGACGGACGAGCAACGTCCTGACAGGCTTGAGGGGAAAAACGTCCGTTGATGGTTGGCGTACTGCACGCCCGCCTACGGGGCTGCAGGGGAATCCACATTTGGAAGGTACCTGAAGATGTGTGCCTGTTCTTGGAGCTCCGCTAGTAGGGTAGCAAAGACACTCGTAGGCAGTACTGAATGCTGCTCCGTGCTACTTCTCCTCCGCTGGCAAATGCTTCACAGTCGCCCTAGGAAAGACGTTTAACAATCGATCTCCAAGAGGAACGAAACACATGATGGCATAAGGCGAAAGAATAGCAGGGCATCTCTTCACAAGCTTGTCCCTGATCTATAGCTGAGGGCAAACACTTGTGTGCTTGTGGGAGAGCGTGTGTCTTTCCTGGAAGCGTTTGGGAGTTTTGCTCAGACGCGTGTTTCCTCAAGTTCAAGAATCAAGATCTAGGATACCTGCAGACAGGTGCCTGTTTGTGTGGAGACAGTCTGTTTGAAACTGTGTTCCTCAGCGCCCGCTCTTTCTCCCCGTCGCTCCACACGCCTGGGAGTCCCTTTCTTTCTCTCCACAAGCACGTGTGTTGACTTCGTCGCACATGTGCATCTGCACAAGCGTTGAGCTCAGCAGAGCGTGTCTCTTGACACTTGATGTGCGTTGGCTGTGTCTGCGTGCTCCAGTGAAGAGAGAAACGGGAAATCATCTTGGTAGAGGCAACAAAGCAAAAGCGAGGCAGGATTGACATCTGCTCAACAGAGACGGATTCCCTGCGCTGACACAGTTCACAGTTACACGAGAAGCAATCTGAGCGGTCCATCGACCGGAGACGTGTTTCCCAAGAGGTCGTTTAGCGAGTGAACAGCAGTGTGCGCGGCTTTCAGGAGTGTGCCTGGAAAGTGCCAGAATCACCAGAGCATCTGTGCAAAAGCTGCTGCCTCTGTGACCGCATTGAGGCACGTTCCCGTGTCTGCGAGTACATAGACGGCTCTTCGCGTTCACTCCGAGGGAAACGGTCCGCTATTGCTTCTGTGCGTACAGACGCGATTCCCTTGTCTCTTGCGAACACAGGGAACTCTGTGCATCCAAATCTACAGGCTAAGGACGCGTCTGCATATGTTTTGGTGAACAATCGAGTGTGCGTGTTCTGACAGCTGCCTCTATGCAGACGTCTCCACAGAGCCACTTCTGAATGCCCCGCAGCCCAGGACTGAATGGATACACTAACAAGTGCACCGGTGTGAGCAACTACATACGCAGAAGGACGTCTTTCATCTCACAGAAGCGCGAACGTCTTGGCGTTCAAGCACATGGCAGAAACAAGGTGTGAACAGATGAGCTGCTGCTATTTTCTCCGTTCGACATGCTTCGTTGTAGCTCTCTTGCCGGTCGCCGGCTTAGCGGCTTGCTTTGCGCGACTAGGTCTGCGGAGAGAAGGAGATAGCGCCGGAAACCTTGCCTTTTGCCTTCTTCGGCGCTGGAACCTGGTTGCTGCGCCTTCTCTTTGTCCATGTGCACACACACGATTCCTCAGCGAAAACCATGCAGAAACCTTTCCACGAGCACCCAGGGATGTGCACCCAGCACCACGTGCACGCACACGCAGCTAGAGAAAAGCACCTACCTTTTCACACTCTGATGCCTAAGCAAACGCGTGGCCACACACACGCACACATCCGCAAGCGCGCCTACTCCCATCTATTGAGGGAAAGACGGACGAGCAACGTCCTGACAGGCTTGAGGGGAAAAACGTCCGTTGATGGTTGGCGTACTGCACGCCCGCCTACGGGGCTGCAGGGGAATCCACATTTGGAAGGTACCTGAAGACGTGTGCCTGTTCTTGGAGCTCCGCTAGTAGGGTAGCAAAGACACTCGTAGGCAGTACTGAATGCTGCTCCGTGCTACTTCTCCTCCGCTGGCAAATGCTTCACAGTCGCCCTAGGAAAGACGTTTAACAATCGATCTCCAAGAGGAACGAAACACATGATGCCATAAGGCGAAAGAATAGCAGGGCATCTCTTCACAAGCTTGTCCCTGATCTATAGCTGAGGGCAAACACTTGTGTGCTTGTGGGAGAGCGTGTGTCTTTCCTGGAAGCGTTTGGGAGTTTTGCTCAGACGCGTGTTTCCTCAAGTTCAAGAATCAAGATCTAGGATACCTGCAGACAGGTGCCTGTTTGTGTGGAGACAGTCTGTTTGAAACTGTGTTCCTCAGCGCCCGCTCTTTCTCCCCGTCGCTCCACACGCCTGGGAGTCCCTTTCTTTCTCTCCACAAGCACGTGTGTTGACTTCGTCGCACATGTGCATCTGCACAAGCGTTGAGCTCAGCAGAGCGTGTCTCTTGACACTTGATGTGCGTTGGCTGTGTCTGCGTGCTCCAGTGAAGAGAGAAACGGGAAATCATCTTGGTAGAGGCAACAAAGCAAAAGCGAGGCAGGATTGACATCTGCTCAACAGAGACGGATTCCCTGCGCTGACACAGTTCACAGTTACACGAGAAGCAATCTGAGCGGTCTATCGACCGGAGACGTGTTTCCCAAGAGGTCGTTTAGCGAGTGAACAGCAGTGTGCGCGGCTTTCAGGAGTGTGCCTGGAAAGTGCCAGAATCACCAGAGCATCTGTGCAAAAGCTGCTGCCTCTGTGACCGCATTGAGGCACGTTCCCGTGTCTGCGAGTACATAGACGGCTCTTCGCTTTCACTCCGAGGGAAACGGTCCGCTATTGCTTCTGTGCGTACAGACGCGATTCCCTTGTCTCTTGCGAACACAGGGAACTCTGTGCATCCAAATCTACAGGCTAAGGACGCGTCTGCATATGTTTTGGTGAACAATCGAGTGTGCGTGTTCTGACAGCTGCCTCTATGCAGACGTCTCCACAGAGCCACTTCTGAATGCCCCGCAGCCCAGGACTGAAGGGATACACTAACAAGTGCACCGGTGTGAGCAACCACATATGCAGAAGGACGTCTTTCATCTCACAGAAGCGCGAACGTCTTGGCGTTCAAGCACATGGCAGAAACAAGGTGTGAACAGATGAGCTGCTGCTATTTTCTCCGTTCGGCATGCTTCGTTGTAGCTCTCTTGCCGGTCGCCGGCTTAGCGGCTTGCTTTGCGCGACTAGGTCTGCGGAGAGAAGGAGATAGCGCCGGAAACCTTGCCTTTTGCCTTCTTCGGCGCTGGAACCCGGTTGCTGCGCCTTCTCTTTGTCCATGTGCACACACACGATTCCTCAGCGAAAACCATGCAGAAACCTTTCTTCGAGCACCCAGGGATGTGCACCCAGCACCACGTGCACGCACACGCAGCTAGAGAAAAGCACCTACCTTTTCACACACTGATGCCTAAGCAAACGCGTGGCCACACACACGCACACATCCGCAAGCGCGCCTACTCCCATCTATTGAGGGAAAGACGGACGAGCAACGTCCTGACAGGCTTGAGGGGAAAAACGTCCGTTGATGGTTGGCGTACTGCACGCCCGCCTACGGGGCTGCAGGGGAATCCACATTTGGAAGGTACCTGAAGATGTGTGCCTGTTCTTGGAGCTCCGCTAGTAGGGTAGCAAAGACACTCGTAGGCAGTACTGAATGCTGCTCCGTGCTACTTCTCCTCCGCTGGCAAATGCTTCACAGTCGCCCTAGGAAAGACGTTTAACAATCGATCTCCAAGAGGAACGAAACACATGATGCCATAAGGCGAAAGAATAGCAGGGCATCTCTTCACAGGCTTGTCCCTGATCTATAGCTGAGGGCAAACACTTGTGTGGTTGTGGGAGAGCGTGTGTCTTTCCTGGAAGCGTTTGGGAGTTTTGCTCAGACGCGTGTTTCCTCAAGTTCAAGAATCAAGATCTAGGATACCTGCAGACAGGTGCCTGTTTGTGTGGAGACAGTCTGTTTGAAACTGTGTTCCTCAGCGCCCGCTCTTTCTCCCCGTCGCTCCACACGCCTGGGAGTCCCTTTCTTTCTCTCCACAAGCACGTGTGTTGACTTCGTCGCACATGTGCATCTGCACAAGCGTTGAGCTCAGCAGAGCGTGTCTCTTGACACTTGATGTGCGTTGGCTGTGTCTGCGTGCTCCAGTGAAGAGAGAAACGGGAAATCATCTTGGTAGAGGCAACAAAGCAAAAGCGAGGCAGGATTGACATCTGCTCAACAGAGACGGATTCCCTGCGCTGACACAGTTCACAGTTACACGAGAAGCAATCTGAGCGGTCCATCGACCGGAGACGTGTTTCCCAAGAGGTCGTTTAGCGAGTGAACAGCAGTGTGCGCGGCTTTCAGGAGTGTGCCTGGAAAGTGCCAGAATCACCAGAGCATCTGTGCAAAAGCTGCTGCCTCTGTGACCGCATTGAGGCACGTTCCCGTGTCTGCGAGTACATAGACGGCTCTTCGCTTTCACTCCGAGGGAAACGGTCCGCTATTGCTTCTGTGCGTACAGACGCGATTCCCTTGTCTCTTGCGAACACAGGGAACTCTGTGCATCCAAATCTACAGGCTAAGGACGCGTCTGCATATGTTTTGGTGAACAATCGAGTGTGCGTGTTCTGACAGCTGCCTCTATGCAGACGTCTCCACAGAGCCACTTCTGAATGCCCCGCAGCCCAGGACTGAATGGATACACTAACAAGTGCACCGGTGTGAGCAACTACATACGCAGAAGGACGTCTTTCATCTCACAGAAGCGCGAACGTCTTGGCGTTCAAGCACATGGCAGAAACAAGGTGTGAACAGATGAGCTGCTGCTATTTTCTCCGTTCGACATGCTTCGTTGTAGCTCTCTTGCCGGTCGCCGGCTTAGCGGCTTGCTTTGCGCGACTAGGTCTGCGGAGAGAAGGAGATAGCGCCGGAAACCTTGCCTTTTGCCTTCTTCGGCGCTGGAACCTGGTTGCTGCGCCTTCTCTTTGTCCATGTGCACACACACGATTCCTCAGCGAAAACCATGCAGAAACCTTTCTTCGAGCACCCAGGGATGTGCACCCAGCACCACGTGCACGCACACGCAGCTAGAGAAAAGCACCTACCTTTTCACACTCTGATGCCTAAGCAAACGCGTGGCCACACACACGCACACATCCGCAAGCGCGCCTACTCCCATCTATTGAGGGAAAGACGGACGAGCAACGTCCTGACAGGCTTGAGGGGAAAAACGTCCGTTGATGGTTGGCGTACTGCACGCCCGCCTACGGGGCTGCAGGGGAATCCACATTTGGAAGGTACCTGAAGACGTGTGCCTGTTCTTGGAGCTCCGCTAGTAGGGTAGCAAAGACACTCGTAGGCAGTACTGAATGCTGCTCCGTGCTACTTCTCCTCCGCTGGCAAATGCTTCACAGTCGCCCTAGGAAAGACGTTTAACAATCGATCTCCAAGAGGAACGAAACACATGATGCCATAAGGCGAAAGAATAGCAGGGCATCTCTTCACAAGCTTGTCCCTGATCTATAGCTGAGGGCAAACACTTGTGTGCTTGTGGGAGAGCGTGTGTCTTTCCTGGAAGCGTTTGGGAGTTTTGCTCAGACGCGTGTTTCCTCAAGTTCAAGAATCAAGATCTAGGATACCTGCAGACAGGTGCCTGTTTGTGTGGAGACAGTCTGTTTGAAACTGTGTTCCTCAGCGCCCGCTCTTTCTCCCCGTCGCTCCACACGCCTGGGAGTCCCTTTCTTTCTCTCCACAAGCACGTGTGTTGACTTCGTCGCACATGTGCATCTGCACAAGCGTTGAGCTCAGCAGAGCGTGTCTCTTGACACTTGATGTGCGTTGGCTGTGTCTGCGTGCTCCAGTGAAGAGAGAAACGGGAAATCATCTTGGTAGAGGCAACAAAGCAAAAGCGAGGCAGGATTGACATCTGCTCAACAGAGACGGATTCCCTGCGCTGACACAGTTCACAGTTACACGAGAAGCAATCTGAGCGGTCTATCGACCGGAGACGTGTTTCCCAAGAGGTCGTTTAGCGAGTGAACAGCAGTGTGCGCGGCTTTCAGGAGTGTGCCTGGAAAGTGCCAGAATCACCAGAGCATCTGTGCAAAAGCTGCTGCCTCTGTGACCGCATTGAGGCACGTTCCCGTGTCTGCGAGTACATAGACGGCTCTTCGCTTTCACTCCGAGGGAAACGGTCCGCTATTGCTTCTGTGCGTACAGACGCGATTCCCTTGTCTCTTGCGAACACAGGGAACTCTGTGCATCCAAATCTACAGGCTAAGGACGCGTCTGCATATGTTTTGGTGAACAATCGAGTGTGCGTGTTCTGACAGCTGCCTCTATGCAGACGTCTCCACAGAGCCACTTCTGAATGCCCCGCAGCCCAGGACTGAAGGGATACACTAACAAGTGCACCGGTGTGAGCAACCACATATGCAGAAGGACGTCTTTCATCTCACAGAAGCGCGAACGTCTTGGCGTTCAAGCACATGGCAGAAACAAGGTGTGAACAGATGAGCTGCTGCTATTTTCTCCGTTCGGCATGCTTCGTTGTAGCTCTCTTGCCGGTCGCCGGCTTAGCGGCTTGCTTTGCGCGACTAGGTCTGCGGAGAGAAGGAGATAGCGCCGGAAACCTTGCCTTTTGCCTTCTTCGGCGCTGGAACCCGGTTGCTGCGCCTTCTCTTTGTCCATGTGCACACACACGATTCCTCAGCGAAAACCATGCAGAAACCTTTCTTCGAGCACCCAGGGATGTGCACCCAGCACCACGTGCACGCACACGCAGCTAGAGAAAAGCACCTACCTTTTCACACACTGATGCCTAAGCAAACGCGTGGCCACACACACGCACACATCCGCAAGCGCGCCTACTCCCATCTATTGAGGGAAAGACGGACGAGCAACGTCCTGACAGGCTTGAGGGGAAAAACGTCCGTTGATGGTTGGCGTACTGCACGCCCGCCTACGGGGCTGCAGGGGAATCCACATTTGGAAGGTACCTGAAGATGTGTGCCTGTTCTTGGAGCTCCGCTAGTAGGGTAGCAAAGACACTCGTAGGCAGTACTGAATGCTGCTCCGTGCTACTTCTCCTCCGCTGGCAAATGCTTCACAGTCGCCCTAGGAAAGACGTTTAACAATCGATCTCCAAGAGGAACGAAACACATGATGCCATAAGGCGAAAGAATAGCAGGGCATCTCTTCACAAGCTTGTCCCTGATCTATAGCTGAGGGCAAACACTTGTGTGCTTGTGGGAGAGCGTGTGTCTTTCCTGGAAGCGTTTGGGAGTTTTGCTCAGACGCGTGTTTCCTCAAGTTCAAGAATCAAGATCTAGGATACCTGCAGACAGGTGCCTGTTTGTGTGGAGACAGTCTGTTTGAAACTGTGTTCCTCAGCGCCCGCTCTTTCTCCCCGTCGCTCCACACGCCTGGGAGTCCCTTTCTTTCTCTCCACAAGCACGTGTGTTGACTTCGTCGCACATGTGCATCTGCACAAGCGTTGAGCTCAGCAGAGCGTGTCTCTTGACACTTGATGTGCGTTGGCTGTGTCTGCGTGCTCCAGTGAAGAGAGAAACGGGAAATCATCTTGGTAGAGGCAACAAAGCAAAAGCGAGGCAGGATTGACATCTGCTCAACAGAGACGGATTCCCTGCGCTGACACAGTTCACAGTTACACGAGAAGCAATCTGAGCGGTCCATCGACCGGAGACGTGTTTCCCAAGAGGTCGTTTAGCGAGTGAACAGCAGTGTGCGCGGCTTTCAGGAGTGTGCCTGGAAAGTGCCAGAATCACCAGAGCATCTGTGCAAAAGCTGCTGCCTCTGTGACCGCATTGAGGCACGTTCCCGTGTCTGCGAGTACATAGACGGCTCTTCGCGTTCACTCCGAGGGAAACGGTCCGCTATTGCTTCTGTGCGTACAGACGCGATTCCCTTGTCTCTTGCGAACACAGGGAACTCTGTGCATCCAAATCTACAGGCTAAGGACGCGTCTGCATATGTTTTGGTGAACAATCGAGTGTGCGTGTTCTGACAGCTGCCTCTATGCAGACGTCTCCACAGAGCCACTTCTGAATGCCCCGCAGCCCAGGACTGAATGGATACACTAACAAGTGCACCGGTGTGAGCAACTACATACGCAGAAGGACGTCTTTCATCTCACAGAAGCGCGAACGTCTTGGCGTTCAAGCACATGGCAGAAACAAGGTGTGAACAGATGAGCTGCTGCTATTTTCTCCGTTCGACATGCTTCGTTGTAGCTCTCTTGCCGGTCGCCGGCTTAGCGGCTTGCTTTGCGCGACTAGGTCTGCGGAGAGAAGGAGATAGCGCCGGAAACCTTGCCTTTTGCCTTCTTCGGCGCTGGAACCTGGTTGCTGCGCCTTCTCTTTGTCCATGTGCACACACACGATTCCTCAGCGAAAACCATGCAGAAACCTTTCCACGAGCACCCAGGGATGTGCACCCAGCACCACGTGCACGCACACGCAGCTAGAGAAAAGCACCTACCTTTTCACACTCTGATGCCTAAGCAAACGCGTGGCCACACACACGCACACATCCGCAAGCGCGCCTACTCCCATCTATTGAGGGAAAGACGGACGAGCAACGTCCTGACAGGCTTGAGGGGAAAAACGTCCGTTGATGGTTGGCGTACTGCACGCCCGCCTACGGGGCTGCAGGGGAATCCACATTTGGAAGGTACCTGAAGACGTGTGCCTGTTCTTGGAGCTCCGCTAGTAGGGTAGCAAAGACACTCGTAGGCAGTACTGAATGCTGCTCCGTGCTACTTCTCCTCCGCTGGCAAATGCTTCACAGTCGCCCTAGGAAAGACGTTTAACAATCGATCTCCAAGAGGAACGAAACACATGATGCCATAAGGCGAAAGAATAGCAGGGCATCTCTTCACAAGCTTGTCCCTGATCTATAGCTGAGGGCAAACACTTGTGTGCTTGTGGGAGAGCCTGTGTCTTTCCTGGAAGCGTTTGGGAGTTTTGCTCAGACGCGTGTTTCCTCAAGTTCAAGAATCAAGATCTAGGATACCTGCAGACAGGTGCCTGTTTGTGTGGAGACAGTCTGTTTGAAACTGTGTTCCTCAGCGCCCGCTCTTTCTCCCCGTCGCTCCACACGCCTGGGAGTCCCTTTCTTTCTCTCCACAAGCACGTGTGTTGACTTCGTCGCACATGTGCATCTGCACAAGCGTTGAGCTCAGCAGAGCGTGTCTCTTGACACTTGATGTGCGTTGGCTGTGTCTGCGTGCTCCAGTGAAGAGAGAAACGGGAAATCATCTTGGTAGAGGCAACAAAGCAAAAGCGAGGCAGGATTGACATCTGCTCAACAGAGACGGATTCCCTGCGCTGACACAGTTCACAGTTACACGAGAAGCAATCTGAGCGGTCCATCGACCGGAGACGTGTTTCCCAAGAGGTCGTTTAGCGAGTGAACAGCAGTGTGCGCGGCTTTCAGGAGTGTGCCTGGAAAGTGCCAGAATCACCAGAGCATCTGTGCAAAAGCTGCTGCCTCTGTGACCGCATTGAGGCACGTTCCCGTGTCTGCGAGTACATAGACGGCTCTTCGCGTTCACTCCGAGGGAAACGGTCCGCTATTGCTTCTGTGCGTACAGACGCGATTCCCTTGTCTCTTGCGAACACAGGGAACTCTGTGCATCCAAATCTACAGGCTAAGGACGCGTCTGCATATGTTTTGGTGAACAATCGAGTGTGCGTGTTCTGACAGCTGCCTCTATGCAGACGTCTCCACAGAGCCACTTCTGAATGCCCCGCAGCCCAGGACTGAATGGATACACTAACAAGTGCACCGGTGTGAGCAACCACATACGCAGAAGGACGTCTTTCATCTCACAGAAGCGCGAACGTCTTGGCGTTCAAGCACATGGCAGAAACAAGGTGTGAACAGATGAGCTGCTGCTATTTTCTCCGTTCGGCATGCTTGGTTGTAGCTCTCTTGCCGGTCGCCGGCTTAGCGGCTTGCTTTGCGCGACTAGGTCTGCGGAGAGAAGGAGATAGCGCCGGAAACCTTGCCTTTTGCCTTCTTCGGCGCTGGAACCTGGTTGCTGCGCCTTCTCTTTGTCCATGTGCACACACACGATTCCTCAGCGAAAACCATGCAGAAACCTTTCCACGAGCACCCAGGGATGTGCACCCAGCACCACGTGCACGCACACGCAGCTAGAGAAAAGCACCTACCTTTTCACACACTGATGCCTAAGCAAACGCGTGGCCACACACACGCACACATCCGCAAGCGCGCCTACTCCCATCTATTGAGGGAAAGACGGACGAGCAACGTCCTGACAGGCTTGAGGGGAAAAACGTCCGTTGATGGTTGGCGTACTGCACGCCCGCCTACGGGGCTGCAGGGGAATCCACATTTGGAAGGTACCTGAAGATGTGTGCCTGTTCTTGGAGCTCCGCTAGTAGGGTAGCAAAGACACTCGTAGGCAGTACTGAATGCTGCTCCGTGCTACTTCTCCTCCGCTGGCAAATGCTTCACAGTCGCCCGAGGAAAGACGTTTAACAATCGATCTCCAAGAGGAACGAAACACATGATGCCATAAGGCGAAAGAATAGCAGGGCATCTCTTCACAAGCTTGTCCCTGATCTATAGCTGAGGGCAAACACTTGTGTGCTTGTGGCAGAGCGTGTGTCTTTCCTGGAAGCGTTTGGGAGTTTTGCTCAGACGCGTGTTTCCTCAAGTTCAAGAATCAAGATCTAGGATACCTGCAGACAGGTGCCTGTTTGTGTGGAGACAGTCTGTTTGAAACTGTGTTCCTCAGCGCCCGCTCTTTCTCCCCGTCGCTCCACACGCCTGGGAGTCCCTTTCTTTCTCTCCACAAGCACGTGTGTTGACTTCGTCGCACATGTGCATCTGCACAAGCGTTGAGCTCAGCAGAGCGTGTCTCTTGACACTTGATGTGCGTTGGCTGTGTCTGCGTGCTCCAGTGAAGAGAGAAACGGGAAATCATCTTGGTAGAGGCAACAAAGCAAAAGCGAGGCAGGATTGACATCTGCTCAACAGAGACGGATTCCCTGCGCTGACACAGTTCAATGTTACACGAGAAGCAATCTGAGCGGTCTATCGACCGGAGACGTGTTTCCCAAGAGGTCGTTTAGCGAGTGAACAGCAGTGTGCGCGGCTTTCAGGAGTGTGCCTGGAAAGTGCCAGAATCACCAGAGCATCTGTGCAAAAGCTGCTGCCTCTGTGACCGCATTGAGGCACGTTCCCGTGTCTGCGAGTACATAGACGGCTCTTCGCTTTCACTCCGAGGGAAACGGTCCGCTATTGCTTCTGTGCGTACAGACGCGATTCCCTTGTCTCTTGCGAACACAGGGAACTCTGTGCATCCAAATCTACAGGCTAAGGACGCGTCTGCATATGTTTTGGTGAACAATCGAGTGTGCGTGTTCTGACAGCTGCCTCTATGCAGACGTCTCCACAGAGCCACTTCTGAATGCCCCGCAGCCCAGGACTGAAGGGATACACTAACAAGTGCACCGGTGTGAGCAACCACATATGCAGAAGGACGTCTTTCATCTCACAGAAGCGCGAACGTCTTGGCGTTCAAGCACATGGCAGAAACAAGGTGTGAACAGATGAGCTGCTGCTATTTTCTCCGTTCGGCATGCTTCGTTGTAGCTCTCTTGCCGGTCGCCGGCTTAGCGGCTTGCTTTGCGCGACTAGGTCTGCGGAGAGAAGGAGATAGCGCCGGAAACCTTGCCTTTTGCCTTCTTCGGCGCTGGAACCCGGTTGCTGCGCCTTCTCTTTGTCCATGTGCACACACACGATTCCTCAGCGAAAACCATGCAGAAACCTTTCTTCGAGCACCCAGGGATGTGCACCCAGCACCACGTGCACGCACACGCAGCTAGAGAAAAGCACCTACCTTTTCACACACTGATGCCTAAGCAAACGCGTGGCCACACACACGCACACATCCGCAAGCGCGCCTACTCCCATCTATTGAGGGAAAGACGGACGAGCAACGTCCTGACAGGCTTGAGGGGAAAAACGTCCGTTGATGGTTGGCGTACTGCACGCCCGCCTACGGGGCTGCAGGGGAATCCACATTTGGAAGGTACCTGAAGATGTGTGCCTGTTCTTGGAGCTCCGCTAGTAGGGTAGCAAAGACACTCGTAGGCAGTACTGAATGCTGCTCCGTGCTACTTCTCCTCCGCTGGCAAATGCTTCACAGTCGCCCTAGGAAAGACGTTTAACAATCGATCTCCAAGAGG
The DNA here is from genome assembly GCF_037038585.1 of Patagioenas fasciata. Lineage (NCBI taxonomy): Eukaryota > Metazoa > Chordata > Aves > Columbiformes > Columbidae > Patagioenas > Patagioenas fasciata. The sequence continues at coordinate 49,705,121 of NC_092523.1, read as the reverse complement.
AACGAAACACATGATGGCATAAGGCGAAAGAATAGCAGGGCATCTCTTCACAAGCTTGTCCCTGATCTATAGCTGAGGGCAAACACTTGTGTGCTTGTGGGAGAGCGTGTGTCTTTCCTGGAAGCGTTTGGGAGTTTTGCTCAGACGCGTGTTTCCTCAAGTTCAAGAATCAAGATCTAGGATACCTGCAGACAGGTGCCTGTTTGTGTGGAGACAGTCTGTTTGAAACTGTGTTCCTCAGCGCCCGCTCTTTCTCCCCGTCGCTCCACACGCCTGGGAGTCCCTTTCTTTCTCTCCACAAGCACGTGTGTTGACTTCGTCGCACATGTGCATCTGCACAAGCGTTGAGCTCAGCAGAGCGTGTCTCTTGACACTTGATGTGCGTTGGCTGTGTCTGCGTGCTCCAGTGAAGAGAGAAACGGGAAATCATCTTGGTAGAGGCAACAAAGCAAAAGCGAGGCAGGATTGACATCTGCTCAACAGAGACGGATTCCCTGCGCTGACACAGTTCACAGTTACACGAGAAGCAATCTGAGCGGTCCATCGACCGGAGACGTGTTTCCCAAGAGGTCGTTTAGCGAGTGAACAGCAGTGTGCGCGGCTTTCAGGAGTGTGCCTGGAAAGTGCCAGAATCACCAGAGCATCTGTGCAAAAGCTGCTGCCTCTGTGACCGCATTGAGGCACGTTCCCGTGTCTGCGAGTACATAGACGGCTCTTCGCGTTCACTCCGAGGGAAACGGTCCGCTATTGCTTCTGTGCGTACAGACGCGATTCCCTTGTCTCTTGCGAACACAGGGAACTCTGTGCATCCAAATCTACAGGCTAAGGACGCGTCTGCATATGTTTTGGTGAACAATCGAGTGTGCGTGTTCTGACAGCTGCCTCTATGCAGACGTCTCCACAGAGCCACTTCTGAATGCCCCGCAGCCCAGGACTGAATGGATACACTAACAAGTGCACCGGTGTGAGCAACTACATACGCAGAAGGACGTCTTTCATCTCACAGAAGCGCGAACGTCTTGGCGTTCAAGCACATGGCAGAAACAAGGTGTGAACAGATGAGCTGCTGCTATTTTCTCCGTTCGACATGCTTCGTTGTAGCTCTCTTGCCGGTCGCCGGCTTAGCGGCTTGCTTTGCGCGACTAGGTCTGCGGAGAGAAGGAGATAGCGCCGGAAACCTTGCCTTTTGCCTTCTTCGGCGCTGGAACCTGGTTGCTGCGCCTTCTCTTTGTCCATGTGCACACACACGATTCCTCAGCGAAAACCATGCAGAAACCTTTCCACGAGCACCCAGGGATGTGCACCCAGCACCACGTGCACGCACACGCAGCTAGAGAAAAGCACCTACCTTTTCACACTCTGATGCCTAAGCAAACGCGTGGCCACACACACGCACACATCCGCAAGCGCGCCTACTCCCATCTATTGAGGGAAAGACGGACGAGCAACGTCCTGACAGGCTTGAGGGGAAAAACGTCCGTTGATGGTTGGCGTACTGCACGCCCGCCTACGGGGCTGCAGGGGAATCCACATTTGGAAGGTACCTGAAGACGTGTGCCTGTTCTTGGAGCTCCGCTAGTAGGGTAGCAAAGACACTCGTAGGCAGTACTGAATGCTGCTCCGTGCTACTTCTCCTCCGCTGGCAAATGCTTCACAGTCGCCCTAGGAAAGACGTTTAACAATCGATCTCCAAGAGGAACGAAACACATGATGCCATAAGGCGAAAGAATAGCAGGGCATCTCTTCACAAGCTTGTCCCTGATCTATAGCTGAGGGCAAACACTTGTGTGCTTGTGGGAGAGCCTGTGTCTTTCCTGGAAGCGTTTGGGAGTTTTGCTCAGACGCGTGTTTCCTCAAGTTCAAGAATCAAGATCTAGGATACCTGCAGACAGGTGCCTGTTTGTGTGGAGACAGTCTGTTTGAAACTGTGTTCCTCAGCGCCCGCTCTTTCTCCCCGTCGCTCCACACGCCTGGGAGTCCCTTTCTTTCTCTCCACAAGCACGTGTGTTGACTTCGTCGCACATGTGCATCTGCACAAGCGTTGAGCTCAGCAGAGCGTGTCTCTTGACACTTGATGTGCGTTGGCTGTGTCTGCGTGCTCCAGTGAAGAGAGAAACGGGAAATCATCTTGGTAGAGGCAACAAAGCAAAAGCGAGGCAGGATTGACATCTGCTCAACAGAGACGGATTCCCTGCGCTGACACAGTTCACAGTTACACGAGAAGCAATCTGAGCGGTCCATCGACCGGAGACGTGTTTCCCAAGAGGTCGTTTAGCGAGTGAACAGCAGTGTGCGCGGCTTTCAGGAGTGTGCCTGGAAAGTGCCAGAATCACCAGAGCATCTGTGCAAAAGCTGCTGCCTCTGTGACCGCATTGAGGCACGTTCCCGTGTCTGCGAGTACATAGACGGCTCTTCGCGTTCACTCCGAGGGAAACGGTCCGCTATTGCTTCTGTGCGTACAGACGCGATTCCCTTGTCTCTTGCGAACACAGGGAACTCTGTGCATCCAAATCTACAGGCTAAGGACGCGTCTGCATATGTTTTGGTGAACAATCGAGTGTGCGTGTTCTGACAGCTGCCTCTATGCAGACGTCTCCACAGAGCCACTTCTGAATGCCCCGCAGCCCAGGACTGAAGGGATACACTAACAAGTGCACCGGTGTGAGCAACCACATACGCAGAAGGACGTCTTTCATCTCACAGAAGCGCGAACGTCTTGGCGTTCAAGCACATGGCAGAAACAAGGTGTGAACAGATGAGCTGCTGCTATTTTCTCCGTTCGGCATGCTTCGTTGTAGCTCTCTTGCCGGTCGCCGGTTTAGCGGCTTGCTTTGCGCGACTAGGTCTGCGGAGAGAAGGAGATAGCGCCGGAAACCTTGCCTTTTGCCTTCATCGGCGCTGGAACCTGGTTGCTGCGCCTTCTCTTTGTCCATGTGCACACACACGATTCCTCAGCGAAAACCATGCAGAAACCTTTCCACGAGCACCCAGGGATGTGCACCCAGCACCACGTGCACGCACACGCAGCTAGAGAAAAGCACCTACCTTTTCACACACTGATGCCTAAGCAAACGCGTGGCCACACACACGCACACATCCGCAAGCGCGCCTACTCCCATCTATTGAGGGAAAGACGGACGAGCAACGTCCTGACAGGCTTGAGGGGAAAAACGTCCGTTGATGGTTGGCGTACTGCACGCCCGCCTACGGGGCTGCAGGGGAATCCACATTTGGAAGGTACCTGAAGATGTGTGCCTGTTCTTGGAGCTCCGCTAGTAGGGTAGCAAAGACACTCGTAGGCAGTACTGAATGCTGCTCCGTGCTACTTCTCCTCCGCTGGCAAATGCTTCACAGTCGCCCTAGGAAAGACGTTTAACAATCGATCTCCAAGAGGAACGAAACACATGATGCCATAAGGCGAAAGAATAGCAGGGCATCTCTTCACAAGCTTGTCCCTGATCTATAGCTGAGGGCAAACACTTGTGTGCTTGTGGCAGAGCGTGTGTCTTTCCTGGAAGCGTTTGGGAGTTTTGCTCAGACGCGTGTTTCCTCAAGTTCAAGAATCAAGATCTAGGATACCTGCAGACAGGTGCCTGTTTGTGTGGAGACAGTCTGTTTGAAACTGTGTTCCTCAGCGCCCGCTCTTTCTCCCCGTCGCTCCACACGCCTGGGAGTCCCTTTCTTTCTCTCCACAAGCACGTGTGTTGACTTCGTCGCACATGTGCATCTGCACAAGCGTTGAGCTCAGCAGAGCGTGTCTCTTGACACTTGATGTGCGTTGGCTGTGTCTGCGTGCTCCAGTGAAGAGAGAAACGGGAAATCATCTTGGTAGAGGCAACAAAGCAAAAGCGACGCAGGATTGACATCTGCTCAACAGAGACGGATTCCCTGCGCTGACACAGTTCACAGTTACACGAGAAGCAATCTGAGCGGTCCATCGACCGGAGACGTGTTTCCCAAGAGGTCGTTTAGCGAGTGAACAGCAGTGTGCGCGACTTTCAGGAGTGTGCCTGGAAAGTGCCAGAATCACCAGAGCATCTGTGCAAAAGCTGCTGCCTCTGTGACCGCATTGAGGCACGTTCCCGTGTCTGCGAGTACATAGACGGCTCTTCGCGTTCACTCCGAGGGAAACGGTCCGCTATTGCTTCTGTGCGCACAGACGCGATTCCCTTGTCTCTTGCGAACACAGGGAACTCTGTGCATCCAAATCTACAGGCTAAGGACGCGTCTGCATATGTTTTGGTGAACAATCGAGTGTGCGTGTTCTGACAGCTGCCTCTATGCAGACGTCTCCACAGAGCCACTTCTGAATGCCCCGCAGCCCAGGACTGAATGGATACACTAACAAGTGCACCGGTGTGAGCAACCACATATGCAGAAGGACGTCTTTCATCTCACAGAAGCGCGAACGTCTTGGCGTTCAAGCACATGGCAGAAACAAGGTGTGAACAGATGAGCTGCTGCTATTTTCTCCGTTCGGCATGCTTCGTTGTAGCTCTCTTGCCGGTCGCCGGCTTAGCGGCTTGCTTTGCGCGACTAGGTCTGCGGAGAGAAGGAGATAGCGCCGGAAACCTTGCCTTTTGCCTTCTTCGGCGCTGGAACCCGGTTGCTGCGCCTTCTCTTTGTCCATGTGCACACACACGATTCCTCAGCGAAAACCATGCAGAAACCTTTCCACGAGCACCCAGGGATGTGCACCCAGCACCACGTGCACGCACACGCAGCTAGAGAAAAGCACCTACCTTTTCACACACTGATGCCTAAGCAAACGCGTGGCCACACACACGCACACATCCGCAAGCGCGCCTACTCCCATCTATTGAGGGAAAGACGGACGAGCAACGTCCTGACAGGCTTGAGGGGAAAAACGTCCGTTGATGGTTGGCGTACTGCACGCCCGCCTACGGGGCTGCAGGGGAATCCACATTTGGAAGGTACCTGAAGATGTGTGCCTGTTCTTGGAGCTCCGCTAGTAGGGTAGCAAAGACACTCGTAGGCAGTACTGAATGCTGCTCCGTGCTACTTCTCCTCCGCTGGCAAATGCTTCACAGTCGCCCTAGGAAAGACGTTTAACAATCGATCTCCAAGAGGAACGAAACACATGATGCCATAAGGCGAAAGAATAGCAGGGCATCTCTTCACAAGCTTGTCCCTGATCTATAGCTGAGGGCAAACACTTGTGTGCTTGTGGGAGAGCGTGTGTCTTTCCTGGAAGCGTTTGGGAGTTTTGCTCAGACGCGTGTTTCCTCAAGTTCAAGAATCAAGATCTAGGATACCTGCAGACAGGTGCCTGTTTGTGTGGAGACAGTCTGTTTGAAACTGTGTTCCTCAGCGCCCGCTCTTTCTCCCCGTCGCTCCACACGCCTGGGAGTCCCTTTCTTTCTCTCCACAAGCACGTGTGTTGACTTCGTCGCACATGTGCATCTGCACAAGCGTTGAGCTCAGCAGAGCGTGTCTCTTGACACTTGATGTGCGTTGGCTGTGTCTGCGTGCTCCAGTGAAGAGAGAAACGGGAAATCATCTTGGTAGAGGCAACAAAGCAAAAGCGACGCAGGATTGACATCTGCTCAACAGAGACGGATTCCCTGCGCTGACACAGTTCACAGTTACACGAGAAGCAATCTGAGCGGTCCATCGACCGGAGACGTGTTTCCCAAGAGGTCGTTTAGCGAGTGAACAGCAGTGTGCGCGGCTTTCAGGAGTGTGCCTGGAAAGTGCCAGAATCACCAGAGCATCTGTGCAAAAGCTGCTGCCTCTGTGACCGCATTGAGGCACGTTCCCGTGTCTGCGAGTACATAGACGGCTCTTCGCGTTCACTCCGAGGGAAACGGTCCGCTATTGCTTCTGTGCGTACAGACGCGATTCCCTTGTCTCTTGCGAACACAGGGAACTCTGTGCATCCAAATCTACAGGCTAAGGACGCGTCTGCATATGTTTTGGTGAACAATCGAGTGTGCGTGTTCTGACAGCTGCCTCTATGCAGACGTCTCCACAGAGCCACTTCTGAATGCCCCGCAGCCCAGGACTGAAGGGATACACTAACAAGTGCACCGGTGTGAGCAACTACATATGCAGAAGGACGTCTTTCATCTCACAGAAGCGCGAACGTCTTGGCGTTCAAGCACATGGCAGAAACAAGGTGTGAACAGATGAGCTGCTGCTATTTTCTCCGTTCGGCATGCTTCGTTGTAGCTCTCTTGCCGGTCGCCGGCTTAGCGGCTTGCTTTGCGCGACTAGGTCTGCGGAGAGAAGGAGATAGCGCCGGAAACCTTGCCTTTTGCCTTCTTCGGCGCTGGAACCCGGTTGCTGCGCCTTCTCTTTGTCCATGTGCACACACACGATTCCTCAGCGAAAACCATGCAGAAACCTTTCCACGAGCACCCAGGGATGTGCACCCAGCACCACGTGCACGCACACGCAGCTAGAGAAAAGCACCTACCTTTTCACACACTGATGCCTAAGCAAACGCGTGGCCACACACACGCACACATCCGCAAGCGCGCCTACTCCCATCTATTGAGGGAAAGACGGACGAGCAACGTCCTGACAGGCTTGAGGGGAAAAACGTCCGTTGATGGTTGGCGTACTGCACGCCCGCCTACGGGGCTGCAGGGGAATCCACATTTGGAAGGTACCTGAAGATGTGTGCCTGTTCTTGGAGCTCCGCTAGTAGGGTAGCAAAGACACTCGTAGGCAGTACTGAATGCTGCTCCGTGCTACTTCTCCTCCGCTGGCAAATGCTTCACAGTCGCCCTAGGAAAGACGTTTAACAATCGATCTCCAAGAGGAACGAAACACATGATGGCATAAGGCGAAAGAATAGCAGGGCATCTCTTCACAAGCTTGTCCCTGATCTATAGCTGAGGGCAAACACTTGTGTGCTTGTGGGAGAGCGTGTGTCTTTCCTGGAAGCGTTTGGGAGTTTTGCTCAGACGCGTGTTTCCTCAAGTTCAAGAATCAAGATCTAGGATACCTGCAGACAGGTGCCTGTTTGTGTGGAGACAGTCTGTTTGAAACTGTGTTCCTCAGCGCCCGCTCTTTCTCCCCGTCGCTCCACACGCCTGGGAGTCCCTTTCTTTCTCTCCACAAGCACGTGTGTTGACTTCGTCGCACATGTGCATCTGCACAAGCGTTGAGCTCAGCAGAGCGTGTCTCTTGACACTTGATGTGCGTTGGCTGTGTCTGCGTGCTCCAGTGAAGAGAGAAACGGGAAATCATCTTGGTAGAGGCAACAAAGCAAAAGCGAGGCAGGATTGACATCTGCTCAACAGAGACGGATTCCCTGCGCTGACACAGTTCACAGTTACACGAGAAGCAATCTGAGCGGTCCATCGACCGGAGACGTGTTTCCCAAGAGGTCGTTTAGCGAGTGAACAGCAGTGTGCGCGGCTTTCAGGAGTGTGCCTGGAAAGTGCCAGAATCACCAGAGCATCTGTGCAAAAGCTGCTGCCTCTGTGACCGCATTGAGGCACGTTCCCGTGTCTGCGAGTACATAGACGGCTCTTCGCGTTCACTCCGAGGGAAACGGTCCGCTATTGCTTCTGTGCGTACAGACGCGATTCCCTTGTCTCTTGCGAACACAGGGAACTCTGTGCATCCAAATCTACAGGCTAAGGACGCGTCTGCATATGTTTTGGTGAACAATCGAGTGTGCGTGTTCTGACAGCTGCCTCTATGCAGACGTCTCCACAGAGCCACTTCTGAATGCCCCGCAGCCCAGGACTGAATGGATACACTAACAAGTGCACCGGTGTGAGCAACTACATACGCAGAAGGACGTCTTTCATCTCACAGAAGCGCGAACGTCTTGGCGTTCAAGCACATGGCAGAAACAAGGTGTGAACAGATGAGCTGCTGCTATTTTCTCCGTTCGACATGCTTCGTTGTAGCTCTCTTGCCGGTCGCCGGCTTAGCGGCTTGCTTTGCGCGACTAGGTCTGCGGAGAGAAGGAGATAGCGCCGGAAACCTTGCCTTTTGCCTTCTTCGGCGCTGGAACCCGGTTGCTGCGCCTTCTCTTTGTCCATGTGCACACACACGATTCCTCAGCGAAAACCATGCAGAAACCTTTCCACGAGCACCCAGGGATGTGCACCCAGCACCACGTGCACGCACACGCAGCTAGAGAAAAGCACCTACCTTTTCACACTCTGATGCCTAAGCAAACGCGTGGCCACACACACGCACACATCCGCAAGCGCGCCTACTCCCATCTATTGAGGGAAAGACGGACGAGCAACGTCCTGACAGGCTTGAGGGGAAAAACGTCCGTTGATGGTTGGCGTACTGCATGCCCGCCTACGGGGCTGCAGGGGAATCCACATTTGGAAGGTACCTGAAGACGTGTGCCTGTTCTTGGAGCTCCGCTAGTAGGGTAGCAAAGACACTCGTAGGCAGTACTGAATGCTGCTCCGTGCTACTTCTCCTCCGCTGGCAAATGCTTCACAGTCGCCCTAGGAAAGACGTTTAACAATCGATCTCCAAGAGGAACGAAACACATGATGGCATAAGGCGAAAGAATAGCAGGGCATCTCTTCACAAGCTTGTCCCTGATCTATAGCTGAGGGCAAACACTTGTGTGCTTGTGGGAGAGCGTGTGTCTTTCCTGGAAGCGTTTGGGAGTTTTGCTCAGACGCGTGTTTCCTCAAGTTCAAGAATCAAGATCTAGGATACCTGCAGACAGGTGCCTGTTTGTGTGGAGACAGTCTGTTTGAAACTGTGTTCCTCAGCGCCCGCTCTTTCTCCCCGTCGCTCCACACGCCTGGGAGTCCCTTTCTTTCTCTCCACAAGCACGTGTGTTGACTTCGTCGCACATGTGCATCTGCACAAGCGTTGAGCTCAGCAGAGCGTGTCTCTTGACACTTGATGTGCGTTGGCTGTGTCTGCGTGCTCCAGTGAAGAGAGAAACGGGAAATCATCTTGGTAGAGGCAACAAAGCAAAAGCGAGGCAGGATTGACATCTGCTCAACAGAGACGGATTCCCTGCGCTGACACAGTTCACAGTTACACGAGAAGCAATCTGAGCGGTCCATCGACCGGAGACGTGTTTCCCAAGAGGTCGTTTAGCGAGTGAACAGCAGTGTGCGCGGCTTTCAGGAGTGTGCCTGGAAAGTGCCAGAATCACCAGAGCATCTGTGCAAAAGCTGCTGCCTCTGTGACCGCATTGAGGCACGTTCCCGTGTCTGCGAGTACATAGACGGCTCTTCGCTTTCACTCCGAGGGAAACGGTCCGCTATTGCTTCTGTGCGTACAGACGCGATTCCCTTGTCTCTTGCGAACACAGGGAACTCTGTGCATCCAAATCTACAGGCTAAGGACGCGTCTGCATATGTTTTGGTGAACAATCGAGTGTGCGTGTTCTGACAGCTGCCTCTATGCAGACGTCTCCACAGAGCCACTTCTGAATGCCCCGCAGCCCAGGACTGAAGGGATACACTAACAAGTGCACCGGTGTGAGCAACCACATATGCAGAAGGACGTCTTTCATCTCACAGAAGCGCGAACGTCTTGGCGTTCAAGCACATGGCAGAAACAAGGTGTGAACAGATGAGCTGCTGCTATTTTCTCCGTTCGGCATGCTTCGTTGTAGCTCTCTTGCCGGTCGCCGGCTTAGCGGCTTGCTTTGCGCGACTAGGTCTGCGGAGAGAAGGAGATAGCGCCGGAAACCTTGCCTTTTGCCTTCTTCGGCGCTGGAACCCGGTTGCTGCGCCTTCTCTTTGTCCATGTGCACACACACGATTCCTCAGCGAAAACCATGCAGAAACCTTTCTTCGAGCACCCAGGGATGTGCACCCAGCACCACGTGCACGCACACGCAGCTAGAGAAAAGCACCTACCTTTTCACACACTGATGCCTAAGCAAACGCGTGGCCACACACACGCACACATCCGCAAGCGCGCCTACTCCCATCTATTGAGGGAAAGACGGACGAGCAACGTCCTGACAGGCTTGAGGGGAAAAACGTCCGTTGATGGTTGGCGTACTGCACGCCCGCCTACGGGGCTGCAGGGGAATCCACATTTGGAAGGTACCTGAAGATGTGTGCCTGTTCTTGGAGCTCCGCTAGTAGGGTAGCAAAGACACTCGTAGGCAGTACTGAATGCTGCTCCGTGCTACTTCTCCTCCGCTGGCAAATGCTTCACAGTCGCCCTAGGAAAGACGTTTAACAATCGATCTCCAAGAGGAACGAAACACATGATGCCATAAGGCGAAAGAATAGCAGGGCATCTCTTCACAAGCTTGTCCCTGATCTATAGCTGAGGGCAAACACTTGTGTGGTTGTGGGAGAGCGTGTGTCTTTCCTGGAAGCGTTTGGGAGTTTTGCTCAGACGCGTGTTTCCTCAAGTTCAAGAATCAAGATCTAGGATACCTGCAGACAGGTGCCTGTTTGTGTGGAGACAGTCTGTTTGAAACTGTGTTCCTCAGCGCCCGCTCTTTCTCCCCGTCGCTCCACACGCCTGGGAGTCCCTTTCTTTCTCTCCACAAGCACGTGTGTTGACTTCGTCGCACATGTGCATCTGCACAAGCGTTGAGCTCAGCAGAGCGTGTCTCTTGACACTTGATGTGCGTTGGCTGTGTCTGCGTGCTCCAGTGAAGAGAGAAACGGGAAATCATCTTGGTAGAGGCAACAAAGCAAAAGCGAGGCAGGATTGACATCTGCTCAACAGAGACGGATTCCCTGCGCTGACACAGTTCACAGTTACACGAGAAGCAATCTGAGCGGTCCATCGACCGGAGACGTGTTTCCCAAGAGGTCGTTTAGCGAGTGAACAGCAGTGTGCGCGGCTTTCAGGAGTGTGCCTGGAAAGTGCCAGAATCACCAGAGCATCTGTGCAAAAGCTGCTGCCTCTGTGACCGCATTGAGGCACGTTCCCGTGTCTGCGAGTACATAGACGGCTCTTCGCGTTCACTCCGAGGGAAACGGTCCGCTATTGCTTCTGTGCGTACAGACGCGATTCCCTTGTCTCTTGCGAACACAGGGAACTCTGTGCATCCAAATCTACAGGCTAAGGACGCGTCTGCATATGTTTTGGTGAACAATCGAGTGTGCGTGTTCTGACAGCTGCCTCTATGCAGACGTCTCCACAGAGCCACTTCTGAATGCCCCGCAGCCCAGGACTGAATGGATACACTAACAAGTGCACCGGTGTGAGCAACTACATACGCAGAAGGACGTCTTTCATCTCACAGAAGCGCGAACGTCTTGGCGTTCAAGCACATGGCAGAAACAAGGTGTGAACAGATGAGCTGCTGCTATTTTCTCCGTTCGACATGCTTCGTTGTAGCTCTCTTGCCGGTCGCCGGCTTAGCGGCTTGCTTTGCGCGACTAGGTCTGCGGAGAGAAGGAGATAGCGCCGGAAACCTTGCCTTTTGCCTTCTTCGGCGCTGGAACCTGGTTGCTGCGCCTTCTCTTTGTCCATGTGCACACACACGATTCCTCAGCGAAAACCATGCAGAAACCTTTCCACGAGCACCCAGGGATGTGCACCCAGCACCACGTGCACGCACACGCAGCTAGAGAAAAGCACCTACCTTTTCACACTCTGATGCCTAAGCAAACGCGTGGCCACACACACGCACACATCCGCAAGCGCGCCTACTCCCATCTATTGAGGGAAAGACGGACGAGCAACGTCCTGACAGGCTTGAGGGGAAAAACGTCCGTTGATGGTTGGCGTACTGCACGCCCGCCTACGGGGCTGCAGGGGAATCCACATTTGGAAGGTACCTGAAGACGTGTGCCTGTTCTTGGAGCTCCGCTAGTAGGGTAGCAAAGACACTCGTAGGCAGTACTGAATGCTGCTCCGTGCTACTTCTCCTCCGCTGGCAAATGCTTCACAGTCGCCCGAGGAAAGACGTTTAACAATCGATCTCCAAGAGGAACGAAACACATGATGGCATAAGGCGAAAGAATAGCAGGGCATCTCTTCACAAGCTTGTCCCTGATCTATAGCTGAGGGCAAACACTTGTGTGCTTGTGGGAGAGCGTGTGTCTTTCCTGGAAGCGTTTGGGAGTTTTGCTCAGACGCGTGTTTCCTCAAGTTCAAGAATCAAGATCTAGGATACCTGCAGACAGGTGCCTGTTTGTGTGGAGACAGTCTGTTTGAAACTGTGTTCCTCAGCGCCCGCTCTTTCTCCCCGTCGCTCCACACGCCTGGGAGTCCCTTTCTTTCTCTCCACAAGCACGTGTGTTGACTTCGTCGCACATGTGCATCTGCACAAGCGTTGAGCTCAGCAGAGCGTGTCTCTTGACACTTGATGTGCGTTGGCTGTGTCTGCGTGCTCCAGTGAAGAGAGAAACGGGAAATCATCTTGGTAGAGGCAACAAAGCAAAACCGAGGCAGGATTGACATCTGCTCAACAGAGACGGATTCCCTGCGCTGACACAGTTCACAGTTACACGAGAAGCAATCTGAGCGGTCTATCGACCGGAGACGTGTTTCCCAAGAGGTCGTTTAGCGAGTGAACAGCAGTGTGCGCGGCTTTCAGGAGTGTGCCTGGAAAGTGCCAGAATCACCAGAGCATCTGTGCAAAAGCTGCTGCCTCTGTGACCGCATTGAGGCACGTTCCCGTGTCTGCGAGTACATAGACGGCTCTTCGCTTTCACTCCGAGGGAAACGGTCCGCTATTGCTTCTGTGCGTACAGACGCGATTCCCTTGTCTCTTGCGAACACAGGGAACTCTGTGCATCCAAATCTACAGGCTAAGGACGCGTCTGCATATGTTTTGGTGAACAATCGAGTGTGCGTGTTCTGACAGCTGCCTCTATGCAGACGTCTCCACAGAGCCACTTCTGAATGCCCCGCAGCCCAGGACTGAAGGGATACACTAACAAGTGCACCGGTGTGAGCAACCACATATGCAGAAGGACGTCTTTCATCTCACAGAAGCGCGAACGTCTTGGCGTTCAAGCACATGGCAGAAACAAGGTGTGAACAGATGAGCTGCTGCTATTTTCTCCGTTCGGCATGCTTCGTTGTAGCTCTCTTGCCGGTCGCCGGCTTAGCGGCTTGCTTTGCGCGACTAGGTCTGCGGAGAGAAGGAGATAGCGCCGGAAACCTTGCCTTTTGCCTTCTTCGGCGCTGGAACCCGGTTGCTGCGCCTTCTCTTTGTCCATGTGCACACACACGATTCCTCAGCGAAAACCATGCAGAAACCTTTCTTCGAGCACCCAGGGATGTGCACCCAGCACCACGTGCACGCACACGCAGCTAGAGAAAAGCACCTACCTTTTCACACACTGATGCCTAAGCAAACGCGTGGCCACACACACGCACACATCCGCAAGCGCGCCTACTCCCATCTATTGAGGGAAAGACGGACGAGCAACGTCCTGACAGGCTTGAGGGGAAAAACGTCCGTTGATGGTTGGCGTACTGCACGCCCGCCTACGGGGCTGCAGGGGAATCCACATTTGGAAGGTACCTGAAGATGTCTGCCTGTTCTTGGAGCTCCGCTAGTAGGGTAGCAAAGACACTCGTAGGCAGTACTGAATGCTGCTCCGTGCTACTTCTCCTCCGCTGGCAAATGCTTCACAGTCGCCCTAGGAAAGACGTTTAACAATCGATCTCCAAGAGGAACGAAACACATGATGCCATAAGGCGAAAGAATAGCAGGGCATCTCTTCACAAGCTTGTCCCTGATCTATAGCTGAGGGCAAACACTTGTGTGGTTGTGGGAGAGCGTGTGTCTTTCCTGGAAGCGTTTGGGAGTTTTGCTCAGACGCGTGTTTCCTCAAGTTCAAGAATCAAGATCTAGGATACCTGCAGACAGGTGCCTGTTTGTGTGGAGACAGTCTGTTTGAAACTGTGTTCCTCAGCGCCCGCTCTTTCTCCCCGTCGCTCCACACGCCTGGGAGTCCCTTTCTTTCTCTCCACAAGCACGTGTGTTGACTTCGTCGCACATGTGCATCTGCACAAGCGTTGAGCTCAGCAGAGCGTGTCTCTTGACACTTGATGTGCGTTGGCTGTGTCTGCGTGCTCCAGTGAAGAGAGAAACGGGAAATCATCTTGGTAGAGGCAACAAAGCAAAAGCGAGGCAGGATTGACATCTGCTCAACAGAGACGGATTCCCTGCGCTGACACAGTTCACAGTTACACGAGAAGCAATCTGAGCGGTCCATCGACCGGAGACGTGTTTCCCAAGAGGTCGTTTAGCGAGTGAACAGCAGTGTGCGCGGCTTTCAGGAGTGTGCCTGGAAAGTGCCAGAATCACCAGAGCATCTGTGCAAAAGCTGCTGCCTCTGTGACCGCATTGAGGCACGTTCCCGTGTCTGCGAGTACATAGACGGCTCTTCGCGTTCACTCCGAGGGAAACGGTCCGCTATTGCTTCTGTGCGTACAGACGCGATTCCCTTGTCTCTTGCGAACACAGGGAACTCTGTGCATCCAAATCTACAGGCTAAGGACGCGTCTGCATATGTTTTGGTGAACAATCGAGTGTGCGTGTTCTGACAGCTGCCTCTATGCAGACGTCTCCACAGAGCCACTTCTGAATGCCCCGCAGCCCAGGACTGAATGGATACACTAACAAGTGCACCGGTGTGAGCAACTACATACGCAGAAGGACGTCTTTCATCTCACAGAAGCGCGAACGTCTTGGCGTTCAAGCACATGGCAGAAACAAGGTGTGAACAGATGAGCTGCTGCTATTTTCTCCGTTCGACATGCTTCGTTGTAGCTCTCTTGCCGGTCGCCGGCTTAGCGGCTTGCTTTGCGCGACTAGGTCTGCGGAGAGAAGGAGATAGCGCCGGAAACCTTGCCTTTTGCCTTCTTCGGCGCTGGAACCTGGTTGCTGCGCCTTCTCTTTGTCCATGTGCACACACACGATTCCTCAGCGAAAACCATGCAGAAACCTTTCCACGAGCACCCAGGGATGTGCACCCAGCACCACGTGCACGCACACGCAGCTAGAGAAAAGCACCTACCTTTTCACACTCTGATGCCTAAGCAAACGCGTGGCCACACACACGCACACATCCGCAAGCGCGCCTACTCCCATCTATTGAGGGAAAGACGGACGAGCAACGTCCTGACAGGCTTGAGGGGAAAAACGTCCGTTGATGGTTGGCGTACTGCACGCCCGCCTACGGGGCTGCAGGGGAATCCACATTTGGAAGGTACCTGAAGACGTGTGCCTGTTCTTGGAGCTCCGCTAGTAGGGTAGCAAAGACACTCGTAGGCAGTACTGAATGCTGCTCCGTGCTACTTCTCCTCCGCTGGCAAATGCTTCACAGTCGCCCTAGGAAAGACGTTTAACAATCGATCTCCAAGAGGAACGAAACACATGATGGCATAAGGCGAAAGAATAGCAGGGCATCTCTTCACAAGCTTGTCCCTGATCTATAGCTGAGGGCAAACACTTGTGTGCTTGTGGGAGAGCGTGTGTCTTTCCTGGAAGCGTTTGGGAGTTTTGCTCAGACGCGTGTTTCCTCAAGTTCAAGAATCAAGATCTAGGATACCTGCAGACAGGTGCCTGTTTGTGTGGAGACAGTCTGTTTGAAACTGTGTTCCTCAGCGCCCGCTCTTTCTCCCCGTCGCTCCACACGCCTGGGAGTCCCTTTCTTTCTCTCCACAAGCACGTGTGTTGACTTCGTCGCACATGTGCATCTGCACAAGCGTTGAGCTCAGCAGAGCGTGTCTCTTGACACTTGATGTGCGTTGGCTGTGTCTGCGTGCTCCAGTGAAGAGAGAAACGGGAAATCATCTTGGTAGAGGCAACAAAGCAAAAGCGAGGCAGGATTGACATCTGCTCAACAGAGACGGATTCCCTGCGCTGACACAGTTCACAGTTACACGAGAAGCAATCTGAGCGGTCCATCGACCGGAGACGTGTTTCCCAAGAGGTCGTTTAGCGAGTGAACAGCAGTGTGCGCGACTTTCAGGAGTGTGCCTGGAAAGTGCCAGAATCACCAGAGCATCTGTGCAAAAGCTGCTGCCTCTGTGACCGCATTGAGGCACGTTCCCGTGTCTGCGAGTACATAGACGGCTCTTCGCTTTCACTCCGAGGGAAACGGTCCGCTATTGCTTCTGTGCGTACAGACGCGATTCCCTTGTCTCTTGCGAACACAGGGAACTCTGTGCATCCAAATCTACAGGCTAAGGACGCGTCTGCATATGTTTTGGTGAACAATCGAGTGTGCGTGTTCTGACAGCTGCCTCTATGCAGACGTCTCCACAGAGCCACTTCTGAATGCCCCGCAGCCCAGGACTGAAGGGATACACTAACAAGTGCACCGGTGTGAGCAACCACATATGCAGAAGGACGTCTTTCATCTCACAGAAGCGCGAACGTCTTGGCGTTCAAGCACATGGCAGAAACAAGGTGTGAACAGATGAGCTGCTGCTATTTTCTCCGTTCGGCATGCTTCGTTGTAGCTCTCTTGCCGGTCGCCGGCTTAGCGGCTTGCTTTGCGCGACTAGGTCTGCGGAGAGAAGGAGATAGCGCCGGAAACCTTGCCTTTTGCCTTCTTCGGCGCTGGAACCCGGTTGCTGCGCCTTCTCTTTGTCCATGTGCACACACACGATTCCTCAGCGAAAACCATGCAGAAACCTTTCTTCGAGCACCCAGGGATGTGCACCCAGCACCACGTGCACGCACACGCAGCTAGAGAAAAGCACCTACCTTTTCACACACTGATGCCTAAGCAAACGCGTGGCCACACACACGCACACATCCGCAAGCGCGCCTACTCCCATCTATTGAGGGAAAGACGGACGAGCAACGTCCTGACAGGCTTGAGGGGAAAAACGTCCGTTGATGGTTGGCGTACTGCACGCCCGCCTACGGGGCTGCAGGGGAATCCACATTTGGAAGGTACCTGAAGATGTGTGCCTGTTCTTGGAGCTCCGCTAGTAGGGTAGCAAAGACACTCGTAGGCAGTACTGAATGCTGCTCCGTGCTACTTCTCCTCCGCTGGCAAATGCTTCACAGTCGCCCTAGGAAAGACGTTTAACAATCGATCTCCAAGAGGAACGAAACACATGATGCCATAAGGCGAAAGAATAGCAGGGCATCTCTTCACAAGCTTGTCCCTGATCTATAGCTGAGGGCAAACACTTGTGTGGTTGTGGGAGAGCGTGTGTCTTTCCTGGAAGCGTTTGGGAGTTTTGCTCAGACGCGTGTTTCCTCAAGTTCAAGAATCAAGATCTAGGATACCTGCAGACAGGTGCCTGTTTGTGTGGAGACAGTCTGTTTGAAACTGTGTTCCTCAGCGCCCGCTCTTTCTCCCCGTCGCTCCACACGCCTGGGAGTCCCTTTCTTTCTCTCCACAAGCACGTGTGTTGACTTCGTCGCACATGTGCATCTGCACAAGCGTTGAGCTCAGCAGAGCGTGTCTCTTGACACTTGATGTGCGTTGGCTGTGTCTGCGTGCTCCAGTGAAGAGAGAAACGGGAAATCATCTTGGTAGAGGCAACAAAGCAAAAGCGAGGCAGGATTGACATCTGCTCAACAGAGACGGATTCCCTGCGCTGACACAGTTCACAGTTACACGAGAAGCAATCTGAGCGGTCCATCGACCGGAGACGTGTTTCCCAAGAGGTCGTTTAGCGAGTGAACAGCAGTGTGCGCGGCTTTCAGGAGTGTGCCTGGAAAGTGCCAGAATCACCAGAGCATCTGTGCAAAAGCTGCTGCCTCTGTGACCGCATTGAGGCACGTTCCCGTGTCTGCGAGTACATAGACGGCTCTTCGCGTTCACTCCGAGGGAAACGGTCCGCTATTGCTTCTGTGCGTACAGACGCGATTCCCTTGTCTCTTGCGAACACAGGGAACTCTGTGCATCCAAATCTACAGGCTAAGGACGCGTCTGCATATGTTTTGGTGAACAATCGAGTGTGCGTGTTCTGACAGCTGCCTCTATGCAGACGTCTCCACAGAGCCACTTCTGAATGCCCCGCAGCCCAGGACTGAATGGATACACTAACAAGTGCACCGGTGTGAGCAACTACATACGCAGAAGGACGTCTTTCATCTCACAGAAGCGCGAACGTCTTGGCGTTCAAGCACATGGCAGAAACAAGGTGTGAACAGATGAGCTGCTGCTATTTTCTCCGTTCGACATGCTTCGTTGTAGCTCTCTTGCCGGTCGCCGGCTTAGCGGCTTGCTTTGCGCGACTAGGTCTGCGGAGAGAAGGAGATAGCGCCGGAAACCTTGCCTTTTGCCTTCTTCGGCGCTGGAACCTGGTTGCTGCGCCTTCTCTTTGTCCATGTGCACACACACGATTCCTCAGCGAAAACCATGCAGAAACCTTTCCACGAGCACCCAGGGATGTGCACCCAGCACCACGTGCACGCACACGCAGCTAGAGAAAAGCACCTACCTTTTCACACTCTGATGCCTAAGCAAACGCGTGGCCACACACACGCACACATCCGCAAGCGCGCCTACTCCCATCTATTGAGGGAAAGACGGACGAGCAACGTCCTGACAGGCTTGAGGGGAAAAACGTCCGTTGATGGTTGGCGTACTGCACGCCCGCCTACGGGGCTGCAGGGGAATCCACATTTGGAAGGTACCTGAAGACGTGTGCCTGTTCTTGGAGCTCCGCTAGTAGGGTAGCAAAGACACTCGTAGGCAGTACTGAATGCTGCTCCGTGCTACTTCTCCTCCGCTAGCAAATGCTTCACAGTCGCCCGAGGAAAGACGTTTAACAATCGATCTCCAAGAGGAACGAAACACGTGATGCCATAAGGCGAAAGAATAGCAGGGCATCTCTTCACAAGCTTGTCCCTGATCTATAGCTGAGGGCAAACACTTGTGTGGTTGTGGGAGAGCGTGTGTCTTTCCTGGAAGCGTTTGGGAGTTTTGCTCAGACGCGTGTTTCCTCAAGTTCAAGAATCAAGATCTAGGATACCTGCAGACAGGTGCCTGTTTGTGTGGAGACAGTCTGTTTGAAACTGTGTTCCTCAGCGCCCGCTCTTTCTCCCCGTCGCTCCACACGCCTGGGAGTCCCTTTCTTTCTCTCCACAAGCACGTGTGTTGACTTCGTCGCACATGTGCATCTGCACAAGCGTTGAGCTCAGCAGAGCGTGTCTCTTGACACTTGATGTGCGTTGGCTGTGTCTGCGTGCTCCAGTGAAGAGAGAAACGGGAAATCATCTTGGTAGAGGCAACAAAGCAAAAGCGAGGCAGGATTGACATCTGCTCAACAGAGACGGATTCCCTGCGCTGACACAGTTCACAGTTACACGAGAAGCAATCTGAGCGGTCCATCGACCGGAGACGTGTTTCCCAAGAGGTCGTTTAGCGAGTGAACAGCAGTGTGCGCGGCTTTCAGGAGTGTGCCTGGAAAGTGCCAGAATCACCAGAGCATCTGTGCAAAAGCTGCTGCCTCTGTGACCGCATTGAGGCACGTTCCCGTGTCTGCGAGTACATAGACGGCTCTTCGCGTTCACTCCGAGGGAAACGGTCCGCTATTGCTTCTGTGCGTACAGACGCGATTCCCTTGTCTCTTGCGAACACAGGGAACTCTGTGCATCCAAATCTACAGGCTAAGGACGCGTCTGCATATGTTTTGGTGAACAATCGAGTGTGCGTGTTCTGACAGCTGCCTCTATGCAGACGTCTCCACAGAGCCACTTCTGAATGCCCCGCAGCCCAGGACTGAATGGATACACTAACAAGTGCACCGGTGTGAGCAACTACATACGCAGAAGGACGTCTTTCATCTCACAGAAGCGCGAACGTCTTGGCGTTCAAGCACATGGCAGAAACAAGGTGTGAACAGATGAGCTGCTGCTATTTTCTCCGTTCGACATGCTTCGTTGTAGCTCTCTTGCCGGTCGCCGGCTTAGCGGCTTGCTTTGCGCGACTAGGTCTGCGGAGAGAAGGAGATAGCGCCGGAAACCTTGCCTTTTGCCTTCTTCGGCGCTGGAACCTGGTTGCTGCGCCTTCTCTTTGTCCATGTGCACACACACGATTCCTCAGCGAAAACCATGCAGAAACCTTTCCACGAGCACCCAGGGATGTGCACCCAGCACCACGTGCACGCACACGCAGCTAGAGAAAAGCACCTACCTTTTCACACTCTGATGCCTAAGCAAACGCGTGGCCACACACACGCACACATCCGCAAGCGCGCCTACTCCCATCTATTGAGGGAAAGACGGACGAGCAACGTCCTGACAGGCTTGAGGGGAAAAACGTCCGTTGATGGTTGGCGTACTGCACGCCCGCCTACGGGGCTGCAGGGGAATCCACATTTGGAAGGTACCTGAAGATGTGTGCCTGTTCTTGGAGCTCCGCTAGTAGGGTAGCAAAGACACTCGTAGGCAGTACTGAATGCTGCTCCGTGCTACTTCTCCTCCGCTAGCAAATGCTTCACAGTCGCCCGAGGAAAGACGTTTAACAATCGATCTCCAAGAGGAACGAAACACGTGATGCCATAAGGCGAAAGAATAGCAGGGCATCTCTTCACAAGCTTGTCCCTGATCTATAGCTGAGGGCAAACACTTGTGTGGTTGTGGGAGAGCGTGTGTCTTTCCTGGAAGCGTTTGGGAGTTTTGCTCAGACGCGTGTTTCCTCAAGTTCAAGAATCAAGATCTAGGATACCTGCAGACAGGTGCCTGTTTGTGTGGAGACAGTCTGTTTGAAACTGTGTTCCTCAGCGCCCGCTCTTTCTCCCCGTCGCTCCACACGCCTGGGAGTCCCTTTCTTTCTCTCCACAAGCACGTGTGTTGACTTCGTCGCACATGTGCATCTGCACAAGCGTTGAGCTCAGCAGAGCGTGTCTCTTGACACTTGATGTGCGTTGGCTGTGTCTGCGTGCTCCAGTGAAGAGAGAAACGGGAAATCATCTTGGTAGAGGCAACAAAGCAAAAGCGAGGCAGGATTGACACCTGCTCAACAGAGACGGATTCCCTGCGCTGACACAGTTCACAGTTACACGAGAAGCAATCTGAGCGGTCCATCGACCGGAGACGTGTTTCCCAAGAGGTCGTTTAGCGAGTGAACAGCAGTGTGCGCGACTTTCAGGAGTGTGCCTGGAAAGTGCCAGAATCACCAGAGCATCTGTGCAAAAGCTGCTGCCTCTGTGACCGCATTGAGGCACGTTCCCGTGTCTGCGAGTACATAGACGGCTCTTCGCGTTCACTCCGAGGGAAACGGTCCGCTATTGCTTCTGTGCGTACAGACGCGATTCCCTTGTCTCTTGCGAACACAGGGAACTCTGTGCATCCAAATCTACAGGCTAAGGACGCGTCTGCATATGTTTTGGTGAACAATCGAGTGTGCGTGTTCTGACAGCTGCCTCTATGCAGACGTCTCCACAGAGCCACTTCTGAATGCCCCGCAGCCCAGGACTGAATGGATACACTAACAAGTGCGCCGGTGTGAGCAACCACATACGCAGAAGGACGTCTTTCATCTCACAGAAGCGCGAACGTCTTGGCGTTCAAGCACATGGCAGAAACAAGGTGTGAACAGATGAGCTGCTGCTATTTTCTCCGTTCGGCATGCTTCGTTGTAGCTCTCTTGCCGGTCGCCGGCTTAGCGGCTTGCTTTGCGCGACTAGGTCTGCGGAGAGAAGGAGATAGCGCCGGAAACCTTGCCTTTTGCCTTCTTCGGCGCTGGAACCTGGTTGCTGCGCCTTCTCTTTGTCCATGTGCACACACACGATTCCTCAGCGAAAACCATGCAGAAACCTTTCCACGAGCACCCAGGGATGTGCACCCAGCACCACGTGCACGCACACGCAGCTAGAGAAAAGCACCTACCTTTTCACACACTGATGCCTAAGCAAACGCGTGGCCACACACACGCACACATCCGCAAGCGCGCCTACTCCCATCTATTGAGGGAAAGACGGACGAGCAACGTCCTGACAGGCTTGAGGGGAAAAACGTCCGTTGATGGTTGGCGTACTGCACGCCCGCCTACGGGGCTGCAGGGGAATCCACATTTGGAAGGTACCTGAAGATGTGTGCCTGTTCTTGGAGCTCCGCTAGTAGGGTAGCAAAGACACTCGTAGGCAGTACTGAATGCTGCTCCGTGCTACTTCTCCTCCGCTGGCAAATGCTTCACAGTCGCCCTAGGAAAGACGTTTAACAATCGATCTCCAAGAGGAACGAAACACATGATGCCATAAGGCGAAAGAATAGCAGGGCATCTCTTCACAAGCTTGTCCCTGATCTATAGCTGAGGGCAAACACTTGTGTGCTTGTGGAAGAGCGTGTGTCTTTCCTGGAAGCGTTTGGGAGTTTTGCTCAGACGCGTGTTTCCTCAAGTTCAAGAATCAAGATCTAGGATACCTGCAGACAGGTGCCTGTTTGTGTGGAGACAGTCTGTTTGAAACTGTGTTCCTCAGCGCCCGCTCTTTCTCCCCGTCGCTCCACACGCCTGGGAGTCCCTTTCTTTCTCTCCACAAGCACGTGTGTTGACTTCGTCGCACATGTGCATCTGCACAAGCGTTGAGCTCAGCAGAGCGTGTCTCTTGACACTTGATGTGCGTTGGCTGTGTCTGCGTGCTCCAGTGAAGAGAGAAACGGGAAATCATCTTGGTAGAGGCAACAAAGCAAAAGCGAGGCAGGATTGACATCTGCTCAACAGAGACGGATTCCCTGCGCTGACACAGTTCACAGTTACACGAGAAGCAATCTGAGCGGTCCATCGACCGGAGACGTGTTTCCCAAGAGGTCGTTTAGCGAGTGAACAGCAGTGTGCGCGGCTTTCAGGAGTGTGCCTGGAAAGTGCCAGAATCACCAGAGCATCTGTGCAAAAGCTGCTGCCTCTGTGACCGCATTGAGGCACGTTCCCGTGTCTGCGAGTACATAGACGGCTCTTCGCGTTCACTCCGAGGGAAACGGTCCGCTATTGCTTCTGTGCGTACAGACGCGATTCCCTTGTCTCTTGCGAACACAGGGAACTCTGTGCATCCAAATCTACAGGCTAAGGACGCGTCTGCATATGTTTTGGTGAACAATCGAGTGTGCGTGTTCTGACAGCTGCCTCTATGCAGACGTCTCCACAGAGCCACTTCTGAATGCCCCGCAGCCCAGGACTGAATGGATACACTAACAAGTGCACCGGTGTGAGCAACTACATACGCAGAAGGACGTCTTTCATCTCACAGAAGCGCGAACGTCTTGGCGTTCAAGCACATGGCAGAAACAAGGTGTGAACAGATGAGCTGCTGCTATTTTCTCCGTTCGACATGCTTCGTTGTAGCTCTCTTGCCGGTCGCCGGCTTAGCGGCTTGCTTTGCGCGACTAGGTCTGCGGAGAGAAGGAGATAGCGCCGGAAACCTTGCCTTTTGCCTTCTTCGGCGCTGGAACCTGGTTGCTGCGCCTTCTCTTTGTCCATGTGCACACACACGATTCCTCAGCGAAAACCATGCAGAAACCTTTCCACGAGCACCCAGGGATGTGCACCCAGCACCACGTGCACGCACACGCAGCTAGAGAAAAGCACCTACCTTTTCACACTCTGATGCCTAAGCAAACGCGTGGCCACACACACGCACACATCCGCAAGCGCGCCTACTCCCATCTATTGAGGGAAAGACGGACGAGCAACGTCCTGACAGGCTTGAGGGGAAAAACGTCCGTTGATGGTTGGCGTACTGCACGCCCGCCTACGGGGCTGCAGGGGAATCCACATTTGGAAGGTACCTGAAGACGTGTGCCTGTTCTTGGAGCTCCGCTAGTAGGGTAGCAAAGACACTCGTAGGCAGTACTGAATGCTGCTCCGTGCTACTTCTCCTCCGCTAGCAAATGCTTCACAGTCGCCCGAGGAAAGACGTTTAACAATCGATCTCCAAGAGGAACGAAACACGTGATGCCATAAGGCGAAAGAATAGCAGGGCATCTCTTCACAAGCTTGTCCCTGATCTATAGCTGAGGGCAAACACTTGTGTGGTTGTGGGAGAGCGTGTGTCTTTCCTGGAAGCGTTTGGGAGTTTTGCTCAGACGCGTGTTTCCTCAAGTTCAAGAATCAAGATCTAGGATACCTGCAGACAGGTGCCTGTTTGTGTGGAGACAGTCTGTTTGAAACTGTGTTCCTCAGCGCCCGCTCTTTCTCCCCGTCGCTCCACACGCCTGGGAGTCCCTTTCTTTCTCTCCACAAGCACGTGTGTTGACTTCGTCGCACATGTGCATCTGCACAAGCGTTGAGCTCAGCAGAGCGTGTCTCTTGACACTTGATGTGCGTTGGCTGTGTCTGCGTGCTCCAGTGAAGAGAGAAACGGGAAATCATCTTGGTAGAGGCAACAAAGCAAAAGCGAGGCAGGATTGACATCTGCTCAACAGAGACGGATTCCCTGCGCTGACACAGTTCACAGTTACACGAGAAGCAATCTGAGCGGTCCATCGACCGGAGACGTGTTTCCCAAGAGGTCGTTTAGCGAGTGAACAGCAGTGTGCGCGGCTTTCAGGAGTGTGCCTGGAAAGTGCCAGAATCACCAGAGCATCTGTGCAAAAGCTGCTGCCTCTGTGACCGCATTGAGGCACGTTCCCGTGTCTGCGAGTACATAGACGGCTCTTCGCGTTCACTCCGAGGGAAACGGTCCGCTATTGCTTCTGTGCGTACAGACGCGATTCCCTTGTCTCTTGCGAACACAGGGAACTCTGTGCATCCAAATCTACAGGCTAAGGACGCGTCTGCATATGTTTTGGTGAACAATCGAGTGTGCGTGTTCTGACAGCTGCCTCTATGCAGACGTCTCCACAGAGCCACTTCTGAATGCCCCGCAGCCCAGGACTGAATGGATACACTAACAAGTGCACCGGTGTGAGCAACTACATACGCAGAAGGACGTCTTTCATCTCACAGAAGCGCGAACGTCTTGGCGTTCAAGCACATGGCAGAAACAAGGTGTGAACAGATGAGCTGCTGCTATTTTCTCCGTTCGACATGCTTCGTTGTAGCTCTCTTGCCGGTCGCCGGCTTAGCGGCTTGCTTTGCGCGACTAGGTCTGCGGAGAGAAGGAGATAGCGCCGGAAACCTTGCCTTTTGCCTTCTTCGGCGCTGGAACCTGGTTGCTGCGCCTTCTCTTTGTCCATGTGCACACACACGATTCCTCAGCGAAAACCATGCAGAAACCTTTCCACGAGCACCCAGGGATGTGCACCCAGCACCACGTGCACGCACACGCAGCTAGAGAAAAGCACCTACCTTTTCACACTCTGATGCCTAAGCAAACGCGTGGCCACACACACGCACACATCCGCAAGCGCGCCTACTCCCATCTATTGAGGGAAAGACGGACGAGCAACGTCCTGACAGGCTTGAGGGGAAAAACGTCCGTTGATGGTTGGCGTACTGCACGCCCGCCTACGGGGCTGCAGGGGAATCCACATTTGGAAGGTACCTGAAGATGTGTGCCTGTTCTTGGAGCTCCGCTAGTAGGGTAGCAAAGACACTCGTAGGCAGTACTGAATGCTGCTCCGTGCTACTTCTCCTCCGCTAGCAAATGCTTCACAGTCGCCCGAGGAAAGACGTTTAACAATCGATCTCCAAGAGGAACGAAACACGTGATGCCATAAGGCGAAAGAATAGCAGGGCATCTCTTCACAAGCTTGTCCCTGATCTATAGCTGAGGGCAAACACTTGTGTGGTTGTGGGAGAGCGTGTGTCTTTCCTGGAAGCGTTTGGGAGTTTTGCTCAGACGCGTGTTTCCTCAAGTTCAAGAATCAAGATCTAGGATACCTGCAGACAGGTGCCTGTTTGTGTGGAGACAGTCTGTTTGAAACTGTGTTCCTCAGCGCCCGCTCTTTCTCCCCGTCGCTCCACACGCCTGGGAGTCCCTTTCTTTCTCTCCACAAGCACGTGTGTTGACTTCGTCGCACATGTGCATCTGCACAAGCGTTGAGCTCAGCAGAGCGTGTCTCTTGACACTTGATGTGCGTTGGCTGTGTCTGCGTGCTCCAGTGAAGAGAGAAACGGGAAATCATCTTGGTAGAGGCAACAAAGCAAAAGCGAGGCAGGATTGACACCTGCTCAACAGAGACGGATTCCCTGCGCTGACACAGTTCACAGTTACACGAGAAGCAATCTGAGCGGTCCATCGACCGGAGACGTGTTTCCCAAGAGGTCGTTTAGCGAGTGAACAGCAGTGTGCGCGACTTTCAGGAGTGTGCCTGGAAAGTGCCAGAATCACCAGAGCATCTGTGCAAAAGCTGCTGCCTCTGTGACCGCATTGAGGCACGTTCCCGTGTCTGCGAGTACATAGACGGCTCTTCGCGTTCACTCCGAGGGAAACGGTCCGCTATTGCTTCTGTGCGTACAGACGCGATTCCCTTGTCTCTTGCGAACACAGGGAACTCTGTGCATCCAAATCTACAGGCTAAGGACGCGTCTGCATATGTTTTGGTGAACAATCGAGTGTGCGTGTTCTGACAGCTGCCTCTATGCAGACGTCTCCACAGAGCCACTTCTGAATGCCCCGCAGCCCAGGACTGAATGGATACACTAACAAGTGCGCCGGTGTGAGCAACCACATACGCAGAAGGACGTCTTTCATCTCACAGAAGCGCGAACGTCTTGGCGTTCAAGCACATGGCAGAAACAAGGTGTGAACAGATGAGCTGCTGCTATTTTCTCCGTTCGGCATGCTTCGTTGTAGCTCTCTTGCCGGTCGCCGGCTTAGCGGCTTGCTTTGCGCGACTAGGTCTGCGGAGAGAAGGAGATAGCGCCGGAAACCTTGCCTTTTGCCTTCTTCGGCGCTGGAACCTGGTTGCTGCGCCTTCTCTTTGTCCATGTGCACACACACGATTCCTCAGCGAAAACCATGCAGAAACCTTTCCACGAGCACCCAGGGATGTGCACCCAGCACCACGTGCACGCACACGCAGCTAGAGAAAAGCACCTACCTTTTCACACACTGATGCCTAAGCAAACGCGTGGCCACACACACGCACACATCCGCAAGCGCGCCTACTCCCATCTATTGAGGGAAAGACGGACGAGCAACGTCCTGACAGGCTTGAGGGGAAAAACGTCCGTTGATGGTTGGCGTACTGCACGCCCGCCTACGGGGCTGCAGGGGAATCCACATTTGGAAGGTACCTGAAGATGTGTGCCTGTTCTTGGAGCTCCGCTAGTAGGGTAGCAAAGACACTCGTAGGCAGTACTGAATGCTGCTCCGTGCTACTTCTCCTCCGCTGGCAAATGCTTCACAGTCGCCCTAGGAAAGACGTTTAACAATCGATCTCCAAGAGGAACGAAACACATGATGCCATAAGGCGAAAGAATAGCAGGGCATCTCTTCACAAGCTTGTCCCTGATCTATAGCTGAGGGCAAACACTTGTGTGCTTGTGGAAGAGCGTGTGTCTTTCCTGGAAGCGTTTGGGAGTTTTGCTCAGACGCGTGTTTCCTCAAGTTCAAGAATCAAGATCTAGGATACCTGCAGACAGGTGCCTGTTTGTGTGGAGACAGTCTGTTTGAAACTGTGTTCCTCAGCGCCCGCTCTTTCTCCCCGTCGCTCCACACGCCTGGGAGTCCCTTTCTTTCTCTCCACAAGCACGTGTGTTGACTTCGTCGCACATGTGCATCTGCACAAGCGTTGAGCTCAGCAGAGCGTGTCTCTTGACACTTGATGTGCGTTGGCTGTGTCTGCGTGCTCCAGTGAAGAGAGAAACGGGAAATCATCTTGGTAGAGGCAACAAAGCAAAAGCGAGGCAGGATTGACATCTGCTCAACAGAGACGGATTCCCTGCGCTGACACAGTTCACAGTTACACGAGAAGCAATCTGAGCGGTCCATCGACCGGAGACGTGTTTCCCAAGAGGTCGTTTAGCGAGTGAACAGCAGTGTGCGCGGCTTTCAGGAGTGTGCCTGGAAAGTGCCAGAATCACCAGAGCATCTGTGCAAAAGCTGCTGCCTCTGTGACCGCATTGAGGCACGTTCCCGTGTCTGCGAGTACATAGACGGCTCTTCGCGTTCACTCCGAGGGAAACGGTCCGCTATTGCTTCTGTGCGTACAGACGCGATTCCCTTGTCTCTTGCGAACACAGGGAACTCTGTGCATCCAAATCTACAGGCTAAGGACGCGTCTGCATATGTTTTGGTGAACAATCGAGTGTGCGTGTTCTGACAGCTGCCTCTATGCAGACGTCTCCACAGAGCCACTTCTGAATGCCCCGCAGCCCAGGACTGAATGGATACACTAACAAGTGCACCGGTGTGAGCAACTACATACGCAGAAGGACGTCTTTCATCTCACAGAAGCGCGAACGTCTTGGCGTTCAAGCACATGGCAGAAACAAGGTGTGAACAGATGAGCTGCTGCTATTTTCTCCGTTCGACATGCTTCGTTGTAGCTCTCTTGCCGGTCGCCGGCTTAGCGGCTTGCTTTGCGCGACTAGGTCTGCGGAGAGAAGGAGATAGCGCCGGAAACCTTGCCTTTTGCCTTCTTCGGCGCTGGAACCTGGTTGCTGCGCCTTCTCTTTGTCCATGTGCACACACACGATTCCTCAGCGAAAACCATGCAGAAACCTTTCCACGAGCACCCAGGGATGTGCACCCAGCACCACGTGCACGCACACGCAGCTAGAGAAAAGCACCTACCTTTTCACACTCTGATGCCTAAGCAAACGCGTGGCCACACACACGCACACATCCGCAAGCGCGCCTACTCCCATCTATTGAGGGAAAGACGGACGAGCAACGTCCTGACAGGCTTGAGGGGAAAAACGTCCGTTGATGGTTGGCGTACTGCACGCCCGCCTACGGGGCTGCAGGGGAATCCACATTTGGAAGGTACCTGAAGATGTGTGCCTGTTCTTGGAGCTCCGCTAGTAGGGTAGCAAAGACACTCGTAGGCAGTACTGAATGCTGCTCCGTGCTACTTCTCCTCCGCTAGCAAATGCTTCACAGTCGCCCGAGGAAAGACGTTTAACAATCGATCTCCAAGAGGAACGAAACACGTGATGCCATAAGGCGAAAGAATAGCAGGGCATCTCTTCACAAGCTTGTCCCTGATCTATAGCTGAGGGCAAACACTTGTGTGGTTGTGGGAGAGCGTGTGTCTTTCCTGGAAGCGTTTGGGAGTTTTGCTCAGACGCGTGTTTCCTCAAGTTCAAGAATCAAGATCTAGGATACCTGCAGACAGGTGCCTGTTTGTGTGGAGACAGTCTGTTTGAAACTGTGTTCCTCAGCGCCCGCTCTTTCTCCCCGTCGCTCCACACGCCTGGGAGTCCCTTTCTTTCTCTCCACAAGCACGTGTGTTGACTTCGTCGCACATGTGCATCTGCACAAGCGTTGAGCTCAGCAGAGCGTGTCTCTTGACACTTGATGTGCGTTGGCTGTGTCTGCGTGCTCCAGTGAAGAGAGAAACGGGAAATCATCTTGGTAGAGGCAACAAAGCAAAAGCGAGGCAGGATTGACACCTGCTCAACAGAGACGGATTCCCTGCGCTGACACAGTTCACAGTTACACGAGAAGCAATCTGAGCGGTCCATCGACCGGAGACGTGTTTCCCAAGAGGTCGTTTAGCGAGTGAACAGCAGTGTGCGCGACTTTCAGGAGTGTGCCTGGAAAGTGCCAGAATCACCAGAGCATCTGTGCAAAAGCTGCTGCCTCTGTGACCGCATTGAGGCACGTTCCCGTGTCTGCGAGTACATAGACGGCTCTTCGCGTTCACTCCGAGGGAAACGGTCCGCTATTGCTTCTGTGCGTACAGACGCGATTCCCTTGTCTCTTGCGAACACAGGGAACTCTGTGCATCCAAATCTACAGGCTAAGGACGCGTCTGCATATGTTTTGGTGAACAATCGAGTGTGCGTGTTCTGACAGCTGCCTCTATGCAGACGTCTCCACAGAGCCACTTCTGAATGCCCCGCAGCCCAGGACTGAATGGATACACTAACAAGTGCGCCGGTGTGAGCAACCACATACGCAGAAGGACGTCTTTCATCTCACAGAAGCGCGAACGTCTTGGCGTTCAAGCACATGGCAGAAACAAGGTGTGAACAGATGAGCTGCTGCTATTTTCTCCGTTCGGCATGCTTCGTTGTAGCTCTCTTGCCGGTCGCCGGCTTAGCGGCTTGCTTTGCGCGACTAGGTCTGCGGAGAGAAGGAGATAGCGCCGGAAACCTTGCCTTTTGCCTTCTTCGGCGCTGGAACCTGGTTGCTGCGCCTTCTCTTTGTCCATGTGCACACACACGATTCCTCAGCGAAAACCATGCAGAAACCTTTCCACGAGCACCCAGGGATGTGCACCCAGCACCACGTGCACGCACACGCAGCTAGAGAAAAGCACCTACCTTTTCACACACTGATGCCTAAGCAAACGCGTGGCCACACACACGCACACATCCGCAAGCGCGCCTACTCCCATCTATTGAGGGAAAGACGGACGAGCAACGTCCTGACAGGCTTGAGGGGAAAAACGTCCGTTGATGGTTGGCGTACTGCACGCCCGCCTACGGGGCTGCAGGGGAATCCACATTTGGAAGGTACCTGAAGATGTGTGCCTGTTCTTGGAGCTCCGCTAGTAGGGTAGCAAAGACACTCGTAGGCAGTACTGAATGCTGCTCCGTGCTACTTCTCCTCCGCTGGCAAATGCTTCACAGTCGCCCTAGGAAAGACGTTTAACAATCGATCTCCAAGAGGAACGAAACACATGATGCCATAAGGCGAAAGAATAGCAGGGCATCTCTTCACAAGCTTGTCCCTGATCTATAGCTGAGGGCAAACACTTGTGTGCTTGTGGAAGAGCGTGTGTCTTTCCTGGAAGCGTTTGGGAGTTTTGCTCAGACGCGTGTTTCCTCAAGTTCAAGAATCAAGATCTAGGATACCTGCAGACAGGTGCCTGTTTGTGTGGAGACAGTCTGTTTGAAACTGTGTTCCTCAGCGCCCGCTCTTTCTCCCCGTCGCTCCACACGCCTGGGAGTCCCTTTCTTTCTCTCCACAAGCACGTGTGTTGACTTCGTCGCACATGTGCATCTGCACAAGCGTTGAGCTCAGCAGAGCGTGTCTCTTGACACTTGATGTGCGTTGGCTGTGTCTGCGTGCTCCAGTGAAGAGAGAAACGGGAAATCATCTTGGTAGAGGCAACAAAGCAAAAGCGAGGCAGGATTGACATCTGCTCAACAGAGACGGATTCCCTGCGCTGACACAGTTCACAGTTACACGAGAAGCAATCTGAGCGGTCCATCGACCGGAGACGTGTTTCCCAAGAGGTCGTTTAGCGAGTGAACAGCAGTGTGCGCGGCTTTCAGGAGTGTGCCTGGAAAGTGCCAGAATCACCAGAGCATCTGTGCAAAAGCTGCTGCCTCTGTGACCGCATTGAGGCACGTTCCCGTGTCTGCGAGTACATAGACGGCTCTTCGCGTTCACTCCGAGGGAAACGGTCCGCTATTGCTTCTGTGCGTACAGACGCGATTCCCTTGTCTCTTGCGAACACAGGGAACTCTGTGCATCCAAATCTACAGGCTAAGGACGCGTCTGCATATGTTTTGGTGAACAATCGAGTGTGCGTGTTCTGACAGCTGCCTCTATGCAGACGTCTCCACAGAGCCACTTCTGAATGCCCCGCAGCCCAGGACTGAATGGATACACTAACAAGTGCACCGGTGTGAGCAACTACATACGCAGAAGGACGTCTTTCATCTCACAGAAGCGCGAACGTCTTGGCGTTCAAGCACATGGCAGAAACAAGGTGTGAACAGATGAGCTGCTGCTATTTTCTCCGTTCGACATGCTTCGTTGTAGCTCTCTTGCCGGTCGCCGGCTTAGCGGCTTGCTTTGCGCGACTAGGTCTGCGGAGAGAAGGAGATAGCGCCGGAAACCTTGCCTTTTGCCTTCTTCGGCGCTGGAACCTGGTTGCTGCGCCTTCTCTTTGTCCATGTGCACACACACGATTCCTCAGCGAAAACCATGCAGAAACCTTTCCACGAGCACCCAGGGATGTGCACCCAGCACCACGTGCACGCACACGCAGCTAGAGAAAAGCACCTACCTTTTCACACTCTGATGCCTAAGCAAACGCGTGGCCACACACACGCACACATCCGCAAGCGCGCCTACTCCCATCTATTGAGGGAAAGACGGACGAGCAACGTCCTGACAGGCTTGAGGGGAAAAACGTCCGTTGATGGTTGGCGTACTGCACGCCCGCCTACGGGGCTGCAGGGGAATCCACATTTGGAAGGTACCTGAAGACGTGTGCCTGTTCTTGGAGCTCCGCTAGTAGGGTAGCAAAGACACTCGTAGGCAGTACTGAATGCTGCTCCGTGCTACTTCTCCTCCGCTGGCAAATGCTTCACAGTCGCCCTAGGAAAGACGTTTAACAATCGATCTCCAAGAGGAACGAAACACATGATGCCATAAGGCGAAAGAATAGCAGGGCATCTCTTCACAAGCTTGTCCCTGATCTATAGCTGAGGGCAAACACTTGTGTGGTTGTGGGAGAGCGTGTGTCTTTCCTGGAAGCGTTTGGGAGTTTTGCTCAGACGCGTGTTTCCTCAAGTTCAAGAATCAAGATCTAGGATACCTGCAGACAGGTGCCTGTTTGTGTGGAGACAGTCTGTTTGAAACTGTGTTCCTCAGCGCCCGCTCTTTCTCCCCGTCGCTCCACACGCCTGGGAGTCCCTTTCTTTCTCTCCACAAGCACGTGTGTTGACTTCGTCGCACATGTGCATCTGCACAAGCGTTGAGCTCAGCAGAGCGTGTCTCTTGACACTTGATGTGCGTTGGCTGTGTCTGCGTGCTCCAGTGAAGAGAGAAACGGGAAATCATCTTGGTAGAGGCAACAAAGCAAAAGCGAGGCAGGATTGACATCTGCTCAACAGAGACGGATTCCCTGCGCTGACACAGTTCACAGTTACACGAGAAGCAATCTGAGCGGTCTATCGACCGGAGACGTGTTTCCCAAGAGGTCGTTTAGCGAGTGAACAGCAGTGTGCGCGGCTTTCAGGAGTGTGCCTGGAAAGTGCCAGAATCACCAGAGCATCTGTGCAAAAGCTGCTGCCTCTGTGACCGCATTGAGGCACGTTCCCGTGTCTGCGAGTACATAGACGGCTCTTCGCGTTCACTCCGAGGGAAACGGTCCGCTATTGCTTCTGTGCGTACAGACGCGATTCCCTTGTCTCTTGCGAACACAGGGAACTCTGTGCATCCAAATCTACAGGCTAAGGACGCGTCTGCATATGTTTTGGTGAACAATCGAGTGTGCGTGTTCTGACAGCTGCCTCTATGCAGACGTCTCCACAGAGCCACTTCTGAATGCCCCGCAGCCCAGGACTGAAGGGATACACTAACAAGTGCACCGGTGTGAGCAACCACATATGCAGAAGGACGTCTTTCATCTCACAGAAGCGCGAACGTCTTGGCGTTCAAGCACATGGCAGAAACAAGGTGTGAACAGATGAGCTGCTGCTATTTTCTCCGTTCGGCATGCTTCGTTGTAGCTCTCTTGCCGGTCACCGGCTTAGCGGCTTGCTTTGCGCGACTAGGTCTGCGGAGAGAAGGAGATAGCGCCGGAAACCTTGCCTTTTGCCTTCTTCGGCGCTGGAACCCGGTTGCTGCGCCTTCTCTTTGTCCATGTGCACACACACGATTCCTCAGCGAAAACCATGCAGAAACCTTTCTTCGAGCACCCAGGGATGTGCACCCAGCACCACGTGCACGCACACGCAGCTAGAGAAAAGCACCTACCTTTTCACACACTGATGCCTAAGCAAACGCGTGGCCACACACACGCACACATCCGCAAGCGCGCCTACTCCCATCTATTGAGGGAAAGACGGACGAGCAACGTCCTGACAGGCTTGAGGGGAAAAACGTCCGTTGATGGTTGGCGTACTGCACGCCCGCCTACGGGGCTGCAGGGGAATCCACATTTGGAAGGTACCTGAAGATGTGTGCCTGTTCTTGGAGCTCCGCTAGTAGGGTAGCAAAGACACTCGTAGGCAGTACTGAATGCTGCTCCGTGCTACTTCTCCTCCGCTAGCAAATGCTTCACAGTCGCCCGAGGAAAGACGTTTAACAATCGATCTCCAAGAGGAACGAAACACGTGATGCCATAAGGCGAAAGAATAGCAGGGCATCTCTTCACAAGCTTGTCCCTGATCTATAGCTGAGGGCAAACACTTGTGTGGTTGTGGGAGAGCGTGTGTCTTTCCTGGAAGCGTTTGGGAGTTTTGCTCAGACGCGTGTTTCCTCAAGTTCAAGAATCAAGATCTAGGATACCTGCAGACAGGTGCCTGTTTGTGTGGAGACAGTCTGTTTGAAACTGTGTTCCTCAGCGCCCGCTCTTTCTCCCCGTCGCTCCACACGCCTGGGAGTCCCTTTCTTTCTCTCCACAAGCACGTGTGTTGACTTCGTCGCACATGTGCATCTGCACAAGCGTTGAGCTCAGCAGAGCGTGTCTCTTGACACTTGATGTGCGTTGGCTGTGTCTGCGTGCTCCAGTGAAGAGAGAAACGGGAAATCATCTTGGTAGAGGCAACAAAGCAAAAGCGAGGCAGGATTGACACCTGCTCAACAGAGACGGATTCCCTGCGCTGACACAGTTCACAGTTACACGAGAAGCAATCTGAGCGGTCCATCGACCGGAGACGTGTTTCCCAAGAGGTCGTTTAGCGAGTGAACAGCAGTGTGCGCGACTTTCAGGAGTGTGCCTGGAAAGTGCCAGAATCACCAGAGCATCTGTGCAAAAGCTGCTGCCTCTGTGACCGCATTGAGGCACGTTCCCGTGTCTGCGAGTACATAGACGGCTCTTCGCGTTCACTCCGAGGGAAACGGTCCGCTATTGCTTCTGTGCGTACAGACGCGATTCCCTTGTCTCTTGCGAACACAGGGAACTCTGTGCATCCAAATCTACAGGCTAAGGACGCGTCTGCATATGTTTTGGTGAACAATCGAGTGTGCGTGTTCTGACAGCTGCCTCTATGCAGACGTCTCCACAGAGCCACTTCTGAATGCCCCGCAGCCCAGGACTGAATGGATACACTAACAAGTGCACCGGTGTGAGCAACCACATATGCAGAAGGACGTCTTTCATCTCACAGAAGCGCGAACGTCTTGGCGTTCAAGCACATGGCAGAAACAAGGTGTGAACAGATGAGCTGCTGCTATTTTCTCCGTTCGGCATGCTTGGTTGTAGCTCTCTTGCCGGTCGCCGGCTTAGTGGCTTGCTTTGCGCGACTAGGTCTGCGGAGAGAAGGAGATAGCGCCGGAAACCTTGCCTTTTGCCTTCTTCGGCGCTGGAACCTGGTTGCTGCGCCTTCTCTTTGTCCATGTGCACACACACGATTCCTCAGCGAAAACCATGCAGAAACCTTTCCACGAGCACCCAGGGATGTGCACCCAGCACCACGTGCACGCACACGCAGCTAGAGAAAAGCACCTACCTTTTCACACACTGATGCCTAAGCAAACGCGTGGCCACACACACGCACACATCCGCAAGCGCGCCTACTCCCATCTATTGAGGGAAAGACGGACGAGCAACGTCCTGACAGGCTTGAGGGGAAAAACGTCCGTTGATGGTTGGCGTACTGCACGCCCGCCTACGGGGCTGCAGGGGAATCCACATTTGGAAGGTACCTGAAGATGTGTGCCTGTTCTTGGAGCTCCGCTAGTAGGGTAGCAAAGACACTCGTAGGCAGTACTGAATGCTGCTCCGTGCTACTTCTCCTCCGCTGGCAAATGCTTCACAGTCGCCCTAGGAAAGACGTTTAACAATCGATCTCCAAGAGGAACGAAACACATGATGCCATAAGGCGAAAGAATAGCAGGGCATCTCTTCACAAGCTTGTCCCTGATCTATAGCTGAGGGCAAACACTTGTGTGCTTGTGGAAGAGCGTGTGTCTTTCCTGGAAGCGTTTGGGAGTTTTGCTCAGACGCGTGTTTCCTCAAGTTCAAGAATCAAGATCTAGGATACCTGCAGACAGGTGCCTGTTTGTGTGGAGACAGTCTGTTTGAAACTGTGTTCCTCAGCGCCCGCTCTTTCTCCCCGTCGCTCCACACGCCTGGGAGTCCCTTTCTTTCTCTCCACAAGCACGTGTGTTGACTTCGTCGCACATGTGCATCTGCACAAGCGTTGAGCTCAGCAGAGCGTGTCTCTTGACACTTGATGTGCGTTGGCTGTGTCTGCGTGCTCCAGTGAAGAGAGAAACGGGAAATCATCTTGGTAGAGGCAACAAAGCAAAAGCGAGGCAGGATTGACATCTGCTCAACAGAGACGGATTCCCTGCGCTGACACAGTTCACAGTTACACGAGAAGCAATCTGAGCGGTCCATCGACCGGAGACGTGTTTCCCAAGAGGTCGTTTAGCGAGTGAACAGCAGTGTGCGCGGCTTTCAGGAGTGTGCCTGGAAAGTGCCAGAATCACCAGAGCATCTGTGCAAAAGCTGCTGCCTCTGTGACCGCATTGAGGCACGTTCCCGTGTCTGCGAGTACATAGACGGCTCTTCGCGTTCACTCCGAGGGAAACGGTCCGCTATTGCTTCTGTGCGTACAGACGCGATTCCCTTGTCTCTTGCGAACACAGGGAACTCTGTGCATCCAAATCTACAGGCTAAGGACGCGTCTGCATATGTTTTGGTGAACAATCGAGTGTGCGTGTTCTGACAGCTGCCTCTATGCAGACGTCTCCACAGAGCCACTTCTGAATGCCCCGCAGCCCAGGACTGAATGGATACACTAACAAGTGCACCGGTGTGAGCAACTACATACGCAGAAGGACGTCTTTCATCTCACAGAAGCGCGAACGTCTTGGCGTTCAAGCACATGGCAGAAACAAGGTGTGAACAGATGAGCTGCTGCTATTTTCTCCGTTCGACATGCTTCGTTGTAGCTCTCTTGCCGGTCGCCGGCTTAGCGGCTTGCTTTGCGCGACTAGGTCTGCGGAGAGAAGGAGATAGCGCCGGAAACCTTGCCTTTTGCCTTCTTCGGCGCTGGAACCTGGTTGCTGCGCCTTCTCTTTGTCCATGTGCACACACACGATTCCTCAGCGAAAACCATGCAGAAACCTTTCCACGAGCACCCAGGGATGTGCACCCAGCACCACGTGCACGCACACGCAGCTAGAGAAAAGCACCTACCTTTTCACACTCTGATGCCTAAGCAAACGCGTGGCCACACACACGCACACATCCGCAAGCGCGCCTACTCCCATCTATTGAGGGAAAGACGGACGAGCAACGTCCTGACAGGCTTGAGGGGAAAAACGTCCGTTGATGGTTGGCGTACTGCACGCCCGCCTACGGGGCTGCAGGGGAATCCACATTTGGAAGGTACCTGAAGACGTGTGCCTGTTCTTGGAGCTCCGCTAGTAGGGTAGCAAAGACACTCGTAGGCAGTACTGAATGCTGCTCCGTGCTACTTCTCCTCCGCTGGCAAATGCTTCACAGTCGCCCTAGGAAAGACGTTTAACAATCGATCTCCAAGAGGAACGAAACACATGATGCCATAAGGCGAAAGAATAGCAGGGCATCTCTTCACAAGCTTGTCCCTGATCTATAGCTGAGGGCAAACACTTGTGTGGTTGTGGGAGAGCGTGTGTCTTTCCTGGAAGCGTTTGGGAGTTTTGCTCAGACGCGTGTTTCCTCAAGTTCAAGAATCAAGATCTAGGATACCTGCAGACAGGTGCCTGTTTGTGTGGAGACAGTCTGTTTGAAACTGTGTTCCTCAGCGCCCGCTCTTTCTCCCCGTCGCTCCACACGCCTGGGAGTCCCTTTCTTTCTCTCCACAAGCACGTGTGTTGACTTCGTCGCACATGTGCATCTGCACAAGCGTTGAGCTCAGCAGAGCGTGTCTCTTGACACTTGATGTGCGTTGGCTGTGTCTGCGTGCTCCAGTGAAGAGAGAAACGGGAAATCATCTTGGTAGAGGCAACAAAGCAAAAGCGAGGCAGGATTGACATCTGCTCAACAGAGACGGATTCCCTGCGCTGACACAGTTCACAGTTACACGAGAAGCAATCTGAGCGGTCTATCGACCGGAGACGTGTTTCCCAAGAGGTCGTTTAGCGAGTGAACAGCAGTGTGCGCGGCTTTCAGGAGTGTGCCTGGAAAGTGCCAGAATCACCAGAGCATCTGTGCAAAAGCTGCTGCCTCTGTGACCGCATTGAGGCACGTTCCCGTGTCTGCGAGTACATAGACGGCTCTTCGCGTTCACTCCGAGGGAAACGGTCCGCTATTGCTTCTGTGCGTACAGACGCGATTCCCTTGTCTCTTGCGAACACAGGGAACTCTGTGCATCCAAATCTACAGGCTAAGGACGCGTCTGCATATGTTTTGGTGAACAATCGAGTGTGCGTGTTCTGACAGCTGCCTCTATGCAGACGTCTCCACAGAGCCACTTCTGAATGCCCCGCAGCCCAGGACTGAAGGGATACACTAACAAGTGCACCGGTGTGAGCAACCACATATGCAGAAGGACGTCTTTCATCTCACAGAAGCGCGAACGTCTTGGCGTTCAAGCACATGGCAGAAACAAGGTGTGAACAGATGAGCTGCTGCTATTTTCTCCGTTCGGCATGCTTCGTTGTAGCTCTCTTGCCGGTCACCGGCTTAGCGGCTTGCTTTGCGCGACTAGGTCTGCGGAGAGAAGGAGATAGCGCCGGAAACCTTGCCTTTTGCCTTCTTCGGCGCTGGAACCCGGTTGCTGCGCCTTCTCTTTGTCCATGTGCACACACACGATTCCTCAGCGAAAACCATGCAGAAACCTTTCCACGAGCACCCAGGGATGTGCACCCAGCACCACGTGCACGCACACGCAGCTAGAGAAAAGCACCTACCTTTTCACACACTGATGCCTAAGCAAACGCGTGGCCACACACACGCACACATCCGCAAGCGCGCCTACTCCCATCTATTGAGGGAAAGACGGACGAGCAACGTCCTGACAGGCTTGAGGGGAAAAACGTCCGTTGATGGTTGGCGTACTGCACGCCCGCCTACGGGGCTGCAGGGGAATCCACATTTGGAAGGTACCTGAAGATGTGTGCCTGTTCTTGGAGCTCCGCTAGTAGGGTAGCAAAGACACTCGTAGGCAGTACTGAATGCTGCTCCGTGCTACTTCTCCTCCGCTAGCAAATGCTTCACAGTCGCCCGAGGAAAGACGTTTAACAATCGATCTCCAAGAGGAACGAAACACGTGATGCCATAAGGCGAAAGAATAGCAGGGCATCTCTTCACAAGCTTGTCCCTGATCTATAGCTGAGGGCAAACACTTGTGTGGTTGTGGGAGAGCGTGTGTCTTTCCTGGAAGCGTTTGGGAGTTTTGCTCAGACGCGTGTTTCCTCAAGTTCAAGAATCAAGATCTAGGATACCTGCAGACAGGTGCCTGTTTGTGTGGAGACAGTCTGTTTGAAACTGTGTTCCTCAGCGCCCGCTCTTTCTCCCCGTCGCTCCACACGCCTGGGAGTCCCTTTCTTTCTCTCCACAAGCACGTGTGTTGACTTCGTCGCACATGTGCATCTGCACAAGCGTTGAGCTCAGCAGAGCGTGTCTCTTGACACTTGATGTGCGTTGGCTGTGTCTGCGTGCTCCAGTGAAGAGAGAAACGGGAAATCATCTTGGTAGAGGCAACAAAGCAAAAGCGAGGCAGGA
Organism: Patagioenas fasciata; assembly: GCF_037038585.1. Taxonomy (NCBI): domain Eukaryota; kingdom Metazoa; phylum Chordata; class Aves; order Columbiformes; family Columbidae; genus Patagioenas; species Patagioenas fasciata. The sequence goes on along the minus strand of NC_092523.1, from coordinate 49,665,625 downwards.
TTGACACCTGCTCAACAGAGACGGATTCCCTGCGCTGACACAGTTCACAGTTACACGAGAAGCAATCTGAGCGGTCCATCGACCGGAGACGTGTTTCCCAAGAGGTCGTTTAGCGAGTGAACAGCAGTGTGCGCGACTTTCAGGAGTGTGCCTGGAAAGTGCCAGAATCACCAGAGCATCTGTGCAAAAGCTGCTGCCTCTGTGACCGCATTGAGGCACGTTCCCGTGTCTGCGAGTACATAGACGGCTCTTCGCGTTCACTCCGAGGGAAACGGTCCGCTATTGCTTCTGTGCGTACAGACGCGATTCCCTTGTCTCTTGCGAACACAGGGAACTCTGTGCATCCAAATCTACAGGCTAAGGACGCGTCTGCATATGTTTTGGTGAACAATCGAGTGTGCGTGTTCTGACAGCTGCCTCTATGCAGACGTCTCCACAGAGCCACTTCTGAATGCCCCGCAGCCCAGGACTGAATGGATACACTAACAAGTGCGCCGGTGTGAGCAACCACATATGCAGAAGGACGTCTTTCATCTCACAGAAGCGCGAACGTCTTGGCGTTCAAGCACATGGCAGAAACAAGGTGTGAACAGATGAGCTGCTGCTATTTTCTCCGTTCGGCATGCTTGGTTGTAGCTCTCTTGCCGGTCGCCGGCTTAGTGGCTTGCTTTGCGCGACTAGGTCTGCGGAGAGAAGGAGATAGCGCCGGAAACCTTGCCTTTTGCCTTCTTCGGCGCTGGAACCTGGTTGCTGCGCCTTCTCTTTGTCCATGTGCACACACACGATTCCTCAGCGAAAACCATGCAGAAACCTTTCCACGAGCACCCAGGGATGTGCACCCAGCACCACGTGCACGCACACGCAGCTAGAGAAAAGCACCTACCTTTTCACACACTGATGCCTAAGCAAACGCGTGGCCACACACACGCACACATCCGCAAGCGCGCCTACTCCCATCTATTGAGGGAAAGACGGACGAGCAACGTCCTGACAGGCTTGAGGGGAAAAACGTCCGTTGATGGTTGGCGTACTGCACGCCCGCCTACGGGGCTGCAGGGGAATCCACATTTGGAAGGTACCTGAAGATGTGTGCCTGTTCTTGGAGCTCCGCTAGTAGGGTAGCAAAGACACTCGTAGGCAGTACTGAATGCTGCTCCGTGCTACTTCTCCTCCGCTGGCAAATGCTTCACAGTCGCCCTAGGAAAGACGTTTAACAATCGATCTCCAAGAGGAACGAAACACATGATGCCATAAGGCGAAAGAATAGCAGGGCATCTCTTCACAAGCTTGTCCCTGATCTATAGCTGAGGGCAAACACTTGTGTGCTTGTGGCAGAGCGTGTGTCTTTCCTGGAAGCGTTTGGGAGTTTTGCTCAGACGCGTGTTTCCTCAAGTTCAAGAATCAAGATCTAGGATACCTGCAGACAGGTGCCTGTTTGTGTGGAGACAGTCTGTTTGAAACTGTGTTCCTCAGCGCCCGCTCTTTCTCCCCGTCGCTCCACACGCCTGGGAGTCCCTTTCTTTCTCTCCACAAGCACGTGTGTTGACTTCGTCGCACATGTGCATCTGCACAAGCGTTGAGCTCAGCAGAGCGTGTCTCTTGACACTTGATGTGCGTTGGCTGTGTCTGCGTGCTCCAGTGAAGAGAGAAACGGGAAATCATCTTGGTAGAGGCAACAAAGCAAAAGCGAGGCAGGATTGACATCTGCTCAACAGAGACGGATTCCCTGCGCTGACACAGTTCACAGTTACACGAGAAGCAATCTGAGCGGTCCATCGACCGGAGACGTGTTTCCCAAGAGGTCGTTTAGCGAGTGAACAGCAGTGTGCGCGACTTTCAGGAGTGTGCCTGGAAAGTGCCAGAATCACCAGAGCATCTGTGCAAAAGCTGCTGCCTCTGTGACCGCATTGAGGCACGTTCCCGTGTCTGCGAGTACATAGACGGCTCTTCGCGTTCACTCCGAGGGAAACGGTCCGCTATTGCTTCTGTGCGTACAGACGCGATTCCCTTGTCTCTTGCGAACACAGGGAACTCTGTGCATCCAAATCTACAGGCTAAGGACGCGTCTGCATATGTTTTGGTGAACAATCAAGTGTGCGTGTTCTGACAGCTGCCTCTATGCAGACGTCTCCACAGAGCCACTTCTGAATGCCCCGCAGCCCAGGACTGAAGGGATACACTAACAAGTGCACCGGTGTGAGCAACCACATATGCAGAAGGACGTCTTTCATCTCACAGAAGCGCGAACGTCTTGGCGTTCAAGCACATGGCAGAAACAAGGTGTGAACAGATGAGCTGCTGCTATTTTCTCCGTTCGGCATGCTTCGTTGTAGCTCTCTTGCCGGTCGCCGGCTTAGCGGCTTGCTTTGCGCGACTAGGTCTGCGGAGAGAAGGAGATAGCGCCGGAAACCTTGCCTTTTGCCTTCTTCGGCGCTGGAACCTGGTTGCTGCGCCTTCTCTTTGTCCATGTGCACACACACGATTCCTCAGCGAAAACCATGCAGAAACCTTTCCACGAGCACCCAGGGATGTGCACCCAGCACCACGTGCACGCACACGCAGCGAGAGAAAAGCACCTACCTTTTCACACACTGATGCCTAAGCAAACGCGTGGCCACACACACGCACACATCCGCAAGCGCGCCTACTCCCATCTATTGAGGGAAAGACGGACGAGCAACGTCCTGACAGGCTTGAGGGGAAAAACGTCCGTTGATGGTTGGCGTACTGCACGCCCGCCTACGGGGCTGCAGGGGAATCCACATTTGGAAGGTACCTGAAGATGTGTGCCTGTTCTTGGAGCTCCGCTAGTAGGGTAGCAAAGACACTCGTAGGCAGTACTGAATGCTGCTCCGTGCTACTTCTCCTCCGCTGGCAAATGCTTCACAGTCGCCCTAGGAAAGACGTTTAACAATCGATCTCCAAGAGGAACGAAACACATGATGCCATAAGGCGAAAGAATAGCAGGGCATCTCTTCACAAGCTTGTCCCTGATCTATAGCTGAGGGCAAACACTTGTGTGCTTGTGGGAGAGCGTGTGTCTTTCCTGGAAGCGTTTGGGAGTTTTGCTCAGACGCGTGTTTCCTCAAGTTCAAGAATCAAGATCTAGGATACCTGCAGACAGGTGCCTGTTTGTGTGGAGACAGTCTGTTTGAAACTGTGTTCCTCAGCGCCCGCTCTTTCTCCCCGTCGCTCCACACGCCTGGGAGTCCCTTTCTTTCTCTCCACAAGCACGTGTGTTGACTTGGTCGCACATGTGCATCTGCACAAGCGTTGAGCTCAGCAGAGCGTGTCTCTTGACACTTGATGTGCGTTGGCTGTGTCTGCGTGCTCCAGTGAAGAGAGAAACGGGAAATCATCTTGGTAGAGGCAACAAAGCAAAAGCGAGGCAGGATTGACATCTGCTCAACAGAGACGGATTCCCTGCGCTGACACAGTTCACAGTTACACGAGAAGCAATCTGAGCGGTCCATCGACCGGAGACGTGTTTCCCAAGAGGTCGTTTAGCGAGTGAACAGCAGTGTGCGCGACTTTCAGGAGTGTGCCTGGAAAGTGCCAGAATCACCAGAGCATCTGTGCAAAAGCTGCTGCCTCTGTGACCGCATTGAGGCACGTTCCCGTGTCTGCGAGTACATAGACGGCTCTTCGCGTTCACTCCGAGGGAAACGGTCCGCTATTGCTTCTGTGCGTACAGACGCGATTCCCTTGTCTCTTGCGAACACAGGGAACTCTGTGCATCCAAATCTACAGGCTAAGGACGCGTCTGCATATGTTTTGGTGAACAATCGGGTGTGCGTGTTCTGACAGCTGCCTCTATGCAGACGTCTCCACAGAGCCACTTCTGAATGCCCCGCAGCCCAGGACTGAAGGGATACACTAACAAGTGCACCGGTGTGAGCAACCACATATGCAGAAGGACGTCTTTCATCTCACAGAAGCGCGAACGTCTTGGCGTTCAAGCACATGGCAGAAACAAGGTGTGAACAGATGAGCTGCTGCTATTTTCTCCGTTCGGCATGCTTCGTTGTAGCTCTCTTGCCGGTCGCCGGCTTAGCGGCTTGCTTTGCGCGACTAGGTCTGCGGAGAAGAGATAGCGCCGGAAACCTTGCCTTTTGCCTTCTTCGGCGCTGGAACCTGGTTGCTGCGCCTTCTCTTTGTCCATGTGCACACACACGATTCCTCAGCGAAAACCATGCAGAAACCTTTCCACGAGCACCCAGGGATGTGCACCCAGCACCACGTGCACGCACACGCAGCGAGAGAAAAGCACCTACCTTTTCACACACTGATGCCTAAGCAAACGCGTGGCCACACACACGCACACATCCGCAAGCGCGCCTACTCCCATCTATTGAGGGAAAGACGGACGAGCAACGTCCTGACAGGCTTGAGGGGAAAAACGTCCGTTGATGGTTGGCGTACTGCACGCCCGCCTACGGGGCTGCAGGGGAATCCACATTTGGAAGGTACCTGAAGATGTGTGCCTGTTCTTGGAGCTCCGCTAGTAGGGTAGCAAAGACACTCGTAGGCAGTACTGAATGCTGCTCCGTGCTACTTCTCCTCCGCTGGCAAATGCTTCACAGTCGCCCTAGGAAAGACGTTTAACAATCGATCTCCAAGAGGAACGAAAGACATGATGCCATAAGGCGAAAGAATAGCAGGGCATCTCTTCACAAGCTTGTCCCTGATCTATAGCTGAGGGCAAACACTTGTGTGCTTGTGGGAGAGCGTGTGTCTTTCCTGGAAGCGTTTGGGAGTTTTGCTCAGACGCGTGTTTCCTCAAGTTCAAGAATCAAGATCTAGGATACCTGCAGACAGGTGCCTGTTTGTGTGGAGACAGTCTGTTTGAAACTGTGTTCCTCAGCGCCCGCTCTTTCTCCCCGTCGCTCCACACGCCTGGGAGTCCCTTTCTTTCTCTCCACAAGCACGTGTGTTGACTTGGTCGCACATGTGCATCTGCACAAGCGTTGAGCTCAGCAGAGCGTGTCTCTTGACACTTGATGTGCGTTGGCTGTGTCTGCGTGCTCCAGTGAAGAGAGAAACGGGAAATCATCTTGGTAGAGGCAACAAAGCAAAAGCGAGGCAGGATTGACATCTGCTCAACAGAGACGGATTCCCTGCGCTGACACAGTTCACAGTTACACGAGAAGCAATCTGAGCGGTCCATCGACCGGAGACGTGTTTCCCAAGAGGTCGTTTAGCGAGTGAACAGCAGTGTGCGCGACTTTCAGGAGTGTGCCTGGAAAGTGCCAGAATCACCAGAGCATCTGTGCAAAAGCTGCTGCCTCTGTGACCGCATTGAGGCACGTTCCCGTGTCTGCGAGTACATAGACGGCTCTTCGCGTTCACTCCGAGGGAAACGGTCCGCTATTGCTTCTGTGCGTACAGACGCGATTCCCTTGTCTCTTGCGAACACAGGGAACTCTGTGCATCCAAATCTACAGGCTAAGGACGCGTCTGCATATGTTTTGGTGAACAATCGAGTGTGCGTGTTCTGACAGCTGCCTCTATGCAGACGTCTCCACAGAGCCACTTCTGAATGCCCCGCAGCCCAGGACTGAATGGATACACTAACAAGTGCACCGGTGTGAGCAACCACATATGCAGAAGGACGTCTTTCATCTCACAGAAGCGCGAACGTCTTGGCGTTCAAGCACATGGCAGAAACAAGGTGTGAACAGATGAGCTGCTGCTATTTTCTCCGTTCGGCATGCTTCGTTGTAGCTCTCTTGCCGGTCGCCGGCTTAGCGGCTTGCTTTGCGCGACTAGGTCTGCGGAGAGAAGGAGATAGCGCCGGAAACCTTGCCTTTTGCCTTCTTCGGCGCTGGAACCTGGTTGCTGCGCCTTCTCTTTGTCCATGTGCACACACACGATTCCTCAGCGAAAACCATGCAGAAACCTTTCCACGAGCACCCAGGGATGTGCACCCAGCACCACGTGCACGCACACGCAGCGAGAGAAAAGCACCTACCTTTTCACACACTGATGCCTAAGCAAACGCGTGGCCACACACACGCACACATCCGCAAGCGCGCCTACTCCCATCTATTGAGGGAAAGACGGACGAGCAACGTCCTGACAGGCTTGAGGGGAAAAAACGTCCGTTGGTGGTTGGCGTACTGCACGCCCGCCTACGGGGCTGCAGGGGAATCCACATTTGGAAGGTACCTGAAGATGTGTGCCTGTTCTTGGAGCTCCGCTAGTAGGGTAGCAAAGACACTCGTAGGCAGTACTGAATGCTGCTCCGTGCTACTTCTCCTCCGCTGGCAAATGCTTCACAGTCGCCCTAGGAAAGACGTTTAACAATCGATCTCCAAGAGGAACGAAACACATGATGCCATAAGGCGAAAGAATAGCAGGGCATCTCTTCACAAGCTTGTCCCTGATCTATAGCTGAGGGCAAACACTTGTGTGCTTGTGGGAGAGCGTGTGTCTTTCCTGGAAGCGTTTGGGAGTTTTGCTCAGACGCGTGTTTCCTCAAGTTCAAGAATCAAGATCTAGGATACCTGCAGACAGGTGCCTGTTTGTGTGGAGACAGTCTGTTTGAAACTGTGTTCCTCAGCGCCCGCTCTTTCTCCCCGTCGCTCCACACGCCTGGGAGTCCCTTTCTTTCTCTCCACAAGCACGTGTGTTGACTTGGTCGCACATGTGCATCTGCACAAGCGTTGAGCTCAGCAGAGCGTGTCTCTTGACACTTGATGTGCGTTGGCTGTGTCTGCGTGCTCCAGTGAAGAGAGAAACGGGAAATCATCTTGGTAGAGGCAACAAAGCAAAAGCGAGGCAGGATTGACATCTGCTCAACAGAGACGGATTCCCTGCGCTGACACAGTTCACAGTTACACGAGAAGCAATCTGAGCGGTCCATCGACCGGAGACGTGTTTCCCAAGAGGTCGTTTAGCGAGTGAACAGCAGTGTGCGCGACTTTCAGGAGTGTGCCTGGAAAGTGCCAGAATCACCAGAGCATCTGTGCAAAAGCTGCTGCCTCTGTGACCGCATTGAGGCACGTTCCCGTGTCTGCGAGTACATAGACGGCTCTTCGCGTTCGCTCCGAGGGAAACGGTCCGCTATTGCTTCTGTGCGTACAGACGCGATTCCCTTGTCTCTTGCGAACACAGGGAACTCTGTGCATCCAAATCTACAGGCTAAGGACGCGTCTGCATATGTTTTGGTGAACAATCGAGTGTGCGTGTTCTGACAGCTGCCTCTATGCAGACGTCTCCACAGAGCCACTTCTGAATGCCCCGCAGCCCAGGACTGAAGGGATACACTAACAAGTGCACCGGTGTGAGCAACCACATATGCAGAAGGACGTCTTTCATCTCACAGAAGCGCGAACGTCTTGGCGTTCAAGCACATGGCAGAAACAAGGTGTGAACAGATGAGCTGCTGCTATTTTCTCCGTTCGGCATGCTTCGTTGTAGCTCTCTTGCCGGTCGCCGGCTTAGCGGCTTGCTTTGCGCGACTAGGTCTGCGGAGAGAAGGAGATAGCGCCGGAAACCTTGCCTTTTGCCTTCTTCGGCGCTGGAACCTGGTTGCTGCGCCTTCTCTTTGTCCATGTGCACACACACGATTCCTCAGCGAAAACCATGCAGAAACCTTACCTCGAGCACCCAGGGATGTGCACCCAGCACCACGTGCACGCACACGCAGCTAGAGAAAAGCACCTACCTTTTCACACACTGATGCCTAAGCAAACGCGTGGCCACACACACGCACACATCCGCAAGCGCGCCTACTCCCATCTATTGAGGGAAAGACGGACGAGCAACGTCCTGACAGGCTTGAGGGGAAAAACGTCCGTTGATGGACGTTGATGGACGCAAAAGCGAGGCAGGATTGACATCTGCTCAACAGAGACGGATTCCCTGCGCTGACACAGTTCACAGTTACACGAGAAGCAATCTGAGCGGTCCATCGACCGGAGACGTGTTTCCCAAGAGGTCGTTTAGCGAGTGAACAGCAGTGTGCGCGACTTTCAGGAGTGTGCCTGGAAAGTGCCAGAATCACCAGAGCATCTGTGCAAAAGCTGCTGCCTCTGTGACCGCATTGAGGCACGTTCCCGTGTCTGCGAGCACATAGACGGCTCTTCGCGTTCACTCCGAGGGAAACGGTCCGCTATTGCTTCTGTGCGTACAGACGCGATTCCCTTGTCTCTTGCGAACACAGGGAACTCTGTGCATCCAAATCTACAGGCTAAGGACGCGTCTGCATATGTTTTGGTGAACAATCGAGTGTGCGTGTTCTGACAGCTGCCTCTATGCAGACGTCTCCACAGAGCCACTTCTGAATGCCCCGCAGCCCAGGACTGAAGGGATACACTAACAAGTGCACCGGTGTGAGCAACCACATATGCAGAAGGACGTCTTTCATCTCACAGAAGCGCGAACGTCTTGGCGTTCAAGCACATGGCAGAAACAAGGTGTGAACAGATGAGCTGCTGCTATTTTCTCCGTTCGGCATGCTTCGTTGTAGCTCTCTTGCCGGTCGCCGGCTTAGCGGCTTGCTTTGCGCGACTAGGTCTGCGGAGAGAAGGAGATAGCGCCGGAAACCTTGCCTTTTGCCTTCTTCGGCGCTGGAACCTGGTTGCTGCGCCTTCTCTTTGTCCATGTGCACACACACGATTCCTCAGCGAAAACCATGCAGAAACCTTTCCACGAGCACCCAGGGATGTGCACCCAGCACCACGTGCACGCACACGCAGCTAGAGAAAAGCACCTACCTTTTCACACACTGATGCCTACACACGCACACATCCGCAAGCGCGCCTACTCCCATCTATTGAGGGAAAGACGGACGAGCAACGTCCTGACAGGCTTGAGGGGAAAAAACGTCCGTTGATGGTTGGCGTACTGCACGCCCGCCTACGGGGCTGCAGGGGAATCCACATTTGGAAGGTACCTGAAGATGTGTGCCTGTTCTTGGAGCTCCGCTAGTAGGGTAGCAAAGACACTCGTAGGCAGTACTGAATGCTGCTCCGTGCTACTTCTCCTCCGCTGGCAAATGCTTCACAGTCGCCCTAGGAAAGACGTTTAACAATCGATCTCCAAGAGGAACGAAACACATGATGCCATAAGGCGAAAGAATAGCAGGGCATCTCTTCACAAGCTTGTCCCTGATCTATAGCTGAGGGCAAACACTTGTGTGCTTGTGGGAGAGCGTGTGTCTTTCCTGGAAGCGTTTGGGAGTTTTGCTCAGACGCGTGTTTCCTCAAGTTCAAGAATCAAGATCTAGGATACCTGCAGACAGGTGCCTGTTTGTGTGGAGACAGTCTGTTTGAAACTGTGTTCCTCAGCGCCCGCTCTTTCTCCCCGTCGCTCCACACGCCTGGGAGTCCCTTTCTTTCTCTCCACAAGCACGTGTGTTGACTTCGTCGCACATGTGCATCTGCACAAGCGTTGAGCTCAGCAGAGCGTGTCTCTTGACACTTGATGTGCGTTGGCTGTGTCTGCCTGCTCCAGTGAAGAGAGAAACGGGAAATCATCTTGGTAGAGGCAACAAAGCAAAAGCGAGGCAGGATTGACATCTGCTCAACAGAGACGGATTCCCTGCGCTGACACAGTTCACAGTTACACGAGAAGCAATCTGAGCGGTCCATCGACCGGAGACGTGTTTCCCAAGAGGTCGTTTAGCGAGTGAACAGCAGTGTGCGCGACTTTCAGGAGTGTGCCTGGAAAGTGCCAGAATCACCAGAGCATCTGTGCAAAAGCTGCTGCCTCTGTGACCGCATTGAGGCACGTTCCCGTGTCTGCGAGTACATAGACGGCTCTTCGCGTTCGCTCCGAGGGAAACGGTCCGCTATTGCTTCTGTGCGTACAGACGCGATTCCCTTGTCTCTTGCGAACACAGGGAACTCTGTGCATCCAAATCTACAGGCTAAGGACGCGTCTGCATATGTTTTGGTGAACAATCGAGTGTGCGTGTTCTGACAGCTGCCTCTATGCAGACGTCTCCACAGAGCCACTTCTGAATGCCCCGCAGCCCAGGACTGAAGGGATACACTAACAAGTGCACCGGTGTGAGCAACCACATATGCAGAAGGACGTCTTTCATCTCACAGAAGCGCGAACGTCTTGGCGTTCAAGCACATGGCAGAAACAAGGTGTGAACAGATGAGCTGCTGCTATTTTCTCCGTTCGGCATGCTTCGTTGTAGCTCTCTTGCCGGTCGCCGGCTTAGCGGCTTGCTTTGCGCGACTAGGTCTGCGGAGAGAAGGAGATAGCGCCGGAAACCTTGCCTTTTGCCTTCTTCGGCGCTGGAACCTGGTTGCTGCGCCTTCTCTTTGTCCATGTGCACACACACGATTCCTCAGCGAAAACCATGCAGAAACCTTACCTCGAGCACCCAGGGATGTGCACCCAGCACCACGTGCACGCACACGCAGCTAGAGAAAAGCACCTACCTTTTCACACACTGATGCCTAAGCAAACGCGTGGCCACACACACGCACACATCCGCAAGCGCGCCTACTCCCATCTATTGAGGGAAAGACGGACGAGCAACGTCCTGACAGGCTTGAGGGGAAAAACGTCCGTTGATGGACGTTGATGGACGCAAAAGCGAGGCAGGATTGACATCTGCTCAACAGAGACGGATTCCCTGCGCTGACACAGTTCACAGTTACACGAGAAGCAATCTGAGCGGTCCATCGACCGGAGACGTGTTTCCCAAGAGGTCGTTTAGCGAGTGAACAGCAGTGTGCGCGACTTTCAGGAGTGTGCCTGGAAAGTGCCAGAATCACCAGAGCATCTGTGCAAAAGCTGCTGCCTCTGTGACCGCATTGAGGCACGTTCCCGTGTCTGCGAGCACATAGACGGCTCTTCGCTTTCACTCCGAGGGAAACGGTCCGCTATTGCTTCTGTGCGTACAGACGCGATTCCCTTGTCTCTTGCGAACACAGGGAACTCTGTGCATCCAAATCTACAGGCTAAGGACGCGTCTGCATATGTTTTGGTGAACAATCGAGTGTGCGTGTTCTGACAGCTGCCTCTATGCAGACGTCTCCACAGAGCCACTTCTGAATGCCCCGCAGCCCAGGACTGAAGGGATACACTAACAAGTGCACCGGTGTGAGCAACCACATATGCAGAAGGACGTCTTTCATCTCACAGAAGCGCGAACGTCTTGGCGTTCAAGCACATGGCAGAAACAAGGTGTGAACAGATGAGCTGCTGCTATTTTCTCCGTTCGACATGCTTCGTTGTAGCTCTCTTGCCGGTCGCCGGCTTAGCGGCTTGCTTTGCGCGACTAGGTCTGCGGAGAGAAGGAGATAGCGCCGGAAACCTTGCCTTTTGCCTTCTTCGGCGCTGGAACCTGGTTGCTGCGCCTTCTCTTTGTCCATGTGCACACACACGATTCCTCAGCGAAAACCATGCAGAAACCTTTCCACGAGCACCCAGGGATGTGCACCCAGCACCACGTGCACGCACACGCAGCTAGAGAAAAGCACCTACCTTTTCACACACTGATGCCTACACACGCACACATCCGCAAGCGCGCCTACTCCCATCTATTGAGGGAAAGACGGACGAGCAACGTCCTGACAGGCTTGAGGGGAAAAAACGTCCGTTGATGGTTGGCGTACTGCACGCCCGCCTACGGGGCTGCAGGGGAATCCACATTTGGAAGGTACCTGAAGATGTGTGCCTGTTCTTGGAGCTCCGCTAGTAGGGTAGCAAAGACACTCGTAGGCAGTACTGAATGCTGCTCCGTGCTACTTCTCCTCCGCTGGCAAATGCTTCACAGTCGCCCTAGGAAAGACGTTTAACAATCGATCTCCAAGAGGAACGAAACACATGATGCCATAAGGCGAAAGAATAGCAGGGCATCTCTTCACAAGCTTGTCCCTGATCTATAGCTGAGGGCAAACACTTGTGTGCTTGTGGGAGAGCGTGTGTCTTTCCTGGAAGCGTTTGGGAGTTTTGCTCAGACGCGTGTTTCCTCAAGTTCAAGAATCAAGATCTAGGATACCTGCAGACAGGTGCCTGTTTGTGTGGAGACAGTCTGTTTGAAACTGTGTTCCTCAGCGCCCGCTCTTTCTCCCCGTCGCTCCACACGCCTGGGAGTCCCTTTCTTTCTCTCCACAAGCACGTGTGTTGACTTGGTCGCACATGTGCATCTGCACAAGCGTTGAGCTCAGCAGAGCGTGTCTCTTGACACTTGATGTGCGTTGGCTGTGTCTGCGTGCTCCAGTGAAGAGAGAAACGGGAAATCATCTTGGTAGAGGCAACAAAGCAAAAGCGAGGCAGGATTGACATCTGCTCAACAGAGACGGATTCCCTGCGCTGACACAGTTCACAGTTACACGAGAAGCAATCTGAGCGGTCCATCGACCGGAGACGTGTTTCCCAAGAGGTCGTTTAGCGAGTGAACAGCAGTGTGCGCGGCTTTCAGGAGTGTGCCTGGAAAGTGCCAGAATCACCAGAGCATCTGTGCAAAAGCTGCTGCCTCTGTGACCGCATTGAGGCACGTTCCCGTGTCTGCGAGTACATAGACGGCTCTTCGCTTTCACTCCGAGGGAAACGGTCCGCTATTGCTTCTGTGCGTACAGACGCGATTCCCTTGTCTCTTGCGAACACAGGGAACTCTGTGCATCCAAATCTACAGGCTAAGGACGCGTCTGCATATGTTTTGGTGAACAATCGAGTGTGCGTGTTCTGACAGCTGCCTCTATGCAGACGTCTCCACAGAGCCACTTCTGAATGCCCCGCAGCCCAGGACTGAAGGGATACACTAACAAGTGCACCGGTGTGAGCAACCACATATGCAGAAGGACGTCTTTCATCTCACAGAAGCGCGAACGTCTTGGCGTTCAAGCACATGGCAGAAACAAGGTGTGAACAGATGAGCTGCTGCTATTTTCTCCGTTCGGCATGCTTCGTTGTAGCTCTCTTGCCGGTCGCCGGCTTAGCGGCTTGCTTTGCGCGACTAGGTCTGCGGAGAGAAGGAGATAGCGCCGGAAACCTTGCCTTTTGCCTTCTTCGGCGCTGGAACCTGGTTGCTGCGCCTTCTCTTTGTCCATGTGCACACACACGATTCCTCAGCGAAAACCATGCAGAAACCTTTCCACGAGCACCCAGGGATGTGCACCCAGCACCACGTGCACCCAGCACACGCAGCTAGAGAAAAGCACCTACCTCTTCACACACTGATGCCTAAGCAAACGCGTGGCCACACACACGCACACATCCGCAAGCGCGCCTACTCCCATCTATTGAGGGAAAGACGGACGAGCAACGTCCTGACAGGCTTGAGGGGAAAAACGTCCGTTGATGGTTGGCGTACTGCACGCCCGCCTACGGGGCTGCAGGGGAATCCACATTTGGAAGGTACCTGAAGATGTGTGCCTGTTCTTGGAGCTCCGCTAGTAGGGTAGCAAAGACACTCGTAGGCAGTACTGAATGCTGCTCCGTGCTACTTCTCCTCCGCTGGCAAATGCTTCACAGTCGCCCTAGGAAAGACGTTTAACAATCGATCTCCAAGAGGAACGAAACACATGATGCCATAAGGCGAAAGAATAGCAGGGCATCTCTTCACAAGCTTGTCCCTGATCTATAGCTGAGGGCAAACACTTGTGTGCTTGTGGGAGAGCGTGTGTCTTTCCTGGAAGCGTTTGGGAGTTTTGCTCAGACGCGTGTTTCCTCAAGTTCAAGAATCAAGATCTAGGATACCTGCAGACAGGTGCCTGTTTGTGTGGAGACAGTCTGTTTGAAACTGTGTTCCTCAGCGCCCGCTCTTTCTCCCCGTCGCTCCACACGCCTGGGAGTCCCTTTCTTTCTCTCCACAAGCACGTGTGTTGACTTGGTCGCACATGTGCATCTGCACAAGCGTTGAGCTCAGCAGAGCGTGTCTCTTGACACTTGATGTGCGTTGGCTGTGTCTGCGTGCTCCAGTGAAGAGAGAAACGGGAAATCATCTTGGTAGAGGCAACAAAGCAAAAGCGAGGCAGGATTGACATCTGCTCAACAGAGACGGATTCCCTGCGCTGACACAGTTCACAGTTACACGAGAAGCAATCTGAGCGGTCCATCGACCGGAGACGTGTTTCCCAAGAGGTCGTTTAGCGAGTGAACAGCAGTGTGCGCGACTTTCAGGAGTGTGCCTGGAAAGTGCCAGAATCACCAGAGCATCTGTGCAAAAGCTGCTGCCTCTGTGACCGCATTGAGGCACGTTCCCGTGTCTGCGAGTACATAGACGGCTCTTCGCTTTCACTCCGAGGGAAACGGTCCGCTATTGCTTCTGTGCGTACAGACGCGATTCCCTTGTCTCTTGCGAACACAGGGAACTCTGTGCATCCAAATCTACAGGCTAAGGACGCGTCTGCATATGTTTTGGTGAACAACGGGTATGCGTGTTCTGACAGCTGCCTCTATGCAGACGTCTCCACAGAGCCACTTCTGAATGCCCCGCAGCCCAGGACTGAAGGGATACACTAACAAGTGCACCGGTGTGAGCAACCACATATGCAGAAGGACGTCTTTCATCTCACAGAAGCGCGAACGTCTTGGCGTTCAAGCACATGGCAGAAACAAGGTGTGAACAGATGAGCTGCTGCTATTTTCTCCGTTCGGCATGCTTCGTTGTAGCTCTCTTGCCGGTCGCCGGCTTAGCGGCTTGCTTTGCGCGACTAGGTCTGCGGAGAGAAGGAGATAGCGCCGGAAACCTTGCCTTTTGCCTTCTTCGGCGCTGGAACCTGGTTGCTGCGCCTTCTCTTTGTCCATGTGCACACACACGATTCCTCAGCGAAAACCATGCAGAAACCTTTCCACGAGCACCCAGGGATGTGCACCCAGCACCACGTGCACCGAGCACACGCAGCTAGAGAAAAGCACCTACCTCTTCACACACTGATGCCTAAGCAAACGCGTGGCCACACACACGCACACATCCGCAAGCGCGCCTACTCCCATCTATTGAGGGAAAGACGGACGAGCAACGTCCTGACAGGCTTGAGGGGAAAAACGTCCGTTGATGGTTGGCGTACTGCACGCCCGCCTACGGGGCTGCAGGGGAATCCACATTTGGAAGGTACCTGAAGATGTGTGCCTGTTCTTGGAGCTCCGCTAGTAGGGTAGCAAAGACACTCGTAGGCAGTACTGAATGCTGCTCCGTGCTACTTCTCCTCCGCTGGCAAATGCTTCACAGTCGCCCTAGGAAAGACGTTTAACAATCGATCTCCAAGAGGAACGAAACACATGATGCCATAAGGCGAAAGAATAGCAGGGCATCTCTTCACAAGCTTGTCCCTGATCTATAGCTGAGGGCAAACACTTGTGTGCTTGTGGGAGAGCGTGTGTCTTTCCTGGAAGCGTTTGGGAGTTTTGCTCAGACGCGTGTTTCCTCAAGTTCAAGAATCAAGATCTAGGATACCTGCAGACAGGTGCCTGTTTGTGTGGAGACAGTCTGTTTGAAACTGTGTTCCTCAGCGCCCGCTCTTTCTCCCCGTCGCTCCACACGCCTGGGAGTCCCTTTCTTTCTCTCCACAAGCACGTGTGTTGACTTCGTCGCACATGTGCATCTGCACAAGCGTTGAGCTCAGCAGAGCGTGTCTCTTGACACTTGATGTGCGTTGGCTGTGTCTGCGTGCTCCAGTGAAGAGAGAAACGGGAAATCATCTTGGTAGAGGCAACAAAGCAAAAGCGAGGCAGGATTGACATCTGCTCAACAGAGACGGATTCCCTGCGCTGACACAGTTCACAGTTACACGAGAAGCAATCTGAGCGGTCCATCGACCGGAGACGTGTTTCCCAAGAGGTCGTTTAGCGAGTGAACAGCAGTGTGCGCGACTTTCAGGAGTGTGCCTGGAAAGTGCCAGAATCACCAGAGCATCTGTGCAAAAGCTGCTGCCTCTGTGACCGCATTGAGGCACGTTCCCGTGTCTGCGAGTACATAGACGGCTCTTCGCTTTCACTCCGAGGGAAACGGTCCGCTATTGCTTCTGTGCGTACAGACGCGATTCCTTGTCTCTTGCGAACACAGGGAACTCTGTGCATCCAAATCTACAGGCTAAGGACGCGTCTGCATATGTTTTGGTGAACAATCGAGTGTGCGTGTTCTGACAGCTGCCTCTATGCAGACGTCTCCACAGAGCCACTTCTGAATGCCCCGCAGCCCAGGACTGAAGGGATACACTAACAAGTGCACCGGTGTGAGCAACCACATATGCAGAAGGACGTCTTTCATCTCACAGAAGCGCGAACGTCTTGGCGTTCAAGCACATGGCAGAAACAAGGTGTGAACAGATGAGCTGCTGCTATTTTCTCCGTTCGGCATGCTTCGTTGTAGCTCTCTTGCCGGTCGCCGGTTTAGCGGCTTGCTTTGCGCGACTAGGTCTGCGGAGAGAAGGAGATAGCGCCGGAAACCTTGCCTTTTGCCTTCTTCGGCGCTGGAACCTGGTTGCTGCGCCTTCTCTTTGTCCATGTGCACACACACGATTCCTCAGCGAAAACCATGCAGAAACCTTTCCACGAGCACCCAGGGATGTGCACCCAGCACCACGTGCACCCAGCACACGCAGCTAGAGAAAAGCACCTACCTTTTCACACACTGATGCCTAAGCAAACGCGTGGCCACACACACGCACACATCCGCAAGCGCGCCTACTCCCATCTATTGAGGGAAAGACGGACGAGCAACGTCCTGACAGGCTTGAGGGGAAAAACGTCCGTTGATGGTTGGCGTACTGCACGCCCGCCTACGGGGCTGCAGGGGAATCCACATTTGGAAGGTACCTGAAGATGTGTACCTGTTCTTGGAGCTCCGCTAGTAGGGTAGCAAAGACACTCGTAGGCAGTACTGAATGCTGCTCCGTGCTACTTCTCCTCCGCTGGCAAATGCTTCACAGTCGCCCTAGGAAAGACGTTTAACAATCGATCTCCAAGAGGAACGAAACACGTGATGCCATAAGGCGAAAGAATAGCAGCGCATCTCTTCACAAGCTTGTCCCTGATCTATAGCTGAGGGCAAACACTTGTGTGCTTGTGGGAGAGCGTGTGTCTTTCCTGGAAGCGTTTGGGAGTTTTGCTCAGACGCGTGTTTCCTCAAGTTCAAGAATCAAGATCTAGGATACCTGCAGACAGGTGCCTGTTTGTGTGGAGACAGTCTGTTTGAAACTGTGTTCCTCAGCGCCCGCTCTTTCTCCCCGTCGCTCCACACGCCTGGGAGTCCCTTTCTTTCTCTCCACAAGCACGTGTGTTGACTTGGTCGCACATGTGCATCTGCACAAGCGTTGAGCTCAGCAGAGCGTGTCTCTTGACACTTGATGTGCGTTGGCTGTGTCTGCGTGCTCCAGTGAAGAGAGAAACGGGAAATCATCTTGGTAGAGGCAACAAAGCAAAAGCGAGGCAGGATTGACATCTGCTCAACAGAGACGGATTCCCTGCGCTGACACAGTTCACAGTTACACGAGAAGCAATCTGAGCGGTCCATCGACCGGAGACGTGTTTCCCAAGAGGTCGTTTAGCGAGTGAACAGCAGTGTGCGCGACTTTCAGGAGTGTGCCTGGAAAGTGCCAGAATCACCAGAGCATCTGTGCAAAAGCTGCTGCCTCTGTGACCGCATTGAGGCACGTTCCCGTGTCTGCGAGTACATAGACGGCTCTTCGCGTTCACTCCGAGGGAAACGGTCCGCTATTGCTTCTGTGCGTACAGACGCGATTCCCTTGTCTCTTGCGAACACAGGGAACTCTGTGCATCCAAATCTACAGGCTAAGGACGCGTCTGCATATGTTTTGGTGAACAATCGAGTGTGCGTGTTCTGACAGCTGCCTCTATGCAGACGTCTCCACAGAGCCACTTCTGAATGCCCCGCAGCCCAGGACTGAATGGATACACTAACAAGTGCACCGGTGTGAGCAACCACATATGCAGAAGGACGTCTTTCATCTCACAGAAGCGCGAACGTCTTGGCGTTCAAGCACATGGCAGAAACAAGGTGTGAACAGATGAGCTGCTGCTATTTTCTCCGTTCGACATGCTTCGTTGTAGCTCTCTTGCCGGTCGCCGGCTTAGCGGCTTGCTTTGCGCGACTAGGTCTGCGGAGAGAAGGAGATAGCGCCGGAAACCTTGCCTTTTGCCTTCTTCGGCGCTGGAACCTGGTTGCTGCGCCTTCTCTTTGTCCATGTGCACACACACGATTCCTCAGCGAAAACCATGCAGAAACCTTTCCACGAGCACCCAGGGATGTGCACCCAGCACCACGTGCACGCACACGCAGCTAGAGAAAAGCACCTACCTTTTCACACACTGATGCCTAAGCAAACGCGTGGCCACACACACGCACACATCCGCAAGCGCGCCTACTCCCATCTATTGAGGGAAAGACGGACGAGCAACGTCCTGACAGGCTTGAGGGGAAAAAACGTCCGTTGGTGGTTGGCGTACTGCACGCCCGCCTACGGGGCTGCAGGGGAATCCACATTTGGAAGGTACCTGAAGATGTGTGCCTGTTCTTGGAGCTCCGCTAGTAGGGTAGCAAAGACACTCGTAGGCAGTACTGAATGCTGCTCCGTGCTACTTCTCCTCCGCTGGCAAATGCTTCACAGTCGCCCTAGGAAAGACGTTTAACAATCGATCTCCAAGAGGAACGAAACACATGATGCCATAAGGCGAAAGAATAGCAGCGCATCTCTTCACAAGCTTGTCCCTGATCTATAGCTGAGGGCAAACACTTGTGTGCTTGTGGGAGAGCGTGTGTCTTTCCTGGAAGCGTTTGGGAGTTTTGCTCAGACGCGTGTTTCCTCAAGTTCAAGAATCAAGATCTAGGATACCTGCAGACAGGTGCCTGTTTGTGTGGAGACAGTCTGTTTGAAACTGTGTTCCTCAGCGCCCGCTCTTTCTCCCCGTCGCTCCACACGCCTGGGAGTCCCTTTCTTTCTCTCCACAAGCACGTGTGTTGACTTCGTCGCACATGTGCATCTGCACAAGCGTTGAGCTCAGCAGAGCGTGTCTCTTGACACTTGATGTGCGTTGGCTGTGTCTGCGTGCTCCAGTGAAGAGAGAAACGGGAAATCATCTTGGTAGAGGCAACAAAGCAAAAGCGACGCAGGATTGACATCTGCTCAACAGAGACGGATTCCCTGCGCTGACACAGTTCACAGTTACACGAGAAGCAATCTGAGCGGTCCATCGACCGGAGACGTGTTTCCCAAGAGGTCGTTTAGCGAGTGAACAGCAGTGTGCGCGACTTTCAGGAGTGTGCCTGGAAAGTGCCAGAATCACCAGAGCATCTGTGCAAAAGCTGCTGCCTCTGTGACCGCATTGAGGCACGTTCCCGTGTCTGCGAGTACATAGACGGCTCTTCGCGTTCGCTCCGAGGGAAACGGTCCGCTATTGCTTCTGTGCGTACAGACGCGATTCCCTTGTCTCTTGCGAACACAGGGAACTCTGTGCATCCAAATCTACAGGCTAAGGACGCGTCTGCATATGTTTTGGTGAACAATCGAGTGTGCGTGTTCTGACAGCTGCCTCTATGCAGACGTCTCCACAGAGCCACTTCTGAATGCCCCGCAGCCCAGGACTGAAGGGATACACTAACAAGTGCACCGGTGTGAGCAACCACATATGCAGAAGGACGTCTTTCATCTCACAGAAGCGCGAACGTCTTGGCGTTCAAGCACATGGCAGAAACAAGGTGTGAACAGATGAGCTGCTGCTATTTTCTCCGTTCGGCATGCTTCGTTGTAGCTCTCTTGCCGGTCGCCGGTTTAGCGGCTTGCTTTGCGCGACTAGGTCTGCGGAGAGAAGGAGATAGCGCCGGAAACCTTGCCTTTTGCCTTCTTCGGCGCTGGAACCTGGTTGCTGCGCCTTCTCTTTGTCCATGTGCACACACACGATTCCTCAGCGAAAACCATGCAGAAACCTTTCCACGAGCACCCAGGGATGTGCACCCAGCACCACGTGCACGCACACGCAGCTAGAGAAAAGCACCTACCTTTTCACACACTGATGCCTACACACGCACACATCCGCAAGCGCGCCTACTCCCATCTATTGAGGGAAAGACGGACGAGCAACGTCCTGACAGGCTTGAGGGGAAAAAACGTCCGTTGATGGTTGGCGTACTGCACGCCCGCCTACGGGGCTGCAGGGGAATCCACATTTGGAAGGTACCTGAAGATGTGTGCCTGTTCTTGGAGCTCCGCTAGTAGGGTAGCAAAGACACTCGTAGGCAGTACTGAATGCTGCTCCGTGCTACTTCTCCTCCGCTGGCAAATGCTTCACAGTCGCCCTAGGAAAGACGTTTAACAATCGATCTCCAAGAGGAACGAAACACATGATGCCATAAGGCGAAAGAATAGCAGGGCATCTCTTCACAAGCTTGTCCCTGATCTATAGCTGAGGGCAAACACTTGTGTGCTTGTGGGAGAGCGTGTGTCTTTCCTGGAAGCGTTTGGGAGTTTTGCTCAGACGCGTGTTTCCTCAAGTTCAAGAATCAAGATCTAGGATACCTGCAGACAGGTGCCTGTTTGTGTGGAGACAGTCTGTTTGAAACTGTGTTCCTCAGCGCCCGCTCTTTCTCCCCGTCGCTCCACACGCCTGGGAGTCCCTTTCTTTCTCTCCACAAGCACGTGTGTTGACTTGGTCGCACATGTGCATCTGCACAAGCGTTGAGCTCAGCAGAGCGTGTCTCTTGACACTTGATGTGCGTTGGCTGTGTCTGCGTGCTCCAGTGAAGAGAGAAACGGGAAATCATCTTGGTAGAGGCAACAAAGCAAAAGCGAGGCAGGATTGACATCTGCTCAACAGAGACGGATTCCCTGCGCTGACACAGTTCACAGTTACACGAGAAGCAATCTGAGCGGTCCATCGACCGGAGACGTGTTTCCCAAGAGGTCGTTTAGCGAGTGAACAGCAGTGTGCGCGGCTTTCAGGAGTGTGCCTGGAAAGTGCCAGAATCACCAGAGCATCTGTGCAAAAGCTGCTGCCTCTGTGACCGCATTGAGGCACGTTCCCGTGTCTGCGAGTACATAGACGGCTCTTCGCTTTCACTCCGAGGGAAACGGTCCGCTATTGCTTCTGTGCGTACAGACGCGATTCCCTTGTCTCTTGCGAACACAGGGAACTCTGTGCATCCAAATCTACAGGCTAAGGACGCGTCTGCATATGTTTTGGTGAACAATCGAGTGTGCGTGTTCTGACAGCTGCCTCTATGCAGACGTCTCCACAGAGCCACTTCTGAATGCCCCGCAGCCCAGGACTGAAGGGATACACTAACAAGTGCACCGGTGTGAGCAACCACATATGCAGAAGGACGTCTTTCATCTCACAGAAGCGCGAACGTCTTGGCGTTCAAGCACATGGCAGAAACAAGGTGTGAACAGATGAGCTGCTGCTATTTTCTCCGTTCGGCATGCTTCGTTGTAGCTCTCTTGCCGGTCGCCGGCTTAGCGGCTTGCTTTGCGCGACTAGGTCTGCGGAGAGAAGGAGATAGCGCCGGAAACCTTGCCTTTTGCCTTCTTCGGCGCTGGAACCTGGTTGCTGCGCCTTCTCTTTGTCCATGTGCACACACACGATTCCTCAGCGAAAACCATGCAGAAACCTTTCCACGAGCACCCAGGGATGTGCACCCAGCACCACGTGCACCCAGCACACGCAGCTAGAGAAAAGCACCTACCTCTTCACACACTGATGCCTAAGCAAACGCGTGGCCACACACACGCACACATCCGCAAGCGCGCCTACTCCCATCTATTGAGGGAAAGACGGACGAGCAACGTCCTGACAGGCTTGAGGGGAAAAACGTCCGTTGATGGTTGGCGTACTGCACGCCCGCCTACGGGGCTGCAGGGGAATCCACATTTGGAAGGTACCTGAAGATGTGTGCCTGTTCTTGGAGCTCCGCTAGTAGGGTAGCAAAGACACTCGTAGGCAGTACTGAATGCTGCTCCGTGCTACTTCTCCTCCGCTGGCAAATGCTTCACAGTCGCCCTAGGAAAGACGTTTAACAATCGATCTCCAAGAGGAACGAAACACATGATGCCATAAGGCGAAAGAATAGCAGGGCATCTCTTCACAAGCTTGTCCCTGATCTATAGCTGAGGGCAAACACTTGTGTGCTTGTGGGAGAGCGTGTGTCTTTCCTGGAAGCGTTTGGGAGTTTTGCTCAGACGCGTGTTTCCTCAAGTTCAAGAATCAAGATCTAGGATACCTGCAGACAGGTGCCTGTTTGTGTGGAGACAGTCTGTTTGAAACTGTGTTCCTCAGCGCCCGCTCTTTCTCCCCGTCGCTCCACACGCCTGGGAGTCCCTTTCTTTCTCTCCACAAGCACGTGTGTTGACTTCGTCGCACATGTGCATCTGCACAAGCGTTGAGCTCAGCAGAGCGTGTCTCTTGACACTTGATGTGCGTTGGCTGTGTCTGCGTGCTCCAGTGAAGAGAGAAACGGGAAATCATCTTGGTAGAGGCAACAAAGCAAAAGCGAGGCAGGATTGACATCTGCTCAACAGAGACGGATTCCCTGCGCTGACACAGTTCACAGTTACACGAGAAGCAATCTGAGCGGTCCATCGACCGGAGACGTGTTTCCCAAGAGGTCGTTTAGCGAGTGAACAGCAGTGTGCGCGACTTTCAGGAGTGTGCCTGGAAAGTGCCAGAATCACCAGAGCATCTGTGCAAAAGCTGCTGCCTCTGTGACCGCATTGAGGCACGTTCCCGTGTCTGCGAGTACATAGACGGCTCTTCGCTTTCACTCCGAGGGAAACGGTCCGCTATTGCTTCTGTGCGTACAGACGCGATTCCCTTGTCTCTTGCGAACACAGGGAACTCTGTGCATCCAAATCTACAGGCTAAGGACGCGTCTGCATATGTTTTGGTGAACAACGGGTATGCGTGTTCTGACAGCTGCCTCTATGCAGACGTCTCCACAGAGCCACTTCTGAATGCCCCGCAGCCCAGGACTGAAGGGATACACTAACAAGTGCACCGGTGTGAGCAACCACATATGCAGAAGGACGTCTTTCATCTCACAGAAGCGCGAACGTCTTGGCGTTCAAGCACATGGCAGAAACAAGGTGTGAACAGATGAGCTGCTGCTATTTTCTCCGTTCGGCATGCTTCGTTGTAGCTCTCTTGCCGGTCGCCGGCTTAGCGGCTTGCTTTGCGCGACTAGGTCTGCGGAGAGAAGGAGATAGCGCCGGAAACCTTGCCTTTTGCCTTCTTCGGCGCTGGAACCTGGTTGCTGCGCCTTCTCTTTGTCCATGTGCACACACACGATTCCTCAGCGAAAACCATGCAGAAACCTTTCCACGAGCACCCAGGGATGTGCACCCAGCACCACGTGCACCGAGCACACGCAGCTAGAGAAAAGCACCTACCTCTTCACACACTGATGCCTAAGCAAACGCGTGGCCACACACACGCACACATCCGCAAGCGCGCCTACTCCCATCTATTGAGGGAAAGACGGACGAGCAACGTCCTGACAGGCTTGAGGGGAAAAACGTCCGTTGATGGTTGGCGTACTGCACGCCCGCCTACGGGGCTGCAGGGGAATCCACATTTGGAAGGTACCTGAAGATGTGTGCCTGTTCTTGGAGCTCCGCTAGTAGGGTAGCAAAGACACTCGTAGGCAGTACTGAATGCTGCTCCGTGCTACTTCTCCTCCGCTGGCAAATGCTTCACAGTCGCCCTAGGAAAGACGTTTAACAATCGATCTCCAAGAGGAACGAAACACATGATGCCATAAGGCGAAAGAATAGCAGGGCATCTCTTCACAAGCTTGTCCCTGATCTATAGCTGAGGGCAAACACTTGTGTGCTTGTGGGAGAGCGTGTGTCTTTCCTGGAAGCGTTTGGGAGTTTTGCTCAGACGCGTGTTTCCTCAAGTTCAAGAATCAAGATCTAGGATACCTGCAGACAGGTGCCTGTTTGTGTGGAGACAGTCTGTTTGAAACTGTGTTCCTCAGCGCCCGCTCTTTCTCCCCGTCGCTCCACACGCCTGGGAGTCCCTTTCTTTCTCTCCACAAGCACGTGTGTTGACTTCGTCGCACATGTGCATCTGCACAAGCGTTGAGCTCAGCAGAGCGTGTCTCTTGACACTTGATGTGCGTTGGCTGTGTCTGCGTGCTCCAGTGAAGAGAGAAACGGGAAATCATCTTGGTAGAGGCAACAAAGCAAAAGCGAGGCAGGATTGACATCTGCTCAACAGAGACGGATTCCCTGCGCTGACACAGTTCACAGTTACACGAGAAGCAATCTGAGCGGTCCATCGACCGGAGACGTGTTTCCCAAGAGGTCGTTTAGCGAGTGAACAGCAGTGTGCGCGACTTTCAGGAGTGTGCCTGGAAAGTGCCAGAATCACCAGAGCATCTGTGCAAAAGCTGCTGCCTCTGTGACCGCATTGAGGCACGTTCCCGTGTCTGCGAGTACATAGACGGCTCTTCGCTTTCACTCCGAGGGAAACGGTCCGCTATTGCTTCTGTGCGTACAGACGCGATTCCTTGTCTCTTGCGAACACAGGGAACTCTGTGCATCCAAATCTACAGGCTAAGGACGCGTCTGCATATGTTTTGGTGAACAATCGAGTGTGCGTGTTCTGACAGCTGCCTCTATGCAGACGTCTCCACAGAGCCACTTCTGAATGCCCCGCAGCCCAGGACTGAAGGGATACACTAACAAGTGCACCGGTGTGAGCAACCACATATGCAGAAGGACGTCTTTCATCTCACAGAAGCGCGAACGTCTTGGCGTTCAAGCACATGGCAGAAACAAGGTGTGAACAGATGAGCTGCTGCTATTTTCTCCGTTCGGCATGCTTCGTTGTAGCTCTCTTGCCGGTCGCCGGTTTAGCGGCTTGCTTTGCGCGACTAGGTCTGCGGAGAGAAGGAGATAGCGCCGGAAACCTTGCCTTTTGCCTTCTTCGGCGCTGGAACCTGGTTGCTGCGCCTTCTCTTTGTCCATGTGCACACACACGATTCCTCAGCGAAAACCATGCAGAAACCTTTCCACGAGCACCCAGGGATGTGCACCCAGCACCACGTGCACCCAGCACACGCAGCTAGAGAAAAGCACCTACCTTTTCACACACTGATGCCTAAGCAAACGCGTGGCCACACACACGCACACATCCGCAAGCGCGCCTACTCCCATCTATTGAGGGAAAGACGGACGAGCAACGTCCTGACAGGCTTGAGGGGAAAAACGTCCGTTGATGGTTGGCGTACTGCACGCCCGCCTACGGGGCTGCAGGGGAATCCACATTTGGAAGGTACCTGAAGATGTGTACCTGTTCTTGGAGCTCCGCTAGTAGGGTAGCAAAGACACTCGTAGGCAGTACTGAATGCTGCTCCGTGCTACTTCTCCTCCGCTGGCAAATGCTTCACAGTCGCCCTAGGAAAGACGTTTAACAATCGATCTCCAAGAGGAACGAAACACGTGATGCCATAAGGCGAAAGAATAGCAGCGCATCTCTTCACAAGCTTGTCCCTGATCTATAGCTGAGGGCAAACACTTGTGTGCTTGTGGGAGAGCGTGTGTCTTTCCTGGAAGCGTTTGGGAGTTTTGCTCAGACGCGTGTTTCCTCAAGTTCAAGAATCAAGATCTAGGATACCTGCAGACAGGTGCCTGTTTGTGTGGAGACAGTCTGTTTGAAACTGTGTTCCTCAGCGCCCGCTCTTTCTCCCCGTCGCTCCACACGCCTGGGAGTCCCTTTCTTTCTCTCCACAAGCACGTGTGTTGACTTGGTCGCACATGTGCATCTGCACAAGCGTTGAGCTCAGCAGAGCGTGTCTCTTGACACTTGATGTGCGTTGGCTGTGTCTGCGTGCTCCAGTGAAGAGAGAAACGGGAAATCATCTTGGTAGAGGCAACAAAGCAAAAGCGAGGCAGGATTGACATCTGCTCAACAGAGACGGATTCCCTGCGCTGACACAGTTCACAGTTACACGAGAAGCAATCTGAGCGGTCCATCGACCGGAGACGTGTTTCCCAAGAGGTCGTTTAGCGAGTGAACAGCAGTGTGCGCGACTTTCAGGAGTGTGCCTGGAAAGTGCCAGAATCACCAGAGCATCTGTGCAAAAGCTGCTGCCTCTGTGACCGCATTGAGGCACGTTCCCGTGTCTGCGAGTACATAGACGGCTCTTCGCGTTCACTCCGAGGGAAACGGTCCGCTATTGCTTCTGTGCGTACAGACGCGATTCCCTTGTCTCTTGCGAACACAGGGAACTCTGTGCATCCAAATCTACAGGCTAAGGACGCGTCTGCATATGTTTTGGTGAACAATCGAGTGTGCGTGTTCTGACAGCTGCCTCTATGCAGACGTCTCCACAGAGCCACTTCTGAATGCCCCGCAGCCCAGGACTGAATGGATACACTAACAAGTGCACCGGTGTGAGCAACCACATATGCAGAAGGACGTCTTTCATCTCACAGAAGCGCGAACGTCTTGGCGTTCAAGCACATGGCAGAAACAAGGTGTGAACAGATGAGCTGCTGCTATTTTCTCCGTTCGACATGCTTCGTTGTAGCTCTCTTGCCGGTCGCCGGCTTAGCGGCTTGCTTTGCGCGACTAGGTCTGCGGAGAGAAGGAGATAGCGCCGGAAACCTTGCCTTTTGCCTTCTTCGGCGCTGGAACCTGGTTGCTGCGCCTTCTCTTTGTCCATGTGCACACACACGATTCCTCAGCGAAAACCATGCAGAAACCTTTCCACGAGCACCCAGGGATGTGCACCCAGCACCACGTGCACGCACACGCAGCTAGAGAAAAGCACCTACCTTTTCACACACTGATGCCTAAGCAAACGCGTGGCCACACACACGCACACATCCGCAAGCGCGCCTACTCCCATCTATTGAGGGAAAGACGGACGAGCAACGTCCTGACAGGCTTGAGGGGAAAAAACGTCCGTTGGTGGTTGGCGTACTGCACGCCCGCCTACGGGGCTGCAGGGGAATCCACATTTGGAAGGTACCTGAAGATGTGTGCCTGTTCTTGGAGCTCCGCTAGTAGGGTAGCAAAGACACTCGTAGGCAGTACTGAATGCTGCTCCGTGCTACTTCTCCTCCGCTGGCAAATGCTTCACAGTCGCCCTAGGAAAGACGTTTAACAATCGATCTCCAAGAGGAACGAAACACATGATGCCATAAGGCGAAAGAATAGCAGCGCATCTCTTCACAAGCTTGTCCCTGATCTATAGCTGAGGGCAAACACTTGTGTGCTTGTGGGAGAGCGTGTGTCTTTCCTGGAAGCGTTTGGGAGTTTTGCTCAGACGCGTGTTTCCTCAAGTTCAAGAATCAAGATCTAGGATACCTGCAGACAGGTGCCTGTTTGTGTGGAGACAGTCTGTTTGAAACTGTGTTCCTCAGCGCCCGCTCTTTCTCCCCGTCGCTCCACACGCCTGGGAGTCCCTTTCTTTCTCTCCACAAGCACGTGTGTTGACTTCGTCGCACATGTGCATCTGCACAAGCGTTGAGCTCAGCAGAGCGTGTCTCTTGACACTTGATGTGCGTTGGCTGTGTCTGCGTGCTCCAGTGAAGAGAGAAACGGGAAATCATCTTGGTAGAGGCAACAAAGCAAAAGCGACGCAGGATTGACATCTGCTCAACAGAGACGGATTCCCTGCGCTGACACAGTTCACAGTTACACGAGAAGCAATCTGAGCGGTCCATCGACCGGAGACGTGTTTCCCAAGAGGTCGTTTAGCGAGTGAACAGCAGTGTGCGCGACTTTCAGGAGTGTGCCTGGAAAGTGCCAGAATCACCAGAGCATCTGTGCAAAAGCTGCTGCCTCTGTGACCGCATTGAGGCACGTTCCCGTGTCTGCGAGTACATAGACGGCTCTTCGCGTTCGCTCCGAGGGAAACGGTCCGCTATTGCTTCTGTGCGTACAGACGCGATTCCCTTGTCTCTTGCGAACACAGGGAACTCTGTGCATCCAAATCTACAGGCTAAGGACGCGTCTGCATATGTTTTGGTGAACAATCGAGTGTGCGTGTTCTGACAGCTGCCTCTATGCAGACGTCTCCACAGAGCCACTTCTGAATGCCCCGCAGCCCAGGACTGAAGGGATACACTAACAAGTGCACCGGTGTGAGCAACCACATATGCAGAAGGACGTCTTTCATCTCACAGAAGCGCGAACGTCTTGGCGTTCAAGCACATGGCAGAAACAAGGTGTGAACAGATGAGCTGCTGCTATTTTCTCCGTTCGGCATGCTTCGTTGTAGCTCTCTTGCCGGTCGCCGGTTTAGCGGCTTGCTTTGCGCGACTAGGTCTGCGGAGAGAAGGAGATAGCGCCGGAAACCTTGCCTTTTGCCTTCTTCGGCGCTGGAACCTGGTTGCTGCGCCTTCTCTTTGTCCATGTGCACACACACGATTCCTCAGCGAAAACCATGCAGAAACCTTTCCACGAGCACCCAGGGATGTGCACCCAGCACCACGTGCACGCACACGCAGCTAGAGAAAAGCACCTACCTTTTCACACACTGATGCCTAAGCAAACGCGTGGCCACACACACGCACACATCCGCAAGCGCGCCTACTCCCATCTATTGAGGGAAAGACGGACGAGCAACGTCCTGACAGGCTTGAGGGGAAAAACGTCCGTTGATGGTTGGCGTACTGCACGCCCGCCTACGGGGCTGCAGGGGAATCCACATTTGGAAGGTACCTGAAGATGTGTGCCTGTTTTGGAGCTCCGCTAGTAGGGTAGCAAAGACACTCGTAGGCAGTACTGAATGCTGCTCCGTGCTACTTCTCCTCCGCTGGCAAATGCTTCACAGTCGCCCTAGGAAAGACGTTTAACAATCGATCTCCAAGAGGAACGAAACACGTGATGCCATAAGGCGAAAGAATAGCAGCGCATCTCTTCACAAGCTTGTCCCTGATCTATAGCTGAGGGCAAACACTTGTGTGCTTGTGGGAGAGCGTGTGTCTTTCCTGGAAGCGTTTGGGAGTTTTGCTCAGACGCGTGTTTCCTCAAGTTCAAGAATCAAGATCTAGGATACCTGCAGACAGGTGCCTGTTTGTGTGGAGACAGTCTGTTTGAAACTGTGTTCCTCAGCGCCCGCTCTTTCTCCCCGTCGCTCCACACGCCTGGGAGTCCCTTTCTTTCTCTCCACAAGCACGTGTGTTGACTTGGTCGCACATGTGCATCTGCACAAGCGTTGAGCTCAGCAGAGCGTGTCTCTTGACACTTGATGTGCGTTGGCTGTGTCTGCGTGCTCCAGTGAAGAGAGAAACGGGAAATCATCTTGGTAGAGGCAACAAAGCAAAAGCGAGGCAGGATTGACATCTGCTCAACAGAGACGGATTCCCTGCGCTGACACAGTTCACAGTTACACGAGAAGCAATCTGAGCGGTCCATCGACCGGAGACGTGTTTCCCAAGAGGTCGTTTAGCGAGTGAACAGCAGTGTGCGCGACTTTCAGGAGTGTGCCTGGAAAGTGCTAGAATCACCAGAGCATCTGTGCAAAAGCTGCTGCCTCTGTGACCGCATTGAGGCACGTTCCCGTGTCTGCGAGTACATAGACGGCTCTTCGCGTTCACTCCGAGGGAAACGGTCCGCTATTGCTTCTGTGCGTACAGACGCGATTCCCTTGTCTCTTGCGAACACAGGGAACTCTGTGCATCCAAATCTACAGGCTAAGGACGCGTCTGCATATGTTTTGGTGAACAATCGAGTGTGCGTGTTCTGACAGCTGCCTCTATGCAGACGTCTCCACAGAGCCACTTCTGAATGCCCCGCAGCCCAGGACTGAATGGATACACTAACAAGTGCACCGGTGTGAGCAACCACATATGCAGAAGGACGTCTTTCATCTCACAGAAGCGCGAACGTCTTGGCGTTCAAGCACATGGCAGAAACAAGGTGTGAACAGATGAGCTGCTGCTATTTTCTCCGTTCGACATGCTTCGTTGTAGCTCTCTTGCCGGTCGCCGGCTTAGCGGCTTGCTTTGCGCGACTAGGTCTGCGGAGAGAAGGAGATAGCGCCGGAAACCTTGCCTTTTGCCTTCTTCGGCGCTGGAACCTGGTTGCTGCGCCTTCTCTTTGTCCATGTGCACACACACGATTCCTCAGCGAAAACCATGCAGAAACCTTTCCACGAGCACCCAGGGATGTGCACCCAGCACCACGTGCACGCACACGCAGCTAGAGAAAAGCACCTACCTTTTCACACACTGATGCCTAAGCAAACGCGTGGTCACACACACGCACACATCCGCAAGCGCGCCTACTCCCATCTATTGAGGGAAAGACGGACGAGCAACGTCCTGACAGGCTTGAGGGGAAAAAACGTCCGTTGGTGGTTGGCGTACTGCACGCCCGCCTACGGGGCTGCAGGGGAATCCACATTTGGAAGGTACCTGAAGATGTGTGCCTGTTCTTGGAGCTCCGCTAGTAGGGTAGCAAAGACACTCGTAGGCAGTACTGAATGCTGCTCCGTGCTACTTCTCCTCCGCTGGCAAATGCTTCACAGTCGCCCTAGGAAAGACGTTTAACAATCGATCTCCAAGAGGAACGAAACACATGATGCCATAAGGCGAAAGAATAGCAGCGCATCTCTTCACAAGCTTGTCCCTGATCTATAGCTGAGGGCAAACACTTGTGTGCTTGTGGGAGAGCGTGTGTCTTTCCTGGAAGCGTTTGGGAGTTTTGCTCAGACGCGTGTTTCCTCAAGTTCAAGAATCAAGATCTAGGATACCTGCAGACAGGTGCCTGTTTGTGTGGAGACAGTCTGTTTGAAACTGTGTTCCTCAGCGCCCGCTCTTTCTCCCCGTCGCTCCACACGCCTGGGAGTCCCTTTCTTTCTCTCCACAAGCACGTGTGTTGACTTCGTCGCACATGTGCATCTGCACAAGCGTTGAGCTCAGCAGAGCGTGTCTCTTGACACTTGATGTGCGTTGGCTGTGTCTGCGTGCTCCAGTGAAGAGAGAAACGGGAAATCATCTTGGTAGAGGCAACAAAGCAAAAGCGACGCAGGATTGACATCTGCTCAACAGAGACGGATTCCCTGCGCTGACACAGTTCACAGTTACACGAGAAGCAATCTGAGCGGTCCATCGACCGGAGACGTGTTTCCCAAGAGGTCGTTTAGCGAGTGAACAGCAGTGTGCGCGACTTTCAGGAGTGTGCCTGGAAAGTGCCAGAATCACCAGAGCATCTGTGCAAAAGCTGCTGCCTCTGTGACCGCATTGAGGCACGTTCCCGTGTCTGCGAGTACATAGACGGCTCTTCGCGTTCGCTCCGAGGGAAACGGTCCGCTATTGCTTCTGTGCGTACAGACGCGATTCCCTTGTCTCTTGCGAACACAGGGAACTCTGTGCATCCAAATCTACAGGCTAAGGACGCGTCTGCATATGTTTTGGTGAACAATCGAGTGTGCGTGTTCTGACAGCTGCCTCTATGCAGACGTCTCCACAGAGCCACTTCTGAATGCCCCGCAGCCCAGGACTGAAGGGATACACTAACAAGTGCACCGGTGTGAGCAACCACATATGCAGAAGGACGTCTTTCATCTCACAGAAGCGCGAACGTCTTGGCGTTCAAGCACATGGCAGAAACAAGGTGTGAACAGATGAGCTGCTGCTATTTTCTCCGTTCGGCATGCTTCGTTGTAGCTCTCTTGCCGGTCGCCGGTTTAGCGGCTTGCTTTGCGCGACTAGGTCTGCGGAGAGAAGGAGATAGCGCCGGAAACCTTGCCTTTTGCCTTCTTCGGCGCTGGAACCTGGTTGCTGCGCCTTCTCTTTGTCCATGTGCACACACACGATTCCTCAGCGAAAACCATGCAGAAACCTTTCCACGAGCACCCAGGGATGTGCACCCAGCACCACGTGCACGCACACGCAGCTAGAGAAAAGCACCTACCTTTTCACACACTGATGCCTAAGCAAACGCGTGGCCACACACACGCACACATCCGCAAGCGCGCCTACTCCCATCTATTGAGGGAAAGACGGACGAGCAACGTCCTGACAGGCTTGAGGGGAAAAACGTCCGTTGATGGTTGGCGTACTGCACGCCCGCCTACGGGGCTGCAGGGGAATCCACATTTGGAAGGTACCTGAAGATGTGTACCTGTTCTTGGAGCTCCGCTAGTAGGGTAGCAAAGACACTCGTAGGCAGTACTGAATGCTGCTCCGTGCTACTTCTCCTCCGCTGGCAAATGCTTCACAGTCGCCCTAGGAAAGACGTTTAACAATCGATCTCCAAGAGGAACGAAACACGTGATGCCATAAGGCGAAAGAATAGCAGCGCATCTCTTCACAAGCTTGTCCCTGATCTATAGCTGAGGGCAAACACTTGTGTGCTTGTGGGAGAGCGTGTGTCTTTCCTGGAAGCGTTTGGGAGTTTTGCTCAGACGCGTGTTTCCTCAAGTTCAAGAATCAAGATCTAGGATACCTGCAGACAGGTGCCTGTTTGTGTGGAGACAGTCTGTTTGAAACTGTGTTCCTCAGCGCCCGCTCTTTCTCCCCGTCGCTCCACACGCCTGGGAGTCCCTTTCTTTCTCTCCACAAGCACGTGTGTTGACTTCGTCGCACATGTGCATCTGCACAAGCGTTGAGCTCAGCAGAGCGTGTCTCTTGACACTTGATGTGCGTTGGCTGTGTCTGCCTGCTCCAGTGAAGAGAGAAACGGGAAATCATCTTGGTAGAGGCAACAAAGCAAAAGCGACGCAGGATTGACATCTGCTCAACAGAGACGGATTCCCTGCGCTGACACAGTTCACAGTTACACGAGAAGCAATCTGAGCGGTCCATCGACCGGAGACGTGTTTCCCAAGAGGTCGTTTAGCGAGTGAACAGCAGTGTGCGCGACTTTCAGGAGTGTGCCTGGAAAGTGCCAGAATCACCAGAGCATCTGTGCAAAAGCTGCTGCCTCTGTGACCGCATTGAGGCACGTTCCCGTGTCTGCGAGTACATAGACGGCTCTTCGCGTTCACTCCGAGGGAAACGGTCCGCTATTGCTTCTGTGCGTACAGACGCGATTCCCTTGTCTCTTGCGAACACAGGGAACTCTGCATCCAAATCTACAGGCTAAGGACGCGTCTGCATATGTTTTGGTGAACAATCGAGTGTGCGTGTTCTGACAGCTGCCTCTATGCAGACGTCTCCACAGAGCCACTTCTGAATGCCCCGCAGCCCAGGACTGAATGGATACACTAACAAGTGCACCGGTGTGAGCAAGCACATATGCAGAAGGACGTCTTTCATCTCACAGAAGCGCGAACGTCTTGGCGTTCAAGCACATGGCAGAAACAAGGTGTGAACAGATGAGCTGCTGCTATTTTCTCCGTTCGGCATGCTTCGTTGTAGCTCTCTTGCCGGTCGCCGGCTTAGCGGCTTGCTTTGCGCGACTAGGTCTGCGGAGAGAAGGAGATAGCGCCGGAAACCTTGCCTTTTGCCTTCTTCGGCGCTGGAACCCGGTTGCTGCGCCTTCTCTTTGTCCATGTGCACACACACGATTCCTCAGCGAAAACCATGCAGAAACCTTTCCACGAGCACCCAGGGGTGTGCACCCAGCACCACGTGCACGCACACGCAGCTAGAGAAAAGCACCTACCTTTTCACACACTGATGCCTAAGCAAACGCGTGGCCACACACACGCACACATCCGCAAGCGCGCCTACTCCCATCTATTGAGGGAAAGACGGACGAGCAACGTCCTGACAGGCTTGAGGGGAAAAAACGTCCGTTGGTGGTTGGCGTACTGCACGCCCGCCTACGGGGCTGCAGGGGAATCCACATTTGGAAGGTACCTGAAGATGTGTGCCTGTTCTTGGAGCTCCGCTAGTAGGGTAGCAAAGACACTCGTAGGCAGTACTGAATGCTGCTCCGTGCTACTTCTCCTCCGCTGGCAAATGCTTCACAGTCGCCCTAGGAAAGACGTTTAACAATCGATCTCCAAGAGGAACGAAACACATGATGCCATAAGGCGAAAGAATAGCAGCGCATCTCTTCACAAGCTTGTCCCTGATCTATAGCTGAGGGCAAACACTTGTGTGCTTGTGGGAGAGCGTGTGTCTTTCCTGGAAGCGTTTGGGAGTTTTGCTCAGACGCGTGTTTCCTCAAGTTCAAGAATCAAGATCTAGGATACCTGCAGACAGGTGCCTGTTTGTGTGGAGACAGTCTGTTTGAAACTGTGTTCCTCAGCGCCCGCTCTTTCTCCCCGTCGCTCCACACGCCTGGGAGTCCCTTTCTTTCTCTCCACAAGCACGTGTGTTGACTTCGTCGCACATGTGCATCTGCACAAGCGTTGAGCTCAGCAGAGCGTGTCTCTTGACACTTGATGTGCGTTGGCTGTGTCTGCGTGCTCCAGTGAAGAGAGAAACGGGAAATCATCTTGGTAGAGGCAACAAAGCAAAAGCGAGGCAGGATTGACATCTGCTCAACAGAGACGGATTCCCTGCGCTGACACAGTTCACAGTTACACGAGAAGCAATCTGAGCGGTCCATCGACCGGAGACGTGTTTCCCAAGAGGTCGTTTAGCGAGTGAACAGCAGTGTGCGCGACTTTCAGGAGTGTGCCTGGAAAGTGCCAGAATCACCAGAGCATCTGTGCAAAAGCTGCTGCCTCTGTGACCGCATTGAGGCACGTTCCCGTGTCTGCGAGTACATAGACGGCTCTTCGCGTTCACTCCGAGGGAAACGGTCCGCTATTGCTTCTGTGCGTACAGACGCGATTCCCTTGTCTCTTGCGAACACAGGGAACTCTGTGCATCCAAATCTACAGGCTAAGGACGCGTCTGCATATGTTTTGGTGAACAATCGAGTGTGCGTGTTCTGACAGCTGCCTCTATGCAGACGTCTCCACAGAGCCACTTCTGAATGCCCCGCAGCCCAGGACTGAAGGGATACACTAACAAGTGCACTGGTGTGAGCAACCACATATGCAGAAGGACGTCTTTCATCTCACAGAAGCGCGAACGTCTTGGCGTTCAAGCACATGGCAGAAACAAGGTGTGAACAGATGAGCTGCTGCTATTTTCTCCGTTCGGCATGCTTCGTTGTAGCTCTCTTGCCGGTCGCCGGCTTAGCGGCTTGCTTTGCGCGACTAGGTCTGCGGAGAGAAGGAGATAGCGCCGGAAACCTCGCCTTTTGCCTTCTTCGGCGCTGGAACCTGGTTGCTGCGCCTTCTCTTTGTCCATGTGCACACACACGATTCCTCAGCGAAAACCATGCAGAAACCTTTCCACGAGCACCCAGGGATGTGCACCCAGCACCACGTGCACGCACACGCAGCTAGAGAAAAGCACCTACCTTTTCACACACTGATGCCTACACACGCACACATCCGCAAGCGCGCCTACTCCCATCTATTGAGGGAAAGACGGACGAGCAACGTCCTGACAGGCTTGAGGGGAAAAAACGTCCGTTGATGGTTGGCGTACTGCACGCCCGCCTACGGGGCTGCAGGGGAATCCACATTTGGAAGGTACCTGAAGATGTGTGCCTGTTCTTGGAGCTCCGCTAGTAGGGTAGCAAAGACACTCGTAGGCAGTACTGAATGCTGCTCCGTGCTACTTCTCCTCCGCTGGCAAATGCTTCACAGTCGCCCTAGGAAAGACGTTTAACAATCGATCTCCAAGAGGAACGAAACACATGATGCCATAAGGCGAAAGAATAGCAGGGCATCTCTTCACAAGCTTGTCCCTGATCTATAGCTGAGGGCAAACACTTGTGTGCTTGTGGGAGAGCGTGTCTCTTTCCTGGAAGCGTTTGGGAGTTTTGCTCAGACGCGTGTTTCCTCAAGTTCAAGAATCAAGATCTAGGATACCTGCAGACAGGTGCCTGTTTGTGTGGAGACAGTCTGTTTGAAACTGTGTTCCTCAGCGCCCGCTCTTTCTCCCCGTCGCTCCACACGCCTGGGAGTCCCTTTCTTTCTCTCCACAAGCACGTGTGTTGACTTCGTCGCACATGTGCATCTGCACAAGCGTTGAGCTCAGCAGAGCGTGTCTCTTGACACTTGATGTGCGTTGGCTGTGTCTGCCTGCTCCAGTGAAGAGAGAAACGGGAAATCATCTTGGTAGAGGCAACAAAGCAAAAGCGACGCAGGATTGACATCTGCTCAACAGAGACGGATTCCCTGCGCTGACACAGTTCACAGTTACACGAGAAGCAATCTGAGCGGTCCATCGACCGGAGACGTGTTTCCCAAGAGGTCGTTTAGCGAGTGAACAGCAGTGTGCGCGACTTTCAGGAGTGTGCCTGGAAAGTGCCAGAATCACCAGAGCATCTGTGCAAAAGCTGCTGCCTCTGTGACCGCATTGAGGCACGTTCCCGTGTCTGCGAGTACATAGACGGCTCTTCGCGTTCACTCCGAGGGAAACGGTCCGCTATTGCTTCTGTGCGTACAGACGCGATTCCCTTGTCTCTTGCGAACACAGGGAACTCTGTGCATCCAAATCTACAGGCTAAGGACGCGTCTGCATATGTTTTGGTGAACAATCGAGTGTGCGTGTTCTGACAGCTGCCTCTATGCAGACGTCTCCACAGAGCCACTTCTGAATGCCCCGCAGCCCAGGACTGAATGGATACACTAACAAGTGCACCGGTGTGAGCAACCACATATGCAGAAGGACGTCTTTCATCTCACAGAAGCGCGAACGTCTTGGCGTTCAAGCACATGGCAGAAACAAGGTGTGAACAGATGAGCTGCTGCTATTTTCTCCGTTCGGCATGCTTCGTTGTAGCTCTCTTGCCGGTCGCCGGCTTAGCGGCTTGCTTTGCGCGACTAGGTCTGCGGAGAGAAGGAGATAGCGCCGGAAACCTTGCCTTTTGCCTTCTTCGGCGCTGGAACCTGGTTGCTGCGCCTTCTCTTTGTCCATGTGCACACACACGATTCCTCAGCGAAAACCATGCAGAAACCTTTCCACGAGCACCCAGGGATGTGCACCCAGCACCACGTGCACGCACACGCAGCTAGAGAAAAGCACCTACCTTTTCACACACTGATGCCTACACACGCACACATCCGCAAGCGCGCCTACTCCCATCTATTGAGGGAAAGACGGACGAGCAACGTCCTGACAGGCTTGAGGGGAAAAAACGTCCGTTGATGGTTGGCGTACTGCACGCCCGCCTACGGGGCTGCAGGGGAATCCACATTTGGAAGGTACCTGAAGATGTGTGCCTGTTCTTGGAGCTCCGCTAGTAGGGTAGCAAAGACACTCGTAGGCAGTACTGAATGCTGCTCCGTGCTACTTCTCCTCCGCTGGCAAATGCTTCACAGTCGCCCTAGGAAAGACGTTTAACAATCGATCTCCAAGAGGAACGAAACACATGATGCCATAAGGCGAAAGAATAGCAGGGCATCTCTTCACAAGCTTGTCCCTGATCTATAGCTGAGGGCAAACACTTGTGTGCTTGTGGGAGAGCGTGTGTCTTTCCTGGAAGCGTTTGGGAGTTTTGCTCAGACGCGTGTTTCCTCAAGTTCAAGAATCAAGATCTAGGATACCTGCAGACAGGTGCCTGTTTGTGTGGAGACAGTCTGTTTGAAACTGTGTTCCTCAGCGCCCGCTCTTTCTCCCCGTCGCTCCACACGCCTGGGAGTCCCTTTCTTTCTCTCCACAAGCACGTGTGTTGACTTCGTCGCACATGTGCATCTGCACAAGCGTTGAGCTCAGCAGAGCGTGTCTCTTGACACTTGATGTGCGTTGGCTGTGTCTGCCTGCTCCAGTGAAGAGAGAAACGGGAAATCATCTTGGTAGAGGCAACAAAGCAAAAGCGACGCAGGATTGACATCTGCTCAACAGAGACGGATTCCCTGCGCTGACACAGTTCACAGTTACACGAGAAGCAATCTGAGCGGTCCATCGACCGGAGACGTGTTTCCCAAGAGGTCGTTTAGCGAGTGAACAGCAGTGTGCGCGACTTTCAGGAGTGTGCCTGGAAAGTGCCAGAATCACCAGAGCATCTGTGCAAAAGCTGCTGCCTCTGTGACCGCATTGAGGCACGTTCCCGTGTCTGCGAGTACATAGACGGCTCTTCGCGTTCACTCCGAGGGAAACGGTCCGCTATTGCTTCTGTGCGTACAGACGCGATTCCCTTGTCTCTTGCGAACACAGGGAACTCTGTGCATCCAAATCTACAGGCTAAGGACGCGTCTGCATATGTTTTGGTGAACAATCGAGTGTGCGTGTTCTGACAGCTGCCTCTATGCAGACGTCTCCACAGAGCCACTTCTGAATGCCCCGCAGCCCAGGACTGAATGGATACACTAACAAGTGCACCGGTGTGAGCAACTACATACGCAGAAGGACGTCTTTCATCTCACAGAAGCGCGAACGTCTTGGCGTTCAAGCACATGGCAGAAACAAGGTGTGAACAGATGAGCTGCTGCTATTTTCTCCGTTCGGCATGCTTCGTTGTAGCTCTCTTGCCGGTCGCCGGCTTAGCGGCTTGCTTTGCGCGACTAGGTCTGCGGAGAGAAGGAGATAGCGCCGGAAACCTTGCCTTTTGCCTTCTTCGGCGCTGGAACCTGGTTGCTGCGCCTTCTCTTTGTCCATGTGCACACACACGATTCCTCAGCGAAAACCATGCAGAAACCTTTCCACGAGCACCCAGGGATGTGCACCCAGCACCACGTGCACGCACACGCAGCTAGAGAAAAGCACCTACCTTTTCACACTCTGATGCCTAAGCAAACGCGTGGCCACACACACGCACACATCCGCAAGCGCGCCTACTCCCATCTATTGAGGGAAAGACGGACGAGCAACGTCCTGACAGGCTTGAGGGGAAAAACGTCCGTTGATGGTTGGCGTACTGCACGCCCGCCTACGGGGCTGCAGGGGAATCCACATTTGGAAGGTACCTGAAGATGTGTGCCTGTTCTTGGAGCTCCGCTAGTAGGGTAGCAAAGACACTCGTAGGCAGTACTGAATGCTGCTCCGTGCTACTTCTCCTCCGCTGGCAAATGCTTCACAGTCGCCCTAGGAAAGACGTTTAACAATCGATCTCCAAGAGGAACGAAACACATGATGGCATAAGGCGAAAGAATAGCAGGGCATCTCTTCACAAGCTTGTCCCTGATCTATAGCTGAGGGCAAACACTTGTGTGCTTGTGGGAGAGCGTGTCTCTTTCCTGGAAGCGTTTGGGAGTTTTGCTCAGACGCGTGTTTCCTCAAGTTCAAGAATCAAGATCTAGGATACCTGCAGACAGGTGCCTGTTTGTGTGGAGACAGTCTGTTTGAAACTGTGTTCCTCAGCGCCCGCTCTTTCTCCCCGTCGCTCCACACGCCTGGGAGTCCCTTTCTTTCTCTCCACAAGCACGTGTGTTGACTTCGTCGCACATGTGCATCTGCACAAGCGTTGAGCTCAGCAGAGCGTGTCTCTTGACACTTGATGTGCGTTGGCTGTGTCTGCGTGCTCCAGTGAAGAGAGAAACGGGAAATCATCTTGGTAGAGGCAACAAAGCAAAAGCGAGGCAGGATTGACATCTGCTCAACAGAGACGGATTCCCTGCGCTGACACAGTTCACAGTTACACGAGAAGCAATCTGAGCGGTCCATCGACCGGAGACGTGTTTCCCAAGAGGTCGTTTAGCGAGTGAACAGCAGTGTGCGCGACTTTCAGGAGTGTGCCTGGAAAGTGCCAGAATCACCAGAGCATCTGTGCAAAAGCTGCTGCCTCTGTGACCGCATTGAGGCACGTTCCCGTGTCTGCGAGTACATAGACGGCTCTTCGCGTTCACTCCGAGGGAAACGGTCCGCTATTGCTTCTGTGCGTACAGACGCGATTCCCTTGTCTCTTGCGAACACAGGGAACTCTGTGCATCCAAATCTACAGGCTAAGGACGCGTCTGCATATGTTTTGGTGAACAATCGAGTGTGCGTGTTCTGACAGCTGCCTCTATGCAGACGTCTCCACAGAGCCACTCTTGAATGCCCCGCAGCCCAGGACTGAATGGATACACTAACAAGTGCACCGGTGTGAGCAACCACATATGCAGAAGGACGTCTTTCATCTCACAGAAGCGCGAACGTCTTGGCGTTCAAGCACATGGCAGAAACAAGGTGTGAACAGATGAGCTGCTGCTATTTTCTCCGTTCGGCATGCTTCGTTGTAGCTCTCTTGCCGGTCGCCGGTTTAGCGGCTTGCTTTGCGCGACTAGGTCTGCGGAGAGAAGGAGATAGCGCCGGAAACCTTGCCTTTTGCCTTCTTCGGCGCTGGAACCTGGTTGCTGCGCCTTCTCTTTGTCCATGTGCACACACACGATTCCTCAGCGAAAACCATGCAGAAACCTTTCCACGAGCACCCAGGGATGTGCACCCAGCACCACGTGCACCCAGCACACGCAGCTAGAGAAAAGCACCTACCTTTTCACACACTGATGCCTACACACGCACACATCCGCAAGCGCGCCTACTCCCATCTATTGAGGGAAAGACGGACGAGCAACGTCCTGACAGGCTTGAGGGGAAAAACATCCGTTGATGGTTGGCGTACTGCACGCCCGCCTACGGGGCTGCAGGGGAATCCACATTTGGAAGGTACCTGAAGATGTGTGCCTGTTCTTGGAGCTCCGCTAGTAGGGTAGCAAAGACACTCGTAGGCAGTACTGAATGCTGCTCCGTGCTACTTCTCCTCCGCTGGCAAATGCTTCACAGTCGCCCTAGGAAAGACGTTTAACAATCGATCTCCAAGAGGAACGAAACACATGATGCCATAAGGCCAAAGAATAGCAGGGCATCTCTTCACAAGCTTGTCCCTGATCTATAGCTGAGGGCAAACACTTGTGTGCTTGTGGGAGAGCGTGTGTCTTTCCTGGAAGCATTTGGGAGTTTTGCTCAGACGCGTGTTTCCTCAAGTTCAAGAATCAAGATCTAGGATACCTGCAGACAGGTGCCTGTTTGTGTGGAGACAGTCTGTTTGAAACTGTGTTCCTCAGCGCCCGCTCTTTCTCCCCGTCGCTCCACACGCCTGGGAGTCCCTTTCTTTCTCTCCACAAGCACGTGTGTTGACTTCGTCGCACATGTGCATCTGCACAAGCGTTGAGCTCAGCAGAGCGTGTCTCTTGACACTTGATGTGCGTTGGCTGTGTCTGCGTGCTCCAGTGAAGAGAGAAACGGGAAATCATCTTGGTAGAGGCAACAAAGCAAAAGCGAGGCAGGATTGACATCTGCTCAACAGAGACGGATTCCCTGCGCTGACACAGTTCACAGTTACACGAGAAGCAATCTGAGCGGTCCATCGACCGGAGACGTGTTTCCCAAGAGGTCGTTTAGCGAGTGAACAGCAGTGTGCGCGACTTTCAGGAGTGTGCCTGGAAAGTGCCAGAATCACCAGAGCATCTGTGCAAAAGCTGCTGCCTCTGTGACCGCATTGAGGCACGTTCCCGTGTCTGCGAGTACATAGACGGCTCTTCGCGTTCACTCCGAGGGAAACGGTCCGCTATTGCTTCTGTGCGTACAGACGCGATTCCCTTGTCTCTTGCGAACACAGGGAACTCTGTGCATCCAAATCTACAGGCTAAGGACGCGTCTGCATATGTTTTGGTGAACAATCGAGTGTGCGTGTTCTGACAGCTGCCTCTATGCAGACGTCTCCACAGAGCCACTTCTGAATGCCCCGCAGCCCAGGACTGAATGGATACACTAACAAGTGCACCGGTGTGAGCAACCACATATGCAGAAGGACGTCTTTCATCTCACAGAAGCGCGAACGTCTTGGCGTTCAAGCACATGGCAGAAACAAGGTGTGAACAGATGAGCTGCTGCTATTTTCTCCGTTCGGCATGCTTCGTTGTAGCTCTCTTGCCGGTCGCCGGCTTAGCGGCTTGCTTTGCGCGACTAGGTCTGCGGAGAGAAGGAGATAGCGCCGGAAACCTTGCCTTTTGCCTTCTTCGGCGCTGGAACCTGGTTGCTGCGCCTTCTCTTTGTCCATGTGCACACACACGATTCCTCAGCGAAAACCATGCAGAAACCTTTCCACGAGCACCCAGGGATGTGCACCCAGCACCACGTGCACGCACACGCAGCTAGAGAAAAGCACCTACCTTTTCACACACTGATGCCTAAGCAAACGCGTGGCCACACACACGCACACATCCGCAAGCGCGCCTACTCCCATCTATTGAGGGAAAGACGGACGAGCAACGTCCTGACAGGCTTGAGGGGAAAAAACGTCCGTTGGTGGTTGGCGTACTGCACGCCCGCCTACGGGGCTGCAGGGGAATCCACATTTGGAAGGTACCTGAAGATGTGTGCCTGTTCTTGGAGCTCCGCTAGTAGGGTAGCAAAGACACTCGTAGGCAGTACTGAATGCTGCTCCGTGCTACTTCTCCTCCGCTGGCAAATGCTTCACAGTCGCCCTAGGAAAGACGTTTAACAATCGATCTCCAAGAGGAACGAAACACATGATGCCATAAGGCGAAAGAATAGCAGCGCATCTCTTCACAAGCTTGTCCCTGATCTATAGCTGAGGGCAAACACTTGTGTGCTTGTGGGAGAGCGTGTGTCTTTCCTGGAAGCGTTTGGGAGTTTTGCTCAGACGCGTGTTTCCTCAAGTTCAAGAATCAAGATCTAGGATACCTGCAGACAGGTGCCTGTTTGTGTGGAGACAGTCTGTTTGAAACTGTGTTCCTCAGCGCCCGCTCTTTCTCCCCGTCGCTCCACACGCCTGGGAGTCCCTTTCTTTCTCTCCACAAGCACGTGTGTTGACTTCGTCGCACATGTGCATCTGCACAAGCGTTGAGCTCAGCAGAGCGTGTCTCTTGACACTTGATGTGCGTTGGCTGTGTCTGCGTGCTCCAGTGAAGAGAGAAACGGGAAATCATCTTGGTAGAGGCAACAAAGCAAAAGCGACGCAGGATTGACATCTGCTCAACAGAGACGGATTCCCTGCGCTGACACAGTTCACAGTTACACGAGAAGCAATCTGAGCGGTCCATCGACCGGAGACGTGTTTCCCAAGAGGTCGTTTAGCGAGTGAACAGCAGTGTGCGCGACTTTCAGGAGTGTGCCTGGAAAGTGCCAGAATCACCAGAGCATCTGTGCAAAAGCTGCTGCCTCTGTGACCGCATTGAGGCACGTTCCCGTGTCTGCGAGTACATAGACGGCTCTTCGCGTTCACTCCGAGGGAAACGGTCCGCTATTGCTTCTGTGCGTACAGACGCGATTCCCTTGTCTCTTGCGAACACAGGGAACTCTGTGCATCCAAATCTACAGGCTAAGGACGCGTCTGCATATGTTTTGGTGAACAATCGAGTGTGCGTGTTCTGACAGCTGCCTCTATGCAGACGTCTCCACAGAGCCACTTCTGAATGCCCCGCAGCCCAGGACTCAAGGGATACACTAACAAGTGCACCGGTGTGAGCAACCACATATGCAGAAGGACGTCTTTCATCTCACAGAAGCGCGAACGTCTTGGCGTTCAAGCACATGGCAGAAACAAGGTGTGAACAGATGAGCTGCTGCTATTTTCTCCGTTCGGCATGCTTCGTTGTAGCTCTCTTGCCGGTCGCCGGCTTAGCGGCTTGCTTTGCGCGACTAGGTCTGCGGAGAGAAGGAGATAGCGCCGGAAACCTTGCCTTTTGCCTTCTTCGGCGCTGGAACCTGGTTGCTGCGCCTTCTCTTTGTCCATGTGCACACACACGATTCCTCAGCGAAAACCATGCAGAAACCTTTCCACGAGCACCCAGGGATGTGCACCCAGCACCACGTGCACGCACACGCAGCTAGAGAAAAGCACCTACCTTTTCACACACTGATGCCTAAGCAAACGCGTGGCCACACACACGCACACATCCGCAAGCGCGCCTACTCCCATCTATTGAGGGAAAGACGGACGAGCAACGTCCTGACAGGCTTGAGGGGAAAAAACGTCCGTTGGTGGTTGGCGTACTGCACGCCCGCCTACGGGGCTGCAGGGGAATCCACATTTGGAAGGTACCTGAAGATGTGTGCCTGTTCTTGGAGCTCCGCTAGTAGGGTAGCAAAGACACTCGTAGGCAGTACTGAATGCTGCTCCGTGCTACTTCTCCTCCGCTGGCAAATGCTTCACAGTCGCCCTAGGAAAGACGTTTAACAATCGATCTCCAAGAGGAACGAAACACATGATGCCATAAGGCGAAAGAATAGCAGCGCATCTCTTCACAAGCTTGTCCCTGATCTATAGCTGAGGGCAAACACTTGTGTGCTTGTGGGAGAGCCTGTGTCTTTCCTGGAAGCGTTTGGGAGTTTTGCTCAGACGCGTGTTTCCTCAAGTTCAAGAATCAAGATCTAGGATACCTGCAGACAGGTGCCTGTTTGTGTGGAGACAGTCTGTTTGAAACTGTGTTCCTCAGCGCCCGCTCTTTCTCTCCGTCGCTCCACACGCCTGGGAGTCCCTTTCTTTCTCTCCACAAGCACGTGTGTTGACTTCGTCGCACATGTGCATCTGCACAAGCGTTGAGCTCAGCAGAGCGTGTCTCTTGACACTTGATGTGCGTT
Organism: Patagioenas fasciata; assembly: GCF_037038585.1. NCBI lineage: Eukaryota > Metazoa > Chordata > Aves > Columbiformes > Columbidae > Patagioenas > Patagioenas fasciata. Next base: position 49,621,262 of record NC_092523.1, on the reverse strand, counting down.
GGCTGTGTCTGCGTGCTCCAGTGAAGAGAGAAACGGGAAATCATCTTGGTAGAGGCAACAAAGCAAAAGCGAGGCAGGATTGACATCTGCTCAACAGAGACGGATTCCCTGCGCTGACACAGTTCACAGTTACACGAGAAGCAATCTGAGCGGTCCATCGACCGGAGACGTGTTTCCCAAGAGGTCGTTTAGCGAGTGAACAGCAGTGTGCGCGACTTTCAGGAGTGTGCCTGGAAAGTGCCAGAATCACCAGAGCATCTGTGCAAAAGCTGCTGCCTCTGTGACCGCATTGAGGCACGTTCCCGTGTCTGCGAGTACATAGACGGCTCTTCGCGTTCACTCCGAGGGAAACGGTCCGCTATTGCTTCTGTGCGTACAGACGCGATTCCCTTGTCTCTTGCGAACACAGGGAACTCTGTGCATCCAAATCTACAGGCTAAGGACGCGTCTGCATATGTTTTGGTGAACAATCGAGTGTGCGTGTTCTGACAGCTGCCTCTATGCAGACGTCTCCACAGAGCCACTTCTGAATGCCCCGCAGCCCAGGACTGAAGGGATACACTAACAAGTGCACCGGTGTGAGCAACCACATATGCAGAAGGACGTCTTTCATCTCACAGAAGCGCGAACGTCTTGGCGTTCAAGCACATGGCAGAAACAAGGTGTGAACAGATGAGCTGCTGCTATTTTCTCCGTTCGGCATGCTTCGTTGTAGCTCTCTTGCCGGTCGCCGGCTTAGCGGCTTGCTTTGCGCGACTAGGTCTGCGGAGAGAAGGAGATAGCGCCGAAAACCTTGCCTTTTGCCTTCTTCGGCGCTGGAACCTGGTTGCTGCGCCTTCTCTTTGTCCATGTGCACACACACGATTCCTCAGCGAAAACCATGCAGAAACCTTTCCACGAGCACCCAGGGATGTGCACCCAGCACCACGTGCACGCACACGCAGCTAGAGAAAAGCACCTACCTTTTCACACACTGATGCCTAAGCAAACGCGTGGCCACACACACGCACACATCCGCAAGCGCGCCTACTCCCATCTATTGAGGGAAAGACGGACGAGCAACGTCCTGACAGGCTTGAGGGGAAAAACGTCCGTTGATGGTTGGCGTACTGCATGCCCGCCTACGGGGCTGCAGGGGAATCCACATTTGGAAGGTACCTGAAGATGTGTACCTGTTCTTGGAGCTCCGCTAGTAGGGTAGCAAAGACACTCGTAGGCAGTACTGAATGCTGCTCCGTGCTACTTCTCCTCCGCTGGCAAATGCTTCACAGTCGCCCTAGGAAAGACGTTTAACAATCGATCTCCAAGAGGAACGAAACACATGATGCCATAAGGCGAAAGAATAGCAGGGCATCTCTTCACAAGCTTGTCCCTGATCTATAGCTGAGGGCAAACACTTGTGTGCTTGTGGGAGAGCGTGTGTCTTTCCTGGAAGCGTTTGGGAGTTTTGCTCAGACGCGTGTTTCCTCAAGTTCAAGAATCAAGATCTAGGATACCTGCAGACAGGTGCCTGTTTGTGTGGAGACAGTCTGTTTGAAACTGTGTTCCTCAGCGCCCGCTCTTTCTCCCCGTCGCTCCACACGCCTGGGAGTCCCTTTCTTTCTCTCCACAAGCACGTGTGTTGACTTCGTCGCACATGTGCATCTGCACAAGCGTTGAGCTCAGCAGAGCGTGTCTCTTGACACTTGATGTGCGTTGGCTGTGTCTGCGTGCTCCAGTGAAGAGAGAAACGGGAAATCATCTTGGTAGAGGCAACAAAGCAAAAGCGAGGCAGGATTGACATCTGCTCAACAGAGATGGATTCCCTGCGCTGACACAGTTCACAGTTACACGAGAAGCAATCTGAGCGGTCCATCGACCGGAGACGTGTTTCCCAAGAGGTCGTTTAGCGAGTGAACACCAGTGTGCGCGACTTTCAGGAGTGTGCCTGGAAAGTGCCAGAATCACCAGAGCATCTGTGCAAAAGCTGCTGCCTCTGTGACCGCATTGAGGCACGTTCCCGTGTCTGCGAGTACATAGACGGCTCTTCGCGTTCACTCCGAGGGAAACGGTCCGCTATTGCTTCTGTGCGTACAGACGCGATTCCCTTGTCTCTTGCGAACACAGGGAACTCTGTGCATCCAAATCTACAGGCTAAGGACGCGTCTGCATATGTTTTGGTGAACAATCGAGTGTGCGTGTTCTGACAGCTGCCTCTATGCAGACGTCGCCACAGAGCCACTTCTGAATGCCCCGCAGCCCAGGACTGAATGGATACACTAACAAGTGCACCGGTGTGAGCAACCACATATGCAGAAGGACGTCTTTCATCTCACAGAAGCGCGAACGTCTTGGCGTTCAAGCACATGGCAGAAACAAGGTGTGAACAGATGAGCTGCTGCTATTTTCTCCGTTCGGCATGCTTCGTTGTAGCTCTCTTGCCGGTCGCCGGCTTAGCGGCTTGCTTTGCGCGACTAGGTCTGCGGAGAGAAGGAGATAGCGCCGGAAACCTTGCCTTTTGCCTTCTTCGGCGCTGGAACCTGGTTGCTGCGCCTTCTCTTTGTCCATGTGCACACACACGATTCCTCAGCGAAAACCATGCAGAAACCTTTCCACGAGCACCCAGGGATGTGCACCCAGCACCACGTGCACGCACACGCAGCTAGAGAAAAGCACCTACCTTTTCACACACTGATGCCTAAGCAAACGCGTGGCCACACACACGCACACATCCGCAAGCGCGCCTACTCCCATCTATTGAGGGAAAGACGGACGAGCAACGTCCTGACAGGCTTGAGGGGAAAAAACGTCCGTTGGTGGTTGGCGTACTGCACGCCCGCCTACGGGGCTGCAGGGGAATCCACATTTGGAAGGTACCTGAAGATGTGTGCCTGTTCTTGGAGCTCCGCTAGTAGGGTAGCAAAGACACTCGTAGGCAGTACTGAATGCTGCTCCGTGCTACTTCTCCTCCGCTGGCAAATGCTTCACAGTCGCCCTAGGAAAGACGTTTAACAATCGATCTCCAAGAGGAACGAAACACATGATGCCATAAGGCGAAAGAATAGCAGCGCATCTCTTCACAAGCTTGTCCCTGATCTATAGCTGAGGGCAAACACTTGTGTGCTTGTGGGAGAGCGTGTGTCTTTCCTGGAAGCGTTTGGGAGTTTTGCTCAGACGCGTGTTTCCTCAAGTTCAAGAATCAAGATCTAGGATACCTGCAGACAGGTGCCTGTTTGTGTGGAGACAGTCTGTTTGAAACTGTGTTCCTCAGCGCCCGCTCTTTCTCCCCGTCGCTCCACACGCCTGGGAGTCCCTTTCTTTCTCTCCACAAGCACGTGTGTTGACTTCGTCGCACATGTGCATCTGCACAAGCGTTGAGCTCAGCAGAGCGTGTCTCTTGACACTTGATGTGCGTTGGCTGTGTCTGCGTGCTCCAGTGAAGAGAGAAACGGGAAATCATCTTGGTAGAGGCAACAAAGCAAAAGCGAGGCAGGATTGACATCTGCTCAACAGAGACGGATTCCCTGCGCTGACACAGTTCACAGTTACACGAGAAGCAATCTGAGCGGTCCATCGACCGGAGACGTGTTTCCCAAGAGGTCGTTTAGCGAGTGAACAGCAGTGTGCGCGACTTTCAGGAGTGTGCCTGGAAAGTGCCAGAATCACCAGAGCATCTGTGCAAAAGCTGCTGCCTCTGTGACCGCATTGAGGCACGTTCCCGTGTCTGCGAGTACATAGACGGCTCTTCGCGTTCGCTCCGAGGGAAACGGTCCGCTATTGCTTCTGTGCGTACAGACGCGATTCCCTTGTCTCTTGCGAACACAGGGAACTCTGTGCATCCAAATCTACAGGCTAAGGACGCGTCTGCATATGTTTTGGTGAACAATCGAGTGTGCGTGTTCTGACAGCTGCCTCTATGCAGACGTCTCCACAGAGCCACTTCTGAATGCCCCGCAGCCCAGGACTGAAGGGATACACTAACAAGTGCACCGGTGTGAGCAACCACATATGCAGAAGGACGTCTTTCATCTCACAGAAGCGCGAACGTCTTGGCGTTCAAGCACATGGCAGAAACAAGGTGTGAACAGATGAGCTGCTGCTATTTTCTCCGTTCGGCATGCTTCGTTGTAGCTCTCTTGCCGGTCGCCGGTTTAGCGGCTTGCTTTGCGCGACTAGGTCTGCGGAGAGAAGGAGATAGCGCCGGAAACCTTGCCTTTTGCCTTCTTCGGCGCTGGAACCTGGTTGCTGCGCCTTCTCTTTGTCCATGTGCACACACACGATTCCTCAGCGAAAACCATGCAGAAACCTTTCCACGAGCACCCAGGGATGTGCACCCAGCACCACGTGCACGCACACGCAGCTAGAGAAAAGCACCTACCTTTTCACACACTGATGCCTAAGCAAACGCGTGGCCACACACACGCACACATCCGCAAGCGCGCCTACTCCCATCTATTGAGGGAAAGACGGACGAGCAACGTCCTGACAGGCTTGAGGGGAAAAAACGTCCGTTGGTGGTTGGCGTACTGCACGCCCGCCTACGGGGCTGCAGGGGAATCCACATTTGGAAGGTACCTGAAGATGTGTGCCTGTTCTTGGAGCTCCGCTAGTAGGGTAGCAAAGACACTCGTAGGCAGTACTGAATGCTGCTCCGTGCTACTTCTCCTCCGCTGGCAAATGCTTCACAGTCGCCCTAGGAAAGACGTTTAACAATCGATCTCCAAGAGGAACGAAACACATGATGCCATAAGGCGAAAGAATAGCAGCGCATCTCTTCACAAGCTTGTCCCTGATCTATAGCTGAGGGCAAACACTTGTGTGCTTGTGGGAGAGCGTGTGTCTTTCCTGGAAGCGTTTGGGAGTTTTGCTCAGACGCGTGTTTCCTCAAGTTCAAGAATCAAGATCTAGGATACCTGCAGACAGGTGCCTGTTTGTGTGGAGACAGTCTGTTTGAAACTGTGTTCCTCAGCGCCCGCTCTTTCTCCCCGTCGCTCCACACGCCTGGGAGTCCCTTTCTTTCTCTCCACAAGCACGTGTGTTGACTTCGTCGCACATGTGCATCTGCACAAGCGTTGAGCTCAGCAGAGCGTGTCTCTTGACACTTGATGTGCGTTGGCTGTGTCTGCGTGCTCCAGTGAAGAGAGAAACGGGAAATCATCTTGGTAGAGGCAACAAAGCAAAAGCGACGCAGGATTGACATCTGCTCAACAGAGACGGATTCCCTGCGCTGACACAGTTCACAGTTACACGAGAAGCAATCTGAGCGGTCCATCGACCGGAGACGTGTTTCCCAAGAGGTCGTTTAGCGAGTGAACAGCAGTGTGCGCGACTTTCAGGAGTGTGCCTGGAAAGTGCCAGAATCACCAGAGCATCTGTGCAAAAGCTGCTGCCTCTGTGACCGCATTGAGGCACGTTCCCGTGTCTGCGAGTACATAGACGGCTCTTCGCGTTCGCTCCGAGGGAAACGGTCCGCTATTGCTTCTGTGCGTACAGACGCGATTCCCTTGTCTCTTGCGAACACAGGGAACTCTGTGCATCCAAATCTACAGGCTAAGGACGCGTCTGCATATGTTTTGGTGAACAATCGAGTGTGCGTGTTCTGACAGCTGCCTCTATGCAGACGTCTCCACAGAGCCACTTCTGAATGCCCCGCAGCCCAGGACTGAAGGGATACACTAACAAGTGCACCGGTGTGAGCAAGCACATATGCAGAAGGACGTCTTTCATCTCACAGAAGCGCGAACGTCTTGGCGTTCAAGCACATGGCAGAAACAAGGTGTGAACAGATGAGCTGCTGCTATTTTCTCCGTTCGGCATGCTTCGTTGTAGCTCTCTTGCCGGTCGCCGGTTTAGCGGCTTGCTTTGCGCGACTAGGTCTGCGGAGAGAAGGAGATAGCGCCGGAAACCTTGCCTTTTGCCTTCTTCGGCGCTGGAACCTGGTTGCTGCGCCTTCTCTTTGTCCATGTGCACACACACGATTCCTCAGCGAAAACCATGCAGAAACCTTTCCACGAGCACCCAGGGATGTGCACCCAGCACCACGTGCACGCACACGCAGCTAGAGAAAAGCACCTACCTTTTCACACACTGATGCCTAAGCAAACGCGTGGCCACACACACGCACACATCCGCAAGCGCGCCTACTCCCATCTATTGAGGGAAAGACGGACGAGCAACGTCCTGACAGGCTTGAGGGGAAAAAACGTCCGTTGGTGGTTGGCGTACTGCACGCCCGCCTACGGGGCTGCAGGGGAATCCACATTTGGAAGGTACCTGAAGATGTGTGCCTGTTCTTGGAGCTCCGCTAGTAGGGTAGCAAAGACACTCGTAGGCAGTACTGAATGCTGCTCCGTGCTACTTCTCCTCCGCTGGCAAATGCTTCACAGTCGCCCTAGGAAAGACGTTTAACAATCGATCTCCAAGAGGAACGAAACACATGATGCCATAAGGCGAAAGAATAGCAGCGCATCTCTTCACAAGCTTGTCCCTGATCTATAGCTGAGGGCAAACACTTGTGTGCTTGTGGGAGAGCGTGTGTCTTTCCTGGAAGCGTTTGGGAGTTTTGCTCAGACGCGTGTTTCCTCAAGTTCAAGAATCAAGATCTAGGATACCTGCAGACAGGTGCCTGTTTGTGTGGAGACAGTCTGTTTGAAACTGTGTTCCTCAGCGCCCGCTCTTTCTCCCCGTCGCTCCACACGCCTGGGAGTCCCTTTCTTTCTCTCCACAAGCACGTGTGTTGACTTCGTCGCACATGTGCATCTGCACAAGCGTTGAGCTCAGCAGAGCGTGTCTCTTGACACTTGATGTGCGTTGGCTGTGTCTGCGTGCTCCAGTGAAGAGAGAAACGGGAAATCATCTTGGTAGAGGCAACAAAGCAAAAGCGACGCAGGATTGACATCTGCTCAACAGAGACGGATTCCCTGCGCTGACACAGTTCACAGTTACACGAGAAGCAATCTGAGCGGTCCATCGACCGGAGACGTGTTTCCCAAGAGGTCGTTTAGCGAGTGAACAGCAGTGTGCGCGACTTTCAGGAGTGTGCCTGGAAAGTGCCAGAATCACCAGAGCATCTGTGCAAAAGCTGCTGCCTCTGTGACCGCATTGAGGCACGTTCCCGTGTCTGCGAGTACATAGACGGCTCTTCGCGTTCGCTCCGAGGGAAACGGTCCGCTATTGCTTCTGTGCGTACAGACGCGATTCCCTTGTCTCTTGCGAACACAGGGAACTCTGTGCATCCAAATCTACAGGCTAAGGACGCGTCTGCATATGTTTTGGTGAACAATCGAGTGTGCGTGTTCTGACAGCTGCCTCTATGCAGACGTCTCCACAGAGCCACTTCTGAATGCCCCGCAGCCCAGGACTGAAGGGATACACTAACAAGTGCACCGGTGTGAGCAACCACATATGCAGAAGGACGTCTTTCATCTCACAGAAGCGCGAACGTCTTGGCGTTCAAGCACATGGCAGAAACAAGGTGTGAACAGATGAGCTGCTGCTATTTTCTCCGTTCGGCATGCTTCGTTGTAGCTCTCTTGCCGGTCGCCGGTTTAGCGGCTTGCTTTGCGCGACTAGGTCTGCGGAGAGAAGGAGATAGCGCCGGAAACCTTGCCTTTTGCCTTCTTCGGCGCTGGAACCTGGTTGCTGCGCCTTCTCTTTGTCCATGTGCACACACACGATTCCTCAGCGAAAACCATGCAGAAACCTTTCCACGAGCACCCAGGGATGTGCACCCAGCACCACGTGCACGCACACGCAGCTAGAGAAAAGCACCTACCTTTTCACACACTGATGCCTAAGCAAACGCGTGGCCACACACACGCACACATCCGCAAGCGCGCCTACTCCCATCTATTGAGGGAAAGACGGACGAGCAACGTCCTGACAGGCTTGAGGGGAAAAAACGTCCGTTGGTGGTTGGCGTACTGCACGCCCGCCTACGGGGCTGCAGGGGAATCCACATTTGGAAGGTACCTGAAGATGTGTGCCTGTTCTTGGAGCTCCGCTAGTAGGGTAGCAAAGACACTCGTAGGCAGTACTGAATGCTGCTCCGTGCTACTTCTCCTCCGCTGGCAAATGCTTCACAGTCGCCCTAGGAAAGACGTTTAACAATCGATCTCCAAGAGGAACGAAACACATGATGCCATAAGGCGAAAGAATAGCAGCGCATCTCTTCACAAGCTTGTCCCTGATCTATAGCTGAGGGCAAACACTTGTGTGCTTGTGGGAGAGCGTGTGTCTTTCCTGGAAGCGTTTGGGAGTTTTGCTCAGACGCGTGTTTCCTCAAGTTCAAGAATCAAGATCTAGGATACCTGCAGACAGGTGCCTGTTTGTGTGGAGACAGTCTGTTTGAAACTGTGTTCCTCAGCGCCCGCTCTTTCTCCCCGTCGCTCCACACGCCTGGGAGTCCCTTTCTTTCTCTCCACAAGCACGTGTGTTGACTTCGTCGCACATGTGCATCTGCACAAGCGTTGAGCTCAGCAGAGCGTGTCTCTTGACACTTGATGTGCGTTGGCTGTGTCTGCGTGCTCCAGTGAAGAGAGAAACGGGAAATCATCTTGGTAGAGGCAACAAAGCAAAAGCGACGCAGGATTGACATCTGCTCAACAGAGACGGATTCCCTGCGCTGACACAGTTCACAGTTACACGAGAAGCAATCTGAGCGGTCCATCGACCGGAGACGTGTTTCCCAAGAGGTCGTTTAGCGAGTGAACAGCAGTGTGCGCGACTTTCAGGAGTGTGCCTGGAAAGTGCCAGAATCACCAGAGCATCTGTGCAAAAGCTGCTGCCTCTGTGACCGCATTGAGGCACGTTCCCGTGTCTGCGAGTACATAGACGGCTCTTCGCGTTCGCTCCGAGGGAAACGGTCCGCTATTGCTTCTGTGCGTACAGACGCGATTCCCTTGTCTCTTGCGAACACAGGGAACTCTGTGCATCCAAATCTACAGGCTAAGGACGCGTCTGCATATGTTTTGGTGAACAATCGAGTGTGCGTGTTCTGACAGCTGCCTCTATGCAGACGTCTCCACAGAGCCACTTCTGAATGCCCCGCAGCCCAGGACTGAAGGGATACACTAACAAGTGCACCGGTGTGAGCAACCACATATGCAGAAGGACGTCTTTCATCTCACAGAAGCGCGAACGTCTTGGCGTTCAAGCACATGGCAGAAACAAGGTGTGAACAGATGAGCTGCTGCTATTTTCTCCGTTCGGCATGCTTCGTTGTAGCTCTCTTGCCGGTCGCCGGTTTAGCGGCTTGCTTTGCGCGACTAGGTCTGCGGAGAGAAGGAGATAGCGCCGGAAACCTTGCCTTTTGCCTTCTTCGGCGCTGGAACCTGGTTGCTGCGCCTTCTCTTTGTCCATGTGCACACACACGATTCCTCAGCGAAAACCATGCAGAAACCTTTCCACGAGCACCCAGGGATGTGCACCCAGCACCACGTGCACGCACACGCAGCTAGAGAAAAGCACCTACCTTTTCACACACTGATGCCTAAGCAAACGCGTGGCCACACACACGCACACATCCGCAAGCGCGCCTACTCCCATCTATTGAGGGAAAGACGGACGAGCAACGTCCTGACAGGCTTGAGGGGAAAAACGTCCGTTGATGGTTGGCGTACTGCACGCCCGCCTACGGGGCTGCAGGGGAATCCACATTTGGAAGGTACCTGAAGATGTGTACCTGTTCTTGGAGCTCCGCTAGTAGGGTAGCAAAGACACTCGTAGGCAGTACTGAATGCTGCTCCGTGCTACTTCTCCTCCGCTGGCAAATGCTTCACAGTCGCCCTAGGAAAGACGTTTAACAATCGATCTCCAAGAGGAACGAAACACGTGATGCCATAAGGCGAAAGAATAGCAGCGCATCTCTTCACAAGCTTGTCCCTGATCTATAGCTGAGGGCAAACACTTGTGTGCTTGTGGGAGAGCGTGTGTCTTTCCTGGAAGCGTTTGGGAGTTTTGCTCAGACGCGTGTTTCCTCAAGTTCAAGAATCAAGATCTAGGATACCTGCAGACAGGTGCCTGTTTGTGTGGAGACAGTCTGTTTGAAACTGTGTTCCTCAGCGCCCGCTCTTTCTCCCCGTCGCTCCACACGCCTGGGAGTCCCTTTCTTTCTCTCCACAAGCACGTGTGTTGACTTCGTCGCACATGTGCATCTGCACAAGCGTTGAGCTCAGCAGAGCGTGTCTCTTGACACTTGATGTGCGTTGGCTGTGTCTGCCTGCTCCAGTGAAGAGAGAAACGGGAAATCATCTTGGTAGAGGCAACAAAGCAAAAGCGACGCAGGATTGACATCTGCTCAACAGAGACGGATTCCCTGCGCTGACACAGTTCACAGTTACACGAGAAGCAATCTGAGCGGTCCATCGACCGGAGACGTGTTTCCCAAGAGGTCGTTTAGCGAGTGAACAGCAGTGTGCGCGACTTTCAGGAGTGTGCCTGGAAAGTGCCAGAATCACCAGAGCATCTGTGCAAAAGCTGCTGCCTCTGTGACCGCATTGAGGCACGTTCCCGTGTCTGCGAGTACATAGACGGCTCTTCGCGTTCACTCCGAGGGAAACGGTCCGCTATTGCTTCTGTGCGTACAGACGCGATTCCCTTGTCTCTTGCGAACACAGGGAACTCTGTGCATCCAAATCTACAGGCTAAGGACGCGTCTGCATATGTTTTGGTGAACAATCGAGTGTGCGTGTTCTGACAGCTGCCTCTATGCAGACGTCTCCACAGAGCCACTTCTGAATGCCCCGCAGCCCAGGACTGAATGGATACACTAACAAGTGCACCGGTGTGAGCAAGCACATATGCAGAAGGACGTCTTTCATCTCACAGAAGCGCGAACGTCTTGGCGTTCAAGCACATGGCAGAAACAAGGTGTGAACAGATGAGCTGCTGCTATTTTCTCCGTTCGGCATGCTTCGTTGTAGCTCTCTTGCCGGTCGCCGGCTTAGCGGCTTGCTTTGCGCGACTAGGTCTGCGGAGAGAAGGAGATAGCGCCGGAAACCTTGCCTTTTGCCTTCTTCGGCGCTGGAACCTGGTTGCTGCGCCTTCTCTTTGTCCATGTGCACACACACGATTCCTCAGCGAAAACCATGCAGAAACCTTTCCACGAGCACCCAGGGATGTGCACCCAGCACCACGTGCACGCACACGCAGCTAGAGAAAAGCACCTACCTTTTCACACACTGATGCCTAAGCAAACGCGTGGCCACACACACGCACACATCCGCAAGCGCGCCTACTCCCATCTATTGAGGGAAAGACGGACGAGCAACGTCCTGACAGGCTTGAGGGGAAAAAACGTCCGTTGGTGGTTGGCGTACTGCACGCCCGCCTACGGGGCTGCAGGGGAATCCACATTTGGAAGGTACCTGAAGATGTGTGCCTGTTCTTGGAGCTCCGCTAGTAGGGTAGCAAAGACACTCGTAGGCAGTACTGAATGCTGCTCCGTGCTACTTCTCCTCCGCTGGCAAATGCTTCACAGTCGCCCTAGGAAAGACGTTTAACAATCGATCTCCAAGAGGAACGAAACACATGATGCCATAAGGCGAAAGAATAGCAGCGCATCTCTTCACAAGCTTGTCCCTGATCTATAGCTGAGGGCAAACACTTGTGTGCTTGTGGGAGAGCGTGTGTCTTTCCTGGAAGCGTTTGGGAGTTTTGCTCAGACGCGTGTTTCCTCAAGTTCAAGAATCAAGATCTAGGATACCTGCAGACAGGTGCCTGTTTGTGTGGAGACAGTCTGTTTGAAACTGTGTTCCTCAGCGCCCGCTCTTTCTCCCCGTCGCTCCACACGCCTGGGAGTCCCTTTCTTTCTCTCCACAAGCACGTGTGTTGACTTCGTCGCACATGTGCATCTGCACAAGCGTTGAGCTCAGCAGAGCGTGTCTCTTGACACTTGATGTGCGTTGGCTGTGTCTGCGTGCTCCAGTGAAGAGAGAAACGGGAAATCATCTTGGTAGAGGCAACAAAGCAAAAGCGAGGCAGGATTGACATCTGCTCAACAGAGATGGATTCCCTGCGCTGACACAGTTCACAGTTACACGAGAAGCAATCTGAGCGGTCCATCGACCGGAGACGTGTTTCCCAAGAGGTCGTTTAGCGAGTGAACAGCAGTGTGCGCGACTTTCAGGAGTGTGCCTGGAAAGTGCCAGAATCACCAGAGCATCTGTGCAAAAGCTGCTGCCTCTGTGACCGCATTGAGGCACGTTCCCGTGTCTGCGAGTACATAGACGGCTCTTCGCGTTCACTCCGAGGGAAACGGTCCGCTATTGCTTCTGTGCGTACAGACGCGATTCCCTTGTCTCTTGCGAACACAGGGAACTCTGTGCATCCAAATCTACAGGCTAAGGACGCGTCTGCATATGTTTTGGTGAACAATCGAGTGTGCGTGTTCTGACAGCTGCCTCTATGCAGACGTCGCCACAGAGCCACTTCTGAATGCCCCGCAGCCCAGGACTGAATGGATACACTAACAAGTGCACCGGTGTGAGCAACCACATATGCAGAAGGACGTCTTTCATCTCACAGAAGCGCGAACGTCTTGGCGTTCAAGCACATGGCAGAAACAAGGTGTGAACAGATGAGCTGCTGCTATTTTCTCCGTTCGGCATGCTTCGTTGTAGCTCTCTTGCCGGTCGCCGGCTTAGCGGCTTGCTTTGCGCGACTAGGTCTGCGGAGAGAAGGAGATAGCGCCGGAAACCTTGCCTTTTGCCTTCTTCGGCGCTGGAACCTGGTTGCTGCGCCTTCTCTTTGTCCATGTGCACACACACGATTCCTCAGCGAAAACCATGCAGAAACCTTTCCACGAGCACCCAGGGATGTGCACCCAGCACCACGTGCACGCACACGCAGCTAGAGAAAAGCACCTACCTTTTCACACACTGATGCCTAAGCAAACGCGTGGCCACACACACGCACACATCCGCAAGCGCGCCTACTCCCATCTATTGAGGGAAAGACGGACGAGCAACGTCCTGACAGGCTTGAGGGGAAAAAACGTCCGTTGGTGGTTGGCGTACTGCACGCCCGCCTACGGGGCTGCAGGGGAATCCACATTTGGAAGGTACCTGAAGATGTGTGCCTGTTCTTGGAGCTCCGCTAGTAGGGTAGCAAAGACACTCGTAGGCAGTACTGAATGCTGCTCCGTGCTACTTCTCCTCCGCTGGCAAATGCTTCACAGTCGCCCTAGGAAAGACGTTTAACAATCGATCTCCAAGAGGAACGAAACACATGATGCCATAAGGCGAAAGAATAGCAGCGCATCTCTTCACAAGCTTGTCCCTGATCTATAGCTGAGGGCAAACACTTGTGTGCTTGTGGGAGAGCGTGTGTCTTTCCTGGAAGCGTTTGGGAGTTTTGCTCAGACGCGTGTTTCCTCAAGTTCAAGAATCAAGATCTAGGATACCTGCAGACAGGTGCCTGTTTGTGTGGAGACAGTCTGTTTGAAACTGTGTTCCTCAGCGCCCGCTCTTTCTCCCCGTCGCTCCACACGCCTGGGAGTCCCTTTCTTTCTCTCCACAAGCACGTGTGTTGACTTCGTCGCACATGTGCATCTGCACAAGCGTTGAGCTCAGCAGAGCGTGTCTCTTGACACTTGATGTGCGTTGGCTGTGTCTGCGTGCTCCAGTGAAGAGAGAAACGGGAAATCATCTTGGTAGAGGCAACAAAGCAAAAGCGACGCAGGATTGACATCTGCTCAACAGAGACGGATTCCCTGCGCTGACACAGTTCACAGTTACACGAGAAGCAATCTGAGCGGTCCATCGACCGGAGACGTGTTTCCCAAGAGGTCGTTTAGCGAGTGAACAGCAGTGTGCGCGACTTTCAGGAGTGTGCCTGGAAAGTGCCAGAATCACCAGAGCATCTGTGCAAAAGCTGCTGCCTCTGTGACCGCATTGAGGCACGTTCCCGTGTCTGCGAGTACATAGACGGCTCTTCGCGTTCGCTCCGAGGGAAACGGTCCGCTATTGCTTCTGTGCGTACAGACGCGATTCCCTTGTCTCTTGCGAACACAGGGAACTCTGTGCATCCAAATCTACAGGCTAAGGACGCGTCTGCATATGTTTTGGTGAACAATCGAGTGTGCGTGTTCTGACAGCTGCCTCTATGCAGACGTCTCCACAGAGCCACTTCTGAATGCCCCGCAGCCCAGGACTGAAGGGATACACTAACAAGTGCACCGGTGTGAGCAACCACATATGCAGAAGGACGTCTTTCATCTCACAGAAGCGCGAACGTCTTGGCGTTCAAGCACATGGCAGAAACAAGGTGTGAACAGATGAGCTGCTGCTATTTTCTCCGTTCGGCATGCTTCGTTGTAGCTCTCTTGCCGGTCGCCGGTTTAGCGGCTTGCTTTGCGCGACTAGGTCTGCGGAGAGAAGGAGATAGCGCCGGAAACCTTGCCTTTTGCCTTCTTCGGCGCTGGAACCTGGTTGCTGCGCCTTCTCTTTGTCCATGTGCACACACACGATTCCTCAGCGAAAACCATGCAGAAACCTTTCCACGAGCACCCAGGGATGTGCACCCAGCACCACGTGCACGCACACGCAGCTAGAGAAAAGCACCTACCTTTTCACACACTGATGCCTAAGCAAACGCGTGGCCACACACACGCACACATCTGCAAGCGCGCCTACTCCCATCTATTGAGGGAAAGACGGACGAGCAACGTCCTGACAGGCTTGAGGGGAAAAAACGTCCGTTGGTGGTTGGCGTACTGCACGCCCGCCTACGGGGCTGCAGGGGAATCCACATTTGGAAGGTACCTGAAGATGTGTGCCTGTTCTTGGAGCTCCGCTAGTAGGGTAGCAAAGACACTCGTAGGCAGTACTGAATGCTGCTCCGTGCTACTTCTCCTCCGCTGGCAAATGCTTCACAGTCGCCCTAGGAAAGACGTTTAACAATCGATCTCCAAGAGGAACGAAACACATGATGCCATAAGGCGAAAGAATAGCAGCGCATCTCTTCACAAGCTTGTCCCTGATCTATAGCTGAGGGCAAACACTTGTGTGCTTGTGGGAGAGCGTGTGTCTTTCCTGGAAGCGTTTGGGAGTTTTGCTCAGACGCGTGTTTCCTCAAGTTCAAGAATCAAGATCTAGGATACCTGCAGACAGGTGCCTGTTTGTGTGGAGACAGTCTGTTTGAAACTGTGTTCCTCAGCGCCCGCTCTTTCTCCCCGTCGCTCCACACGCCTGGGAGTCCCTTTCTTTCTCTCCACAAGCACGTGTGTTGACTTCGTCGCACATGTGCATCTGCACAAGCGTTGAGCTCAGCAGAGCGTGTCTCTTGACACTTGATGTGCGTTGGCTGTGTCTGCGTGCTCCAGTGAAGAGAGAAACGGGAAATCATCTTGGTAGAGGCAACAAAGCAAAAGCGACGCAGGATTGACATCTGCTCAACAGAGACGGATTCCCTGCGCTGACACAGTTCACAGTTACACGAGAAGCAATCTGAGCGGTCCATCGACCGGAGACGTGTTTCCCAAGAGGTCGTTTAGCGAGTGAACAGCAGTGTGCGCGACTTTCAGGAGTGTGCCTGGAAAGTGCCAGAATCACCAGAGCATCTGTGCAAAAGCTGCTGCCTCTGTGACCGCATTGAGGCACGTTCCCGTGTCTGCGAGTACATAGACGGCTCTTCGCGTTCGCTCCGAGGGAAACGGTCCGCTATTGCTTCTGTGCGTACGGACGCGATTCCCTTGTCTCTTGCGAACACAGGGAACTCTGTGCATCCAAATCTACAGGCTAAGGACGCGTCTGCATATGTTTTGGTGAACAATCGAGTGTGCGTGTTCTGACAGCTGCCTCTATGCAGACGTCTCCACAGAGCCACTTCTGAATGCCCCGCAGCCCAGGACTGAAGGGATACACTAACAAGTGCACCGGTGTGAGCAACCACATATGCAGAAGGACGTCTTTCATCTCACAGAAGCGCGAACGTCTTGGCGTTCAAGCACATGGCAGAAACAAGGTGTGAACAGATGAGCTGCTGCTATTTTCTCCGTTCGGCATGCTTCGTTGTAGCTCTCTTGCCGGTCGCCGGTTTAGCGGCTTGCTTTGCGCGACTAGGTCTGCGGAGAGAAGGAGATAGCGCCGGAAACCTTGCCTTTTGCCTTCTTCGGCGCTGGAACCTGGTTGCTGCGCCTTCTCTTTGTCCATGTGCACACACACGATTCCTCAGCGAAAACCATGCAGAAACCTTTCCACGAGCACCCAGGGATGTGCACCCAGCACCACGTGCACGCACACGCAGCTAGAGAAAAGCACCTACCTTTTCACACACTGATGCCTAAGCAAACGCGTGGCCACACACACGCACACATCCGCAAGCGCGCCTACTCCCATCTATTGAGGGAAAGACGGACGAGCAACGTCCTGACAGGCTTGAGGGGAAAAAACGTCCGTTGGTGGTTGGCGTACTGCACGCCCGCCTACGGGGCTGCAGGGGAATCCACATTTGGAAGGTACCTGAAGATGTGTGCCTGTTCTTGGAGCTCCGCTAGTAGGGTAGCAAAGACACTCGTAGGCAGTACTGAATGCTGCTCCGTGCTACTTCTCCTCCGCTGGCAAATGCTTCACAGTCGCCCTAGGAAAGACGTTTAACAATCGATCTCCAAGAGGAACGAAACACATGATGCCATAAGGCGAAAGAATAGCAGCGCATCTCTTCACAAGCTTGTCCCTGATCTATAGCTGAGGGCAAACACTTGTGTGCTTGTGGGAGAGCGTGTGTCTTTCCTGGAAGCGTTTGGGAGTTTTGCTCAGACGCGTGTTTCCTCAAGTTCAAGAATCAAGATCTAGGATACCTGCAGACAGGTGCCTGTTTGTGTGGAGACAGTCTGTTTGAAACTGTGTTCCTCAGCGCCCGCTCTTTCTCCCCGTCGCTCCACACGCCTGGGAGTCCCTTTCTTTCTCTCCACAAGCACGTGTGTTGACTTCGTCGCACATGTGCATCTGCACAAGCGTTGAGCTCAGCAGAGCGTGTCTCTTGACACTTGATGTGCGTTGGCTGTGTCTGCGTGCTCCAGTGAAGAGAGAAACGGGAAATCATCTTGGTAGAGGCAACAAAGCAAAAGCGACGCAGGATTGACATCTGCTCAACAGAGACGGATTCCCTGCGCTGACACAGTTCACAGTTACACGAGAAGCAATCTGAGCGGTCCATCGACCGGAGACGTGTTTCCCAAGAGGTCGTTTAGCGAGTGAACAGCAGTGTGCGCGACTTTCAGGAGTGTGCCTGGAAAGTGCCAGAATCACCAGAGCATCTGTGCAAAAGCTGCTGCCTCTGTGACCGCATTGAGGCACGTTCCCGTGTCTGCGAGTACATAGACGGCTCTTCGCGTTCGCTCCGAGGGAAACGGTCCGCTATTGCTTCTGTGCGTACAGACGCGATTCCCTTGTCTCTTGCGAACACAGGGAACTCTGTGCATCCAAATCTACAGGCTAAGGACGCGTCTGCATATGTTTTGGTGAACAATCGAGTGTGCGTGTTCTGACAGCTGCCTCTATGCAGACGTCTCCACAGAGCCACTTCTGAATGCCCCGCAGCCCAGGACTGAAGGGATACACTAACAAGTGCACCGGTGTGAGCAACCACATATGCAGAAGGACGTCTTTCATCTCACAGAAGCGCGAACGTCTTGGCGTTCAAGCACATGGCAGAAACAAGGTGTGAACAGATGAGCTGCTGCTATTTTCTCCGTTCGGCATGCTTCGTTGTAGCTCTCTTGCCGGTCGCCGGTTTAGCGGCTTGCTTTGCGCGACTAGGTCTGCGGAGAGAAGGAGATAGCGCCGGAAACCTTGCCTTTTGCCTTCTTCGGCGCTGGAACCTGGTTGCTGCGCCTTCTCTTTGTCCATGTGCACACACACGATTCCTCAGCGAAAACCATGCAGAAACCTTTCCACGAGCACCCAGGGATGTGCACCCAGCACCACGTGCACGCACACGCAGCTAGAGAAAAGCACCTACCTTTTCACACACTGATGCCTAAGCAAACGCGTGGCCACACACACGCACACATCCGCAAGCGCGCCTACTCCCATCTATTGAGGGAAAGACGGACGAGCAACGTCCTGACAGGCTTGAGGGGAAAAACGTCCGTTGATGGTTGGCGTACTGCACGCCCGCCTACGGGGCTGCAGGGGAATCCACATTTGGAAGGTACCTGAAGATGTGTACCTGTTCTTGGAGCTCCGCTAGTAGGGTAGCAAAGACACTCGTAGGCAGTACTGAATGCTGCTCCGTGCTACTTCTCCTCCGCTGGCAAATGCTTCACAGTCGCCCTAGGAAAGACGTTTAACAATCGATCTCCAAGAGGAACGAAACACGTGATGCCATAAGGCGAAAGAATAGCAGCGCATCTCTTCACAAGCTTGTCCCTGATCTATAGCTGAGGGCAAACACTTGTGTGCTTGTGGGAGAGCGTGTGTCTTTCCTGGAAGCGTTTGGGAGTTTTGCTCAGACGCGTGTTTCCTCAAGTTCAAGAATCAAGATCTAGGATACCTGCAGACAGGTGCCTGTTTGTGTGGAGACAGTCTGTTTGAAACTGTGTTCCTCAGCGCCCGCTCTTTCTCCCCGTCGCTCCACACGCCTGGGAGTCCCTTTCTTTCTCTCCACAAGCACGTGTGTTGACTTCGTCGCACATGTGCATCTGCACAAGCGTTGAGCTCAGCAGAGCGTGTCTCTTGACACTTGATGTGCGTTGGCTGTGTCTGCCTGCTCCAGTGAAGAGAGAAACGGGAAATCATCTTGGTAGAGGCAACAAAGCAAAAGCGACGCAGGATTGACATCTGCTCAACAGAGACGGATTCCCTGCGCTGACACAGTTCACAGTTACACGAGAAGCAATCTGAGCGGTCCATCGACCGGAGACGTGTTTCCCAAGAGGTCGTTTAGCGAGTGAACAGCAGTGTGCGCGACTTTCAGGAGTGTGCCTGGAAAGTGCCAGAATCACCAGAGCATCTGTGCAAAAGCTGCTGCCTCTGTGACCGCATTGAGGCACGTTCCCGTGTCTGCGAGTACATAGACGGCTCTTCGCGTTCACTCCGAGGGAAACGGTCCGCTATTGCTTCTGTGCGTACAGACGCGATTCCCTTGTCTCTTGCGAACACAGGGAACTCTGTGCATCCAAATCTACAGGCTAAGGACGCGTCTGCATATGTTTTGGTGAACAATCGAGTGTGCGTGTTCTGACAGCTGCCTCTATGCAGACGTCTCCACAGAGCCACTTCTGAATGCCCCGCAGCCCAGGACTGAATGGATACACTAACAAGTGCACCGGTGTGAGCAAGCACATATGCAGAAGGACGTCTTTCATCTCACAGAAGCGCGAACGTCTTGGCGTTCAAGCACATGGCAGAAACAAGGTGTGAACAGATGAGCTGCTGCTATTTTCTCCGTTCGGCATGCTTCGTTGTAGCTCTCTTGCCGGTCGCCGGCTTAGCGGCTTGCTTTGCGCGACTAGGTCTGCGGAGAGAAGGAGATAGCGCCGGAAACCTTGCCTTTTGCCTTCTTCGGCGCTGGAACCTGGTTGCTGCGCCTTCTCTTTGTCCATGTGCACACACACGATTCCTCAGCGAAAACCATGCAGAAACCTTTCCACGAGCACCCAGGGATGTGCACCCAGCACCACGTGCACGCACACGCAGCTAGAGAAAAGCACCTACCTTTTCACACACTGATGCCTAAGCAAACGCGTGGCCACACACACGCACACATCCGCAAGCGCGCCTACTCCCATCTATTGAGGGAAAGACGGACGAGCAACGTCCTGACAGGCTTGAGGGGAAAAAACGTCCGTTGGTGGTTGGCGTACTGCACGCCCGCCTACGGGGCTGCAGGGGAATCCACATTTGGAAGGTACCTGAAGATGTGTGCCTGTTCTTGGAGCTCCGCTAGTAGGGTAGCAAAGACACTCGTAGGCAGTACTGAATGCTGCTCCGTGCTACTTCTCCTCCGCTGGCAAATGCTTCACAGTCGCCCTAGGAAAGACGTTTAACAATCGATCTCCAAGAGGAACGAAACACATGATGCCATAAGGCGAAAGAATAGCAGCGCATCTCTTCACAAGCTTGTCCCTGATCTATAGCTGAGGGCAAACACTTGTGTGCTTGTGGGAGAGCGTGTGTCTTTCCTGGAAGCGTTTGGGAGTTTTGCTCAGACGCGTGTTTCCTCAAGTTCAAGAATCAAGATCTAGGATACCTGCAGACAGGTGCCTGTTTGTGTGGAGACAGTCTGTTTGAAACTGTGTTCCTCAGCGCCCGCTCTTTCTCCCCGTCGCTCCACACGCCTGGGAGTCCCTTTCTTTCTCTCCACAAGCACGTGTGTTGACTTCGTCGCACATGTGCATCTGCACAAGCGTTGAGCTCAGCAGAGCGTGTCTCTTGACACTTGATGTGCGTTGGCTGTGTCTGCGTGCTCCAGTGAAGAGAGAAACGGGAAATCATCTTGGTAGAGGCAACAAAGCAAAAGCGACGCAGGATTGACATCTGCTCAACAGAGACGGATTCCCTGCGCTGACACAGTTCACAGTTACACGAGAAGCAATCTGAGCGGTCCATCGACCGGAGACGTGTTTCCCAAGAGGTCGTTTAGCGAGTGAACAGCAGTGTGCGCGACTTTCAGGAGTGTGCCTGGAAAGTGCCAGAATCACCAGAGCATCTGTGCAAAAGCTGCTGCCTCTGTGACCGCATTGAGGCACGTTCCCGTGTCTGCGAGTACATAGACGGCTCTTCGCGTTCACTCCGAGGGAAACGGTCCGCTATTGCTTCTGTGCGTACAGACGCGATTCCCTTGTCTCTTGCGAACACAGGGAACTCTGTGCATCCAAATCTACAGGCTAAGGACGCGTCTGCATATGTTTTGGTGAACAATCGAGTGTGCGTGTTCTGACAGCTGCCTCTATGCAGACGTCTCCACAGAGCCACTTCTGAATGCCCCGCAGCCCAGGACTGAATGGATACACTAACAAGTGCACCGGTGTGAGCAACCACATATGCAGAAGGACGTCTTTCATCTCACAGAAGCGCGAACGTCTTGGCGTTCAAGCACATGGCAGAAACAAGGTGTGAACAGATGAGCTGCTGCTATTTTCTCCGTTCGGCATGCTTCGTTGTAGCTCTCTTGCCGGTCGCCGGCTTAGCGGCTTGCTTTGCGCGACTAGGTCTGCGGAGAGAAGGAGATAGCGCCGGAAACCTCGCCTTTTGCCTTCTTCGGCGCTGGAACCTGGTTGCTGCGCCTTCTCTTTGTCCATGTGCACACACACGATTCCTCAGCGAAAACCATGCAGAAACCTTTCCACGAGCACCCAGGGATGTGCACCCAGCACCACGTGCACGCACACGCAGCTAGAGAAAAGCACCTACCTTTTCACACACTGATGCCTACACACGCACACATCCGCAAGCGCGCCTACTCCCATCTATTGAGGGAAAGACGGACGAGCAACGTCCTGACAGGCTTGAGGGGAAAAAACGTCCGTTGATGGTTGGCGTACTGCACGCCCGCCTACGGGGCTGCAGGGGAATCCACATTTGGAAGGTACCTGAAGATGTGTGCCTGTTCTTGGAGCTCCGCTAGTAGGGTAGCAAAGACACTCGTAGGCAGTACTGAATGCTGCTCCGTGCTACTTCTCCTCCGCTGGCAAATGCTTCACAGTCGCCCTAGGAAAGACGTTTAACAATCGATCTCCAAGAGGAACGAAACACATGATGCCATAAGGCGAAAGAATAGCAGCGCATCTCTTCACAAGCTTGTCCCTGATCTATAGCTGAGGGCAAACACTTGTGTGCTTGTGGGAGAGCGTGTCTCTTTCCTGGAAGCGTTTGGGAGTTTTGCTCAGACGCGTGTTTCCTCAAGTTCAAGAATCAAGATCTAGGATACCTGCAGACAGGTGCCTGTTTGTGTGGAGACAGTCTGTTTGAAACTGTGTTCCTCAGCGCCCGCTCTTTCTCCCCGTCGCTCCACACGCCTGGGAGTCCCTTTCTTTCTCTCCACAAGCACGTGTGTTGACTTCGTCGCACATGTGCATCTGCACAAGCGTTGAGCTCAGCAGAGCGTGTCTCTTGACACTTGATGTGCGTTGGCTGTGTCTGCCTGCTCCAGTGAAGAGAGAAACGGGAAATCATCTTGGTAGAGGCAAAAAAGCAAAAGCGACGCAGGATTGACATCTGCTCAACAGAGACGGATTCCCTGCGCTGACACAGTTCACAGTTACACGAGAAGCAATCTGAGCGGTCCATCGACCGGAGACGTGTTTCCCAAGAGGTCGTTTAGCGAGTGAACAGCAGTGTGCGCGACTTTCAGGAGTGTGCCTGGAAAGTGCCAGAATCACCAGAGCATCTGTGCAAAAGCTGCTGCCTCTGTGACCGCATTGAGGCACGTTCCCGTGTCTGCGAGTACATAGACGGCTCTTCGCGTTCACTCCGAGGGAAACGGTCCGCTATTGCTTCTGTGCGTACAGACGCGATTCCCTTGTCTCTTGCGAACACAGGGAACTCTGTGCATCCAAATCTACAGGCTAAGGACGCGTCTGCATATGTTTTGGTGAACAATCGAGTGTGCGTGTTCTGACAGCTGCCTCTATGCAGACGTCTCCACAGAGCCACTTCTGAATGCCCCGCAGCCCAGGACTGAATGGATACACTAACAAGTGCACCGGTGTGAGCAAGCACATATGCAGAAGGACGTCTTTCATCTCACAGAAGCGCGAACGTCTTGGCGTTCAAGCACATGGCAGAAACAAGGTGTGAACAGATGAGCTGCTGCTATTTTCTCCGTTCGGCATGCTTCGTTGTAGCTCTCTTGCCGGTCGCCGGCTTAGCGGCTTGCTTTGCGCGACTAGGTCTGCGGAGAGAAGGAGATAGCGCCGGAAACCTTGCCTTTTGCCTTCTTCGGCGCTGGAACCTGGTTGCTGCGCCTTCTCTTTGTCCATGTGCACACACACGATTCCTCAGCGAAAACCATGCAGAAACCTTTCCACGAGCACCCAGGGATGTGCACCCAGCACCACGTGCACGCACACGCAGCTAGAGAAAAGCACCTACCTTTTCACACACTGATGCCTACACACGCACACATCCGCAAGCGCGCCTACTCCCATCTATTGAGGGAAAGACGGACGAGCAACGTCCTGACAGGCTTGAGGGGAAAAAACGTCCGTTGATGGTTGGCGTACTGCACGCCCGCCTACGGGGCTGCAGGGGAATCCACATTTGGAAGGTACCTGAAGATGTGTGCCTGTTCTTGGAGCTCCGCTAGTAGGGTAGCAAAGACACTCGTAGGCAGTACTGAATGCTGCTCCGTGCTACTTCTCCTCCGCTGGCAAATGCTTCACAGTCGCCCTAGGAAAGACGTTTAACAATCGATCTCCAAGAGGAACGAAACACATGATGCCATAAGGCGAAAGAATAGCAGGGCATCTCTTCACAAGCTTGTCCCTGATCTATAGCTGAGGGCAAACACTTGTGTGCTTGTGGGAGAGCGTGTGTCTTTCCTGGAAGCGTTTGGGAGTTTTGCTCAGACGCGTGTTTCCTCAAGTTCAAGAATCAAGATCTAGGATACCTGCAGACAGGTGCCTGTTTGTGTGGAGACAGTCTGTTTGAAACTGTGTTCCTCAGCGCCCGCTCTTTCTCCCCGTCGCTCCACACGCCTGGGAGTCCCTTTCTTTCTCTCCACAAGCACGTGTGTTGACTTCGTCGCACATGTGCATCTGCACAAGCGTTGAGCTCAGCAGAGCGTGTCTCTTGACACTTGATGTGCGTTGGCTGTGTCTGCGTGCTCCAGTGAAGAGAGAAACGGGAAATCATCTTGGTAGAGGCAACAAAGCAAAAGCGAGGCAGGATTGACATCTGCTCAACAGAGACGGATTCCCTGCGCTGACACAGTTCACAGTTACACGAGAAGCAATCTGAGCGGTCCATCGACCGGAGACGTGTTTCCCAAGAGGTCGTTTAGCGAGTGAACAGCAGTGTGCGCGACTTTCAGGAGTGTGCCTGGAAAGTGCCAGAATCACCAGAGCATCTGTGCAAAAGCTGCTGCCTCTGTGACCGCATTGAGGCACGTTCCCGTGTCTGCGAGTACATAGACGGCTCTTCGCGTTCACTCCGAGGGAAACGGTCCGCTATTGCTTCTGTGCGTACAGACGCGATTCCCTTGTCTCTTGCGAACACAGGGAACTCTGTGCATCCAAATCTACAGGCTAAGGACGCGTCTGCATATGTTTTGGTGAACAATCGAGTGTGCGTGTTCTGACAGCTGCCTCTATGCAGACGTCTCCACAGAGCCACTTCTGAATGCCCCGCAGCCCAGGACTGAAGGGATACACTAACAAGTGCACCGGTGTGAGCAACCACATATGCAGAAGGACGTCTTTCATCTCACAGAAGCGCGAACGTCTTGGCGTTCAAGCACATGGCAGAAACAAGGTGTGAACAGATGAGCTGCTGCTATTTTCTCCGTTCGGCATGCTTCGTTGTAGCTCTCTTGCCGGTCGCCGGTTTAGCGGCTTGCTTTGCGCGACTAGGTCTGCGGAGAGAAGGAGATAGCGCCGGAAACCTTGCCTTTTGCCTTCTTCGGCGCTGGAACCTGGTTGCTGCGCCTTCTCTTTGTCCATGTGCACACACACGATTCCTCAGCAAAAACCATGCAGAAACCTTTCCACGAGCACCCAGGGATGTGCACCCAGCACCACGTGCACGCACACGCAGCTAGAGAAAAGCACCTACCTTTTCACACACTGATGCCTAAGCAAACGCGTGGCCACACACACGCACACATCCGCAAGCGCGCCTACTCCCATCTATTGAGGGAAAGACGGACGAGCAACGTCCTGACAGGCTTGAGGGGAAAAAACGTCCGTTGGTGGTTGGCGTACTGCACGCCCGCCTACGGGGCTGCAGGGGAATCCACATTTGGAAGGTACCTGAAGATGTGTGCCTGTTCTTGGAGCTCCGCTAGTAGGGTAGCAAAGACACTCGTAGGCAGTACTGAATGCTGCTCCGTGCTACTTCTCCTCCGCTGGCAAATGCTTCACAGTCGCCCTAGGAAAGACGTTTAACAATCGATCTCCAAGAGGAACGAAACACATGATGCCATAAGGCGAAAGAATAGCAGCGCATCTCTTCACAAGCTTGTCCCTGATCTATAGCTGAGGGCAAACACTTGTGTGCTTGTGGGAGAGCGTGTGTCTTTCCTGGAAGCGTTTGGGAGTTTTGCTCAGACGCGTGTTTCCTCAAGTTCAAGAATCAAGATCTAGGATACCTGCAGACAGGTGCCTGTTTGTGTGGAGACAGTCTGTTTGAAACTGTGTTCCTCAGCGCCCGCTCTTTCTCCCCGTCGCTCCACACGCCTGGGAGTCCCTTTCTTTCTCTCCACAAGCACGTGTGTTGACTTCGTCGCACATGTGCATCTGCACAAGCGTTGAGCTCAGCAGAGCGTGTCTCTTGACACTTGATGTGCGTTGGCTGTGTCTGCGTGCTCCAGTGAAGAGAGAAACGGGAAATCATCTTGGTAGAGGCAACAAAGCAAAAGCGAGGCAGGATTGACATCTGCTCAACAGAGACGGATTCCCTGCGCTGACACAGTTCACAGTTACACGAGAAGCAATCTGAGCGGTCCATCGACCGGAGACGTGTTTCCCAAGAGGTCGTTTAGCGAGTGAACAGCAGTGTGCGCGACTTTCAGGAGTGTGCCTGGAAAGTGCCAGAATCACCAGAGCATCTGTGCAAAAGCTGCTGCCTCTGTGACCGCATTGAGGCACGTTCCCGTGTCTGCGAGTACATAGACGGCTCTTCGCGTTCGCTCCGAGGGAAACGGTCCGCTATTGCTTCTGTGCGTACAGACGCGATTCCCTTGTCTCTTGCGAACACAGGGAACTCTGTGCATCCAAATCTACAGGCTAAGGACGCGTCTGCATATGTTTTGGTGAACAATCGAGTGTGCGTGTTCTGACAGCTGCCTCTATGCAGACGTCTCCACAGAGCCACTTCTGAATGCCCCGCAGCCCAGGACTGAAGGGATACACTAACAAGTGCACCGGTGTGAGCAACCACATATGCAGAAGGACGTCTTTCATCTCACAGAAGCGCGAACGTCTTGGCGTTCAAGCACATGGCAGAAACAAGGTGTGAACAGATGAGCTGCTGCTATTTTCTCCGTTCGGCATGCTTCGTTGTAGCTCTCTTGCCGGTCGCCGGTTTAGCGGCTTGCTTTGCGCGACTAGGTCTGCGGAGAGAAGGAGATAGCGCCGGAAACCTTGCCTTTTGCCTTCTTCGGCGCTGGAACCTGGTTGCTGCGCCTTCTCTTTGTCCATGTGCACACACACGATTCCTCAGCGAAAACCATGCAGAAACCTTTCCACGAGCACCCAGGGATGTGCACCCAGCACCACGTGCACGCACACGCAGCTAGAGAAAAGCACCTACCTTTTCACACACTGATGCCTAAGCAAACGCGTGGCCACACACACGCACACATCCGCAAGCGCGCCTACTCCCATCTATTGAGGGAAAGACGGACGAGCAACGTCCTGACAGGCTTGAGGGGAAAAACGTCCGTTGATGGTTGGCGTACTGCACGCCCGCCTACGGGGCTGCAGGGGAATCCACATTTGGAAGGTACCTGAAGATGTGTACCTGTTCTTGGAGCTCCGCTAGTA
This sequence comes from Patagioenas fasciata, assembly GCF_037038585.1. Classification (NCBI taxonomy): domain Eukaryota; kingdom Metazoa; phylum Chordata; class Aves; order Columbiformes; family Columbidae; genus Patagioenas; species Patagioenas fasciata. Next base: position 49,594,636 of record NC_092523.1, on the reverse strand, counting down.
GGGTAGCAAAGACACTCGTAGGCAGTACTGAATGCTGCTCCGTGCTACTTCTCCTCCGCTGGCAAATGCTTCACAGTCGCCCTAGGAAAGACGTTTAACAATCGATCTCCAAGAGGAACGAAACACGTGATGCCATAAGGCGAAAGAATAGCAGCGCATCTCTTCACAAGCTTGTCCCTGATCTATAGCTGAGGGCAAACACTTGTGTGCTTGTGGGAGAGCGTGTGTCTTTCCTGGAAGCGTTTGGGAGTTTTGCTCAGACGCGTGTTTCCTCAAGTTCAAGAATCAAGATCTAGGATACCTGCAGACAGGTGCCTGTTTGTGTGGAGACAGTCTGTTTGAAACTGTGTTCCTCAGCGCCCGCTCTTTCTCCCCGTCGCTCCACACGCCTGGGAGTCCCTTTCTTTCTCTCCACAAGCACGTGTGTTGACTTCGTCGCACATGTGCATCTGCACAAGCGTTGAGCTCAGCAGAGCGTGTCTCTTGACACTTGATGTGCGTTGGCTGTGTCTGCCTGCTCCAGTGAAGAGAGAAACGGGAAATCATCTTGGTAGAGGCAACAAAGCAAAAGCGACGCAGGATTGACATCTGCTCAACAGAGACGGATTCCCTGCGCTGACACAGTTCACAGTTACACGAGAAGCAATCTGAGCGGTCCATCGACCGGAGACGTGTTTCCCAAGAGGTCGTTTAGCGAGTGAACAGCAGTGTGCGCGACTTTCAGGAGTGTGCCTGGAAAGTGCCAGAATCACCAGAGCATCTGTGCAAAAGCTGCTGCCTCTGTGACCGCATTGAGGCACGTTCCCGTGTCTGCGAGTACATAGACGGCTCTTCGCGTTCACTCCGAGGGAAACGGTCCGCTATTGCTTCTGTGCGTACAGACGCGATTCCCTTGTCTCTTGCGAACACAGGGAACTCTGTGCATCCAAATCTACAGGCTAAGGACGCGTCTGCATATGTTTTGGTGAACAATCGAGTGTGCGTGTTCTGACAGCTGCCTCTATGCAGACGTCTCCACAGAGCCACTTCTGAATGCCCCGCAGCCCAGGACTGAATGGATACACTAACAAGTGCACCGGTGTGAGCAAGCACATATGCAGAAGGACGTCTTTCATCTCACAGAAGCGCGAACGTCTTGGCGTTCAAGCACATGGCAGAAACAAGGTGTGAACAGATGAGCTGCTGCTATTTTCTCCGTTCGGCATGCTTCGTTGTAGCTCTCTTGCCGGTCGCCGGCTTAGCGGCTTGCTTTGCGCGACTAGGTCTGCGGAGAGAAGGAGATAGCGCCGGAAACCTTGCCTTTTGCCTTCTTCGGCGCTGGAACCTGGTTGCTGCGCCTTCTCTTTGTCCATGTGCACACACACGATTCCTCAGCGAAAACCATGCAGAAACCTTTCCACGAGCACCCAGGGATGTGCACCCAGCACCACGTGCACGCACACGCAGCTAGAGAAAAGCACCTACCTTTTCACACACTGATGCCTAAGCAAACGCGTGGCCACACACACGCACACATCCGCAAGCGCGCCTACTCCCATCTATTGAGGGAAAGACGGACGAGCAACGTCCTGACAGGCTTGAGGGGAAAAAACGTCCGTTGGTGGTTGGCGTACTGCACGCCCGCCTACGGGGCTGCAGGGGAATCCACATTTGGAAGGTACCTGAAGATGTGTGCCTGTTCTTGGAGCTCCGCTAGTAGGGTAGCAAAGACACTCGTAGGCAGTACTGAATGCTGCTCCGTGCTACTTCTCCTCCGCTGGCAAATGCTTCACAGTCGCCCTAGGAAAGACGTTTAACAATCGATCTCCAAGAGGAACGAAACACATGATGCCATAAGGCGAAAGAATAGCAGCGCATCTCTTCACAAGCTTGTCCCTGATCTATAGCTGAGGGCAAACACTTGTGTGCTTGTGGGAGAGCGTGTGTCTTTCCTGGAAGCGTTTGGGAGTTTTGCTCAGACGCGTGTTTCCTCAAGTTCAAGAATCAAGATCTAGGATACCTGCAGACAGGTGCCTGTTTGTGTGGAGACAGTCTGTTTGAAACTGTGTTCCTCAGCGCCCGCTCTTTCTCCCCGTCGCTCCACACGCCTGGGAGTCCCTTTCTTTCTCTCCACAAGCACGTGTGTTGACTTCGTCGCACATGTGCATCTGCACAAGCGTTGAGCTCAGCAGAGCGTGTCTCTTGACACTTGATGTGCGTTGGCTGTGTCTGCGTGCTCCAGTGAAGAGAGAAACGGGAAATCATCTTGGTAGAGGCAACAAAGCAAAAGCGAGGCAGGATTGACATCTGCTCAACAGAGACGGATTCCCTGCGCTGACACAGTTCACAGTTACACGAGAAGCAATCTGAGCGGTCCATCGACCGGAGACGTGTTTCCCAAGAGGTCGTTTAGCGAGTGAACAGCAGTGTGCGCGACTTTCAGGAGTGTGCCTGGAAAGTGCCAGAATCACCAGAGCATCTGTGCAAAAGCTGCTGCCTCTGTGACCGCATTGAGGCACGTTCCCGTGTCTGCGAGTACATAGACGGCTCTTCGCGTTCACTCCGAGGGAAACGGTCCGCTATTGCTTCTGTGCGTACAGACGCGATTCCCTTGTCTCTTGCGAACACAGGGAACTCTGTGCATCCAAATCTACAGGCTAAGGACGCGTCTGCATATGTTTTGGTGAACAATCGAGTGTGCGTGTTCTGACAGCTGCCTCTATGCAGACGTCTCCACAGAGCCACTTCTGAATGCCCCGCAGCCCAGGACTGAATGGATACACTAACAAGTGCACCGGTGTGAGCAACCACATATGCAGAAGGACGTCTTTCATCTCACAGAAGCGCGAACGTCTTGGCGTTCAAGCACATGGCAGAAACAAGGTGTGAACAGATGAGCTGCTGCTATTTTCTCCGTTCGGCATGCTTCGTTGTAGCTCTCTTGCCGGTCGCCGGCTTAGCGGCTTGCTTTGCGCGACTAGGTCTGCGGAGAGAAGGAGATAGCGCCGGAAACCTCGCCTTTTGCCTTCTTCGGCGCTGGAACCTGGTTGCTGCGCCTTCTCTTTGTCCATGTGCACACACACGATTCCTCAGCGAAAACCATGCAGAAACCTTTCCACGAGCACCCAGGGATGTGCACCCAGCACCACGTGCACGCACACGCAGCTAGAGAAAAGCACCTACCTTTTCACACACTGATGCCTACACACGCACACATCCGCAAGCGCGCCTACTCCCATCTATTGAGGGAAAGACGGACGAGCAACGTCCTGACAGGCTTGAGGGGAAAAAACGTCCGTTGATGGTTGGCGTACTGCACGCCCGCCTACGGGGCTGCAGGGGAATCCACATTTGGAAGGTACCTGAAGATGTGTGCCTGTTCTTGGAGCTCCGCTAGTAGGGTAGCAAAGACACTCGTAGGCAGTACTGAATGCTGCTCCGTGCTACTTCTCCTCCGCTGGCAAATGCTTCACAGTCGCCCTAGGAAAGACGTTTAACAATCGATCTCCAAGAGGAACGAAACACATGATGCCATAAGGCGAAAGAATAGCAGCGCATCTCTTCACAAGCTTGTCCCTGATCTATAGCTGAGGGCAAACACTTGTGTGCTTGTGGGAGAGCGTGTCTCTTTCCTGGAAGCGTTTGGGAGTTTTGCTCAGACGCGTGTTTCCTCAAGTTCAAGAATCAAGATCTAGGATACCTGCAGACAGGTGCCTGTTTGTGTGGAGACAGTCTGTTTGAAACTGTGTTCCTCAGCGCCCGCTCTTTCTCCCCGTCGCTCCACACGCCTGGGAGTCCCTTTCTTTCTCTCCACAAGCACGTGTGTTGACTTCGTCGCACATGTGCATCTGCACAAGCGTTGAGCTCAGCAGAGCGTGTCTCTTGACACTTGATGTGCGTTGGCTGTGTCTGCCTGCTCCAGTGAAGAGAGAAACGGGAAATCATCTTGGTAGAGGCAACAAAGCAAAAGCGACGCAGGATTGACATCTGCTCAACAGAGACGGATTCCCTGCGCTGACACAGTTCACAGTTACACGAGAAGCAATCTGAGCGGTCCATCGACCGGAGACGTGTTTCCCAAGAGGTCGTTTAGCGAGTGAACAGCAGTGTGCGCGACTTTCAGGAGTGTGCCTGGAAAGTGCCAGAATCACCAGAGCATCTGTGCAAAAGCTGCTGCCTCTGTGACCGCATTGAGGCACGTTCCCGTGTCTGCGAGTACATAGACGGCTCTTCGCGTTCACTCCGAGGGAAACGGTCCGCTATTGCTTCTGTGCGTACAGACGCGATTCCCTTGTCTCTTGCGAACACAGGGAACTCTGTGCATCCAAATCTACAGGCTAAGGACGCGTCTGCATATGTTTTGGTGAACAATCGAGTGTGCGTGTTCTGACAGCTGCCTCTATGCAGACGTCTCCACAGAGCCACTTCTGAATGCCCCGCAGCCCAGGACTGAATGGATACACTAACAAGTGCACCGGTGTGAGCAACCACATATGCAGAAGGACGTCTTTCATCTCACAGAAGCGCGAACGTCTTGGCGTTCAAGCACATGGCAGAAACAAGGTGTGAACAGATGAGCTGCTGCTATTTTCTCCGTTCGGCATGCTTCGTTGTAGCTCTCTTGCCGGTCGCCGGCTTAGCGGCTTGCTTTGCGCGACTAGGTCTGCGGAGAGAAGGAGATAGCGCCGGAAACCTTGCCTTTTGCCTTCTTCGGCGCTGGAACCTGGTTGCTGCGCCTTCTCTTTGTCCATGTGCACACACACGATTCCTCAGCGAAAACCATGCAGAAACCTTTCCACGAGCACCCAGGGATGTGCACCCAGCACCACGTGCACGCACACGCAGCTAGAGAAAAGCACCTACCTTTTCACACTCTGATGCCTAAGCAAACGCGTGGCCACACACACGCACACATCCGCAAGCGCGCCTACTCCCATCTATTGAGGGAAAGACGGACGAGCAACGTCCTGACAGGCTTGAGGGGAAAAACGTCCGTTGATGGTTGGCGTACTGCACGCCCGCCTACGGGGCTGCAGGGGAATCCACATTTGGAAGGTACCTGAAGATGTGTACCTGTTCTTGGAGCTCCGCTAGTAGGGTAGCAAAGACACTCGTAGGCAGTACTGAATGCTGCTCCGTGCTACTTCTCCTCCGCTGGCAAATGCTTCACAGTCGCCCTAGGAAAGACGTTTAACAATCGATCTCCAAGAGGAACGAAACACGTGATGCCATAAGGCGAAAGAATAGCAGCGCATCTCTTCACAAGCTTGTCCCTGATCTATAGCTGAGGGCAAACACTTGTGTGCTTGTGGGAGAGCGTGTGTCTTTCCTGGAAGCGTTTGGGAGTTTTGCTCAGACGCGTGTTTCCTCAAGTTCAAGAATCAAGATCTAGGATACCTGCAGACAGGTGCCTGTTTGTGTGGAGACAGTCTGTTTGAAACTGTGTTCCTCAGCGCCCGCTCTTTCTCCCCGTCGCTCCACACGCCTGGGAGTCCCTTTCTTTCTCTCCACAAGCACGTGTGTTGACTTCGTCGCACATGTGCATCTGCACAAGCGTTGAGCTCAGCAGAGCGTGTCTCTTGACACTTGATGTGCGTTGGCTGTGTCTGCGTGCTCCAGTGAAGAGAGAAACGGGAAATCATCTTGGTAAAGGCAAAAAAGCAAAAGCGAGGCAGGATTGACATCTGCTCAACAGAGACGGATTCCCTGCGCTGACACAGTTCACAGTTACACGAGAAGCAATCTGAGCGGTCCATCGACCGGAGACGTGTTTCCCAAGAGGTCGTTTAGCGAGTGAACAGCAGTGTGCGCGACTTTCAGGAGTGTGCCTGGAAAGTGCCAGAATCACCAGAGCATCTGTGCAAAAGCTGCTGCCTCTGTGACCGCATTGAGGCACGTTCCCGTGTCTGCGAGTACATAGACGGCTCTTCGCGTTCACTCCGAGGGAAACGGTCCGCTATTGCTTCTGTGCGTACAGACGCGATTCCCTTGTCTCTTGCGAACACAGGGAACTCTGTGCATCCAAATCTACAGGCTAAGGACGCGTCTGCATATGTTTTGGTGAACAATCGAGTGTGCGTGTTCTGACAGCTGCCTCTATGCAGACGTCTCCACAGAGCCACTTCTGAATGCCCCGCAGCCCAGGACTCAAGGGATACACTAACAAGTGCACCGGTGTGAGCAAGCACATATGCAGAAGGACGTCTTTCATCTCACAGAAGCGCGAACGTCTTGGCGTTCAAGCACATGGCAGAAACAAGGTGTGAACAGATGAGCTGCTGCTATTTTCTCCGTTCGGCATGCTTCGTTGTAGCTCTCTTGCCGGTCGCCGGCTTAGCGGCTTGCTTTGCGCGACTAGGTCTGCGGAGAGAAGGAGATAGCGCCGGAAACCTTGCCTTTTGCCTTCTTCGGCGCTGGAACCTGGTTGCTGCGCCTTCTCTTTGTCCATGTGCACACACACGATTCCTCAGCGAAAACCATGCAGAAACCTTTCCACGAGCACCCAGGGATGTGCACCCAGCACCACGTGCACGCACACGCAGCTAGAGAAAAGCACCTACCTTTTCACACACTGATGCCTACACACGCACACATCCGCAAGCGCGCCTACTCCCATCTATTGAGGGAAAGACGGACGAGCAACGTCCTGACAGGCTTGAGGGGAAAAAACGTCCGTTGATGGTTGGCGTACTGCACGCCCGCCTACGGGGCTGCAGGGGAATCCACATTTGGAAGGTACCTGAAGATGTGTGCCTGTTCTTGGAGCTCCGCTAGTAGGGTAGCAAAGACACTCGTAGGCAGTACTGAATGCTGCTCCGTGCTACTTCTCCTCCGCTGGCAAATGCTTCACAGTCGCCCTAGGAAAGACGTTTAACAATCGATCTCCAAGAGGAACGAAACACATGATGCCATAAGGCGAAAGAATAGCAGGGCATCTCTTCACAAGCTTGTCCCTGATCTATAGCTGAGGGCAAACACTTGTGTGCTTGTGGGAGAGCGTGTGTCTTTCCTGGAAGCGTTTGGGAGTTTTGCTCAGACGCGTGTTTCCTCAAGTTCAAGAATCAAGATCTAGGATACCTGCAGACAGGTGCCTGTTTGTGTGGAGACAGTCTGTTTGAAACTGTGTTCCTCAGCGCCCGCTCTTTCTCCCCGTCGCTCCACACGCCTGGGAGTCCCTTTCTTTCTCTCCACAAGCACGTGTGTTGACTTCGTCGCACATGTGCATCTGCACAAGCGTTGAGCTCAGCAGAGCGTGTCTCTTGACACTTGATGTGCGTTGGCTGTGTCTGCCTGCTCCAGTGAAGAGAGAAACGGGAAATCATCTTGGTAGAGGCAACAAAGCAAAAGCGACGCAGGATTGACATCTGCTCAACAGAGACGGATTCCCTGCGCTGACACAGTTCACAGTTACACGAGAAGCAATCTGAGCGGTCCATCGACCGGAGACGTGTTTCCCAAGAGGTCGTTTAGCGAGTGAACAGCAGTGTGCGCGACTTTCAGGAGTGTGCCTGGAAAGTGCCAGAATCACCAGAGCATCTGTGCAAAAGCTGCTGCCTCTGTGACCGCATTGAGGCACGTTCCCGTGTCTGCGAGTACATAGACGGCTCTTCGCGTTCACTCCGAGGGAAACGGTCCGCTATTGCTTCTGTGCGTACAGACGCGATTCCCTTGTCTCTTGCGAACACAGGGAACTCTGTGCATCCAAATCTACAGGCTAAGGACGCGTCTGCATATGTTTTGGTGAACAATCGAGTGTGCGTGTTCTGACAGCTGCCTCTATGCAGACGTCTCCACAGAGCCACTTCTGAATGCCCCGCAGCCCAGGACTGAATGGATACACTAACAAGTGCACCGGTGTGAGCAACCACATATGCAGAAGGACGTCTTTCATCTCACAGAAGCGCGAACGTCTTGGCGTTCAAGCACATGGCAGAAACAAGGTGTGAACAGATGAGCTGCTGCTATTTTCTCCGTTCGGCATGCTTCGTTGTAGCTCTCTTGCCGGTCGCCGGCTTAGCGGCTTGCTTTGCGCGACTAGGTCTGCGGAGAGAAGGAGATAGCGCCGGAAACCTTGCCTTTTGCCTTCTTCGGCGCTGGAACCTGGTTGCTGCGCCTTCTCTTTGTCCATGTGCACACACACGATTCCTCAGCGAAAACCATGCAGAAACCTTTCCACGAGCACCCAGGGATGTGCACCCAGCACCACGTGCACGCACACGCAGCTAGAGAAAAGCACCTACCTTTTCACACACTGATGCCTAAGCAAACGCGTGGCCACACACACGCACACATCCGCAAGCGCGCCTACTCCCATCTATTGAGGGAAAGACGGACGAGCAACGTCCTGACAGGCTTGAGGGGAAAAACGTCCGTTGATGGTTGGCGTACTGCACGCCCGCCTACGGGGCTGCAGGGGAATCCACATTTGGAAGGTACCTGAAGATGTGTACCTGTTCTTGGAGCTCCGCTAGTAGGGTAGCAAAGACACTCGTAGGCAGTACTGAATGCTGCTCCGTGCTACTTCTCCTCCGCTGGCAAATGCTTCACAGTCGCCCTAGGAAAGACGTTTAACAATCGATCTCCAAGAGGAACGAAACACGTGATGCCATAAGGCGAAAGAATAGCAGCGCATCTCTTCACAAGCTTGTCCCTGATCTATAGCTGAGGGCAAACACTTGTGTGCTTGTGGGAGAGCGTGTGTCTTTCCTGGAAGCGTTTGGGAGTTTTGCTCAGACGCGTGTTTCCTCAAGTTCAAGAATCAAGATCTAGGATACCTGCAGACAGGTGCCTGTTTGTGTGGAGACAGTCTGTTTGAAACTGTGTTCCTCAGCGCCCGCTCTTTCTCCCCGTCGCTCCACACGCCTGGGAGTCCCTTTCTTTCTCTCCACAAGCACGTGTGTTGACTTCGTCGCACATGTGCATCTGCACAAGCGTTGAGCTCAGCAGAGCGTGTCTCTTGACACTTGATGTGCGTTGGCTGTGTCTGCCTGCTCCAGTGAAGAGAGAAACGGGAAATCATCTTGGTAGAGGCAACAAAGCAAAAGCGACGCAGGATTGACATCTGCTCAACAGAGACGGATTCCCTGCGCTGACACAGTTCACAGTTACACGAGAAGCAATCTGAGCGGTCCATCGACCGGAGACGTGTTTCCCAAGAGGTCGTTTAGCGAGTGAACAGCAGTGTGCGCGACTTTCAGGAGTGTGCCTGGAAAGTGCCAGAATCACCAGAGCATCTGTGCAAAAGCTGCTGCCTCTGTGACCGCATTGAGGCACGTTCCCGTGTCTGCGAGTACATAGACGGCTCTTCGCGTTCACTCCGAGGGAAACGGTCCGCTATTGCTTCTGTGCGTACAGACGCGATTCCCTTGTCTCTTGCGAACACAGGGAACTCTGTGCATCCAAATCTACAGGCTAAGGACGCGTCTGCATATGTTTTGGTGAACAATCGAGTGTGCGTGTTCTGACAGCTGCCTCTATGCAGACGTCTCCACAGAGCCACTTCTGAATGCCCCGCAGCCCAGGACTGAATGGATACACTAACAAGTGCACCGGTGTGAGCAAGCACATATGCAGAAGGACGTCTTTCATCTCACAGAAGCGCGAACGTCTTGGCGTTCAAGCACATGGCAGAAACAAGGTGTGAACAGATGAGCTGCTGCTATTTTCTCCGTTCGGCATGCTTCGTTGTAGCTCTCTTGCCGGTCGCCGGCTTAGCGGCTTGCTTTGCGCGACTAGGTCTGCGGAGAGAAGGAGATAGCGCCGGAAACCTTGCCTTTTGCCTTCTTCGGCGCTGGAACCTGGTTGCTGCGCCTTCTCTTTGTCCATGTGCACACACACGATTCCTCAGCGAAAACCATGCAGAAACCTTTCCACGAGCACCCAGGGATGTGCACCCAGCACCACGTGCACGCACACGCAGCTAGAGAAAAGCACCTACCTTTTCACACACTGATGCCTACACACGCACACATCCGCAAGCGCGCCTACTCCCATCTATTGAGGGAAAGACGGACGAGCAACGTCCTGACAGGCTTGAGGGGAAAAAACGTCCGTTGATGGTTGGCGTACTGCACGCCCGCCTACGGGGCTGCAGGGGAATCCACATTTGGAAGGTACCTGAAGATGTGTGCCTGTTCTTGGAGCTCCGCTAGTAGGGTAGCAAAGACACTCGTAGGCAGTACTGAATGCTGCTCCGTGCTACTTCTCCTCCGCTGGCAAATGCTTCACAGTCGCCCTAGGAAAGACGTTTAACAATCGATCTCCAAGAGGAACGAAACACATGATGCCATAAGGCGAAAGAATAGCAGGGCATCTCTTCACAAGCTTGTCCCTGATCTATAGCTGAGGGCAAACACTTGTGTGCTTGTGGGAGAGCGTGTGTCTTTCCTGGAAGCGTTTGGGAGTTTTGCTCAGACGCGTGTTTCCTCAAGTTCAAGAATCAAGATCTAGGATACCTGCAGACAGGTGCCTGTTTGTGTGGAGACAGTCTGTTTGAAACTGTGTTCCTCAGCGCCCGCTCTTTCTCCCCGTCGCTCCACACGCCTGGGAGTCCCTTTCTTTCTCTCCACAAGCACGTGTGTTGACTTCGTCGCACATGTGCATCTGCACAAGCGTTGAGCTCAGCAGAGCGTGTCTCTTGACACTTGATGTGCGTTGGCTGTGTCTGCCTGCTCCAGTGAAGAGAGAAACGGGAAATCATCTTGGTAGAGGCAACAAAGCAAAAGCGACGCAGGATTGACATCTGCTCAACAGAGACGGATTCCCTGCGCTGACACAGTTCACAGTTACACGAGAAGCAATCTGAGCGGTCCATCGACCGGAGACGTGTTTCCCAAGAGGTCGTTTAGCGAGTGAACAGCAGTGTGCGCGACTTTCAGGAGTGTGCCTGGAAAGTGCCAGAATCACCAGAGCATCTGTGCAAAAGCTGCTGCCTCTGTGACCGCATTGAGGCACGTTCCCGTGTCTGCGAGTACATAGACGGCTCTTCGCGTTCACTCCGAGGGAAACGGTCCGCTATTGCTTCTGTGCGTACAGACGCGATTCCCTTGTCTCTTGCGAACACAGGGAACTCTGTGCATCCAAATCTACAGGCTAAGGACGCGTCTGCATATGTTTTGGTGAACAATCGAGTGTGCGTGTTCTGACAGCTGCCTCTATGCAGACGTCTCCACAGAGCCACTTCTGAATGCCCCGCAGCCCAGGACTGAATGGATACACTAACAAGTGCACCGGTGTGAGCAACCACATATGCAGAAGGACGTCTTTCATCTCACAGAAGCGCGAACGTCTTGGCGTTCAAGCACATGGCAGAAACAAGGTGTGAACAGATGAGCTGCTGCTATTTTCTCCGTTCGGCATGCTTCGTTGTAGCTCTCTTGCCGGTCGCCGGCTTAGCGGCTTGCTTTGCGCGACTAGGTCTGCGGAGAGAAGGAGATAGCGCCGGAAACCTTGCCTTTTGCCTTCTTCGGCGCTGGAACCTGGTTGCTGCGCCTTCTCTTTGTCCATGTGCACACACACGATTCCTCAGCGAAAACCATGCAGAAACCTTTCCACGAGCACCCAGGGATGTGCACCCAGCACCACGTGCACGCACACGCAGCTAGAGAAAAGCACCTACCTTTTCACACACTGATGCCTAAGCAAACGCGTGGCCACACACACGCACACATCCGCAAGCGCGCCTACTCCCATCTATTGAGGGAAAGACGGACGAGCAACGTCCTGACAGGCTTGAGGGGAAAAACGTCCGTTGATGGTTGGCGTACTGCACGCCCGCCTACGGGGCTGCAGGGGAATCCACATTTGGAAGGTACCTGAAGATGTGTACCTGTTCTTGGAGCTCCGCTAGTAGGGTAGCAAAGACACTCGTAGGCAGTACTGAATGCTGCTCCGTGCTACTTCTCCTCCGCTGGCAAATGCTTCACAGTCGCCCTAGGAAAGACGTTTAACAATCGATCTCCAAGAGGAACGAAACACGTGATGCCATAAGGCGAAAGAATAGCAGCGCATCTCTTCACAAGCTTGTCCCTGATCTATAGCTGAGGGCAAACACTTGTGTGCTTGTGGGAGAGCGTGTGTCTTTCCTGGAAGCGTTTGGGAGTTTTGCTCAGACGCGTGTTTCCTCAAGTTCAAGAATCAAGATCTAGGATACCTGCAGACAGGTGCCTGTTTGTGTGGAGACAGTCTGTTTGAAACTGTGTTCCTCAGCGCCCGCTCTTTCTCCCCGTCGCTCCACACGCCTGGGAGTCCCTTTCTTTCTCTCCACAAGCACGTGTGTTGACTTCGTCGCACATGTGCATCTGCACAAGCGTTGAGCTCAGCAGAGCGTGTCTCTTGACACTTGATGTGCGTTGGCTGTGTCTGCCTGCTCCAGTGAAGAGAGAAACGGGAAATCATCTTGGTAGAGGCAACAAAGCAAAAGCGACGCAGGATTGACATCTGCTCAACAGAGACGGATTCCCTGCGCTGACACAGTTCACAGTTACACGAGAAGCAATCTGAGCGGTCCATCGACCGGAGACGTGTTTCCCAAGAGGTCGTTTAGCGAGTGAACAGCAGTGTGCGCGACTTTCAGGAGTGTGCCTGGAAAGTGCCAGAATCACCAGAGCATCTGTGCAAAAGCTGCTGCCTCTGTGACCGCATTGAGGCACGTTCCCGTGTCTGCGAGTACATAGACGGCTCTTCGCGTTCACTCCGAGGGAAACGGTCCGCTATTGCTTCTGTGCGTACAGACGCGATTCCCTTGTCTCTTGCGAACACAGGGAACTCTGTGCATCCAAATCTACAGGCTAAGGACGCGTCTGCATATGTTTTGGTGAACAATCGAGTGTGCGTGTTCTGACAGCTGCCTCTATGCAGACGTCTCCACAGAGCCACTTCTGAATGCCCCGCAGCCCAGGACTGAATGGATACACTAACAAGTGCACCGGTGTGAGCAACTACATACGCAGAAGGACGTCTTTCATCTCACAGAAGCGCGAACGTCTTGGCGTTCAAGCACATGGCAGAAACAAGGTGTGAACAGATGAGCTGCTGCTATTTTCTCCGTTCGGCATGCTTCGTTGTAGCTCTCTTGCCGGTCGCCGGCTTAGCGGCTTGCTTTGCGCGACTAGGTCTGCGGAGAGAAGGAGATAGCGCCGGAAACCTTGCCTTTTGCCTTCTTCGGCGCTGGAACCTGGTTGCTGCGCCTTCTCTTTGTCCATGTGCACACACACGATTCCTCAGCGAAAACCATGCAGAAACCTTTCCACGAGCACCCAGGGATGTGCACCCAGCACCACGTGCACGCACACGCAGCTAGAGAAAAGCACCTACCTTTTCACACACTGATGCCTAAGCAAACGCGTGGCCACACACACGCACACATCCGCAAGCGCGCCTACTCCCATCTATTGAGGGAAAGACGGACGAGCAACGTCCTGACAGGCTTGAGGGGAAAAACGTCCGTTGATGGTTGGCGTACTGCACGCCCGCCTACGGGGCTGCAGGGGAATCCACATTTGGAAGGTACCTGAAGATGTGTGCCTGTTCTTGGAGCTCCGCTAGTAGGGTAGCAAAGACACTCGTAGGCAGTACTGAATGCTGCTCCGTGCTACTTCTCCTCCGCTGGCAAATGCTTCACAGTCGCCCTAGGAAAGACGTTTAACAATCGATCTCCAAGAGGAACGAAACACGTGATGCCATAAGGCGAAAGAATAGCAGCGCATCTCTTCACAAGCTTGTCCCTGATCTATAGCTGAGGGCAAACACTTGTGTGCTTGTGGGAGAGCCTGTGTCTTTCCTGGAAGCGTTTGGGAGTTTTGCTCAGACGCGTGTTTCCTCAAGTTCAAGAATCAAGATCTAGGATACCTGCAGACAGGTGCCTGTTTGTGTGGAGACAGTCTGTTTGAAACTGTGTTCCTCAGCGCCCGCTCTTTCTCCCCGTCGCTCCACACGCCTGGGAGTCCCTTTCTTTCTCTCCACAAGCACGTGTGTTGACTTCGTCGCACATGTGCATCTGCACAAGCGTTGAGCTCAGCAGAGCGTGTCTCTTGACACTTGATGTGCGTTGGCTGTGTCTGCGTGCTCCAGTGAAGAGAGAAACGGGAAATCATCTTGGTAGAGGCAAAAAAGCAAAAGCGAGGCAGGATTGACATCTGCTCAACAGAGACGGATTCCCTGCGCTGACACAGTTCACAGTTACACGAGAAGCAATCTGAGCGGTCCATCGACCGGAGACGTGTTTCCCAAGAGGTCGTTTAGCGAGTGAACAGCAGTGTGCGCGACTTTCAGGAGTGTGCCTGGAAAGTGCCAGAATCACCAGAGCATCTGTGCAAAAGCTGCTGCCTCTGTGACCGCATTGAGGCACGTTCCCGTGTCTGCGAGTACATAGACGGCTCTTCGCGTTCACTCCGAGGGAAACGGTCCGCTATTGCTTCTGTGCGTACAGACGCGATTCCCTTGTCTCTTGCGAACACAGGGAACTCTGTGCATCCAAATCTACAGGCTAAGGACGCGTCTGCATATGTTTTGGTGAACAATCGAGTGTGCGTGTTCTGACAGCTGCCTCTATGCAGACGTCTCCACAGAGCCACTTCTGAATGCCCCGCAGCCCAGGACTGAATGGATACACTAACAAGTGCACCGGTGTGAGCAACCACATATGCAGAAGGACGTCTTTCATCTCACAGAAGCGCGAACGTCTTGGCGTTCAAGCACATGGCAGAAACAAGGTGTGAACAGATGAGCTGCTGCTATTTTCTCCGTTCGGCATGCTTCGTTGTAGCTCTCTTGCCGGTCGCCGGCTTAGCGGCTTGCTTTGCGCGACTAGGTCTGCGGAGAGAAGGAGATAGCGCCGGAAACCTTGCCTTTTGCCTTCTTCGGCGCTGGAACCTGGTTGCTGCGCCTTCTCTTTGTCCATGTGCACACACACGATTCCTCAGCGAAAACCATGCAGAAACCTTTCCACGAGCACCCAGGGATGTGCACCCAGCACCACGTGCACGCACACGCAGCTAGAGAAAAGCACCTACCTTTTCACACTCTGATGCCTAAGCAAACGCGTGGCCACACACACGCACACATCCGCAAGCGCGCCTACTCCCATCTATTGAGGGAAAGACGGACGAGCAACGTCCTGACAGGCTTGAGGGGAAAAACGTCCGTTGATGGTTGGCGTACTGCACGCCCGCCTACGGGGCTGCAGGGGAATCCACATTTGGAAGGTACCTGAAGATGTGTGCCTGTTCTTGGAGCTCCGCTAGTAGGGTAGCAAAGACACTCGTAGGCAGTACTGAATGCTGCTCCGTGCTACTTCTCCTCCGCTGGCAAATGCTTCACAGTCGCCCTAGGAAAGACGTTTAACAATCGATCTCCAAGAGGAACGAAACACATGATGCCATAAGGCGAAAGAATAGCAGCGCATCTCTTCACAAGCTTGTCCCTGATCTATAGCTGAGGGCAAACACTTGTGTGCTTGTGGGAGAGCGTGTGTCTTTCCTGGAAGCGTTTGGGAGTTTTGCTCAGACGCGTGTTTCCTCAAGTTCAAGAATCAAGATCTAGGATACCTGCAGACAGGTGCCTGTTTGTGTGGAGACAGTCTGTTTGAAACTGTGTTCCTCAGCGCCCGCTCTTTCTCCCCGTCGCTCCACACGCCTGGGAGTCCCTTTCTTTCTCTCCACAAGAACGTGTGTTGACTTCGTCGCACATGTGCATCTGCACAAGCGTTGAGCTCAGCAGAGCGTGTCTCTTGACACTTGATGTGCGTTGGCTGTGTCTGCGTGCTCCAGTGAAGAGAGAAACGGGAAATCATCTTGGTAGAGGCAACAAAGCAAAAGCGACGCAGGATTGACATCTGCTCAACAGAGACGGATTCCCTGCGCTGACACAGTTCACAGTTACACGAGAAGCAATCTGAGCGGTCCATCGACCGGAGACGTGTTTCCCAAGAGGTCGTTTAGCGAGTGAACAGAAGTGTGCGCGACTTTCAGGAGTGTGCCTGGAAAGTGCCAGAATCACCAGAGCATCTGTGCAAAAGCTGCTGCCTCTGTGACCGCATTGAGGCACGTTCCCGTGTCTGCGAGTACATAAACGGCTCTTTCGCGTTCACTCCGAGGGAAACGGTCCGCTATTGCTTCTGTGCGTACAGACGCGATTCCCTTGTCTCTTGCGAACACAGGGAACTCTGTGCATCCAAATCTACAGGCTAAGGACGCGTCTGCATATGTTTTGGTGAACAATCGAGTGTGCGTGCTCTGACAGCTGTCTCTATGCAGACATCTCCACAGAGCCACTTCTGAATGCCCCGCAGCCCAGGACTGAAGGGATACACTAACAAGTGCACCGGTGTGAGCAACCACATATGCAGAAGGACGTCTTTCATCTCACAGAAGCGCGAACGTCTTGGCGTTCAAGCACATGGCAGAAACAAGGTGTGAACAGATGAGCTGCTGCTATTTTCTCCGTTCGGCATGCTTCGTTGTAGCTCTCTTGCCGGTCGCCGGCTTAGCGGCTTGCTTTGCGCGACTAGGTCTGCGGAGAGAAGGAGATAGCGCCGGAAACCTTGCCTTTTGCCTTCTTCGGCGCTGGAACCCGGTTGCTGCGCCTTCTCTTTGTCCATGTGCACACACACGATTCCTCAGCGAAAACCATGCAGAAACCTTTCCACGAGCACCCAGGGATGTGCACCCAGCACCACGTGCACGCACACGCAGCTAGAGAAAAGCACCTACCTTTTCACACTCTGATGCCTAAGCAAACGCGTGGCCACACACACGCACACATCCGCAAGCGCGCCTACTCCTATCTATTGAGGGAAAGACGGACGAGCAACGTCCTGACAGGCTTGAGGGGAAAAACGTCCGTTGATGGTTGGCGTACTGCACGCCCGCCTACGGGGTTAGGTTTAGATTTGGGGTTGGGGGTTGGGGTTAGGGTTTGGGGTCAGGGATTGGGGTTAGGCTTAGATTTGGGGTTAGGTTTAGATTTGGGGTTAGGGGTTGGGGTTTAGGGGTTGGGGTTAGGTTTAGATTTGGGGATAGGGGTTGGGGTTAGGGTTTGGGGTTAGGGATTGGGGTCAGGTTTAGATTTGGGGTTAGGGGTTGGGGTTAGGGTTTGGGGTTATGGATTGGGGTTAGGTTTAGATTTGGGGTTAGGGGTTGGGGTTAGGTTTAGATTTGGGGTTAGGGGTTGGGGTTTAGGGGTTGGGGTTAGGTTTAGATTTGGGTTTAGGGGTTGGGGTTAGGGTTTGGGGTTAGGGATTGGGGTTAGGTTTAGATTTGGGGTTAGGGGTTGGGGTTAGGTTTAGATTTGGGGTTAGGGGTTGGGGTTTTGGGGTTGGGGTTAGGTTTAGATTTGGGTTTAGGGGTTGGGGTTAGGGGTTGGGGTTAGGGATTGGGGTTAGGTTTAGATTTGGGGTTAGGGGTTGGGGTTAGGGTTTGGGGTTAGGGATTGGGGTTAGGTTTAGATTTGAAGTTAGGGGTTGGGGTTTAGGGGTTGGGGTTTGGTTTAGATTTGGGGTTAGGGGTTGGGGTTAGGGATTGGGGTTAGGTTTAGATTTGGGGTTAGGGGTTGGGGTTAGGGGTTGGGGTTAGGTTTAGATTTGGGGTTAGGGGTTGGGGTTTAGGGGTTGGGGTTAGGTTTAGATTTGGGGTTAGGGGTTGGGGTTTAGGGATTGGGGTTAGGTTTAGATTTGGGGTTAGGGTTTGAGGTTAGGGATTGGGGTTAGGTTTAGATTTGGGGTTAGGGTTTGGGGTTAGGGATTGGGGTTAGGTTTAGATTTGGGGTTAGGGGTTGGGGTTAGGGTTTGGGGTTAGGGATTGGGGTTAGGTTTAGATTTGGGGTTAGGTTTAGATTTGGGGTTAGGGGTTGGGGTTAGGGGTTGGGGTTAGGGGTTGGGGTTAGGGGTTGAGGTTAGGTTTAGATTTGGGGTTAGGGGTTGGGGTTAGGGGTTGGGGTTAGGTTTAGATTTGGGGTTAGGGGTTGGGGTTAGGGTTTGGGGTTAGGGATTGGGGTTAGGTTTAGATTTGGGGTTAGGGGTTGGGGTTAGGTTTAGATTTGGGGTTAGGGGTTGGGGTTTAGGGGTTGGGGTTAGGTTTAGATTTGGGTTTAGGGGTTGGGGTTAGGGGTTGGGGTTAGGGATTGGGGTTAGGTTTAGATTTGGGGTTAGGGGTTGGGGTTAGGGTTTGGGGTTAGGGATTGGGGTTAGGTTTAGATTTGGGGTTAGGGGTTGGGGTTTAGGGGTTGGGGTTAGGTTTAGATTTGGGGTTAGGGTTTGGGGTTAGGGATTGGGGTTAGGTTTAGATTTGGGGTTAGGGGTTGGGGTTAGGGGTTGGGGTTAGGGATTGGGGTTGGGGTTAGATTTGGGGTTAGGGTTTGGGGTTTAGGGGTTGGTGTTAGGTTTAGATTTGGGGTTAGGGTTTGGGGTTAGGGATTGGGGTTAAGTTTAGATTTGGGGTTAGGGGTTGGGGTTAGGGTTTGGGGTTAGGGATTGGGGTTAGGTTTAGATTTGGGGTTAGGGGTTGGGGTTTAGGGGTTGGGGTTAGGTTTAGATTTGGGGTTAGGGTTTGGGGTTAGGGATTGGGGTTAGGTTTAGATTTGGGGTTAGGGGTTGGGGTTAGGGGTTGGTGTTAGGGATTGGGGTTAGGTTTATATTTGGGGTTAGGGGTTGGGGTTAGGGTTTGGGGTTAGGGATTGGGGTTAGGTTTAGATTTGGGGTTAGGGGTTGGGGTTTAGGGGTTGGGGTTAGGTTTAGATTTGGGGTTAGGGTTTGGGGTTAGGGATTGGGGTTAGGTTTAGATTTGGGTTTAGGGGTTGGGGTTTAGGGGTTGGGGTTAGGTTTAGATTTGGGGTTAGGGGTTGGGGTTAGGGATTGGGGTTAGGTTTAGATTTGGGGTTAGGGGTTGGGGTTAGGGTTTGGGGTTAGGGATTGGGGTTAGGTTTAGATTTGGGGATGGGGTTGGGGTTTAGGGGTTGGGGTTAGGTTTAGATTTGGGGTTAGGGGTTGGGGTTAGGGATTGGGGTTAGGTTTAGATTTGGGGTTAGGGGTTGGGGTTAGGGGTTGGGGTTAGGTTTAGATTTGGGGTTAGGTTTAGATTTGGGGTTGGGGGTTGGGGTTAGGGGTTGGGGTTAGGTTTAGATTTGGGGTTAGGGGTTGGGGTTTAGGGGTTGGGGTTAGGTTTAGATTTGGGGTTAGGGTTTGGGGTTAGGGATTGGGGTTAGGTTTAGATTTGGGGTTAGGGGTTGGGGTTAGGGTTTGGGGTTAGGGATTGGGGTTAGGTTTAGATTTGGGGTTATGGGTTGAGGTTAGGTTTAGATTTGGGGTTAGGGGTTGGGGTTTAGGGGTTGGGGTTAGGTTTAGATTTGGGTTTAGGGGTTGGGGTTAGGGGTTGGGGTTAGGGATTGGGGTTAGGTTTAGATTTGGGGTTAGGGGTTGGGGTTAGGTTTAGATTTGGGGTTAGGGGTTGGGGTTTAGGGGTTGGGGTTAGGTTTAGATTTGGGTTTAGGGGTTGGGGTTAGGGGTTGGGGTTAGGGATTGGGGTTAGGTTTAGATTTGGGGTTAGTGGTTGGGGTTAGGGTTTGGGGTTAGGGATTGGGGTTAGGTTTAGATTTGGGGTAGGGGTTGGGGTTTAGGGGTTGGGGTTAGGTTTAGATTTGGGGTTAGGGTTTGGGGTTAGGGATTGGGGTTAGGTTTAGATTTGGGGTTAGGGGTTGGGGTTAGGGGTTGGGGTTAGGGATTGGGGTTAGGTTTAGATTTGGGGTTAGGGGTTGGGGTTTAGGGGTTGGTGTTAGGTTTAGATTTGGGGTTAGGGTTTGGGGTTAGGGATTGGGGTTAAGTTTAGATTTGGGGTTAGGGGTTGGGGTTAGGGTTTGGGGTTAGGGATTGGGGTTAGGTTTAGATTTGGAGTTATGGGTTGGGGTTAGGTTTAGATTTGGGGTTAGGTTTAGATTTGGGGTTAGGGGTTGGGGTTAGGGGTTGGGGTTAGGGGTTGGGGTTAGGGGTTGAGGTTAGGTTTAGATTTGGGGTTAGGGGTTGGGGTTAGGGGTTGGGGTTAGGTTTAGATTTAGGGTTAGGGGTTGGGGTTTAGGGGTTGGGGTTAGGTTTAGATTTGGGGTTAGGGTTTGGCGTTAGGGATTGGGGTTAGGTTTAGATTTGGGGTTAGGGGTTGGGGTTAGGTTTAGATTTGGGGTTAGGGGTTGGGGTTTAGGGGTTGGGGTTAGGTTTAGATTTGGGTTTAGGGGTTAGGGTTAGGGGTTGGGGTTAGGGTTTGTGGTTAGGGATTGGGGTTAGGTTTAGATTTGGGGTTAGGGGTTGGGGTTTAGGGGTTGGGGTTAGGTTTAGATTTTGGTTAGGGTTTGGGGTTAGGGATTGGGGTTAGGTTTAGATTTGGGGTTAGGGGTTGGGGTTTAGGGGTTGGAGTTAGGTTTAGATTTGGGGTTAGGGGTTGGGGTTAGGGATTGGGGTTAGGTTTAGATTTGGGGTTAGGGGTTGGGGTTAGGGTTTGGGGTTAGGGATTGGGGTTAGGTTTAGATTTGGGGATGTGGTTGGGATTTAGGGGTTGGGGTTAGGTTTAGATTTGGGGTTAGGGGTTGGGGTTAGGGATTGGGGTTAGGTTTAGATTTGGGGTTAGGGGTTGGGGTTAGGGGTTGGGGTTAGGTTTAGATTTGGGGTTAGGAGTTGGGGTTTAGGGGTTGGGGTTAAGTTTAGATTTGGGGTTAGGGTTTGGGGTTAGGTATTGGGGTTAGGTTTAGATTTGGGGTTAGGTTTAGATTTGGGGTTGGGGGTTGGGGTTAGGGGTTGGGGTTAGGTTTAGATTTGGGGTTAGGGGTTGGGGTTTAGGGGTTGGGGTTAGGTTTAGATTTGGGGTTAGGGTTTGGGGTTAGGGATTGGGGTTAGGTTTAGATTTGGGGTTAGGGGTTGGGGTTAGGGTTTGGGGTTAGGGATTGGGGTTAGGTTTAGATTTGGGGTTATGGGTTGAGGTTAGGTTTAGATTTGGGGTTAGGGGTTGGGGTTTAGGGGTTGGGGTTAGGTTTAGATTTGGGTTTAGGGGTTGGGGTTAGGGGTTGGGGTTAGGGATTAAGGTTAGGTTTAGATTTGGGGTTAGGGGTTGGGGTTAGGGTTTGGGGTTAGGGATTGGGGTTAGGTTTAGATTTGGGGTTAGGGGTTGGGGGTTTAGGGGTTGGGGTTAGGTTTAGATTTGGGGTTAGGTTTGGGGTTAGGGATTGGGGTTAGGTTTAGATTTGGGGTTAGGGGTTGGGGTTAGGGTTTGGGGTTCGGGATTGGGGTTAAGTTTAGATTTGGGGTTAGGGGTTGGGGTTTAGGGGTTGGGGTTAGGTTTAGATTTGGGGTTAGGGTTTGGGGTTAGGGATTGGGGTTAAGTTTAGATTTGGGGTTAGGGGTTCGGGTTAGGGTTTGGGGTTAGGGATTGGGGTTAGGTTTAGATTTGGAGTTAGGGGTTGGGGTTAGGTTTAGATTTGGGGTTAGGTTTAGATTTGGGGTTAGGGGTTGGGGTTAGGGGTTGGGGTTAGGGGTTGGGGTTAGGGGTTGAGGTTAGGTTTAGATTTGGGGATAGGGGTTGGGGTTAGGGGTTGGGGTTAGGTTTAGATTTGGGGTTAGGGGTTGGGGTTTGGGGTTGGGGTTTAGGGGTTGGGGTTAGGTTTAGATTTGGGGTTAGGGTTTGGGGTTAGGGATTGGGGTTAAGTTTAGATTTGGGGTTAGGGGTTCGGGTTAGGGTTTGGGGTTAGGGATTGGGGTTAGGTTTAGATTTGGGGTTAGGGGTTGGTGTTTAGGGGTTGGGGTTAGGTTTAGATTTGGGTTTAGGGGTTGGGGTTAGGGGTTGGGGTTAGGGATTGGGGTTAGGTTTATATTTGGGGTTAGGGGTTGGGGTTAGGGTTTGGGGTTAGGGATTGGGGTTAGGTTTAGATTTGGGGTTAGGGGTTGGGGTTAGGTTTATATTTGGGGTTAGGGTTTGGGGTTAGGGATTGGGGTTAGGTTTAGATTTGGGGTTAGGGGTTGGGGTTAGGGTTTGGGGTTAGGGATTGGGGTTAGGTTTAGATTTGGGGTTAGGGGTTGGGGTTTAGGGTTTGGGGTTAGGTTTAGATTTGGGTTTAGGGGTTGGGGTTAGGGGTTGGGGTTAGGGATTGGGGTTAGGTTTATATTTGGGGTTAGGGGTTGGGGTTAGGGTTTGGGGTTAGGGATTGGGGTTAGGTTTAGATTTGGGGTTAGGGGTTGGGGTTAGGTTTATATTTGGGGTTAGGGTTTGGGGTTAGGGATTGGGGTTAGGTTTAGATTTGGGGTTAGGGGTTGGGGTTAGGGTTTGGGGTTAGGGATTGGGGTTAGGTTTAGATTTGGGGTTAGGGGTTGGGGTTTAGGGGTTGGGGTTAGGTTTAGATTTGGGTTTAGGGGTTGGGGTTAGGGGTTGGGGTTAGGGATTGGGGTTAGGTTTATATTTGGGGTTAGGGGTTGGGGTTAGGGTTTGGGGTTAGGGATTGGGGTTAGGTTTAGATTTGGGGTAAGGGGTTGGGGTTTAGGGGTTGGGGTTAGGTTTAGATTTGGGGTTAGGGTTTGGGGTTAGGGATTGGGGTTAGGTTTAGATTTGGGTTTAGGGGTTGGGGTTAGGGGTTGGGGTTAGGGGTTGGGGTTAGGTGTAGATTTGGGTTTAGGGGTTGGGGTTAGGTTTAGATTTGGGGTTAGGGGTTGGGGTTTAGGGGTTGGGGTTAGGTTTAGATTTGGGTTTAGGGGTTGGGGTTAGGGGTTGGGGTTAGGGAGTGGGGTTAGGTTTAGATTTCGGGTT
This sequence comes from Patagioenas fasciata, assembly GCF_037038585.1. Classification (NCBI taxonomy): domain Eukaryota; kingdom Metazoa; phylum Chordata; class Aves; order Columbiformes; family Columbidae; genus Patagioenas; species Patagioenas fasciata. The sequence continues at coordinate 49,571,888 of NC_092523.1, read as the reverse complement.
AGGGGTTGGGGTTAGGGTTTGGGGTTAGGGATTGGGGTTAGGTTTAGATTTGGGGTTAGGGGTTAAGGTTTAGGGGTTGGGGTTAGGTTTAGATTTGGGTTTAGGGGTTGGGGTTAGGGTTTGGGGTTAGGGATTGGGGTTAGGTTTAGATTTGGGGTTAGGGTTTGGGGTTTAGGGGTTGGGGTTAGGTTTAGATTTGGGGTTAGGGTTTGGGGTTAGGGCTTGGGGTTAGGTTTAGATTTGGGGTTAGGGGTTGGGGTTAGGGTTTGGGGTAAGGGATTGGGGTTAGGTTTTGATTTGGGGTTAGGGGTTGGGGTTAGGTTTAGATTTGGGGTTAGGGGTTGGGGTTTAGGGGTTGGGGTTAGGTTTAGATTTGGGTTTAGGGGTTGGGGTTAGGGGTTGGGGTTAGGGATTGGGGTTAGGTTTAGATTTGGGGTTATGGGTTGGGGTTAGGGTTTGGGGTTAGGGATTGGGGTTAGGTTTAGATTTGGGGATAGGGGTTGGGGTTTAGGGGTTGGGGTTAGGTTTAGATTTGGGTTTAGGGGTTGGGGTTAGGGTTTGGGGTTAGGGATTGGGGTTAGTTTTAGATTTGGGGTTAGGGGTTGGGGTTTAGGGGTTGGGGTTAGGTTTAGATTTGGGTTTAGGGGTTGGGGTTAGGGGTTGGGGTTAGGGATTGGGGTTAGGTTTAGATTTGGGGTTATGGGTTGGGGTTAGGGTTTGGGGTTAGGGATTGGGGTTAGGTTTAGATTTGGGGATAGGGGTTGGGATTTAGGGGTTGGGGTTAGGTTTAGATTTGGGTTTAGGGGTTGGGGTTAGGGTTTGGGGTTAGGGATTGGGGTTAGTTTTAGATTTGGGGTTAGGGGTTGGGGTTAGGGGTTGGGGTTAGGTTTAGATTTGGGTTTAGGGGTTGGGGTTTAGGGGTTGGGGTTAGGTTTAGATTTGGGTTTAGGGGTTGGGGTTAGGGGTTGGGGTTAGGGATTGGGGTTAGGTTTAGATTTGGGGTTATGGGTTGGGGTTAGGGTTTGGGGTTAGGGATTGGGGTTAGGTTTAGATTTGGGGATAGGGGTTGGGGTTTAGGGGTTGGGGTTGGGTTTAGATTTGGGGTTAGGGTTTGGGGTTAGGGATTGGGGTTAGGTTTAGATTTGGGGTTAGGTTTAGATTTGGGGTTGGGGGTTGGGGTTAGGGGTTGGGGTTAGGGATTGGGGTTAGGCTTAGATTTGGGGTTAGGTTTAGATTTGGGGTTAGGGTTTGGGGTTAGGGGTTGGGGTTAGGTTTAGATTTGGGGTTAGGGGTTGGGGTTAGGGGTTGGGGTTAGGGATTGGGGTTAGGTTTAGATTTGGGGTTATGGGTTGGGGTTAGGGTTTGGGGTTAGGGGTTGGGGTTAGGTTTAGATTTGGGGTTAGGGGTTGGGGTTTAGGGGTTGGGGTTAGGTTTAGATTTGGGGTTAGGGGTTGGGGTTAGGGTTTGGGGTTAGGGATTGGGGTTAGGTTTAGATTTGGGGTTAGGGGTTGGGGTTAGGGTTTGGGGTTAGGGATTGGGGTTAGGTTTAGATTTGGGGTTAGGGGTTGGGGTTAGGTTTAGATTTGGGGTTAGGGGTTGGGGTTTAGGGGTTGGGGTTAGGTTTAGATTTGGCGTTAGGGGTTGGGGTTAGGGTTTGGGGTTAGGGATTGGGGTTAGGTTTAGATTTGGGGTTAGGGGTTGGGGTTAGGTTTAGATTTGGGGTTAGGGGTTGGGGTTTAGGGGTTGGGGTTAGGTTTAGATTTGGGTTTAGGGGTTGGGGTTAGGGGTTGAGGTTAGGGATTGGGGTTAGGTTTAGATTTGGGGTTAGGGGTTGGGGTTAGGGTTTGGGATTAGGGATTGGGGTTAGGTTTAGATTTGGGGTTAGGGGTTGGGGTTTAGGGTTTGGGGTTAGGTTTAGATTTGGGGTTAGGGGTTGGGGTTAGGGATTGGGGTTAGGTTTAGATTTGGGGTTAGGGGTTGGGGTTAGGGGTTGGGGTTAGGTTTAGATTTGGGGTTAGGAGTTGGGGTTTAGGGGTTGGGGTTAGGTTTAGATTTGGGGTTAGGGTTTGGGGTTAGGGATTGGGGTTAGGTTTAGATTTGGGGTTAGGTTTAGATTTGGGGTTAGGGGTTGGGGTTAGGGGTTGGGGTTAGGGGTTGGGGTTAGGGGTTGAGGTTAGGTTTAGATTTGGGGTTAGGGGTTGGGGTTAGGGGTTGGGGTTAGGTTTAGATTTGGGGTTAGGTTTAGATTTGGGGTTAGGGGTTGGGGTTAGGGGTTGGGGTTAGGGGTTGGGGTTAGGGGTTGGGGTTAGGGGTTGAGGTTAGGTTTAGATTTGGGGTTAGGGGTTGGGGTTAGGGGTTGGGGTTAGGTTTAGATTTGGGGTTAGGGGTTGGGGTTTAGGGGTTGGGGTTCGGTTTAGATTTGGTGTTAGGGTTTGGGGTTAGGGATTGGGGTTAGGTTTAGATTTGGGGTTAGGGGTTGGGGTTAGGGTTTGGGGTTAGGGATTGGGGTTAGGTTCAGATTTGGGGTTAGGGTTTTGGGTTAGGTTTAGATTTGGGGTTAGGGGTTGGGGTTTAGGGGTTGGGGTTAGGTTTAGATTTGGGTTTAGGGGTTGGGGTTAGGGGTTGGGGTTAGGGATTGGGGTTAGGTTTAGATTTGGGGTTAGGGGTTGGGGTTAGGGTTTGGGGTTAGGGATTGGGGTTAGGTTTAGATTTGTGGTTAGGGGTTGCGGTTAGGGTTTGGGGTTAGGGATTGGGGTTAGGTTTAGATTTGGGGTTAGGGGTTGGGGTTAGGGGTTGGGGTTAGGTTTAGATTTGGGGTTAGGGGTTGGGGTTAGGGTTTGGGGTTAGGGATTGGGGTTAGGTTTAGATTTGGGGTTAGGGGTTGGGGATTAGGGGTTGGGGTTAGGTTTAGATTTGGGGTTAGGGTTTGGGGTTAGGGATTGGGGTTAGGGATTAGGGTTAGATTTAGATTTGGAGTTAGGGGTTGGGGTTAGGTTTAGATTTGGGGTTAGGTTTAGATTTGGGGTTAGGGGTTGGGGTTAGGGGTTGAGGTTAGGTTTAGATTTGGGGTTAGGGGTTGGGGTTAGGGGTTGGGGTTAGGTTTAGATTTGGGGTTAGGGGTTAGGGTTTAGGGGTTGGGGTTAGGTTTAGATTTGGGGTTAGGGTTTGGGGTTTAGGGGTTGGGGTTAGGTTTAGATTTGGGGTTAGGGGTTGGGGTTAGGGTTTGGGGTTAGGGATTGGGGTTAGGTTTAGATTTGGGGTTAGGGGTTGGGGTTAGGTTTAGATTTGGGGTTAGTGGTTGGGGTTTAGGGGTTGGGGTTAGGTTTAGATTTGGGTTTAGGGGTTGGGGTTAGGGGCTGGGATTAGGGATTGGGGTTAGGTTTAGATTTGGGGTTAGGGGTTGGGGTTTAGGGGTTGGGGTTAGGGATTGGGGTTAGGTTTAGATTTGGGGTTAGTGGTTGGGGTTTAGGGGTTGGGGTTAGGTTTAGATTTGGGTTTAGGGGTTGGGGTTAGGGTTTGGGCTTAGGGATTGGGGTTAGGTTTAGATTTGGGGTTAGGGGTTGGGGTTTAGGGGTTGGGGTTAGGTTTAGATTTGGGGTTAGGGTTAGGGATTGGGGTTAGGTTTAGATTTGGGGTTAGGTTTAGATTTGGGGTTGGGGGTTGAGGTTAGGGGTTGGGGTTAGGGATTGGGGTTAGATTTAGATTTGGGGTTAGGTTTAGATTTGGGGTTAGGGTTTGGGGTTAGGGATTGGGGTTAGGTTTAGATTTGGGGTTAGGGGTTGGGGTTTAGGGGTTGGGGTTAGGTTTAGATTTGGGCTTGGGGGTTGGGGTTAGGGTTTGGGGTTAGGTTTAGATTTGGGGTTAGGGGTTGGGGTTAGGGTTTGGGGTTAGGCTTAGATTTGGGGTTAGGGGTTGGGGTTTAGGGGTTGGGGTTAGGTTTAGATTTGGGGTTAGGGGTTGTGGTTAGGGATTGGGGTTAGGTTTAGATTTGGGGTTAGGGGTTGGGGTTAGGGTTTGGGGTTAGGGATTGGGGTTAGGTTTAGATTTGGGGTTAGGGGTTGGGGTTAGGTTTAGATTTGGGGTTAGGGGTTGGGGTTAGGTTTAGATTTGGGGTTAGGGGTTGGGGTTTAGGGGTTGGGGTTAGGTTTAGATTTGGGTTTAGGGGTTGGGGTTAGGGGTTGAGGTTAGGGATTGGGGTTAGGTTTAGATTTGGGGTTAGGGGTTGGGGTTAGGGTTTGGGATTAGGGATTGGGGTTAGGTTTAGATTTGGGGTTAGGGGTTGGGGTTTAGGGGTTGGGGTTAGGTTTAGATTTGGGGTTAGGGGTTGGGGTTAGGGATTGGGGTTAGGTTTAGATTTGGGGTTAGGGGTTGGGGTTAGGGGTTGGGGTTAGGTTTAGATTTGGGGTTAGGAGTTGGGGTTTAGGGGTTGGGGTTAGGTTTAGATTTGGGGTTAGGGTTTGGGGTTAGGGATTGGGGTTAGGTTTAGATTTGGGGTTAGGTTTAGATTTGGGGTTAGGGGTTGGGGTTAGGGGTTGGGGTTAGGGGTTGGGGTTAGGGGTTGAGGTTAGGTTTAGATTTGGGGTTAGGGGTTGGGGTTAGGGGTTGGGGTTAGGTTTAGATTTGGGGTTAGGTTTAGATTTGGGGTTAGGGGTTGGGGTTAGGGGTTGGGGTTAGGGGTTGGGGTTAGGGGTTGGGGTTAGGGGTTGAGGTTAGGTTTAGATTTGGGGTTAGGGGTTGGGGTTAGGGGTTGGGGTTAGGTTTAGATTTGGGGTTAGGGGTTGGGGTTTAGGGGTTGGGGTTCGGTTTAGATTTGGTGTTAGGGTTTGGGGTTAGGGATTGGGGTTAGGTTTAGATTTGGGGTTAGGGGTTGGGGTTAGGGTTTGGGGTTAGGGATTGGGGTTAGGTTCAGATTTGGGGTTAGGGTTTTGGGTTAGGTTTAGATTTGGGGTTAGGGGTTGGGGTTTAGGGGTTGGGGTTAGGTTTAGATTTGGGTTTAGGGGTTGGGGTTAGGGGTTGGGGTTAGGGATTGGGGTTAGGTTTAGATTTGGGGTTAGGGGTTGGGGTTAGGGTTTGGGGTTAGGGATTGGGGTTAGGTTTAGATTTGTGGTTAGGGGTTGCGGTTAGGGTTTGGGGTTAGGGATTGGGGTTAGGTTTAGATTTGGGGTTAGGGGTTGGGGTTAGGGGTTGGGGTTAGGTTTAGATTTGGGGTTAGGGGTTGGGGTTAGGGTTTGGGGTTAGGGATTGGGGTTAGGTTTAGATTTGGGGTTAGGGGTTGGGGATTAGGGGTTGGGGTTAGGTTTAGATTTGGGGTTAGGGTTTGGGGTTAGGGATTGGGGTTAGGGATTAGGGTTAGATTTAGATTTGGAGTTAGGGGTTGGGGTTAGGTTTAGATTTGGGGTTAGGTTTAGATTTGGGGTTAGGGGTTGGGGTTAGGGGTTGAGGTTAGGTTTAGATTTGGGGTTAGGGGTTGGGGTTAGGGGTTGGGGTTAGGTTTAGATTTGGGGTTAGGGGTTAGGGTTTAGGGGTTGGGGTTAGGTTTAGATTTGGGGTTAGGGTTTGGGGTTTAGGGGTTGGGGTTAGGTTTAGATTTGGGGTTAGGGGTTGGGGTTAGGGTTTGGGGTTAGGGATTGGGGTTAGGTTTAGATTTGGGGTTAGGGGTTGGGGTTAGGTTTAGATTTGGGGTTAGTGGTTGGGGTTTAGGGGTTGGGGTTAGGTTTAGATTTGGGTTTAGGGGTTGGGGTTAGGGGCTGGGATTAGGGATTGGGGTTAGGTTTAGATTTGGGGTTAGGGGTTGGGGTTTAGGGGTTGGGGTTAGGGATTGGGGTTAGGTTTAGATTTGGGGTTAGTGGTTGGGGTTTAGGGGTTGGGGTTAGGTTTAGATTTGGGTTTAGGGGTTGGGGTTAGGGTTTGGGCTTAGGGATTGGGGTTAGGTTTAGATTTGGGGTTAGGGGTTGGGGTTTAGGGGTTGGGGTTAGGTTTAGATTTGGGGTTAGGGTTAGGGATTGGGGTTAGGTTTAGATTTGGGGTTAGGTTTAGATTTGGGGTTGGGGGTTGAGGTTAGGGGTTGGGGTTAGGGATTGGGGTTAGATTTAGATTTGGGGTTAGGTTTAGATTTGGGGTTAGGGTTTGGGGTTAGGGATTGGGGTTAGGTTTAGATTTGGGGTTAGGGGTTGGGGTTTAGGGGTTGGGGTTAGGTTTAGATTTGGGCTTGGGGGTTGGGGTTAGGGTTTGGGGTTAGGTTTAGATTTGGGGTTAGGGGTTGGGGTTAGGGTTTGGGGTTAGGCTTAGATTTGGGGTTAGGGGTTGGGGTTTAGGGGTTGGGGTTAGGTTTAGATTTGGGGTTAGGGGTTGTGGTTAGGGATTGGGGTTAGGTTTAGATTTGGGGTTAGGGGTTGGGGTTAGGGTTTGGGGTTAGGGATTGGGGTTAGGTTTAGATTTGGGGTTAGGGGTTGGGGTTAGGTTTAGATTTGGGGTTAGGGGTTGGGGTTTAGGGGTTAGGGTTAGGTTTAGATTTGGGGTTAGGGGTTGGGGTTAGGGTTTGGGGTTAGGTTTAGATTTGGGGTTAGGGGTTGGGGTTTAGGGGTTGGGGTTAGGTTTAGATTTGGGGTTAGGGGTTGGGGTTAGGGATTGGGGTTAGGTTTAGATTTGGGGTTAGGGGTTGGGGTTTAGGGGTTGGGGTTAGGTTTAGATTTGGGGTTAGGGGTTGGGGTTAGGGTTTGGGGTTAGGTTTAGATTTGGGGTTAGGGGTTGGGGTTAGGGTTTGGGGTTAGGCTTAGATTTGGGGTTAGGTTTATATTTGGGGTTAGGGTTTGGGTTTAGGGATTGGGGTTAGGTTTAGATTTGGGGTTAGGGGTTGGGGTTTAGGGGTTGGAGTTAGGTTTAGATTTGGGGTCAGGGGTTGGGGTTTAGGGGTTGGGGTTAGGTTTAGATTTGGGGTTAGGGTTTGGGGTTAGGGATTGGGGTTAGGTTTAGATTTGGGGTTAGGTTTAGATTTGGGGTTGGGGGTTGGGGTTTAGGGGTTGGGGTTAGGTTTAGATTTGGGGTTAGGGGTTGGGGTTAGGGGTTGGGGTTAGGGATTGGGGTTAGGTTTAGATTTGGGGTTAGGGGTTGGGGTTAGGTTTAGATTTGGGGTTAGGGGTTGGGGTTTAGGGGTTGGGGTTAGGTTTAGATTTGGGTTTAGGGGTTGGGGTTAGGGGCTGGGGTTAGAGATTGGGGTTAGGTTTAGATTTGGGGTTAGGGGTTGGGGTTAGGGTTTGGGGTTAGGGATTGGGGTTAGGTTTAGATTTGGGGTTAGGGGTTGGGGTTTAGGCGTTGGGGTTAGGTTTAGATTAGGGGTTGGGGTTAGGGTTTGGGGTTAGGGATTGGGGTTAGGTTTAGATTTGGGGTTAGGGGTTGGGGTTTAGGGGTTGGGGTTAGGTTTAGATTTGGGGTTAGGGGTTGGGGTTAGGGATTGGGGTTAGGTTTAGATTTGGGGTTAGGTTTAGATTTGGGGTTGGGGGTTTCGGTCAGGTTTCGATTTGGGTTTCGGTTTAGATTTGGGGTTAGGCTTAGATTTGGGTTAGGTTTAGATTTGGGGTTAGGGGTTGGAGTTAGGGGTTCGGGTTAGGTGTAGATTTGGGTTTAGGGGTTGGGGTTAGGTTTAGATTTGGGGTTAGGAGTTGGGGTTTAGGGGTTGGGGTTAGGTTTAGATTTGGGGTTAGGGTTTGGGCTTAGGGCTTGGGGTTAGGTTTAGATTTGGGGTTAGGTTTAGATTTGGGGTTGGGGGTTGGGGTTAGGGGTTGGGGTTAGGGATTGGGGTTAGATTTAGATTTGGGGTTAGGGGTTGGGGTTCGGTTTATATTTGGAGTTTGGTTTAGATTTGGGGTTAGGGGTTGGGGTTAGGGATTGGGGTTAGGTTTAGATTTGGGGTTAGGGGTTGGGGTTAGGGGTTGGGGTTAGGTTTAGATTTGGGGTTAGGTTTAGATTTGGGGTTGGGGGTTGGGGTTAGGGGTTGGGGTTAGGTTTAGATTTGGGGTTAGGGGTTGGGGTTTAGGGGTTGGGGTTAGGTTTAGATTTGGGGTTAGGGTTTGGGGTTAGGGATTGGGGTTAGGTTTAGATTTGGGGTTAGGGGTTGGGGTTAGGGTTTGGGGTTAGGGATTGGGGTTAGGTTTAGATTTGGGGTTATGGGTTGAGGTTAGGTTTAGATTTGGGGTTAGGGGTTGGGGTTTAGGGGTTGGGGTTAGGTTTAGATTTGGGTTTAGGGGTTGGGGTTAGGGGTTGGGTTTAGGGATTGGGGTTAGGTTTAGATTTGGGGTTAGGGGTTGGGGTTAGGTTTAGATTTGGGGTTAGGGGTTGGGGTTTAGGGGTTGGGGTTAGGTTTAGATTTGGGTTTAGGGGTTGGGGTTAGGGGTTGGGGTTAGGGATTGGGGTTAGGTTTAGATTTGGGGTTAGTGGTTGGGGTTAGGGTTTGGGGTTAGGGATTGGGGTTAGGTTTAGATTTGGGGTTAGGGGTTGGGGTTTAGGGGTTGGGGTTAGGTTTAGATTTGGGGTTAGGGTTTGGGGTTAGGGATTGGGGTTAGGTTTAGATTTGGGGTTAGGGGTTGGGGTTAGGGGTTGGGGTTAGGGATTGGGGTTAGGTTTAGATTTGGGGTTAGGGGTTGGGGTTTAGGGGTTGGTGTTAGGTTTAGATTTGGGGTTAGGGTTTGGGGTTAGGGATTGGGGTTAAGTTTAGATTTGGGGTTAGGGGTTGGGGTTAGGGTTTGGGGTTAGGGATTGGGGTTAGGTTTAGATTTGGAGTTATGGGTTGGGGTTAGGTTTAGATTTGGGGTTAGGTTTAGATTTGGGGTTAGGGGTTGGGGTTAGGGGTTGGGGTTAGGGGTTGGGGTTAGGGGTTGAGGTTAGGTTTAGATTTGGGGTTAGGGGTTGGGGTTAGGGGTTGGGGTTAGGTTTAGATTTAGGGTTAGGGGTTGGGGTTTAGGGGTTGGGGTTAGGTTTAGATTTGGGGTTAGGGTTTGGGGTTAGGGATTGGGGTTAGGTTTAGATTTGGGGTTAGGGGTTGGGGTTAGGTTTAGATTTGGGGTTAGGGGTTGGGGTTTAGGGGTTGGGGTTAGGTTTAGATTTGGGTTTAGGGGTTAGGGTTAGGGGTTGGGGTTAGGGTTTGTGGTTAGGGATTGGGGTTAGGTTTAGATTTGGGGTTAGGGGTTGGGGTTTAGGGGTTGGGGTTAGGTTTAGATTTTGGTTAGGGTTTGGGGTTAGGGATTGGGGTTAGGTTTAGATTTGGGGTTAGGGGTTGGGGTTTAGGGGTTGGAGTTAGGTTTAGATTTGGGGTTAGGGGTTGGGGTTAGGGATTGGGGTTAGGTTTAGATTTGGGGTTAGGGGTTGGGGTTAGGGTTTGGGGTTAGGGATTGGGGTTAGGTTTAGATTTGGGGATGTGGTTGGGGTTTAGGGGTTGGGGTTAGGTTTAGATTTGGGGTTAGGGGTTGGGGTTAGGGATTGGGGTTAGGTTTAGATTTGGGGTTAGGGGTTGGGGTTAGGGGTTGGGGTTAGGTTTAGATTTGGGGTTAGGAGTTGGGGTTTAGGGGTTGGGGTTAAGTTTAGATTTGGGGTTAGGGTTTGGGGTTAGGTATTGGGGTTAGGTTTAGATTTGGGGTTAGGTTTAGATTTGGGGTTGGGGGTTGGGGTTAGGGGTTGGGGTTAGGTTTAGATTTGGGGTTAGGGGTTGGGGTTTAGGGGTTGGGGTTAGGTTTAGATTTGGGGTTAGGGTTTGGGGTTAGGGATTGGGGTTAGGTTTAGATTTGGGGTTAGGGGTTGGGGTTAGGGTTTGGGGTTAGGGATTGGGGTTAGGTTTAGATTTGGGGTTATGGGTTGAGGTTAGGTTTAGATTTGGGGTTAGGGGTTGGGGTTTAGGGGTTGGGGTTAGGTTTAGATTTGGGTTTAGGGGTTGGGGTTAGGGGTTGGGGTTAGGGATTAAGGTTAGGTTTAGATTTGGGGTTAGGGGTTGGGGTTAGGGTTTGGGGTTAGGGATTGGGGTTAGGTTTAGATTTGGGGTTAGGGGTTGGGGGTTTAGGGGTTGGGGTTAGGTTTAGATTTGGGGTTAGGTTTGGGGTTAGGGATTGGGGTTAGGTTTAGATTTGGGGTTAGGGGTTGGGGTTAGGGTTTGGGGTTCGGGATTGGGGTTAAGTTTAGATTTGGGGTTAGGGGTTGGGGTTTAGGGGTTGGGGTTAGGTTTAGATTTGGGGTTAGGGTTTGGGGTTAGGGATTGGGGTTAAGTTTAGATTTGGGGTTAGGGGTTCGGGTTAGGGTTTGGGGTTAGGGATTGGGGTTAGGTTTAGATTTGGAGTTAGGGGTTGGGGTTAGGTTTAGATTTGGGGTTAGGTTTAGATTTGGGGTTAGGGGTTGGGGTTAGGGGTTGGGGTTAGGGGTTGGGGTTAGGGGTTGAGGTTAGGTTTAGATTTGGGGATAGGGGTTGGGGTTAGGGGTTGGGGTTAGGTTTAGATTTGGGGTTAGGGGTTGGGGTTTGGGGTTGGGGTTTAGGGGTTGGGGTTAGGTTTAGATTTGGGGTTAGGGTTTGGGGTTAGGGATTGGGGTTAGGTTTAGATTTGGGGTTAGGGGTTGGGGTTAGGGTTTGGGGTTAGGGATTGGGGTTAGGTTTAGATTTGGGGTTAGGGGTTGGTGTTTAGGGGTTGGGGTTAGGTTTAGATTTGGGTTTAGGGGTTGGGGTTAGGGGTTGGGGTTAGGGATTGGGGTTAGGTTTATATTTGGGGTTAGGGGTTGGGGTTAGGGTTTGGGGTTAGGGATTGGGGTTAGGTTTAGATTTGGGGTTAGGGGTTGGGGTTAGGTTTATATTTGGGGTTAGGGTTTGGGGTTAGGGATTGGGGTTAGGTTTAGATTTGGGGTTAGGGGTTGGGGTTAGGGTTTGGGGTTAGGGATTAGGGTTAGGTTTAGATTTGGGGTTAGGGGTTGGGGTTTAGGGTTTGGGGTTAGGTTTAGATTTGGGTTTAGGGGTTGGGGTTAGGGGTTGGGGTTAGGGATTGGGGTTAGGTTTATATTTGGGGTTAGGGGTTGGGGTTAGGGTTTGGGGTTAGGGATTGGGGTTAGGTTTAGATTTGGGGTTAGGGGTTGGGGTTAGGTTTATATTTGGGGTTAGGGTTTGGGGTTAGGGATTGGGGTTAGGTTTAGATTTGGGGTTAGGGGTTGGGGTTAGGGTTTGGGGTTAGGGATTGGGGTTAGGTTTAGATTTGGGGTTAGGGGTTGGGGTTTAGGGGTTGGGGTTAGGTTTAGATTTGGGTTTAGGGGTTGGGGTTAGGGGTTGGGGTTAGGGATTGGGGTTAGGTTTATATTTGGGGTTAGGGGTTGGGGTTAGGGTTTGGGGTTAGGGATTGGGGTTAGGTTTAGATTTGGGGTAAGGGGTTGGGGTTTAGGGGTTGGGGTTAGGTTTAGATTTGGGGTTAGGGTTTGGGGTTAGGGATTGGGGTTAGGTTTAGATTTGGGTTTAGGGGTTGGGGTTAGGGGTTGGGGTTAGGGGTTGGGGTTAGGTGTAGATTTGGGTTTAGGGGTTGGGGTTAGGTTTAGATTTGGGGTTAGGGGTTGGGGTTTAGGGGTTGGGGTTAGGTTTAGATTTGGGTTTAGGGGTTGGGGTTAGGGGTTGGGGTTAGGGAGTGGGGTTAGGTTTAGATTTCGGGTTAGGGGTTGGGGTTAGGGTTTGGGGTTAGGGATTGGGGTTAGGTTTAGATTTGGGGTTAGGGGTTAAGGTTTAGGGGTTGGGGTTAGGTTTAGATTTGGGTTTAGGGGTTGGGGTTAGGGTTTGGGGTTAGGGATTGGGGTTAGGTTTAGATTTGGGGTTAGGGTTTGGGGTTTAGGGGTTGGGGTTAGGTTTAGATTTGGGGTTAGGGTTTGGGGTTAGGGCTTGGGGTTAGGTTTAGATTTGGGGTTAGGGGTTGGGGTTAGGGTTTGGGGTAAGGGATTGGGGTTAGGTTTTGATTTGGGGTTAGGGGTTGGGGTTAGGTTTAGATTTGGGGTTAGGGGTTGGGGTTTAGGGGTTGGGGTTAGGTTTAGATTTGGGTTTAGGGGTTGGGGTTAGGGGTTGGGGTTAGGGATTGGGGTTAGGTTTAGATTTGGGGTTATGGGTTGGGGTTAGGGTTTGGGGTTAGGGATTGGGGTTAGGTTTAGATTTGGGGATAGGGGTTGGGGTTTAGGGGTTGGGGTTAGGTTTAGATTTGGGTTTAGGGGTTGGGGTTAGGGTTTGGGGTTAGGGATTGGGGTTAGTTTTAGATTTGGGGTTAGGGGTTGGGGTTTAGGGGTTGGGGTTAGGTTTAGATTTGGGTTTAGGGGTTGGGGTTAGGGGTTGGGGTTAGGGATTGGGGTTAGGTTTAGATTTGGGGTTATGGGTTGGGGTTAGGGTTTGGGGTTAGGGATTGGGGTTAGGTTTAGATTTGGGGATAGGGGTTGGGGTTTAGGGGTTGGGGTTAGGTTTAGATTTGGGTTTAGGGGTTGGGGTTAGGGTTTGGGGTTAGGGATTGGGGTTAGTTTTAGATTTGGGGTTAGGGGTTGGGGTTAGGGGTTGGGGTTAGGTTTAGATTTGGGTTTAGGGGTTGGGGTTTAGGGGTTGGGGTTAGGTTTAGATTTGGGTTTAGGGGTTGGGGTTAGGGGTTGGGGTTAGGGTTTGGGGTTAGGTTTAGATTTGGGGTTATGGGTTGGGGTTAGGGTTTGGGGTTAGGGATTGGGGTTAGGTTTAGATTTGGGGATAGGGGTTGGGGTTTAGGGGTTGGGGTTGGGTTTAGATTTGGGGTTAGGGTTTGGGGTTAGGGATTGGGGTTAGGTTTAGATTTGGGGTTAGGTTTAGATTTGGGGTTGGGGGTTGGGGTTAGGGGTTGGGGTTAGGGATTGGGGTTAGGCTTAGATTTGGGGTTAGGTTTAGATTTGGGGTTAGGGTTTGGGGTTAGGGGTTGGGGTTAGGTTTAGATTTGGGGTTAGGGGTTGGGGTTAGGGGTTGGGGTTAGGGATTGGGGTTAGGTTTAGATTTGGGGTTATGGGTTGGGGTTAGGGTTTGGGGTTAGGGGTTGGGGTTAGGTTTAGATTTGGGGTTAGGGGTTGGGGTTTAGGGGTTGGGGTTAGGTTTAGATTTGGGGTTAGGGGTTGGGGTTAGGGTTTGGGGTTAGGGATTGGGGTTAGGTTTAGATTTGGGGTTAGGGGTTGGGGTTAGGGTTTGGGGTTAGGGATTGGGGTTAGGTTTAGATTTGGGGTTAGGGGTTGGGGTTAGGTTTAGATTTGGGGTTAGGGGTTGGGGTTTAGGGGTTGGGGTTAGGTTTAGATTTGGCGTTAGGGGTTGGGGTTAGGGTTTGGGGTTAGGGATTGGGGTTAGGTTTAGATTTGGGGTTAGGGGTTGGGGTTAGGTTTAGATTTGGGGTTAGGGGTTGGGGTTTAGGGGTTGGGGTTAGGTTTAGATTTGGGTTTAGGGGTTGGGGTTAGGGGTTGAGGTTAGGGATTGGGGTTAGGTTTAGATTTGGGGTTAGGGGTTGGGGTTAGGGTTTGGGATTAGGGATTGGGGTTAGGTTTAGATTTGGGGTTAGGGGTTGGGGTTTAGGGGTTGGGGTTAGGTTTAGATTTGGGGTTAGGGGTTGGGGTTAGGGATTGGGGTTAGGTTTAGATTTGGGGTTAGGGGTTGGGGTTAGGGGTTGGGGTTAGGTTTAGATTTGGGGTTAGGAGTTGGGGTTTAGGGGTTGGGGTTAGGTTTAGATTTGGGGTTAGGGTTTGGGGTTAGGGATTGGGGTTAGGTTTAGATTTGGGGTTAGGTTTAGATTTGGGGTTAGGGGTTGGGGTTAGGGGTTGGGGTTAGGGGTTGGGGTTAGGGGTTGAGGTTAGGTTTAGATTTGGGGTTAGGGGTTGGGGTTAGGGGTTGGGGTTAGGTTTAGATTTGGGGTTAGGTTTAGATTTGGGGTTAGGGGTTGGGGTTAGGGGTTGGGGTTAGGGGTTGGGGTTAGGGGTTGGGGTTAGGGGTTGAGGTTAGGTTTAGATTTGGGGTTAGGGGTTGGGGTTAGGGGTTGGGGTTAGGTTTAGATTTGGGGTTAGGGGTTGGGGTTTAGGGGTTGGGGTTCGGTTTAGATTTGGGGTTAGGGTTTGGGGTTAGGGATTGGGGTTAGGTTTAGATTTGGGGTTAGGGGTTGGGGTTAGGGTTTGGGGTTAGGGATTGGGGTTAGGTTCAGATTTGGGGTTAGGGTTTTGGGTTAGGTTTAGATTTGGGGTTAGGGGTTGGGGTTTAGGGGTTGGGGTTAGGTTTAGATTTGGGTTTAGGGGTTGGGGTTAGGGGTTGGGGTTAGGGATTGGGGTTAGGTTTAGATTTGGGGTTAGGGGTTGGGGTTAGGGTTTGGGGTTAGGGATTGGGGTTAGGTTTAGATTTGTGGTTAGGGGTTGGGGTTAGGGTTTGGGGTTAGGGATTGGGGTTAGGTTTAGATTTGGGGTTAGGGGTTGGGGTTAGGGGTTGGGGTTAGGTTTAGATTTGGGGTTAGGGGTTGGGGTTAGGGTTTGGGGTTAGGGATTGGGGTTAGGTTTAGATTTGGGGTTAGGGGTTGGGGATTAGGGGTTGGGGTTAGGTTTAGATTTGGGGTTAGGGTTTGGGGTTAGGGATTGGGGTTAGGGATTAGGGTTAGATTTAGATTTGGAGTTAGGGGTTGGGGTTAGGTTTAGATTTGGGGTTAGGTTTAGATTTGGGGTTAGGGGTTGGGGTTAGGGGTTGAGGTTAGGTTTAGATTTGGGGTTAGGGGTTGGGGTTAGGGGTTGGGGTTAGGTTTAGATTTGGGGTTAGGGGTTAGGGTTTAGGGGTTGGGGTTAGGTTTAGATTTGGGGTTAGGGTTTGGGGTTTAGGGGTTGGGGTTAGGTTTAGATTTGGGGTTAGGGGTTGGGGTTAGGGTTTGGGGTTAGGGATTGGGGTTAGGTTTAGATTTGGGGTTAGGGGTTGGGGTTAGGTTTAGATTTGGGGTTAGTGGTTGGGGTTTAGGGGTTGGGGTTAGGTTTAGATTTGGGTTTAGGGGTTGGGGTTAGGGGCTGGGATTAGGGATTGGGGTTAGGTTTAGATTTGGGGTTAGGGGTTGGGGTTTAGGGGTTGGGGTTAGGGATTGGGGTTAGGTTTAGATTTGGGGTTAGTGGTTGGGGTTTAGGGGTTGGGGTTAGGTTTAGATTTGGGTTTAGGGGTTGGGGTTAGGGTTTGGGCTTAGGGATTGGGGTTAGGTTTAGATTTGGGGTTAGGGGTTGGGGTTTAGGGGTTGGGGTTAGGTTTAGATTTGGGGTTAGGGTTTGGGGTTAGGGATTGGGGTTAGGTTTAGATTTGGGGTTAGGTTTAGATTTGGGGTTGGGGGTTTCGGTCAGGTTTCGATTTGGGTTTCGGTTTAGATTTGGGGTTGGGGCTTAGATTTGGGGTTAGGTTTAGATTTGGGGTTAGGGGTTGGAGTTAGGGGTTCGGGTTAGGTGTAGATTTGGGTTTAGGGGTTGGGGTTAGGTTTAGATTTGGGGTTAGGGTTTGGGGTTTAGGGGTTGGGGTTAGGTTTAGATTTGGGGTTAGGGTTTTGGGTTAGGGATTGGGGTTAGGTTTAGATTTGGGGTTAGGTTTAGATTTGGGGTTGGGGGTTGAGGTTAGGGGTTGGGGTTAGGGATTGGGGTTAGATTTAGATTTGGGGTTAGGTTTAGATTTGGGGTTAGGGTTTGGGGTTAGGGATTGGGGTTAGGTTTAGATTTGGGGTTAGGGGTTGGGGTTTAGGGGTTGGGGTTAGGTTTAGATTTGGGCTTGGGGGTTGGGGTTAGGGTTTGGGGTTAGGTTTAGATTTGGGGTTAGGGGTTGGGGTTAGGGTTTGGGGTTAGGCTTAGATTTGGGGTTAGGGGTTGGGGTTTAGGGGTTGGGGTTAGGTTTAGATTTGGGGTTAGGGGTTGTGGTTAGGGATTGGGGTTAGGTTTAGATTTGGGGTTAGGGGTTGGGGTTAGGGTTTGGGGTTAGGGATTGGGGTTAGGTTTAGATTTGGGGTTAGGGGTTGGGGTTAGGTTTAGATTTGGGGTTAGGGGTTGGGGTTTAGGGGTTAGGGTTAGGTTTAGATTTGGGGTTAGGGGTTGGGGTTAGGGTTTGGGGTTAGGTTTAGATTTGGGGTTAGGGGTTGGGGTTTAGGGGTTGGGGTTAGGTTTAGATTTGGGGTTAGGGGTTGGGGTTAGGGATTGGGGTTAGGTTTAGATTTGGGGTTAGGGGTTGGGGTTTAGGGGTTGGGGTTAGGTTTAGATTTGGGGTTAGGGGTTGGGGTTAGGGTTTGGGGTTAGGTTTAGATTTGGGGTTAGGGGTTGGGGTTAGGGTTTGGGGTTAGGCTTAGATTTGGGGTTAGGTTTATATTTGGGGTTAGGGTTTGGGTTTAGGGATTGGGGTTAGGTTTAGATTTGGGGTTAGGGGTTGGGGTTTAGGGGTTGGAGTTAGGTTTAGATTTGGGGTCAGGGGTTGGGGTTTAGGGGTTGGGGTTAGGTTTAGATTTGGGGTTAGGGTTTGGGGTTAGGGATTGGGGTTAGGTTTAGATTTGGGGTTAGGTTTAGATTTGGGGTTGGGGGTTGGGGTTTAGGGGTTGGGGTTAGGTTTAGATTTGGGGTTAGGGGTTGGGGTTAGGGGTTGGGGTTAGGGATTGGGGTTAGGTTTAGATTTGGGGTTAGGGGTTGGGGTTAGGTTTAGATTTGGGGTTAGGGGTTGGGGTTTAGGGGTTGGGGTTAGGTTTAGATTTGGGTTTAGGGGTTGGGGTTAGGGGCTGGGGTTAGAGATTGGGGTTAGGTTTAGATTTGGGGTTAGGGGTTGGGGTTAGGGTTTGGGGTTAGGGATTGGGGTTAGGTTTAGATTTGGGGTTAGGGGTTGGGGTTTAGGGGTTGGGGTTAGGTTTAGATTTGGGGTTAGGGGTTGGGGTTAGGGATTGGGGTTAGGTTTAGATTTGGGGTTAGGTTTAGATTTGGGGTTGGGGGTTTCGGTCAGGTTTCGATTTGGGTTTCGGTTTAGATTTGGGGTTAGGCTTAGATTTGGGTTAGGTTTAGATTTGGGGTTAGGGGTTGGAGTTAGGGGTTCGGGTTAGGTGTAGATTTGGGTTTAGGGGTTGGGGTTAGGTTTAGATTTGGGGTTAGGAGTTGGGGTTTAGGGGTTGGGGTTAGGTTTAGATTTGGGGTTAGGGTTTGGGCTTAGGGCTTGGGGTTAGGTTTAGATTTGGGGTTAGGTTTAGATTTGGGGTTGGGGGTTGGGGTTAGGGGTTGGGGTTAGGGATTGGGGTTAGATTTAGATTTGGGGTTAGGGGTTGGGGTTCGGTTTAGATTTGGAGTTTGGTTTAGATTTGGGGTTAGGGGTTGGGGTTAGGGATTGGGGTTAGGTTTAGATTTGGGGTTAGGGGTTGGGGTTAGGGGTTGGGGTTAGGTTTAGATTTGGGGTTAGGTTTAGATTTGGGGTTGGGGGTTGGGGTTAGGGGTTGGGGTTAGGTTTAGATTTGGGGTTAGGGGTTGGGGTTTAGGGGTTGGGGTTAGGTTTAGATTTGGGGTTAGGGTTTGGGGTTAGGGATTGGGGTTAGGTTTAGATTTGGGGTTAGGGGTTGGGGTTAGGGTTTGGGGTTAGGGATTGGGGTTAGGTTTAGATTTGGGGTTATGGGTTGAGGTTAGGTTTAGATTTGGGGTTAGGGGTTGGGGTTTAGGGGTTGGGGTTAGGTTTAGATTTGGGTTTAGGGGTTGGGGTTAGGGGTTGGGGTTAGGGATTGGGGTTAGGTTTAGATTTGGGGTTAGGGGTTGGGGTTAGGTTTAGATTTGGGGTTAGGGGTTGGGGTTTAGGGGTTGGGGTTAGGTTTAGATTTGGGTTTAGGGGTTGGGGTTAGGGGTTGGGGTTAGGGATTGGGGTTAGGTTTAGATTTGGGGTTAGTGGTTGGGGTTAGGGTTTGGGGTTAGGGATTGGGGTTAGGTTTAGATTTGGGGTTAGGGGTTGGGGTTTAGGGGTTGGGGTTAGGTTTAGATTTGGGGTTAGGGTTTGGGGTTAGGGATTGGGGTTAGGTTTAGATTTGGGGTTAGGGGTTGGGGTTAGGGGTTGGGGTTAGGGATTGGGGTTAGGTTTAGATTTGGGGTTAGGGGTTGGGGTTTAGGGGTTGGTGTTAGGTTTAGATTTGGGGTTAGGGTTTGGGGTTAGGGATTGGGGTTAAGTTTAGATTTGGGGTTAGGGGTTGGGGTTAGGGTTTGGGGTTAGGGATTGGGGTTAGGTTTAGATTTGGAGTTATGGGTTGGGGTTAGGTTTAGATTTGGGGTTAGGTTTAGATTTGGGGTTAGGGGTTGGGGTTAGGGGTTGGGGTTAGGGGTTGGGGTTAGGGGTTGAGGTTAGGTTTAGATTTGGGGTTAGGGGTTGGGGTTAGGGGTTGGGGTTAGGTTTAGATTTAGGGTTAGGGGTTGGGGTTTAGGGGTTGGGGTTAGGTTTAGATTTGGGGTTAGGGTTTGGGGTTAGGGATTGGGGTTAGGTTTAGATTTGGGGTTAGGGGTTGGGGTTAGGTTTAGATTTGGGGTTAGGGGTTGGGGTTTAGGGGTTGGGGATAGGTTTAGATTTGGGTTTAGGGGTTAGGGTTAGGGGTTGGGGTTAGGGTTTGTGGTTAGGGATTGGGGTTAGGTTTAGATTTGGGGTTAGGGGTTGGGGTTTAGGGGTTGGGGTTAGGTTTAGATTTTGGTTAGGGTTTGGGGTTAGGGATTGGGGTTAGGTTTAGATTTGGGGTTAGGGGTTGGGGTTTAGGGGTTGGAGTTAGGTTTAGATTTGGGGTTAGGGGTTGGGGTTAGGGATTGGGGTTAGGTTTAGATTTGGGGTTAGGGGTTGGGGTTAGGGTTTGGGGTTAGGGATTGGGGTTAGGTTTAGATTTGGGGATGTGGTTGGGGTTTAGGGGTTGGGGTTAGGTTTAGATTTGGGGTTAGGGGTTGGGGTTAGGGATTGGGGTTAGGTTTAGATTTGGGGTTAGGGGTTGGGGTTAGGGGTTGGGGTTAGGTTTAGATTTGGGGTTAGGAGTTGGGGTTTAGGGGTTGGGGTTAAGTTTAGATTTGGGGTTAGGGTTTGGGGTTAGGTATTGGGGTTAGGTTTAGATTTGGGGTTAGGTTTAGATTTGGGGTTGGGGGTTGGGGTTAGGGGTTGGGGTTAGGTTTAGATTTGGGGTTAGGGGTTGGGGTTTAGGGGTTGGGGTTAGGTTTAGATTTGGGGTTAGGGTTTGGGGTTAGGGATTGGGGTTAGGTTTAGATTTGGGGTTAGGGGTTGGGGTTAGGGTTTGGGGTTAGGGATTGGGGTTAGGTTTAGATTTGGGGTTATGGGTTGAGGTTAGGTTTAGATTTGGGGTTAGGGGTTGGGGTTTAGGGGTTGGGGTTAGGTTTAGATTTGGGTTTAGGGGTTGGGGTCAGGGGTTGGGGTTTAGGGGTTGGGGTTAGGTTTAGATTTGGGGTTAGGGGTTGGGGTTAGGGTTTGGGGTTAGGGATTGGGGTTAGGTTTAGATTTGGGGTTAGGGGTTGGGGGTTTAGGGGTTGGGGTTAGGTTTAGATTTGGGGTTAGGTTTGGGGTTAGGGATTGGGGTTAGGTTTAGATTTGGGGTTAGGGGTTGGGGTTAGGGTTTGGGGTTCGGGATTGGGGTTAAGTTTAGATTTGGGGTTAGGGGTTGGGGTTTAGGGGTTGGGGTTAGGTTTAGATTTGGGGTTAGGGTTTGGGGTTAGGGATTGGGGTTAAGTTTAGATTTGGGGTTAGGGGTTCGGGTTAGGGTTTGGGGTTAGGGATTGGGGTTAGGTTTAGATTTGGAGTTAGGGGTTGGGGTTAGGTTTAGATTTGGGGTTAGGTTTAGATTTGGGGTTAGGGGTTGGGGTTAGGGGTTGGGGTTAGGGGTTGGGGTTAGGGGTTGAGGTTAGGTTTAGATTTGGGGATAGGGGTTGGGGTTAGGGGTTGGGGTTAGGTTTAGATTTGGGGTTAGGGGTTGGGGTTTGGGGTTGGGGTTTAGGGGTTGGGGTTAGGTATAGATTTGGGGTTAGGGTTTGGGGTTAGGGATTGGGGTTAGGTTTAGATTTGGGGTTAGGGGTTGGGGTTAGGGTTTGGGGTTAGGGATTGGGGTTAGGTTTAGATTTGGGGTTAGGGGTTGGTGTTTAGGGGTTGGGGTTAGGTTTAGATTTGGGTTTAGGGGTTGGGGTTAGGGGTTGGGGTTAGGGATTGGGGTTAGGTTTATATTTGGGGTTAGGGGTTGGGGTTAGGGTTTGGGGTTAGGGATTGGGGTTAGGTTTAGATTTGGGGTTAGGGGTTGGGGTTAGGTTTAGATTTGGGGTTAGGGTTTGGGGTTAGGGATTGGGGTTAGGTTTAGATTTGGGGTTAGGGGTTGGGGTTAGGGTTTGGGGTTAGGGATTGGGGTTAGGTTTAGATTTGGGGTTAGGGGTTGGGGTTTAGGGTTTGGGGTTACGTTTAGATTTGGGTTTAGGGGTTGGGGTTAGGGGTTGGGGTTAGGTATTGGGGTTAGGTTTATATTTGGGGTTAGGGGTTGGGGTTAGGGTTTGGGGTTAGGGATTGGGGTTAGGTTTAGATTTGGGGTTAGGGGTTGGGGTTAGGTTTAGATTTGGGGTTAGGGTTTGGGGTTAGGGATTGGGGTTAGGTTTAGATTTGGGGTTAGGGGTTGGGGTTAGGGTTTGGGGTTAGGGATTGGGGTTAGGTTTAGATTTGGGGTTAGGGGTTGGGGTTTAGGGGTTGGGGTTAGGTTTAGATTTGGGTTTAGGGGTTGGGGTTAGGGGTTGGGGTTAGGGATTGGGGTTAGGTTTATATTTGGGGTTAGGGGTTGGGGTTAGGGTTTGGGGTTAGGGATTGGGGTTAGGTTTAGATTTGGGGTAAGGGGTTGGGGTTTAGGGGTTGGGGTTAGGTTTAGATTTGGGGTTAGGGTTTGGGGTTAGGGATTGGGGTTAGGTTTAGATTTGGGTTTAGGGGTTGGGGTTAGGGGTTGGGGTTAGGGGTTGGGGTTAGGTGTAGATTTGGGTTTAGGGGTTGGGGTTAGGTTTAGATTTGGGGTTAGGGGTTGGGGTTTAGGGGTTGGGGTTAGGTTTAGATTTGGGTTTAGGGGTTGGGGTTAGGGGTTGGGGTTAGGGAGTGGGGTTAGGTTTAGATTTCGGGTTAGGGGTTGGGGTTAGGGTTTGGGGTTAGGGATTGGGGTTAGGTTTAGATTTGGGGTTAGGGGTTAAGGTTTAGGGGTTGGGGTTAGGTTTAGATTTGGGTTTAGGGGTTGGGGTTAGGGTTTGGGGTTAGGGATTGGGGTTAGGTTTAGATTTGGGGTTAGGGTTTGGGGTTTAGGGGTTGGGGTTAGGTTTAGATTTGGGGTTAGGGTTTGGGGTTAGGGCTTGGGGTTAGGTTTAGATTTGGGGTTAGGGGTTGGGGTTAGGGTTTGGGGTAAGGGATTGGGGTTAGGTTTTGATTTGGGGTTAGGGGTTGGGGTTAGGTTTAGATTTGGCGTTAGGGGTTGGGGTTTAGGGGTTGGGGTTAGGTTTAGATTTGGGTTTAGGGGTTGGGGTTAGGGGTTGGGGTTAGGGATTGGGGTTAGGTTTAGATTTGGGGTTATGGGTTGGGGTTAGGGTTTGGGGTTAGGGATTGGGGTTAGGTTTAGATTTGGGGATAGGGGTTGGGGTTTAGGGGTTGGGGTTAGGTTTAGATTTGGGTTTAGGGGTTGGGGTTAGGGTTTGGGGTTAGGGATTGGGGTTAGTTTTAGATTTGGGGTTAGGGGTTGGGGTTTAGGGGTTGGGGTTAGGTTTAGATTTGGGTTTAGGGGTTGGGGTTAGGGGTTGGGGTTAGGGATTGGGGTTAGGTTTAGATTTGGGGTTATGGGTTGGGGTTAGGGTTTGGGGTTAGGGATTGGGGTTAGGTTTAGATTTGGGGATAGGGGTTGGGGTTTAGGGGTTGGGGTTAGGTTTAGATTTGGGTTTAGGGGTTGGGGTTAGGGTTTGGGGTTAGGGATTGGGGTTAGTTTTAGATTTGGGGTTAGGGGTTGGGGTTAGGGGTTGGGGTTAGGTTTAGATTTGGGTTTAGGGGTTGGGGTTTAGGGGTTGGGGTTAGGTTTAGATTTGGGTTTAGGGGTTGGGGTTAGGGGTTGGGGTTAGGGATTGGGGTTAGGTTTAGATTTGGGGTTATGGGTTGGGGTTAGGGTTTGGGGTTAGGGATTGGGGTTAGGTTTAGATTTGGGGATAGGGGTTGGGGTTTAGGGGTTGGGGTTGGGTTTAGATTTGGGGTTAGGGTTTGGGGTTAGGGATTGGGGTTAGGTTTAGATTTGGGGTTAGGTTTAGATTTGGGGTTGGGGGTTGGGGTTAGGGGTTGGGGTTAGGGATTGGGGTTAGGCTTAGATTTGGGGTTAGGTTTAGATTTGGGGTTAGGGTTTGGGGTTAGGGGTTGGGGTTAGGTTTAGATTTGGGGTTAGGGGTTGGGGTTAGGGGTTGGGGTTAGGGATTGGGGTTAGGTTTAGATTTGGGGTTATGGGTTGGGGTTAGGGTTTGGGGTTAGGGGTTGGGGTTAGGTTTAGATTTGGGGTTAGGGGTTGGGGTTTAGGGGTTGGGGTTAGGTTTAGATTTGGGGTTAGGGGTTGGGGTTAGGGTTTGGGGTTAGGGATTGGGGTTAGGTTTAGATTTGGGGTTAGGGGTTGGGGTTAGGGTTTGGGGTTAGGGATTGGGGTTAGGTTTAGATTTGGGGTTAGGGGTTGGGGTTAGGTTTAGATTTGGGGTTAGGGGTTGGGGTTTAGGGGTTGGGGTTAGGTTTAGATTTGGCGTTAGGGGTTGGGGTTAGGGTTTGGGGTTAGGGATTGGGGTTAGGTTTAGATTTGGGGTTAGGGGTTGGGGTTAGGTTTAGATTTGGGGTTAGGGGTTGGGGTTTAGGGGTTGGGGTTAGGTTTAGATTTGGGTTTAGGGGTTGGGGTTAGGGGTTGAGGTTAGGGATTGGGGTTAGGTTTAGATTTGGGGTTAGGGGTTGGGGTTAGGGTTTGGGATTAGGGATTGGGGTTAGGTTTAGATTTGGGGTTAGGGGTTGGGGTTTAGGGGTTGGGGTTAGGTTTAGATTTGGGGTTAGGGTTTGGGGTTAGGGATTGGGGTTAGGTTTAGATTTGGGGTTAGGTTTAGATTTGGGGTTAGGGGTTGGGGTTAGGGGTTGGGGTTAGGGGTTGGGGTTAGGGGTTGAGGTTAGGTTTAGATTTGGGGTTAGGGGTTGGGGTTAGGAGTTGGGGTTAGGTTTAGATTTGGGGTTAGGGGTTGGGGTTTAGGGGTTGGGGTTCGGTTTAGATTTGGGGTTAGGGTTTGGGGTTAGGGATTGGGGTTAGGTTTAGATTTGGGGTTAGGGTTTGGGGTTAGGGATTGGGGTTAGGTTTAGATTTGGGGTTAGGTTTAGATTTGGGGTTAGGGGTTGGGGTTAGGGGTTGGGGTTAGGGGTTGGGGTTAGGGGTTGAGGTTAGGTTTAGATTTGGGGTTAGGGGTTGGGGTTAGGGGTTGGGGTTAGGTTTAGATTTGGGGTTAGGTTTAGATTTGGGGTTAGGGGTTGGGGTTAGGGGTTGGGGTTAGGGGTTGGGGTTAGGGGTTGGGGTTAGGGGTTGAGGTTAGGTTTAGATTTGGGGTTAGGGGTTGGGGTTAGGGGTTGGGGTTAGGTTTAGATTTGGGGTTAGGGGTTGGGGTTTAGGGGTTGGGGTTCGGTTTAGATTTGGGGTTAGGGTTTGGGGTTAGGGATTGGGGTTAGGTTTAGATTTGGGGTTAGGGGTTGGGGTTAGGGTTTGGGGTTAGGGATTGGGGTTAGGTTCAGATTTGGGGTTAGGGTTTTGGGTTAGGTTTAGATTTGGGGTTAGGGGTTGGGGTTTAGGGGTTGGGGTTAGGTTTAGATTTGGGTTTAGGGGTTGGGGTTAGGGGTTGGGGTTAGGGATTGGGGTTAGCTTTAGATTTGTGGTTAGGGGTTGGGGTTAGGGTTTGGGGTTAGGGATTGGGGTTAGGTTTAGATTTGGGGTTAGGGGTTGGGGTTAGGGGTTGGGCTTAGGTTTAGATTTGGGGTTAGGGGTTGGGGTTAGGGTTTGGGGTTAGGGATTGGGGTTAGGTTTAGATTTGGGGTTAGGGGTTGGGAATTAGGGGTTGGGGTTAGGTTTAGATTTGGGGTTAGGGTTTGGGGTTAGGGATTGGGGTTAGGGATTAGGGTTAGATTTAGATTTGGAGTTAGGGGTTGGGGTTAGGTTTAGATTTGGGGTTAGGTTTAGATTTGGGATTAGGGGTTGGGGTTAGGGGTTGAGGTTAGGTTTAGATTTGGGGTTAGGGGTTGGGGTTAGGGGTTGGGGTTAGGTTTAGATTTGGGGTTAGGGGTTAGGGTTTAGGGGTTGGGGTTAGGTTTAGATTTGGGGTTAGGGTTTGGGGTTTAGGGGTTGGGGTTAGGTTTAGATTTGGGGTTAGGGGTTGGGGTTAGGGTTTGGGGTTAGGGATTGGGGTTAGGTTTAGATTTGGGGTTAGGGGTTGGGGTTAGGTTTAGATTTGGGGTTAGTGGTTGGGGTTTAGGGGTTGGGGTTAGGTTTAGATTTGGGTTTAGGGGTTGGGGTTAGGGGTTGGGGTTAGGGATTGGGGTTAGGTTTAGATTTGGGGTTAGGGGTTGGGGTTAGGTTTAGATTTGGGGTTAGGGGTTGGGGTTTAGGGGTTGGGGTTAGGTTTAGATTTGGGTTTAGGGGTTGGGGTTAGGGGTTGGGGTTAGGGATTGGGGTTAGGTTTAGATTTGGGGTTAGTGGTTGGGGTTAGGGTTTGGGGTTAGGGATTGGGGTTAGGTTTAGATTTGGGGTTAGGGGTTGGGGTTAGGGTTTGGGGTTAGGGATTGGGGTTAGGTTCAGATTTGGGGTTAGGGTTTTGGGTTAGGTTTAGATTTGGGGTTAGGGGTTGGGGTTTAGGGGTTGGGGTTAGGTTTAGATTTGGGTTTAGGGGTTGGGGTTAGGGGTTGGGGTTAGGGATTGGGGTTAGCTTTAGATTTGTGGTTAGGGGTTGGGGTTAGGGTTTGGGGTTAGGTTTAGATTTGGGTTTAGGGGTTGGGGTTAGGGGTTGGGGTTAGGGATTGGGGTTAGGTTTAGATTTGGGGTTAGGGGTTGGGGTTAGGGGTTGGGCTTAGGTTTAGATTTGGGGTTAGGGGTTGGGGTTAGGGTTTGGGGTTAGGGATTGGGGTTAGGTTTAGATTTGGGGTTAGGGGTTGGGAATTAGGGGTTGGGGTTAGGTTTAGATTTGGGGTTAGGGTTTGGGGTTAGGGATTGGGGTTAGGGATTAGGGTTAGATTTAGATTTGGAGTTAGGGGTTGGGGTTAGGTTTAGATTTGGGGTTAGGTTTAGATTTGGGGGTTAGGGGTTGGGGTTAGGGGTTGAGGTTAGGTTTAGATTTGGGGTTAGGGGTTGGGGTTAGGGGTTGGGGTTAGGTTTAGATTTGGGGTTAGGGGTTAGGGTTTAGGGGTTGGGGTTAGGTTTAGATTTGGGGTTAGGGTTTGGGGTTTAGGGGTTGGGGTTAGGTTTAGATTTGGGGTTAGGGGTTGGGGTTAGGGTTTGGGGTTAGGGATTGGGGTTAGGTTTAGATTTGGGGTTAGGGGTTGGGGTTAGGTTTAGATTTGGGGTTAGTGGTTGGGGTTTAGGGGTTGGGGTTAGGTTTAGATTTGGGTTTAGGGGTTGGGGTTAGGGGCTGGGATTAGGGATTGGGGTTAGGTTTAGATTTGGGGTTAGGGGTTGGGGTTTAGGGGTTGGGGTTAGGTTTAGATTTGGGTTTAGGGGTTGGGGTTAGGGGTTGGGGTTAGGGATTGGGGTTAGGTTTAGATTTGGGGTTAGGGGTTGGGGTTAGGTTTAGATTTGGGGTTAGGGGTTGGGGTTTAGGGGTTGGGGTTAGGTTTAGATTTGGGTTTAGGGGTTGGGGTTAGGGGTTGGGGTTAGGGATTGGGGTTAGGTTTAGATTTGGGGTTAGTGGTTGGGGTTAGGGTTTGGGGTTAGGGATTGGGGTTAGGTTTAGATTTGGGGTTAGGGGTTGGGGTTTAGGGGTTGGGGTTAGGTTTAGATTTGGGGTTAGGGTTTGGGGTTAGGGATTGGGGTTAGGTTTAGATTTGGGGTTAGGGGTTGGGGTTAGGGGTTGGGGTTAGGGATTGGGGTTAGGTTTAGATTTGGGGTTAGGGGTTGGGGTTTAGGGGTTGGTGTTAGGTTTAGATTTGGGGTTAGGGTTTGGGGTTAGGGATTGGGGTTAAGTTTAGATTTGGGGTTAGGGGTTGGGGTTAGTGTTTGGGGTTAGGGATTGGGGTTAGGTTTAGATTTGGAGTTATGGGTTGGGGTTAGGTTTAGATTTGGGGTTAGGTTTAGATTTGGGGTTAGGGGTTGGGGTTAGGGGTTGGGGTTAGGGGTTGGGGTTAGGGGTTGAGGTTAGGTTTAGATTTGGGGTTAGGGGTTGGGGTTAGGGGTTGGGGTTAGGTTTAGATTTAGGGTTAGGGGTTGGGGTTTAGGGGTTGGGGTTAGGTTTAGATTTGGGGTTAGGGTTTGGGGTTAGGGATTGGGGTTAGGTTTAGATTTGGGGTTAGGGGTTGGGGTTAGGTTTAGATTTGGGGTTAGGGGTTGGGGTTTAGGGGTTGGGGTTAGGTTTAGATTTGGGTTTAGGGGTTAGGGTTAGGGGTTGGGGTTAGGGTTTGTGGTTAGGGATTGGGGTTAGGTTTAGATTTGGGGTTAGGGGTTGGGGTTTAGGGGTTGGGGTTAGGTTTAGATTTTGGTTAGGGTTTGGGGTTAGGGATTGGGGTTAGGTTTAGATTTGGGGTTAGGGGTTGGGGTTTAGGGGTTGGAGTTAGGTTTAGATTTGGGGTTAGGGGTTGGGGTTAGGGATTGGGGTTAGGTTTAGATTTGGGGTTAGGGGTTGGGGTTAGGGTTTGGGGTTAGGGATTGGGGTTAGGTTTAGATTTGGGGATGTGGTTGGGGTTTAGGGGTTGGGGTTAGGTTTAGATTTGGGGTTAGGGGTTGGGGTTAGGGATTGGGGTTAGGTTTAGATTTGGGGTTAGGGGTTGGGGTTAGGGGTTGGGGTTAGGTTTAGATTTGGGGTTAGGAGTTGGGGTTTAGGGGTTGGGGTTAAGTTTAGATTTGGGGTTAGGGTTTGGGGTTAGGTATTGGGGTTAGGTTTAGATTTGGGGTTAGGTTTAGATTTGGGGTTGGGGGTTGGGGTTAGGGGTTGGGGTTAGGTTTAGATTTGGGGTTAGGGGTTGGGGTTTAGGGGTTGGGGTTAGGTTTAGATTTGGGGTTAGGTTTAGATTTGGGGTTAGGGGTTGGGGTTAGGGGTTGGGGTTAGGGGTTGAGGTTAGGTTTAGATTTGGGGTTAGGGGTTGGGGTTAGGGGTTGGGGTTAGGTTTAGATTTGGGGTTAGGGGTTGGGGTTTAGGGGTTGGGGTTCGGTTTAGATTTGGGGTTAGGGTTTGGGGTTAGGGATTGGGGTTAGGTTTAGATTTGGGGTTAGGGGTTGGGGTTAGGGTTTGGGGTTAGGGACTGGGGTTAGGTTCAGATTTGGGGTTAGGGTTTTGGGTTAGGTTTAGATTTGGGGTTAGGGGTTGGGGTTTAGGGGTTGGGGTTAGGTTTAGATTTGGGTTTAGGGGTTGGGGTTAGGGGTTGGGGTTAGGGATTGGGGTTAGCTTTAGATTTGTGGTTAGGGGTTGGGGTTAGGGTTTGGGGTTAGGGATTGGGGTTAGGTTTAGATTTGGGGTTAGGGGTTGGGGTTAGGGGTTGGGCTTAGGTTTAGATTTGGGGTTAGGGGTTGGGGTTAGGGTTTGGGGTTAGGGATTGGGGTTAGGTTTAGATTTGGGGTTAGGGGTTGGGAATTAGGGGTTGGGGTTAGGTTTAGATTTGGGGTTAGGGTTTGGGGTTAGGGATTGGGGTTAGGGATTAGGGTTAGATTTAGATTTGGAGTTAGGGGTTGGGGTTAGGTTTAGATTTGGGGTTAGGTTTAGATTTGGGGTTAGGGGTTGGGGTTAGGGGTTGGGGTTAGGGATTGGGGTTAGGTTTAGATTTGGGGTTAGTGGTTGGGGTTAGGGTTTGGGGTTAGGGATTGGGGTTAGGTTTAGATTTGGGGTTAGGGGTTGGGGTTTAGGGGTTGGGGTTAGGTTTAGATTTGGGGTTAGGGTTTGGGGTTAGGGATTGGGGTTAGGTTTAGATTTGGGGTTAGGGGTTGGGGTTAGGGGTTGGGGTTAGGGATTGGGGTTAGGTTTAGATTTGGGGTTAGGGGTTGGGGTTTAGGGGTTGGTGTTAGGTTTAGATTTGGGGTTAGGGTTTGGGGTTAGGGATTGGGGTTAAGTTTAGATTTGGGGTTAGGGGTTGGGGTTAGTGTTTGGGGTTAGGGATTGGGGTTAGGTTTAGATTTGGAGTTATGGGTTGGGGTTAGGTTTAGATTTGGGGTTAGGTTTAGATTTGGGGTTAGGGGTTGGGGTTAGGGGTTGGGGTTAGGGGTTGGGGTTAGGGGTTGAGGTTAGGTTTAGATTTGGGGTTAGGGGTTGGGGTTAGGGGTTGGGGTTAGGTTTAGATTTAGGGTTAGGGGTTGGGGTTTAGGGGTTGGGGTTAGGTTTAGATTTGGGGTTAGGGTTTGGGGTTAGGGATTGGGGTTAGGTTTAGATTTGGGGTTAGGGGTTGGGGTTAGGTTTAGATTTGGGGTTAGGGGTTGGGGTTTAGGGGTTGGGGTTAGGTTTAGATTTGGGTTTAGGGGTTAGGGTTAGGGGTTGGGGTTAGGGTTTGTGGTTAGGGATTGGGGTTAGGTTTAGATTTGGGGTTAGGGGTTGGGGTTTAGGGGTTGGGGTTAGGTTTAGATTTTGGTTAGGGTTTGGGGTTAGGGATTGGGGTTAGGTTTAGATTTGGGGTTAGGGGTTGGGGTTTAGGGGTTGGAGTTAGGTTTAGATTTGGGGTTAGGGGTTGGGGTTAGGGATTGGGGTTAGGTTTAGATTTGGGGTTAGGGGTTGGGGTTAGGGTTTGGGGTTAGGGATTGGGGTTAGGTTTAGATTTGGGGATGTGGTTGGGGTTTAGGGGTTGGGGTTAGGTTTAGATTTGGGGTTAGGGGTTGGGGTTAGGGATTGGGGTTAGGTTTAGATTTGGGGTTAGGGGTTGGGGTTAGGGGTTGGGGTTAGGTTTAGATTTGGGGTTAGGAGTTGGGGTTTAGGGGTTGGGGTTAAGTTTAGATTTGGGGTTAGGGTTTGGGGTTAGGTATTGGGGTTAGGTTTAGATTTGGGGTTAGGTTTAGATTTGGGGTTGGGGGTTGGGGTTAGGGGTTGGGGTTAGGTTTAGATTTGGGGTTAGGGGTTGGGGTTTAGGGGTTGGGGTTAGGTTTAGATTTGGGGTTAGGTTTAGATTTGGGGTTAGGGGTTGGGGTTAGGGGTTGGGGTTAGGGGTTGGGGTTAGGGGTTGGGGTTAGGGGTTGAGGTTAGGTTTAGATTTGGGGTTAGGGGTTGGGGTTAGGGGTTGGGGTTAGGTTTAGATTTGGGGTTAGGGGTTGGGGTTTAGGGGTTGGGGTTCGGTTTAGATTTGGGGTTAGGGTTTGGGGTTAGGGATTGGGGTTAGGTTTAGATTTGGGGTTAGGGGTTGGGGTTAGGGTTTGGGGTTAGGGATTGGGGTTAGGTTCAGATTTGGGGTTAGGGTTTTGGGTTAGGTTTAGATTTGGGGTTAGGGGTTGGGGTTTAGGGGTTGGGGTTAGGTTTAGATTTGGGTTTAGGGGTTGGGGTTAGGGGTTGGGGTTAGGGATTGGGGTTAGCTTTAGATTTGTGGTTAGGGGTTGGGGTTAGGGTTTGGGGTTAGGGATTGGGGTTAGGTTTAGATTTGGGGTTAGGGGTTGGGGTTAGGGGTTGGGCTTAGGTTTAGATTTGGGGTTAGGGGTTGGGGTTAGGGTTTGGGGTTAGGGATTGGGGTTAGGTTTAGATTTGGGGTTAGGGGTTGGGAATTAGGGGTTGGGGTTAGGTTTAGATTTGGGGTTAGGGTTTGGGGTTAGGGATTGGGGTTAGGGATTAGGGTTAGATTTAGATTTGGAGTTAGGGGTTGGGGTTAGGTTTAGATTTGGGGTTAGGTTTAGATTTGGGGTTAGGGGTTGGGGTTAGGGGTTGGGGTTAGGGATTGGGGTTAGGTTTAGATTTGGGGTTAGTGGTTGGGGTTAGGGTTTGGGGTTAGGGATTGGGGTTAGGTTTAGATTTGGGGTTAGGGGTTGGGGTTTAGGGGTTGGGGTTAGGTTTAGATTTGGGGTTAGGGTTTGGGGTTAGGGATTGGGGTTAGGTTTAGATTTGGGGTTAGGGGTTGGGGTTAGGGGTTGGGGTTAGGGATTGGGGTTAGGTTTAGATTTGGGGTTAGGGGTTGGGGTTTAGGGGTTGGTGTTAGGTTTAGATTTGGGGTTAGGGTTTGGGGTTAGGGATTGGGGTTAAGTTTAGATTTGGGGTTAGGGGTTGGGGTTAGTGTTTGGGGTTAGGGATTGGGGTTAGGTTTAGATTTGGAGTTATGGGTTGGGGTTAGGTTTAGATTTGGGGTTAGGTTTAGATTTGGGGTTAGGGGTTGGGGTTAGGGGTTGGGGTTAGGGGTTGGGGTTAGGGGTTGAGGTTAGGTTTAGATTTGGGGTTAGGGGTTGGGGTTAGGGGTTGGGGTTAGGTTTAGATTTAGGGTTAGGGGTTGGGGTTTAGGGGTTGGGGTTAGGTTTAGATTTGGGGTTAGGGTTTGGGGTTAGGGATTGGGGTTAGGTTTAGATTTGGGGTTAGGGGTTGGGGTTAGGTTTAGATTTGGGGTTAGGGGTTGGGGTTTAGGGGTTGGGGTTAGGTTTAGATTTGGGTTTAGGGGTTAGGGTTAGGGGTTGGGGTTAGGGTTTGTGGTTAGGGATTGGGGTTAGGTTTAGATTTGGGGTTAGGGGTTGGGGTTTAGGGGTTGGGGTTAGGTTTAGATTTTGGTTAGGGTTTGGGGTTAGGGATTGGGGTTAGGTTTAGATTTGGGGTTAGGGGTTGGGGTTTAGGGGTTGGAGTTAGGTTTAGATTTGGGGTTAGGGGTTGGGGTTAGGGATTGGGGTTAGGTTTAGATTTGGGGTTAGGGGTTGGGGTTAGGGTTTGGGGTTAGGGATTGGGGTTAGGTTTAGATTTGGGGATGTGGTTGGGGTTTAGGGGTTGGGGTTAGGTTTAGATTTGGGGTTAGGGGTTGGGGTTAGGGATTGGGGTTAGGTTTAGATTTGGGGTTAGGGGTTGGGGTTAGGGGTTGGGGTTAGGTTTAGATTTGGGGTTAGGAGTTGGGGTTTAGGGGTTGGGGTTAAGTTTAGATTTGGGGTTAGGGTTTGGGGTTAGGTATTGGGGTTAGGTTTAGATTTGGGGTTAGGTTTAGATTTGGGGTTGGGGGTTGGGGTTAGGGGTTGGGGTTAGGTTTAGATTTGGGGTTAGGGGTTGGGGTTTAGGGGTTGGGGTTAGGTTTAGATTTGGGGTTAGGTTTAGATTTGGGGTTAGGGGTTGGGGTTAGGGGTTGGGGTTAGGGGTTGGGGTTAGGGGTTGGGGTTAGGGGTTGAGGTTAGGTTTAGATTTGGGGTTAGGGGTTGGGGTTAGGGGTTGGGGTTAGGTTTAGATTTGGGGTTAGGGGTTGGGGTTTAGGGGTTGGGGTTCGGTTTAGATTTGGGGTTAGGGTTTGGGGTTAGGGATTGGGGTTAGGTTTAGATTTGGGGTTAGGGGTTGGGGTTAGGGTTTGGGGTTAGGGATTGGGGTTAGGTTCAGATTTGGGGTTAGGGTTTTGGGTTAGGTTTAGATTTGGGGTTAGGGGTTGGGGTTTAGGGGTTGGGGTTAGGTTTAGATTTGGGTTTAGGGGTTGGGGTTAGGGGTTGGGGTTAGGGATTGGGGTTAGCTTTAGATTTGTGGTTAGGGGTTGGGGTTAGGGTTTGGGGTTAGGGATTGGGGTTAGGTTTAGATTTGGGGTTAGGGGTTGGGGTTAGGGGTTGGGCTTAGGTTTAGATTTGGGGTTAGGGGTTGGGGTTAGGGTTTGGGGTTAGGGATTGGGGTTAGGTTTAGATTTGGGGTTAGGGGTTGGGAATTAGGGGTTGGGGTTAGGTTTAGATTTGGGGTTAGGGTTTGGGGTTAGGGATTGGGGTTAGGGATTAGGGTTAGATTTAGATTTGGAGTTAGGGGTTGGGGTTAGGTTTAGATTTGGGGTTAGGTTTAGATTTGGGGTTAGGGGTTGGGGTTAGGGGTTGGGGTTAGGGATTGGGGTTAGGTTTAGATTTGGGGTTAGTGGTTGGGGTTAGGGTTTGGGGTTAGGGATTGGGGTTAGGTTTAGATTTGGGGTTAGGGGTTGGGGTTTAGGGGTTGGGGTTAGGTTTAGATTTGGGGTTAGGGTTTGGGGTTAGGGATTGGGGTTAGGTTTAGATTTGGGGTTAGGGGTTGGGGTTAGGGGTTGGGGTTAGGGATTGGGGTTAGGTTTAGATTTGGGGTTAGGGGTTGGGGTTTAGGGGTTGGTGTTAGGTTTAGATTTGGGGTTAGGGTTTGGGGTTAGGGATTGGGGTTAAGTTTAGATTTGGGGTTAGGGGTTGGGGTTAGTGTTTGGGGTTAGGGATTGGGGTTAGGTTTAGATTTGGAGTTATGGGTTGGGGTTAGGTTTAGATTTGGGGTTAGGTTTAGATTTGGGGTTAGGGGTTGGGGTTAGGGGTTGGGGTTAGGGGTTGGGGTTAGGGGTTGAGGTTAGGTTTAGATTTGGGGTTAGGGGTTGGGGTTAGGGGTTGGGGTTAGGTTTAGATTTAGGGTTAGGGGTTGGGGTTTAGGGGTTGGGGTTAGGTTTAGATTTGGGGTTAGGGTTTGGGGTTAGGGATTGGGGTTAGGTTTAGATTTGGGGTTAGGGGTTGGGGTTAGGTTTAGATTTGGGGTTAGGGGTTGGGGTTTAGGGGTTGGGGTTAGGTTTAGATTTGGGTTTAGGGGTTAGGGTTAGGGGTTGGGGTTAGGGTTTGTGGTTAGGGATTGGGGTTAGGTTTAGATTTGGGGTTAGGGGTTGGGGTTTAGGGGTTGGGGTTAGGTTTAGATTTTGGTTAGGGTTTGGGGTTAGGGATTGGGGTTAGGTTTAGATTTGGGGTTAGGGGTTGGGGTTTAGGGGTTGGGGTTAGGTTTAGATTTGGGGTTAGGGTTTGGGGTTAGGGATTGGGGTTAGGTTTAGATTTGGGGTTAGGGGTTGGGGTTAGGGTTTGGGGTTAGGGATTGGGGTTAGGTTTAGATTTGGGGTTATGGGTTGAGGTTAGGTTTAGATTTGGGGTTAGGGGTTGGGGTTTAGGGGTTGGGGTTAGGTTTAGATTTGGGTTTAGGGGTTGGGGTTAGGGGTTGGGGTTAGGGATTAAGGTTAGGTTTAGATTTGGGGTTAGGGGTTGGGGTTAGGGTTTGGGGTTAGGGATTGGGGTTAGGTTTAGATTTGGGGTTAGGGGTTGGGGGTTTAGGGGTTGGGGTTAGGTTTAGATTTGGGGTTAGGTTTGGGGTTAGGGATTGGGGTTAGGTTTAGATTTGGGGTTAGGGGTTGGGGTTAGGGTTTGGGGTTCGGGATTGGGGTTAAGTTTAGATTTGGGGTTAGGGGTTGGGGTTTAGGGGTTGGGGTTAGGTTTAGATTTGGGGTTAGGGTTTGGGGTTAGGGATTGGGGTTAAGTTTAGATTTGGGGTTAGGGGTTCGGGTTAGGGTTTGGGGTTAGGGATTGGGGTTAGGTTTAGACTTGGAGTTAGGGGTTGGGGTTAGGTTTAGATTTGGGGTTAGGTTTAGATTTGGGGTTAGGGGTTGGGGTTAGGGGTTGGGGTTAGGTTTAGATTTGGGGTTAGGGGTTGGGGTTTGGGGTTGGGGTTTAGGGGTTGGGGTTAGGTTTAGATTTGGGGTTAGGGTTTGGGGTTAGGGATTGGGGTTAGGTTTAGATTTGGGGTTAGGGGTTGGGGTTAGGGTTTGGGGTTAGGGATTGGGGTTAGGTTTAGATTTGGGGTTAGGGGTTGGTGTTTAGGGGTTGGGGTTAGGTTTAGATTTGGGTTTAGGGGTTGGGGTTAGGGGTTGGGGTTAGGGATTGGGGTTAGGTTTATATTTGGGGTTAGGGGTTGGGGTTAGGGTTTGGGGTTAGGGATTGGGGTTAGGTTTAGATTTGGGGTTAGGGGTTGGGGTTAGGTTTATATTTGGGGTTAGGGTTTGGGGTTAGGGATTGGGGTTAGGTTTAGATTTGGGGTTAGGGGTTGGGGTTAGGGTTTGGGGTTAGGGATTGGGGTTAGGTTTAGATTTGGGGTTAGGGGTTGGGGTTTAGGGTTTGGGGTTAGGTTTAGATTTGGGTTTAGGGGTTGGGGTTAGGGGTTGGGGTTAGGGATTGGGGTTAGGTTTATATTTGGGGTTAGGGGTTGGGGTTAGGGTTTGGGGTTAGGGATTGGGGTTAGGTTTAGATTTGGGGTTAGGGGTTGGGGTTAGGTTTATATTTGGGGTTAGGGTTTGGGGTTAGGGATTGGGGTTAGGTTTAGATTTGGGGTTAGGGGTTGGGGTTAGGGTTTGGGGTTAGGGATTGGGGTTAGGTTTAGATTTGGGGTTAGGGGTTGGGGTTTTGGGGTTGGGGTTAGGTTTAGATTTGGGTTTAGGGGTTGGGGTTAGGGGTTGGGGTTAGGGATTGGGGTTAGGTTTATATTTGGGGTTAGGGGTTGGGGTTAGGGTTTGGGGTTAGGGATTGGGGTTAGGTTTAGATTTGGGGTAAGGGGTTGGGGTTTAGGGGTTGGGGTTAGGTTTAGATTTGGGGTTAGGGTTTGGGGTTAGGGATTGGGGTTAGGTTTAGATTTGGGTTTAGGGGTTGGGGTTAGGGGTTGGAGTTAGGGGTTGGGGTTAGGTGTAGATTTGGGTTTAGGGGTTGGGGTTAGGTTTAGATTTGGGGTTAGGGGTTGGGGTTTAGGGGTTGGGGTTAGGTTTAGATTTGGGTTTAGGGGTTGGGGTTAGGGGTTGGGGTTAGGGAGTGGGGTTAGGTTTAGATTTCGGGTTAGGGGTTGGGGTTAGGGTTTGGGGTTAGGGATTGGGGTTAGGTTTAGATTTGGGGTTAGGGGTTAAGGTTTAGGGGTTGGGGTTAGGTTTAGATTTGGGTTTAGGGGTTGGGGTTAGGGTTTGGGGTTAGGGATTGGGGTTAGGTTTAGATTTGGGGTTAGGGTTTCGGGTTTAGGGGTTGGGGTTAGGTTTAGATTTGGGGTTAGGGTTTGGGGTTAGGGCTTGGGGTTAGGTTTAGATTTGGGGTTAGGGGTTGGGGTTAGGGTTTGGGGTAAGGGATTGGGGTTAGGTTTTGATTTGGGGTTAGGGGTTGGGGTTAGGTTTAGATTTGGGGTTAGGGGTTGGGGTTTAGGGGTTGGGGTTAGGTTTAGATTTGGGTTTAGGGGTTGGGGTTAGGGGTTGGGGTTAGGGATTGGGGTTAGGTTTAGATTTGGGGTTATGGGTTG
Source organism: Patagioenas fasciata (assembly GCF_037038585.1). Classification (NCBI taxonomy): domain Eukaryota; kingdom Metazoa; phylum Chordata; class Aves; order Columbiformes; family Columbidae; genus Patagioenas; species Patagioenas fasciata. The sequence goes on along the minus strand of NC_092523.1, from coordinate 49,536,515 downwards.
GGGTTAGGGTTTGGGGTTAGGGATTGGGGTTAGGTTTAGATTTGGGGATAGGGGTTGGGGTTTAGGGGTTGGGGTTAGGTTTAGATTTGGGTTTAGGGGTTGGGGTTAGGGTTTGGGGTTAGGGATTGGGGTTAGTTTTAGATTTGGGGTTAGGGGTTGGGGTTTAGGGGTTGGGGTTAGGTTTAGATTTGGGTTTAGGGGTTGGGGTTAGGGGTTGGGGTTAGGGATTGGGGTTAGGTTTAGATTTGGGGTTATGGGTTGGGGTTAGGGTTTGGGGTTAGGGATTGGGGTTAGGTTTAGATTTGGGGATAGGGGTTGGGGTTTAGGGGTTGGGGTTAGGTTTAGATTTGGGTTTAGGGGTTGGGGTTAGGGTTTGGGGTTAGGGATTGGGGTTAGTTTTAGATTTGGGGTTAGGGGTTGGGGTTAGGGGTTGGGGTTAGGTTTAGATTTGGGTTTAGGGGTTGGGGTTTAGGGGTTGGGGTTAGGTTTAGATTTGGGTTTAGGGGTTGGGGTTAGGGGTTGGGGTTAGGGATTGGGCTTAGGTTTAGATTTGGGGTTATGGGTTGGGGTTAGGGTTTGGGGTTAGGGATTGGGGTTAGGTTTAGATTTGGGGATAGGGGTTGGGGTTTAGGGGTTGGGGTTGGGTTTAGATTTGGGGTTAGGGTTTGGGGTTAGGGATTGGGGTTAGGTTTAGATTTGGGGTTAGGTTTAGATTTGGGGTTGGGGGTTGGGGTTAGGGGTTGGGGTTAGGGATTGGGGTTAGGCTTAGATTTGGGGTTAGGTTTAGATTTGGGGTTAGGGTTTGGGGTTAGGGGTTGGGGTTAGGTTTAGATTTGGGGTTAGGGGTTGGGGTTAGGGGTTGGGGTTAGGGATTGGGGTTAGGTTTAGATTTGGGGTTATGGGTTGGGGTTAGGGTTTGGGGTTAGGGGTTGGGGTTAGGTTTAGATTTGGGGTTAGGGGTTGGGGTTTAGGGGTTGGGGTTAGGTTTAGATTTGGGGTTAGGGGTTGGGGTTAGGGTTTGGGGTTAGGGATTGGGGTTAGGTTTAGATTTGGGGTTAGGGGTTGGGGTTAGGGTTTGGGGTTAGGGATTGGGGTTAGGTTTAGATTTGGGGTTAGGGGTTGGGGTTAGGTTTAGATTTGGGGTTAGGGGTTGGGGTTTAGGGGTTGGGGTTAGGTTTAGATTTGGCGTTAGGGGTTGGGGTTAGGGTTTGGGGTTAGGGATTGGGGTTAGGTTTAGATTTGGGGTTAGGGGTTGGGGTTAGGTTTAGATTTGGGGTTAGGGGTTGGGGTTTAGGGGTTGGGGTTAGGTTTAGATTTGGGTTTAGGGGTTGGGGTTAGGGGTTGAGGTTAGGGATTGGGGTTAGGTTTAGATTTGGGGTTAGGGGTTGGGGTTAGGGTTTGGGATTAGGGATTGGGGTTAGGTTTAGATTTGGGGTTAGGGGTTGGGGTTTAGGGGTTGGGGTTAGGTTTAGATTTGGGGTTAGGGGTTGGGGTTAGGGATTGGGGTTAGGTTTAGATTTGGGGTTAGGGGTTGGGGTTAGGGGTTGGGGTTAGGTTTAGATTTGGGGTTAGGAGTTGGGGTTTAGGGGTTGGGGTTAGGTTTAGATTTGGGGTTAGGGTTTGGGGTTAGGGATTGGGGTTAGGTTTAGATTTGGGGTTAGGTTTAGATTTGGGGTTAGGGGTTGGGGTTAGGGGTTGGGGTTAGGGGTTGGGGTTAGGGGTTGAGGTTAGGTTTAGATTTGGGGTTAGGGGTTGGGGTTAGGGGTTGGGGTTAGGTTTAGATTTGGGGTTAGGTTTAGATTTGGGGTTAGGGGTTGGGGTTAGGGGTTGGGGTTAGGGGTTGGGGTTAGGGGTTGGGGTTAGGGGTTGAGGTTAGGTTTAGATTTGGGGTTAGGGGTTGGGGTTAGGGGTTGGGGTTCGGTTTAGATTTGGGGTTAGGGTTTGGGGTTAGGGATTGGGGTTAGGTTTAGATTTGGGGTTAGGGGTTGGGGTTAGGGTTTGGGGTTAGGGATTGGGGTTAGGTTCAGATTTGGGGTTAGGGTTTTGGGTTAGGTTTAGATTTGGGGTTAGGGGTTGGGGTTTAGGGGTTGGGGTTAGGTTTAGATTTGGGTTTAGGGGTTGGGGTTAGGGGTTGGGGTTAGGGATTGGGGTTAGGTTTAGATTTGGGGTTAGGGGTTGGGGTTAGGGTTTGGGGTTAGGGATTGGGGTTAGGTTTAGATTTGTGGTTAGGGGTTGGGGTTAGGGTTTGGGGTTAGGGATTGGGGTTAGGTTTAGATTTGGGGTTAGGGGTTGGGGTTAGGGGTTGGGCTTAGGTTTAGATTTGGGGTTAGGGGTTGGGGTTAGGGTTTGGGGTTAGGGATTGGGGTTAGGTTTAGATTTGGGGTTAGGGGTTGGGGATTAGGGGTTGGGGTTAGGTTTAGATTTGGGGTTAGGGTTTGGGGTTAGGGATTGGGGTTAGGGATTAGGGTTAGATTTAGATTTGGAGTTAGGGGTTGGGGTTAGGTTTAGATTTGGGGTTAGGTTTAGATTTGGGGTTAGGGGTTGGGGTTAGGGGTTGAGGTTAGGTTTAGATTTGGGGTTAGGGGTTGGGGTTAGGGGTTGGGGTTAGTTTTAGATTTGGGGTTAGGGGTTAGGGTTTAGGGGTTGGGGTTAGGTTTAGATTTGGGGTTAGGGTTTGGGGTTTAGGGGTTGGGGTTAGGTTTAGATTTGGGGTTAGGGGTTGGGGTTAGGGTTTGGGGTTAGGGATTGGGGTTAGGTTTAGATTTGGGGTTAGGGGTTGGGGTTAGGTTTAGATTTGGGGTTAGTGGTTGGGGTTTAGGGGTTGGGGTTAGGTTTAGATTTGGGTTTAGGGGTTGGGGTTAGGGGCTGGGATTAGGGATTGGGGTTAGGTTTAGATTTGGGGTTAGGGGTTGGGGTTTAGGGGTTGGGGTTAGGGATTGGGGTTAGGTTTAGATTTGGGGTTAGTGGTTGGGGTTTAGGGGTTGGGGTTAGGTTTAGATTTGGGTTTAGGGGTTGGGGTTAGGGTTTGGGCTTAGGGATTGGGGTTAGGTTTAGATTTGGGGTTAGGGGTTGGGGTTTAGGGGTTGGGGTTAGGTTTAGATTTGGGGTTAGGGTTTGGGGTTAGGGATTGGGGTTAGGTTTAGATTTGGGGTTAGGTTTAGATTTGGGGTTGGGGGTTTCGGTCAGGTTTCGATTTGGGTTTCGGTTTAGATTTGGGGTTAGGCTTAGATTTGGGGTTAGGTTTAGATTTGGGGTTAGGGGTTGGAGTTAGGGGTTCGGGTTAGGTGTAGATTTGGGTTTAGGGGTTGGGGTTAGGTTTAGATTTGGGGTTAGGGTTTGGGGTTTAGGGGTTGGGGTTAGGTTTAGATTTGGGGTTAGGGTTTTGGGTTAGGGATTGGGGTTAGGTTTAGATTTGGGGTTAGGTTTAGATTTGGGGTTGGGGGTTGAGGTTAGGGGTTGGGGTTAGGGATTGGGGTTAGATTTAGATTTGGGGTTAGGTTTAGATTTGGGGTTAGGGTTTGGGGTTAGGGATTGGGGTTAGGTTTAGATTTGGGGTTAGGGGTTGGGGTTTAGGGGTTGGGGTTAGGTTTAGATTTGGGCTTGGGGGTTGGGGTTAGGGTTTGGGGTTAGGTTTAGATTTGGGGTTAGGGGTTGGGGTTAGGGTTTGGGGTTAGGCTTAGATTTGGGGTTAGGGGTTGGGGTTTAGGGGTTGGGGTTAGGTTTAGATTTGGGGTTAGGGGTTGTGGTTAGGGATTGGGGTTAGGTTTAGATTTGGGGTTAGGGGTTGGGGTTAGGGTTTGGGGTTAGGGATTGGGGTTAGGTTTAGATTTGGGGTTAGGGGTTGGGGTTAGGTTTAGATTTGGGGTTAGGGGTTGGGGTTTAGGGGTTAGGGTTAGGTTTAGATTTGGGGTTAGGGGTTGGGGTTAGGGTTTGGGGTTAGGTTTAGATTTGGGGTTAGGGGTTGGGGTTTAGGGGTTGGGGTTAGGTTTAGATTTGGGGTTAGGGGTTGGGGTTAGGGATTGGGGTTAGGTTTAGATTTGGGGTTAGGGGTTGGGGTTTAGGGGTTGGGGTTAGGTTTAGATTTGGGGTTAGGGGTTGGGGTTAGGGTTTGGGGTTAGGTTTAGATTTGGGGTTAGGGGTTGGGGTTAGGGTTTGGGGTTAGGCTTAGATTTGGGGTTAGGTTTATATTTGGGGTTAGGGTTTGGGTTTAGGGATTGGGGTTAGGTTTAGATTTGGGGTTAGGGGTTGGGGTTTAGGGGTTGGAGTTAGGTTTAGATTTGGGGTCAGGGGTTGGGGTTTAGGGGTTGGGGTTAGGTTTAGATTTGGGGTTAGGGTTTGGGGTTAGGGATTGGGGTTAGGTTTAGATTTGGGGTTAGGTTTAGATTTGGGGTTGGGGGTTGGGGTTTAGGGGTTGGGGTTAGGTTTAGATTTGGGGTTAGGGGTTGGGGTTAGGGGTTGGGGTTAGGGATTGGGGTTAGGTTTAGATTTGGGGTTAGGGGTTGGGGTTAGGTTTAGATTTGGGGTTAGGGGTTGGGGTTTAGGGGTTGGGGTTAGGTTTAGATTTGGGTTTAGGGGTTGGGGTTAGGGGCTGGGGTTAGAGATTGGGGTTAGGTTTAGATTTGGGGTTAGGGGTTGGGGTTAGGGTTTGGGGTTAGGGATTGGGGTTAGGTTTAGATTTGGGGTTAGGGGTTGGGGTTTAGGCGTTGGGGTTAGGTTTAGATTTGGGGTTAGGGGTTGGGGTTAGGGTTTGGGGTTAGGGATTGGGGTTAGGTTTAGATTTGGGGTTAGGGGTTGGGGTTTAGGGGTTGGGGTTAGGTTTAGATTTGGGGTTAGGGGTTGGGGTTAGGGATTGGGGTTAGGTTTAGATTTGGGGTTAGGTTTAGATTTGGGGTTGGGGGTTTCGGTCAGGTTTCGATTTGGGTTTCGGTTTAGATTTGGGGTTAGGCTTAGATTTGGGTTAGGTTTAGATTTGGGGTTAGGGGTTGGAGTTAGGGGTTCGGGTTAGGTGTAGATTTGGGTTTAGGGGTTGGGGTTAGGTTTAGATTTGGGGTTAGGAGTTGGGGTTTAGGGGTTGGGGTTAGGTTTAGATTTGGGGTTAGGGTTTGGGCTTAGGGCTTGGGGTTAGGTTTAGATTTGGGGTTAGGTTTAGATTTGGGGTTGGGGGTTGGGGTTAGGGGTTGGGGTTAGGGATTGGGGTTAGATTTAGATTTGGGGTTAGGGGTTGGGGTTCGGTTTAGATTTGGAGTTTGGTTTAGATTTGGGGTTAGGTTTTGGGGTTAGGGATTGGGGTTAGGTTTAGATTTGGGGTTAGGGGTTGGGGTTCGGTTTAGATTTGGGGTTAGGTTTAGATTTGGGGTTAGGGGTTGGGGTTAGGGGTTGAGGTTAGGTTTAGATTTGGGGTTAGGGGTTGGGGTAGGGATTGGGGTTAGGTTTAGATTTAGGGTTAGGTTTAGATTTGGGGTTGGGGGTTGGGGTTAGGGGTTGGGGATAGGGATTGGGGTTAGGTTTAGATTTGGGGTTAGGGGTTGGGGTTTAGGGGTTGGGGTTAGGTTTAGATTTGGGGTTAGGGTTTGGGGTTAGGGCTTGGGGTTAGGTTTAGATTTGGGGTTAGGGGTTGGGGTTAGGGTTTGGGGTTAGGGATTGGGGTTAGGTTTAGATTTGGGTTTAGGGGTTGGGGTTTAGGGGTTGGGGTTAGGTTTAGATTTGGGGTTAGGGGTTGGGGTTAGGGATTGGGGTTAGGTTTAGATTTGGGGTTAGGTTTAGATTTGGGGTTGGGGGTTTCGGTCAGGTTTCAGTTTGGGTTTCGGTTTAGATTTGGGGTTAGGCTTAGATTTGGGGTTAGGTTTAGATTTGGGGTTAGGGGTTGGGGTTAGGTGTAGATTTGGGTTTAGGGGTTGGGGTTAGGGGTTGGGGTTAGGGATTGGGGTTAGGTTTAGATTTGGGGTTATGGGTTGGGGTTAGGGTTTGGGGTTAGGGATTGGGGTTAGGTTTAGATTTGGGGATAGGGGTTGGGGTTTAGGGGTTGGGGTTGGGTTTAGATTTGGGGTTAGGGTTTGGGGTTAGGGATTGGGGTTAGGTTTATATTTGGGGTTAGGTTTAGATTTGGGGTTGGGGGTTGGGGTTAGGGGTTGGGGTTAGGGATTGGGGTTAGGCTTAGATTTGGGGTTATGGGTTGGGGTTAGGGTTTGGGGTTAGGGATTGGGGTTAGGTTTAGATTTGGGGATAGGGGTTGGGGTTTAGGGGTTGGGGTTGGGTTTAGATTTGGGTTTAGGGGTTGGGGTTAGGGGTTGGGGTTAGGGATTGGGGTTAGGTTTAGATTTGGGGTTATGGGTTGGGGTTAGGGTTTGGGGTTAGGGATTGGGGTTAGGTTTAGATTTGGGGATAGGGGTTGGGGTTTAGGGGTTGGGGTTATGTTTAGATTTGGGTTTAGGGGTTGGGGTTAGGGTTTGGGGTTAGGGATTGGGGTTAGTTTTAGATTTGGGGTTACGGGTTGGGGTTTAGGGGTTGGGGTTAGGTTTAGATTTGGGTTTAGGGGTTGGGGTTAGGGGTTGGGGTTAGGGATTGGGGTTAGGTTTAGATTTGGGGTTATGGGTTGGGGTTAGGGTTTGGGGTTAGGGATTGGGGTTAGGTTTAGATTTGGGGATAGGGGTTGGGGTTTAGGGGTTGGGGTTAGGTTTAGATTTGGGTTTAGGGGTTGGGGTTAGGGTTTGGGGTTAGGGATTGGGGTTAGTTTTAGATTTGGGGTTAGGGGTTGGGGTTAGGGGTTGGGGTTAGGTTTAGATTTGGGTTTAGGGGTTGGGGTTTAGGGGTTGGGGTTAGGTTTAGATTTGGGTTTAGGGGTTGGGGTTAGGGGTTGGGGTTAGGGATTGGGGTTAGGTTTAGATTTGGGGTTATGGGTTGGGGTTAGGGTTTGGGGTTAGGGATTGGGGTTAGGTTTAGATTTGGGGATAGGGGTTGGGGTTTAGGGGTTGGGGTTGGGTTTAGATTTGGGGTTAGGGTTTGGGGTTAGGGATTGGGGTTAGGCTTAGATTTGGGGTTAGGTTTAGATTTGGGGTTAGGGTTTGGGGTTAGGGGTTGGGGTTAGGTTTAGATTTGGGGTTAGGGGTTGGGGTTTAGGGGTTGGGGTTAGGTTTAGATTTGGGGTTAGGGGTTGGGGTTAGGGTTTGGGGTTAGGGATTGGGGTTAGGTTTAGATTTGGGGTTAGGGGTTGGGGTTAGGGTTTGGGGTTAGGGATTGGGGTTAGGTTTAAATTTGGGGTTAGGGGTTGGGGTTAGGTTTAGATTTGGGGTTAGGGGTTGGGGTTAGGGTTTGGGGTTAGGGATTGGGGTTAGGTTTAGATTTGGGGTTAGGGGTTGGGGTTAGGTTTAGATTTGGGGTTAGGGGTTGGGGTTTAGGGGTTGGGGTTAGGTTTAGATTTGGGTTTAGGGGTTGGGGTTAGGGGTTGAGGTTAGGGATTGGGGTTAGGTTTAGATTTGGGGTTAGGGGTTGGGGTTAGGGTTTGGGATTAGGGATTGGGGTTAGGTTTAGATTTGGGGTTAGGGGTTGGGGTTTAGGGGTTGGGGTTAGGTTTAGATTTGGGGTTAGGGGTTGGGGTTAGGGATTGGGGTTAGGTTTAGATTTGGGGTTAGGGGTTGGGGTTAGGGGTTGGGGTTAGGTTTAGATTTGGGGTTAGGAGTTGGGGTTTAGGGGTTGGGGTTAGGTTTAGATTTGGGGTTAGGGTTTGGGGTTAGGGATTGGGGTTAGGTTTAGATTTGGGGTTAGGTTTAGATTTGGGGTTAGGGGTTGGGGTTATGGGTTGGGGTTAGGGGTTGGGGCTAGGGGTTGAGGTTAGGTTTAGATTTGGGGTTAGGGGTTGGGGTTAGGGGTTGGGGTTAGGTTTAGATTTGGGGTTAGGTTTAGATTTGGGGTTAGGGGTTGGGGTTAGGGGTTGGGGTTAGGGGTTGGGGTTAGGGGTTGGGGTTAGGGGTTGAGGTTAGGTTTAGATTTGGGGTTAGGGGTTGGGGTTAGGGGTTGGGGTTAGGTTTAGATTTGGGGTTAGGGGTTGGGGTTTAGGGGTTGGGGTTCGGTTTAGATTTGGGGTTAGGGTTTGGGGTTAGGGATTGGGGTTAGGTTTAGATTTGGGTTTAGGGGTTGGGGTTAGGGTTTGGGGTTAGGGATTGGGGTTAGGTTCAGATTTGGGGTTAGGGTTTTGGGTTAGGTTTAGATTTGGGGTTAGGGGTTGGGGTTTAGGGGTTGGGGTTAGGTTTAGATTTGGGTTTAGGGGTTGGGGTTAGGGGTTGGGGTTAGGGATTGGGGTTAGGTTTAGATTTGGGGTTAGGGGTTGGGGTTAGGGTTTGGGGTTAGGGATTGGGGTTAGGTTTAGATTTGTGGTTAGGGGTTGGGGTTAGGGTTTGGGGTTAGGGATTGGGGTTAGGTTTAGATTTGGGGTTAGGGGTTGGGGTTAGGGGTTCGGGTTAGGTTTAGATTTGGGGTTAGGGGTTGGGGTTAGGGTTTGGGGTTAGGGATTGGGGTTAGGTTTAGATTTGGGGTTAGGGGTTGGGGATTAGGGGTTGGGGTTAGGTTTAGATTTGGGGTTAGGGTTTGGGGTTAGGTATTGGGGTTAGGGATTAGGGTTAGATTTAGATTTGGAGTTAGGGGTTGGGGTTAGGTTTAGATTTGGGGTTAGGTTTAGATTTGGGGTTAGGGGCTGGGGTTAGGGGTTGAGGTTAGGTTTAGATTTGGGGTTAGGGGTTGGGGTTAGGGGTTGGGGTTAGGTTTAGATTTGGGGTTAGGGGTTAGGGTTTAGGGGTTGGGGTTAGGTTTAGATTTGGGGTTAGGGTTTGGGGTTTAGGGGTTGGGGTTAGGTTTAGATTTGGGGTTAGGTGTTGGGGTTAGGGTTTGGGGTTAGGGATTGGGGTTAGGTTTAGATTTGGGGTTAGGGGTTGGGGTTAGGTTTAGATTTGGGGTTAGTGGTTGGGGTTTAGGGGTTGGGGTTAGGTTTAGATTTGGGTTTAGGGGTTGGGGTTAGGGGCTGGGATTAGGGATTGGGGTTAGGTTTAGATTTGGGGTTAGGGGTTGGGGTTAGGGTTTGGGCTTAGGGATTGGGGTTAGGTTTAGATTTGGGGTTAGGGGTTGGGGTTTAGGGGTTGGGGTTAGGTTTAGATTTGGGGTTAGGGGTTGGGGTTAGGGATTGGGGTTAGGTTTAGATTTGGTGTTAGGTTTAGATTTGGGGTTGGGGGTTTCGGTCAGGTTTCGATTTGGGTTTCGGTTTAGATTTGGGGTTAGGCTTAGATTTGGGGTTAGGTTTAGATTTGGGGTTAGGGGTTGGAGTTAGGGGTTCGGGTTAGGTGTAGATTTGGGTTTAGGGGTTGGGGTTAGGTTTAGATTTGGGGTTAGGAGTTGGGGTTTAGGGGTTGGGGTTAGGTTTAGATTTGGGGTTAGGGTTTTGGGTTAGGGATTGGGGTTAGGTTCAGATTTGGGGTTAGGTTTACATTTGGGGTTGGGGGTTGGGGTTTAGGGGTTGGGGTTAGGTTTAGATTTGGGGTTGGGGGTTGGGGTTAGGGTTTGGGGTTAGGTTTAGATTTGGGGTTAGGGGTTGGGGTTAGGGTTTGGGGTTAGGCTTAGATTTGGGGTTAGGGGTTGGGGTTTAGGGGTTGGGGTTAGGTTTAGATTTGGGGTTAGGGGTTGTGGTTAGGGATTGGGGTTAGGTTTAGATTTGGGGTTAGGGGTTGGGGTTGGGGTTAGGTTTTGGGGTTAGGGATTGGGGTTAGGTTTAGATTTGGGGTTAGGGGTTGGGGTTAGGTTTAGATTTGGGGTTAGGGGTTGGGGTTTAGGGGTTAGGGTTAAGTTTAGATTTGGGTTTAGGGGTTGGGGTTAGGGGTTGGGGTTAGGGATTGGGGTTAGGTTTAGATTTGGGATTAGGGGTTGGGGTTAGGGTTTGGGGTTAGGGATTGGGGTTAGGTTTAGATTTGGGGTTAGGGGTTGGGGTTTAGGGGTTGGGGTTAGGTTTAGATTTGGGGTTAGGGGTTGGGGTTAGGGTTTGGGGTTAGGTTTAGATTTGGGGTTAGGGGTTGGGGTTAGGGTTTGGGGTTAGGCTTAGATTTGGGGTTAGGTTTATATTTGGGGTTAGGGTTTGGGGTTAGGGATTGGGGTTAGGTTTAGATTTGGGGTTAGGGGTTCGGGTTTAGGGGTTGGAGTTAGGTTTAGATTTGGGGTCAGGGGTTGGGGTTTAGGGGTTGGGGTTAGGTTTAGATTTGGGGTTAGGGTTTGGGGTTAGGGATTGGGGTTAGGTTTAGATTTGGGGTTAGGTTTAGATTTGGGGTTGGGGGTTGGGGTTTAGGGGTTGGGGTTAGGTTTAGATTTGGGGTTAGGGGTTGGGGTTAGGGGTTGGGGTTAGGGATTGGGGTTAGGTTTAGATTTGGGGTTAGGGGTTGGGGTTAGGTTTAGATTTGGGGTTAGGGGTTGGGGTTAGGGGCTGGGGTTAGAGATTGGGGTTAGGTTTAGATTTGGGGTTAGGGGTTGGGGTTAGGGTTTGGGGTTAGGGATTGGGGTTAGGTTTAGATTTGGGGTTAGGGGTTGGGGTTTAGGGGTTGGGGTTAGGTTTAGATTTGGGGTTAGGGGTTGGGGTTAGGGTTTGGGGTTAGGGATTGGGGTTAGGTTTAGATTTGGGGTTAGGGGTTGGGGTTTAGGGGTTGGGGTTAGGTTTAGATTTGGGGTTAGGGTTTGGGGTTAGGGATTGGGGTTAGGTTTAGATTTGGGCTTAGGTTTAGATTTGAGGTTGGGGGTTTCGGTCAGGTTTCGATTTGGGTTTCGGTTTAGATTTGGGGTTAGGCTTAGATTTGGGTTAGGTTTAGATTTGGGGTTAGGGGTTGGAGTTAGGGGTTCGGGTTAGGTGTAGATTTGGGTTTAGGGGTTGGGGTTAGGTTTAGATTTGGGGTTAGGAGTTGGGGTTTAGGGGTTGGGGTTAGGTTTAGATTTGGGGTTAGGGTTTGGGCTTAGGGATTGGGGTTAGGTTCAGATTTGGGGTTAGGTTTACATTTGGGGTTGGGGGTTGGGGTTTAGGGGTTGGGGTTAGGTTTAGATTTGGGGTTGGGGGTTGGGGTTAGGGTTTGGGGTTAGGTTTAGATTTGGGGTTAGGGGTTGGGGTTAGGGTTTGGGGTTAGGCTTAGATTTGGGGTTAGGGGTTGGGGTTTAGGGGTTGGGGTTAGGTTTAGATTTGGGGTTAGGGGTTGTGGTTAGGGATTGGGGTTAGGTTTAGATTTGGGGTTAGGGGTTGGGGTTAGGGTTTGGGGTTAGGGATTGGGGTTAGGTTTAGATTTGGGGTTAGGGGTTGGGGTTAGGTTTAGATTTGGGGTTAGGGGTTGGGGTTTAGGGGTTAGGGTTAAGTTTAGATTTGGGTTTAGGGGTTGGGGTTAGGGGTTGGGGTTAGGGATTGGGGTTAGGTTTAGATTTGGGATTAGGGGTTGGGGTTAGGGTTTGGGGTTAGGGATTGGGGTTAGGTTTAGATTTGGGGTTAGGGGTTGGGGTTTAGGGGTTGGGGTTAGGTTTAGATTTGGGGTTAGGGGTTGGGGTTAGGGTTTGGGGTTAGGTTTAGATTTGGGGTTAGGGGTTGGGGTTAGGGTTTGGGGTTAGGCTTAGATTTGGGGTTAGGTTTATATTTGGGGTTAGGGTTTGGGGTTAGGGATTGGGGTTAGGTTTAGATTTGGGGTTAGGGGTTGGGGTTTAGGGGTTGGAGTTAGGTTTAGATTTGGGGTCAGGGGTTGGGGTTTAGGGGTTGGGGTTAGGTTTAGATTTGGGGTTAGGGTTTGGGGTTAGGGATTGGGGTTAGGTTTAGATTTGGGGTTAGGTTTAGATTTGGGGTTGGGGGTTGGGGTTTAGGGGTTGGGGTTAGGTTTAGATTTGGGGTTAGGGGTTGGGGTTAGGGGTTGGGGTTAGGGATTGGGGTTAGGTTTAGATTTGGGGTTAGGGGTTGGGGTTAGGTTTAGATTTGGGGTTAGGGGTTGGGGTTAGGGGCTGGGGTTAGAGATTGGGGTTAGGTTTAGATTTGGGGTTAGGGGTTGGGGTTAGGGTTTGGGGTTAGGGATTGGGGTTAGGTTTAGATTTGGGGTTAGGGGTTGGGGTTTAGGGGTTGGGGTTAGGTTTAGATTTGGGTTTAGGGGTTGGGGTTAGGGTTTGGGGTTAAAGATTGGGGTTAGGTTTAGATTTGGGGTTAGGGGTTGGGGTTTAGGGGTTGGGGTTAGGTTTAGATTTGGGGTTAGGGTTTGGGGTTAGGGATTGGGGTTAGGTTTAGATTTGGGCTTAGGTTTAGATTTGAGGTTGGGGGTTTCGGTCAGGTTTCGATTTGGGTTTCGGTTTAGATTTGGGGTTAGGCTTAGATTTGGGTTAGGTTTAGATTTGGGGTTAGGGGTTGGAGTTAGGGGTTCGGGTTAGGTGTAGATTTGGGTTTAGGGGTTGGGGTTAGGTTTAGATTTGGGGTTAGGAGTTGGGGTTTAGGGGTTGGGGTTAGGTTTAGATTTGGGTTTAGGGTTTGGGCTTAGGGCTTGGGGTTATGTTTAGATTTGGGGTTAGGTTTAGATTTGGGGTTGGGGGTTGGGGTTAGGGGTTGGGGTTAGGGATTGGGGTTAGATTTAGATTTGGGGTTAGGGGTTGGGGTTCGATTTAGATTTGGAGTTTGGTTTAGATTTGGGGTTAGGTTTTGGGGTTAGGGATTGGGGTTAGGTTTAGATTTGGGGTTAGGGGTTGGGGTTCGGTTTAGATTTGGGGTTAGGTTTAGATTTGGGGTTAGGGGTTGGGGTTAGGGGTTGGGGTTAGGGGTTGGGGTTAGGGGTTGAGGTTAGGTTTAGATTTGGGGTTAGGGGTTGGGGTAGGGATTGGGGTTAGGTTTAGATTTGGGGTTAGGTTTAGATTTGGGGTTGGGGGTTGGGGTTAGGGGTTGGGGATAGGGATTGGGGTTAGGTTTAGATTTGGGTTTAGGGGTTGGGGTTTAGGGGTTGGGGTTAGGTTTAGATTTGGGGTTAGGGTTTGGGGTTAGGGCTTGGGGTTAGGTTTAGATTTGGGGTTAGGGGTTGGGGTTAGGGTTTGGGGTTAGGGATTGGGGTTAGGTTTAGATTTGGGGTTAGGGGTTGGGGTTTAGGGGTTGGGGTTAGGTTTAGATTTGGGGTTAGGGGTTGGGGTTAGGGATTGGGGTTAGGTTTAGATTTGGGGTTAGGTTTAGATTTGGGGTTGGGGGTTTCGGTCAGGTTTCAGTTTGGGTTTCGGTTTAGATTTGGGGTTAGGCTTAGATTTGGGGTTAGGTTTAGATTTGGGGTTAGGGGTTGGGGTTAGGTGTAGATTTGGGGTTAGGAGTTGGGGTTTAGGGGTTGGGGTTAGGTTTAGATTTGGGGTTAGGGCTTGGGGTTAGGGATTGGGGTTAGGTTTAGCTTTGGGGTTAGGTTTAGATTTGGGGTTGGGGGTTGGGGTTAGGGTTTGGGGTTAGGGATTGGGGTTAGGCTTAGATTTGGGGTTAGGTTTAGATTTGTGGTTAGGGTTTGGGGTTAGGGCTTGAGGTTAGGTTTAGATTTGGGGTTAGGGGTTGGGGTTTAGGGGTTGGGGTTAGGTTTAGATTTGGGGTTAGGGGTTGGGGTTAGGGGTTGGGGTTAGGTTTAGATTTGGGGTTAGGGGTTGGGGTTAGGGTTTGGGGTTAGGGATTGGGGTTAGGTTTAGATTTGGGGTTAGGGGTTGGGGTTAGGTTTAGATTTGGGGTTAGGGGTTGGGTTTTAGGGGTTGGGGTTAAGTTTAGATTTGGGTTTAGGGGTTGGGGTTAGGGGTTGGGGTTAGGGATTGGGGTTAGGTTTAGATTTGGGGTTAGGGGTTGGGGTTAGGGGTTGGGGTTAGGGATTGGGGTTAGGTTTAGATTTGGGGTTAGGGGTTGGGGTTTAGGGGTTGGGGTTAGGTTTAGATTTGGGGTTGGGGGTTGGGGTTAGGGTTTGGGGTTAGGTTTAGATTTGGGGTTAGGGTTTGGGGTTAGGGTTTGGTGTTAGGCTTAGATTTGGGGTTAGGTTTAGATTTGGGGTTAGGGTTTGGGGTTAGGGATTGGGGTTAGGTTTAGATTTGGGGTTAGGGGTTGGGGTTTAGGGGTTGGAGTTAGGTTTAGATTTGGGGTCAGGGGTTGGGGTTTAGGGGTTGGGGTTAGGTTTAGATTTGGGGTTAGGGTTTGGGGTTAGGGATTGGGGTTAGGTTTAGATTTGGGGTTAGGTTTAGATTTGGGGTTGGGGGTTGGGGTTTAGGGGTTGGGGTTAGGTTTAGATTTGCGGTTAGGGGTTGGGGTTAGGGGTTGGGGTTAGGGATTGGGGTTAGGTTTAGATTTGGGTTTAGGGGTTGGCGTTAGGTTTAGATTTGGGGTTAGGGGTTGGGGTTTAGGGGTTGGGGTTAGGTTTAGATTTGGGTTTAGGGGTTGGGGTTAGGGGCTGGGGTTAGGGATTGGGGTTAGGTTTAGATTTGGGGTTAGGGGTTGGGGTTAGGGTTTGGGGTTAAGGATTGGGGTTAGGTTTAGATTTGGGGTTAGGGGTTGGGGTTTAGGGGTTGGGGTTAGGTTTAGATTTGGGTTCAGGGGTTGGGGTTAGGGTTTGGGGTTAGGGATTGGGGTTAGGTTTAGATTTGAGGTTAGGGGTTGGGGTTTAGGGGTTGGGGTTAGGTTTAGATTTGGGGTTAGGGTTTGGGGTTAGGGATTGGGGTTAGGTTTAGATTTGGGGTTAGGTTTAGATTTGGGGTTGGGGGTTTCGGTCAGGTTTCGATTTGGGTTTCGGTTTAGATTTGGGGTTAGGCTTAGATTTGGGTTAGGTTTAGATTTGGGGTTAGGGGTTGGAGTTAGGGGTTCGGGTTAGGTGTAGATTTGGGTTTAGGGGTTGGGGTTAGGTTTAGATTTGGGGTTAGGAGTTGGGGTTTAGGGGTTGGGGTTAGGTTTAGATTTAGGGTTAGGGTTTGGGGTTAGGGATTGGGGTTAGGTTTAGATTTGGGGTTAGGTTTAGATTTGGGGTTGGGGGTTGGGGTTAGGGGTTGGGGTTAGGGATTGGGGTTAGATTTAGATTTGGGGTTAGGGGTTGGGGTTCGGTTTAGATTTGGAGTTTGGTTTAGATTTGGGGTTAGGGGTTGGGGTTCGGTTTAGATTTGGGGTTAGGTTTAGATTTGGGGTTAGGGGTTGGGGTTAGGGGTTGGGGTTAGGGGTTGGGGTTAGGGGTTGAGGTTAGGTTTAGATTTGGGGTTAGGGTTTGGTGTTAGGGATTGGGGTTAGGTTTAGATTTGGGGTTAGGTTTAGATTTGGGGTTGGGGGTTGGGGTTAGGGGTTGGGGATAGGGATTGGGATTAGGTTTAGATTTGGGGTTAGGGGTTGGGGTTTAGGGGTTGGGGTTAGGTTTAGATTTGGGGTTAGGGTTTGCGGTTAGGGCTTGGGGTTAGGTTTAGATTTGGGGTTAGGGGTTGGGGTTAGGGTTTGGGGTTAGGGATTGGGGTTAGGTTTAGATTTGGGGTTAGGGGTTGGGGTTTAGGGGTTGGGGTTAGGTTTAGATTTGGGGTTAGGGGTTGGGGTTAGGGATTGGGGTTAGGTTTAGATTTGGGGTTAGGTTTAGATTTGGGGTTGGGGGTTTCGGTCAGGTTTCAGTTTGGGTTTCGGTTTAGATTTGGGGTTAGGCTTAGATTTGGGGTTAGGTTTAGATTTGGGGTTAGGGGTTGGGGTTAGGTTTAGATTTGGGGTTAGGAGTTGGGGTTTAGGGGTTGGGGTTAGGTTTAGATTTGGGGTTAGGGGTTGGGGTTAGGGATTGGGGTTAGGTTTAGATTTGGGGTTAGGTTTAGATTTGGGGTTGGGGGTTGGGGTTAGGGTTTGGGGTTAGGGACTGGGGTTAGGCTTAGATTTGGGGTTAGGTTTAGATTTGTGGTTAGGGTTTGGGGTTAGGGCTTGAGGTTATGTTTAGATTTGGGGTTAGGGGTTGGGGTTTAGGGGTTGGGGTTAGGTTTAGATTTGGGGTTAGGGGTTGGGGTTAGGGATTGGGGTTAGGTTTAGATTTGGGGTTAGGGGTTGGGGTTAGGGTTTGGGGTTAGGGATTGGGGTTAGGTTTAGATTTGGGGTTAGGTGTTGGGGTTAGGTTTAGATTTGGGTTTAGGGGTTGGGTTTTAAAGGTTGGGGTTAAGTTTAGATTTGGGTTTAGGGGTTGGGGTTAGGGGTTGGGGTTAGGGATCGGGGTTAGGTTTAGATTTGGGGTTAGGGGTTGGGGTTAGGGTTTGGGGTTAGGGATTGGGGTTACGTTTAGATTTGGGGTTAGGGGTTGGGGTTTAGGGGTTGGGGTTAGGTTTAGATTTGGGGTTAGGGGTTGGGGTTAGGGATTGGGGTTAGGTTTAGATTTGGGGTTAGGGGTTGGGGTTAGGGTTTGGGGTTAGGGATTGGGGTTAGGTTTAGATTTGGGGTTAGGGGTTGGGGTTTAGCGGTTGGGGTTAGGTTTAGATTTGGGGTTAGGGTTTGGGGTTAGGGATTGGGGTTAGGTTTAGATTTGGGGTTAGGGGTTGTGGATAGGGTTTCGGGTTAGGGATTGGGGTTAGGTTTAGATTTGGAGTTAGGGGTTGGGGTTAGGTTTAGATTTGGGGTTAGGTTTAGATTTGGGGTTAGGGGTTGGGGTTAGGGGTTGGGGTTAGGGGTTGGGGTTAGGGTTGAGGTTAGGTTTAGATTTGGGGTTAGGGGTTAGGGGTTGGGGTTAGGTTTAGATTTGAGGTTAGGGGTTGGGGTTTAGGGGTTGGGGTTAGGTTTAGATTTGGGGTTAGGGGTTGGGGTTCGGTTTAGATTTGGGGTTAGGTTTAGATTTGGGGTTAGGGTTTGGGGTTAAGGATTGGGGTTAGGTTTACATTTGGGGTTAGGGGTCGGGGTTCGGTTTAGATTTGGCGTTAGGTTTAGATTTGGGGTTAGGGGTTGGGGTTAGGGGTTGGGGTTAGGGGTTGGGGTTAGGGGTTCAGGTTAGGTTTAGATTTGGGGTTAGGGTTTGGGGTTAGGGATTGGGGTTAGGTTTAGATTTGGGGTTAGGTTTAGATTTGGGGTTAGGAGTTGGGGTTTAGGGGTTGGGGTTAGGTTTAGATTTGGGGTTAGGGTTTGGGGTTAGGGATTGGGGTTAGGTTTATATTTGGGGTTGGGGGTTGGGGTTAGGGGTTGGGGTTAGGTTTAGATTTGGGGTTAGGTTTAGATTTGGGGTTAGGGTTTGGGGTTAGGGATTGGGGTTAGGTTTAGATTTGGGGTTAGGGGTTGGGGTTTAGGGGTTGGGGTTAGGTTTAGATTTGGGGTTAGGGTTTGGGGTTAGGGATTGGGGTTAGGTTTAGATTTGGGGTTAGGTTTAGATTTGGGGTTGGGGGTTGGGGTTTAGGGGTTGGGGTTAGGTTTAGATTTGGGGTTAGGGGTTGGGGTTAGGGGTTGGGGTTAGGGCTTGGGGTTAGGTTTAGATTTGGGGTTAGGGGTTGGGGTTAGGTTTTGGGGTTAGGGATTGGGGTTAGGTTTAGATTTGGGGTTAGGGGTTGGGGTTTAGGGGTTGGGGTTAGGTTTAGATTTGGGGTTAGGGTTTGGGGTTAGGGATTGGGGTTAGGTTTAGATTTGGGGTTAGGTTTAGATTTGGGGTTGGGGGTTTCGGTCAGGTTTCAGTTTGGGTTTCGGTTTAGATTTGGGGTTAGGCTTAGATTTGGGGTTAGGTTTAGATTTGGGGTTAGGGGTTGGGGTTAGGTTTAGATTTGGGGTTAGGAGTTGGGGTTTAGGGGTTGGGGTTAGGTTTAGATTTGGGGTTAGGGCTTGGGGTTAGGGATTGGGGTTAGGTTTAGATTTGGGGTTAGGTTTAGATTTGGGGTTGGGGGTTGGGGTTAGGGTTTGGGGTTAGGGATTGGGGTTAGGCTTAGATTTGGGGTTAGGTTTAGATTTGGGTTTAGGGTTTGGGGTTAGGGCTTGAGGTTACGTTTAGATTTGGGGTTAGGGGTTGGGGTTTAGGGGTTGGGGTTAGGTTTAGATTTGGGGTTAGGGGTTGGGGTTAGGGATTGGGGTTAGGTTTAGATTTGGGATTAGGGGTTGGGGTTAGGGGTTGGGGTTAGGGGTTGGGGTTAGGAGTTGAGGTTAGGTTTAGAGTTGGGGTTAGGGTTTGGGGTTAGGGATTGGGGTTAGGTTTAGATTTGGGGTTAGGTTTAGATTTGGGGTTGGGGGTTGGGGTTAGGGGTTGGGGATAGGGATTGGGGTTAGGTTTAGATTTGGGGTTAGGGGTTGGGGTTTAGGGGTTGGGGTTAGGTTTAGATTTGGGGTTAGGGTTTGGGGTTAGGGCTTGGGGTTAGGTTTAGATTTGGGGTTAGGGGTTGGGGTTAGGGTTTGGGGTTAGGGATTGGGGTTAGGTTTAGATTTGGGGTTAGGGGTTGGGGTTTAGGGGTTGGGGTTAGGTTTAGATTTGGGGTTAGGGGTTGGGGTTAGGGATTGGGGTTAGGTTTAGATTTGGGGTTAGGTTTAGATTTAAGGTTGGGGGTTTCGGTCAGGTTTCAGTTTGGGTTTCGGTTTAGATTTGGGGTTAGGCTTAGATTTGGGGTTAGGTTTAGATTTGGGTTTAGGGGTTGGGGTTAGGTTTAGATTTGGGGTTAGGAGTTGGGGTTTAGGGGTTGGGGTTAGGTTTAGATTTGGGGTTAGGGCTTGGGGTTACGGATTGGGGTTAGGTTTAGATTTGGGTTTAGGTTTAGATGTGGGGTTGGGGGTTGGGGTTAGGGTTTGGGGTTAGGGATTGGGGTTAGGCTTAGATTTGGGGTTAGGTTTAGATTTGTGGTTAGGGTTTGGGGTTAGGGCTTGAGGTTAGGTTTAGATTTGGGGTTAGGGGTTGGGGTTTAGGGGTTGGGGTAAGGTTTAGATTTGGGGTTAGGGGTTGGGGTTAGGATTGGGGTTTAGTTTAGATTTGGGGTTAGGGGTTGGGGTTAGGGTTTGGGGTTAGGGATTGGGGTTAGGTTTAGATTTGGGGATAGGGGTTGGGGTTAGGTTTAGATTTGGGGTTAGGTGTTGGGGTTTAGGGGTTGGGGTTAAGTTTAGATTTGGGTTTAGGGGTTGGGGTTAGGGGTTGGGGTTAGGGATTGGGGTTAGGTTTAGATTTGGGGTTAGGGGTTGGGGTTAGGGTTTGGGGTTAGGGATTGGGGTTAGGTTTAGATTTGGGGTTAGGGGTTGGGGTTTAGGGGTTGGGGTTAGGTTTAGATTTGGGGTTAGGGGTTGGGGTTAGGGATTGGGGTTAGGTTTAGATTTGGGGTTAGGGGTTGGGTTTAGGGATTGGGGTTAGGTTTAGATTTGGGGTTAGGGGTTGGGGTTAGGGTTTGGGGTTAGGGATTGGGGTTAGGTTTAGATTTGGGGTTAGGGGTTGGGGTTTAGCGGTTGGGGTTAGGTTTAGATTTGGGGTTAGGGTTTGGGGTTAGGGATTGGGGTTAGGTTTAGATTTGGGGTTAGGGGTTGTGGTTAGGGTTTGGGGTTAGGGATTGGGGTTAGGTTTAGATTTGGAGTTAGGGGTTGGGGTTAGGTTTAGATTTGGGGTTAGGTTTAGATTTGGGGTTAGTGGTTGGGGTTAGGGGTTGGGGTTAGGGGTTGGGGTTAGGGGTTGAGGTTAGGTTTAGATTTGGGGTTAGGGGTTAGGGGTTGGGGTTAGGTTTAGATTTGAGGTTCGGGGTTGGGGTTTAGGGGTTGGGGTTAGGTTTAGATTTGGGGTTAGGGGTTGGGGTTCGGTTTAGATTTGGGGTTAGGTTTAGATTTGGGGTTAGGGTTTGGGGTTAAGGATTGGGGTTAGGTTTACATTTGGGGTTAGGGGTCGGGGTTCGGTTTAGATTTGGCGTTAGGTTTAGATTTGGGGTTAGGGGTTGGGGTTAGGGGTTGGGGTTAGGGGTTGGGGTTAGGGGTTCAGGTTAGGTTTAGATTTGGGGTTAGGGTTTGGGGTTAGGGATTGGGGTTAGGTTTAGATTTGGGGTTAGGTTTAGATTTGGGGTTGGGGGTTGGGGTTAAAGGTTGGGGTTAGGGATTGGGGTTAGGTTTAGATTTGGGGATAGGGGTTGGGGTTAGGTTTAGATTTGGGGTTAGGTGTTGGGGTTTAGGGGTTGGGGTTAAGTTTAGATTTGGGTTTAGGGGTTGGGGTTAGGGGTTGGGGTTAGGGATTGGGGTTAGGTTTAGATTTGGGGTTAGGGGTTGGGGTTAGGGTTTGGGGTTAGGGATTGGGGTTAGGTTTAGATTTGGGGTTAGGGGTTGGGGTTTAGGGGTTGGGGTTAGGTTTAGATTTGGGGTTAGGGGTTGGGGTTAGGGATTGGGGTTAGGTTTAGATTTGGGGTTAGGGGTTGGGTTTAGGGATTGGGGTTAGGTTTAGATTTGGGGTTAGGGGTTGGGGTTAGGGTTTGGGGTTAGGGATTGGGGTTAGGTTTAGATTTGGGGTTAGGGGTTGGGGTTTAGCGGTTGGGGTTAGGTTTAGATTTGGGGTTAGGGTTTGGGGTTAGGGATTGGGGTTAGGTTTAGATTTGGGGTTAGGGGTTGTGGTTAGGGTTTGGGGTTAGGGATTGGGGTTAGGTTTAGATTTGGAGTTAGGGGTTGGGGTTAGGTTTAGATTTGGGGTTAGGTTTAGATTTGGGGTTAGGGGTTGGGGTTAGGGGTTGGGGTTAGGGGTTGGGGTTAGGGGTTGAGGTTAGGTTTAGATTTGGGGTTAGGGGTTAGGGGTTGGGGTTAGGTTTAGATTTGAGGTTCGGGGTTGGGGTTTAGGGGTTGGGGTTAGGTTTAGATTTGGGGTTAGGGGTTGGGGTTCGGTTTAGATTTGGGGTTAGGTTTAGATTTGGGGTTAGGGTTTGGGGTTAAGGATTGGGGTTAGGTTTACATTTGGGGTTAGGGGTCGGGGTTCGGTTTAGATTTGGCGTTAGGTTTAGATTTGGGGTTAGGGGTTGGGGTTAGGGGTTGGGGTTAGGGGTTGGGGTTAGGGGTTCAGGTTAGGTTTAGATTTGGGGTTAGGGTTTGGGGTTAGGGATTGGGGTTAGGTTTAGATTTGGGGTTAGGTTTAGATTTGGGGTTGGGGGTTTGGGTTAGGGGTTGGGGTTAGGTTTAGTTTTGGGGTTAGGAGTTGGGGTTTAGGGGTTGGGGTTAGGTTTAGATTTGGGGTTAGGGTTTGGGGTTAGGGATTGGGGTTAGGTTTAGATTTGGGGTTAGGGGTTGGGGTTTAGGGGTTGGGGTTAGGTTTAGATTTGGGGTTAGGGTTTGGGGTTAGGGCTTGGGGTTAGGTTTAGATTTGGGGTTAGGGGTTGGGGTTAGGGTTTGGGGTTAGGGATTGGGGTTAGGTTTAGATTTGGGGTTAGGGGTTGGGGTTTAGGGGTTGGGGTTAGGTTTAGATTTGGGGTTAGGGGTTGGGGTTAGGGATTGGGGTTAGGTTTAGATTTGGGGTTAGGTTTAGATTTGGGGTTGGGGGTTTCGGTCAGGTTTCAGTTTGGGTTTCGGTTTAGATTTGGGGTTAGGCTTAGATTTGGGGTTAGGTTTAGATTTGGGGTTAGGGGTTGGGGTAGGTTTAAATTTGGGGTTAGGAGTTGGGATTTAGGGGTTGGGGTTAGGTTTAGATTTGGGGTTAGGGCTTGGGGTTAGGGATTGGGGTTAGGTTTAGATTTGGGGTTAGCTTTAGATTTGGGGTTGGGGGTTGGGGTTAGGGTTTGGGGTTAGGGATTGGGGTTAGGCTTAGATTTGGGGTTAGGTTTAGATTTGTGGTTAGGGTTTGGGGTTAGGGCTTGAGGTTAGGTTTAGATTTGGGGTTAGGGGTTGGGGTTTAGGGGTTGGGGTTAGGTTTAGATTTGGGGTTAGGGGTTGGGGTTAGGGATTGGGGTTAGGTTTAGATTTGGGGTTAGGGGTTGGGGTTAGGGTTTGGGGTTAGGGATTGGGGTTAGGTTTAGATTTGGGGTTAGGGGTTGGGGTTAGGTTTAGATTTGGGGTTAGGGGTTGGGGTTTAGGGGTTGGGGTTAAGTTTAGATTTGGGTTTAGGGGTTGGGGTTAGGGGTTGGGGTTAGGGATTGGGGTTAGGTTTAGATTTGGGGTTAGGGGTTGGGGTTAGGGTTTGGGGTTAGGGATTGGGGTTAGGTTTAGATTTGGGGTTAGGGGTTGGGGTTTAGGGGTTGGGGTTAGGTTTAGATTTGGGGTTAGGGGTTGGGGTTAGGGATTGGGGTTAGGTTTAGATTTGGGTTTAGGGGTTGGGGTTAGGGTTTGGGGTTAGGGATTGGGGTTAGGTTTAGATTTGGGGTTAGGGGTTGGGGTTTAGCGGTTGGGGTTAGGTTTAGATTTGGGGTTAGAGTTTGGGGTTAGGGATTGGGGTTAGGTTTAGATTTGGGGTTAGGGGTTGTGGTTAGGTTTAGATTTGGGGTTAGGTTTAGATTTGGGGTTAGGGCTTGGGGTTAGGGGTTGGGGTTAGGGGTTGGGGTTAGGGGTTGAGGTTAGGTTTAGATTTGGGGTTAGGGGTTAGGGGTTGGGGTTAGGTTTAGATTTGAGGTTAGGGGTTGGGGTTTAGGGTTTGGGGTTAGGTTTAGATTTGGGGTTAGGGGTTGGGGTTCGGTTTAGATTTGGGGTTAGGTTTAGATTTGGGGTTAGGGTTTGGGGTTAAGGATTGGGGTTAGGTTTACATTTGGGGTTAGGGGTCGGGGTTCGGTTTAGATTTGGCGTTAGGTTTAGATTTGGGGTTAGGGGTTGGGGTTAGGGGTTGGCGTTAGGGGTTGGGGTTAGGGGTTCAGGTTAGGTTTAGATTTGGGGTTAGGGTTTGGGGTTAGGGATTGGGGTTAGGTTTAGATTTGGGGTTAGGTTTAGATTTGGGGTTGGGGGTTGGGGTTAGGGGTTGGGGTTAGGTTTAGATTTGGGGTTAGGAGTTGGGGTTTAGGGGTTGGGGTTAGGTTTAGATTTGGGGTTAGGGTTTGGGGTTTAGGGGTTGGGGTTAGGTTTAGATTTGTGGTTAGGAGTTGGGGTTTAGGGGTTGGGGTTAGGTTTATATTTGGGGTTGGGGGTTGGGGTTAGGGTTTGGGGTTAGGTTTAGATTTGGGGTTAGGGTTTGGGGTTAGGGTTTGGGGTTAGGCTTAGATTTGGGGTTAGGTTTAGATTTGGGGTTAGGGTTTGGGGTTAGGGATTGGGGTTAGGTTTATATTTGGGATTAGGGGTTGGGGTTTAGGGGTTGGAGTTAGGTTTAGATTTGGGGTCAGGGGTTGGGGTTTAGGGGTTGGGGTTAGGTTTAGATTTGGGGTTAGGTTTAGATTTGGGGTTGGGGGTTTCGGTCAGGTTTCGATTTGGGTTTCGGTTTAGATTTGGGGTTAGACTTAGATTTGGGTTAGGTTGAGATTTGGGGTTAGGGGTTGGGGTTAGGGGTTGGGGTTAGGTGTAGATTTGGGTTTAGGGGTTGGAGTTAGGTTTAGATTTGGGGTTAGGAGTTGGGGTTTAGGGGGTGGGGTTAGGTTTAGATTTGGGGTTAGGGTTTGGGGTTAGGGATTGGGGTTAGGTTTAGATTTGGGGTTAGGTTTAGACTTGGGGTTGGGGGTTGGGGTTAGGGGTTGGGGTTAGGTTTAGATTTGGGGTTAGGAGTTGGGGTTTAGGGGTTGGGGTTAGGTTTAGATTTGGGGTTAGGGTTTGGGGTTAGGGGTTGGGGTTAGGTTTAGATTTGGGGTTAGGGTTTGGGGTTAGGGATTGGGGTTAGGTTTAGATTTGGGGTTAGGGGTTGGGGTTTAGGGGTTGGAGTTAGGTTTAGATTTGGGGTCAGGAGTTGGGGTTTAGGGGTTGGGGTTAGGTTTAGATTTGGGGTTAGGGTTTGGGGTTAGGGATTGGGGTTAGGTTTAGATTTGGGGTTAGATTTAGATTTGGGGTTGGGGGTTGGGGTTTAGGGGTTGGGGTTAGGTTTAGATTTGGGGTTAGGGGTTGGGGTTAGGGGTTGGGGTTAGGGATTGGGGTTAGGTTTAGATTTGGGGTTAGGGGTTGGGGTTAGGGTTTGGGGTTAGGGATTGGGGTTAGGTTTAGATTTGGGGTTAGGGGTTGGGGTTTAGGGGTTGGGGTTAGGTTTAGATTTGGGGTTAGGGGTTGGGGTTAGGGATTGGGGTTAGGTTTAGATTTGGGGTTAGGTTTAGATTTGGGGTTGGGGGTTTCGGTCAGGTTTCAGTTTGGGTTTCGGTTTAGATTTGGGGTTAGGCGTAGATTTGGGGTTAGGTTTAGATTTGGGGTTAGGGGTTGGGGTTAGGTTTAGATTTGGGGTTAGGAGTTGGGGTTTAGGGCTTGGGGTTAGGTTTAGATTTGGGGTTAGGGCTTGGGGTTACGGATTGGGGTTAGGTTTAGATTTGGGGTTAGGTTTAGATTTGGGGTTGGGGGTTGGAGTTAGGGTTTGGGGTTAGGGATTGGGGTTAGGCTTAGATTTGGGGTTAGGTTTAGATTTGGGTTTAGGGTGTGGGGTTAGGGCTTGAGGTTACGTTTAGATTTGGGGTTAGGGGTTGGGGTTTAGGGGTTGGGGTTAGGTTTAGATTTGGGGTTAGGGGTTGGGGTTAGGGATTGGGGTTAGGTTTAGATTTGGGGTTAGGGGTTGGGGTTCGGTTTAGATTTGGGGTTAGGTTTAGATTTGGGGTTAGGGGTTGGGGTTAGGGGTTGGGGTTAGGGGTTGGGGTTAGGGGTTGAGGTTAGGTTTAGATTTGGGGTTAGGGTTTGGGGTTAGGGATTGGGGTTAGGTTTAGATTTGGGGTTAGGTTTAGATTTGGGGTTGGGGGTTGGGGTTAGGGGTTGGGGATAGGGATTGGGGTTAGGTTTAGATTTGGGGTTAGGGGTTGGGGTTTAGGGGTTGGGGTTAGGTTTAGATTTGGGGTTAGGGTTTGGGGTTAGGGCTTGGGGTTAGGTTTAGATTTGGGGTTAGGGGTTGGGGTTAGGGTTTGGGGTTAGGGATTGTGGTTAGGTTTAGATTTGGGGTTAGGGGTTGGGGTTTAGGGGTTGGGGTTAGGTTTAGATTTGGGGTTAGGGGTTGGGGTTAGGGATTGGGGTTAGGTTTAGATTTGGGGTTAGGTTTAGATTTGGGGTTGGGGGTTTCGGTCAGGTTTCAGTTTGGGTTTCGGTTTAGATTTGGGGTTAGGCTTAGATTTGGGGTTAGGTTTAGATTTGGGTTTAGGGGTTGGGGTTAGGTTTAGATTTGGGGTTAGGAGTTGGGGTTTAGGGGTTGGGGTTAGGTTTAGATTTGGGGTTAGGGCTTGGGGTTACGGATTGGGGTTAGGTTTAGATTTGGGGTTAGGTTTAGATGTGGGGTTGGGGGTTGGGGTTAGGGTTTGGGGTTAGGGATTGGGGTTAGGCTTAGATTTGGGGTTAGGTTTAGATTTGTGGTTAGGGTTTGGGGTTAGGGCTTGAGGTTAGGTTTAGATTTGGGGTTAGGGGTTGGGGTTTAGGGGTTGGGGTTAGGTTTAGATTTGGGGTTAGGGGTTGGGGTTAGGGATTGGGGTTTAATTTAGATTTGGGGTTAGGGGTTGGGGTTAGGGTTTGGGGTTAGGGATTGGGGTTAGGTTTAGATTTGGGGTTAGGGGTTGGGGTTAGGTTTAGATTTGGGGTTAGGGGTTGGGGTTTAGGGGTTGGGGTTAAGTTTAGATTTGGGTTTAGGGGTTGGGGTTAGGGGTTGGGGTTAGGGATTGGGGTTAGGTTTAGATTTGGGGATAGGGGTTGGGGTTAGGGTTTGGGGTTAGGGATTGGGGTTAGGTTTAGATTTGGGGTTAGGGGTTGGGGTTTAGGGGTTGGGGTTAGGTTTAGATTTGGGGTTAGGGGTTGGGGTTAGGGATTGGGGTTAGGTTTAGATTTGGGGTTAGGGGTTGGGTTTAGGGATTGGGGTTAGGTTTAGATTTGGGGTTAGGGGTTGGGGTTAGGGTTTGGGGTTAGGGATTGGGGTTAGGTTTAGATTTGGGGTTAGGGGTTGGGGTTTAGCGGTTGGGGTTAGGTTTAGATTTGGGGTTAGGGTTTGGGGTTAGGGATTGGGGTTAGGTTTAGATTTGGGGTTAGGGGTTGTGGTTAGGGTTTGGGGTTAGGGATTGGGGTTAGGTTTAGATTTGGAGTTAGGGGTTGGGGTTAGGTTTAGATTTGGGGTTAGGTTTAGATTTGGGTTTAGGGGTTGGGGTTAGGGGTTGGGGTTAGGGGTTGGGGTTAGGGGTTGAGGTTAGGTTTAGATTTGGGGTTAGGGGTTAGGGGTTGGGGTTAGGTTTAGATTTGAGGTTCGGGGTTGGGGTTTAGGGGTTGGGGTTAGGTTTAGATTTGGGGTTAGGGGTTGGGGTTCGGTTTAGATTTGGGGTTAGGGTTTGGGGTTAAGGATTGGGGTTAGGTTTACATTTGGGGTTAGGGGTCGGGGTTCGGTTTAGATTTGGCGTTAGGTTTAGATTTGGGGTTAGGGGTTGGGGTTAGGGGTTGGGGTTAGGGGTTGGGGTTAGGTTTAGATTTGGGGTTAGGAGTTGGGGTTTAGGGGTTGGGGTTAGGTTTAGATTTGGGGTTAGGGTTTGGGGTTAGGGATTGGGGTTAGGTTTAGATTTGGGGTTAGGGGTTGGGGTTTAGGGGTTGGGGTTAGGTTTAGATTTGGGGTTAGGGTTTGGGGTTAGGGCTTGGGGTTAGGTTTAGATTTGGGGTTGGGGTTGGGGTTAGGGTTTGGGGTTAGGGATTGGGGTTAGGTTTAGATTTGGGGTTAGGGGTTGGGGTTTAGGGGTTGGGGTTAGGTTTAGATTTGGGGTTAGGGGTTGGGGTTAGGGATTGGGGTTAGGTTTAGATTTGGGGTTAGGTTTAGATTTGGGGTTGGGGGTTTCGGTCAGGTTTCAGTTTGGGTTTCGGTTTAGATTTGGGGTTAGGCTTAGATTTGGGGTTAGGTTTAGATTTGGGGTTAGGGGTTGGGGTTAGGTTTAAATTTGGGGTTAGGAGTTGGGGTTTAGGGGTTGGGGTTAGGTTTAGATTTGGGGTTAGGGCTTGGGGTTAGGGATTGGGGTTAGGTTTAGATTTGGGGTTAGGTTTAGATTTGGGGTTGGGGGTTGGGGTTAGGGTTTGGGGTTAGGGATTGGGGTTAGGCTTAGATTTGGGGTTAGGTTTAGATTTGTGGTTAGGGTTTGGGGTTAGGGCTTGAGGTTAGGTTTAGATTTGGGGTTAGGGGTTGGGGTTTAGGGGTTGGGGTTAGGTTTAGATTTGGGGTTAATGGGTTGGGGTTAGGGATTGGGGTTAGGTTTAGATTTGGGGTTAGGGGTTGGGGTTAGGGTTTGGGGTTAGGGATTGGGGTTAGGTTTAGATTTGGGGTTAGGGGTTGGGGTTAGGTTTAGATTTGGGGTTAGGGGTTGGGGTTTAGGGGTTGGGGTTAAGTTTAGATTTGGGTTTAGGGGTTGGGGTTAGGGGTTGGGGTTAGGGATTGGGGTTAGGTTTAGATTTGGGGTTAGGGGTTGGGGTTAGGGTTTGGGGTTAGGGATTGGGGTTAGGTTTAGATTTGGGGTTAGGGGTTGGGGTTTAGGGGTTGGGGTTAGGTTTAGATTTGGGGTTAGGGGTTGGGGTTAGGGATTGGGGTTAGGTTTAGATTTGGGGTTAGGGGTTGGGGTTAGGGTTTGGGGTTAGGGATTGGGGTTAGGTTTAGATTTGGGGTTAGGGGTTGGGGTTTAGCGGTTGGGGTTAGGTTTAGATTTGGGGTTAGGGTTTGGGGTTAGGGATTGGGGTTAGGTTTAGATTTGGGGTTAGGGGTTGTGGTTAGGGTTTGGGGTTAGGGATTGGGGTTAGGTTTAGATTTGGAGTTAGGGGTTGGGGTTAGGTTTAGATTTGGGGTTAGGTTTAGATTTGGGGTTAGGGGTTGGGGTTAGGGGTTGGGGTTAGGGGTTGGGGTTAGGGGTTGAGGTTAGGTTTAGATTTGGGGTTAGGGGTTAGGGGTTGGGGTTAGGTTTAGATTTGAGGTTAGGGGTTGGGGTTTAGGGGTTGGGGTTAGGTTTAGATTTGGGGTTAGGGGTTGGGGTTTGGTTTAGATTTGGGGTTAGGTTTAGATTTGGGGTTAGGGTTTGGGGTTAAGGATTGGGGTTAGGTTTACATTTGGGGTTAGGGGTCGGGATTCGGTTTAGATTTGGCGTTAGGTTTAGATTTGGGGTTAGGGGTTGGGGTTAGGGGTTGGGGTTAGGGGTTGGGGTTAGGGGTTCAGGTTAGGTTTAGATTTGGGGTTAGGGTTTGGGGTTAGGGATTGGGGTTAGGTTTAGATTTGGGGTTAGGTTTAGATTTGGGGTTGGGGGTTGGGGTTAGGGGTTGGGGTTAGGTTTAGATTTGGGGTTAGGAGTTGGGGTTTAGGGGTTGGGGTTAGGTTTAGATTTGGGGTTAGGGTTTGGGGTTAGGGATTGGGGTTAGGTTTATATTTGGGGTTGGGGGTTGGGGTTAGGGTTTGGGGTTAGGTTTAGATTTGGGGTTAGGGTTTGGGGTTAGGGTTTGGGGTTAGGCTTAGATTTGGGGTTAGGTTTAGATTTGGGGTTAGGGTTTGGGGTTAGGGATTGGGGTTAGGTTTATATTTGGGGTTAGGGGTTGGGGTTTAGGGGTTGGAGTTAGGTTTAGATTTGGGGTCAGGGGTTGGGGTTTAGGGGTTGGGGTTAGGTTTAGATTTGGGGTTAGGGTTTGGGGTTAGGGATTGGGGTTAGGTTTAGATTTGGGGTTAGGTTTAGATTTGGGGTTGGGGGTTGGGGTTTAGGGGTTGGGGTTAGGTTTAGATTTGGGGTTAGGGGTTGGGGTTAGGGGTTGGGGTTAGGGCTTGGGGTTAGGTTTAGATTTGGGGTTAGGGGTTGGGGTTAGGGTTTGGGGTTAGGGATTGGGGTTAGGTTTAGATTTGGGGTTAGGGGTTGGGGTTTAGGGGTTGGGGTTAGGTTTAGATTTGGGGTTAGGGTTTGGGGTTAGGGATTGGGGTTAGGTTTAGATTTGGGGTTAGGTTTAGATTTGGGGTTGGGGGTTTCGGTCAGGTTTCAGTTTGGGTTTCGGTTTAGATTTGGGGTTAGGCTTAGATTTGGGGTTAGGTTTAGATTTGGGGTTAGGGGTTGGGGTTAGGTTTAGATTTGGGGTTAGGAGTTGGGGTTTAGGGGTTGGGGTTAGGTTTAGATTTGGGGTTAGGGCTTGGGGTTAGGGATTGGGGTTAGGTTTAGATTTGGGGTTAGGTTTAGATTTGGGGTTGGGGGTTGGGGTTAGGGTTTGGGGTTAGGGATTGGGGTTAGGCTTAGATTTGGGGTTAGGTTTAGATTTGGGTTTAGGGTTTGGGGTTAGGGCTTGAGGTTACGTTTAGATTTGGGGTTAGGGGTTGGGGTTTAGGGGTTGGGGTTAGGTTTAGATTTGGGGTTAGGGGTTGGGGTTAGGGATTGGGGTTAGGTTTAGATTTGGGGTTAGGGGTTGGGGTTAGGGTTTGGGGTTAGGGATTGGGGTTAGGTTTAGATTTGGGGTTAGGGGTTGGGGTTAGGTTTAGATTTGGGGTTAGGGGTTGGGGTTTAGGGGTTGGGGTTAAGTTTAGATTTGGGTTTAGGGGTTGGGGTTAGGGGTTGGGGTTAGGGATTGGGGTTAGGTTTAGATTTGGGGTTAGGGGTTGGGGTTAGGGTTTGGGGTTAGGGATTGGGGTTAGGTTTAGATTTGGGGTTAGGGGTTGGGGTTTAGGGGTTGGGGTTAGGTTTAGATTTGGGGTTAGGGGTTGGGGTTAGGGATTGGGGTTAGGTTTAGATTTGGGGTTAGGGGTTGGGGTTAGGGTTTGGGGTTAGGGATTGGGGTTAGGTTTAGATTTGGGGTTAGGGGTTGGGGTTTAGCGGTTGGGGTTAGGTTTAGATTTGGGGTTAGGGTTTGGGGTTAGGGATTGGGGTTAGGTTTAGATTTGGGGTTAGGGGTTGTGGTTAGGGTTTGGGGTTAGGGATTGGGGTTAGGTTTAGATTTGGAGTTAGGGGTTGGGGTTAGGTTTAGATTTGGGGTTAGGTTTAGATTTGGGGTTAGGGGTTGGGGTTAGGGGTTGGGGTTAGGGGTTGGGGTTAGGGGTTGAGGTTAGGTTTAGATTTGGGGTTAGGGGTTAGGGGTTGGGGTTAGGTTTAGATTTGAGGTTAGGGGTTGGGGTTTAGGGGTTGGGGTTAGGTTTAGATTTGGGGTTAGGGGTTGGGGTTCGGTTTAGATTTGGGGTTAGGTTTAGATTTGGGGTTAGGGTTTGGGGTTAAGGATTGGGGTTAGGTTTACATTTGGGGTTAGGGGTCGGGGTTCGGTTTAGATTTGGCGTTAGGTTTAGATTTGGGGTTAGGGGTTGGGGTTAGGGGTTGGGGTTAGGGGTTGGGGTTAGGGGTTGGGGTTAGGGGTTCAGGTTAGGTTTAGATTTGGGGTTAGGGTTTGGGGTTAGGGATTGGGGTTAGGTTTAGATTTGGGGTTAGGTTTAGATTTGGGGTTGGGGGTTGGGGTTAGGGGTTGGGGTTAGGTTTAGATTTGGGGGTAGGAGTTGGGGTTTAGGGGTTGGGGTTAGGTTTAGATTTAGGGTTAGGGTTTAGGGTTAGGGATTGGGGTTAGGTTTATATTTGGGGTTGGGGGTTGGGGTTAGGGTTTGGGGTTAGGTTTAGATTTGGGGTTAGGGTTTGGGGTTAGGGTTTGGGGTTAGGCTTAGATTTGGGGTTAGGTTTAGATTTGGGGTTAGGGTTTGGGGTTAGGGATTGGGGTTAGGTTTAGATTTGGGGTTAGGGGTTGGGGTTTAGGGGTTGGAGTTAGGTTTAGATTTGGGGTCAGGTGTTGGGGTTTAGGGGTTGGGGTTAGGTTTAGATTTGGGGTTAGGGTTTGGGGTTAGGGAGTGGGGTTATGTTTAGATTTGGGGTTAGGTTTAGATTTGGGGTTGGGGGTTGGGGTTTAGGGGTTGGGGTTAGGTTTAGATTTGGGGTTAGGGGTTGGGGTTAGGGGTTGGGGTTAGGGCTTGGGGTTAGGTTTAGATTTGGGGTTAGGGGTTGGGGTTAGGGTTTGGGGTTAGGGATTGGGGTTAGGTTTAGATTTGGGGTTAGGGGTTGGGGTTTAGGGGTTGGGGTTAGGTTTAGATTTGGGGTTAGGGGTTGGGGTTAGGGATTGGGGTTAGGTTTAGATTTGGGGTTAGGTTTAGATTTGGGGTTGGGGGTTTCGGTCAGGTTTCAGTTTGGGTTTCGGTTTAGATTTGGGGTTAGGCTTAGATTTGGGGTTGGGTTTAGATTTGGGGTTAGGGGTTGGGGTTAGGTTTAGATTTGGGGTTAGGAGTTGGGGTTTAGGGGTTGGGGTTAGGTTTAGATTTGGGGTTAGGGCTTGGGGTTAGGGATTGGGGTTAGGTTTAGATTTGGGGTTAGGTTTAGATTTGGGGTTGGGGGTTGGGGTTAGGGTTTGGGGTTAGGGATTGGGGTTAGGCTTAGATTTGGGGTTAGGTTTAGATTTGGGTTTAGGGTTTGGGGTTAGGGCTTGAGGTTACATTTAGATTTGGGGTTAGGGGTTGGGGTTTAGGGGTTGGGGTTAGGTTTAGATTTGGGGTTAGGGGTTGGGGTTAGGGATTGGGGTTAGGTTTAGATTTGGGGTTAGGGGTTGGGGTTAGGGGTTGGGGTTAGGGATTGGGGTTAGGTTTAGATTTGGGGTTAGGGGTTGGGGTTAGGTTTAGATTTGGGGTTAGGGGTTGGGGTTTAGGGGTTGGGGTTAAGTTTAGATTTGGGTTTAGGGGTTGGGGTTAGGGATTGGGGTTAGGTTTAGATTTGGGGTTAGGGGTTGGGGTTAGGGTTTGGGGTTAGGGATTGGGGTTAGGTTTAGATTTGGGGTTAGGGGTTGGGTTTAGGGGTTGGGGTTAGGTTTAGATTTGGGGTTAGGGGTTGGGGTTAGGGTTTGGGGTTAGGGATTGGGGTTAGGTTTAGATTTGGGGTTAGGGGTTGGGGTTTAGCGGTTGGGGTTAGGTTTAGATTTGGGGTTAGGGTTTGGGGTTAGGGATTGGGGTTAGGTTTAGATTTGGGGTTAGGGGTTGGGGTTAAGGTTTGGGGTTAGGGATTGGGGTTAGGTTTAGATTTGGAGTTAGGGGTTGGGGTTAGGTTTAGATTTGGGGTTAGGTTTAGATTTGGGGTTAGGGGTTGGGGTTAGGGGTTGGGGTTAGGGGTTGGGGTTAGGGGTTGAGGTTAGGTTTAGATTTGGGGTTAGGGGTTAGGGGTTGGGGTTAGGTTTAGATTTGAGGTTAGGGGTTGGGGTTTAGGGGTTGGGGTTAGGTTTAGATTTGGGGTTAGGGGTTAGGGTTCGGTTTAGATTTGGGGTTAGGTTTAGATTTGGGGTTAGGGTTTGGGGTTAAGGATTGGGGTTAGGTTTAGATTTGGGGTTAGGGGTCGGGGTTCGGTTTAGATTTGGCGTTAGGTTTAGATTTGGGGTTAGGGGTTGGGGTTAGGGGTTGGGGTTAGGGGTTCAGGTTAGGTTTAGATTTGGGGTTAGGGTTTGGGGTTAGGGATTGGGGTTAGGTTTAGATTTGGGGTTAGGTTTAGATTTGGTGTTTGGGTTTGGGGTTAGGGGTTGGGGTTAGGTTTAGATTTGGGGTTAGGAGTTGGGGTTTAGGGGATGGGGTTAGGTTTAGATTTGGGGTTAGAGTTTCGGGTTAGAGATTGGGGTTAGGTTTATATTTGGGGTTGGGTGTTGGGGCTAGGGTTTGGGGTTAGGTTTAGATTTGGGGTTAGGGTGTGGGGTTAGGGTTTGGGGTTAGGCTTAGATTTGGGGTTAGGTTTAGATTTGGGGTTAGGGTTTGGGGTTAGGGATTGGGGTTAGGTTTAGATTTGGGGTTAGGGGTTGGGGTTTAGGGGTTGGAGTTAGGTTTAGATTTGGGGTCAGGGGTTGGGGTTTAGGGGTTGGGGTTAGGTTTAGATTTGGGGTTAGGGTTTGGGGTTAGGGATTGGGGTTAGGTTTAGATTTGGGGTTAGGTTTAGATTTGGGGTTGGGAGTTTCGGTCAGGTTTCGATTTGGGTTTCGGTTTAGATTTGGGGTTAGACTTAGATTTGGGTTAGGTTGAGATTTGGGGTTAGGGGTTGGGGTTAGGGGTTGGGGTTAGGTGTAGATTTGGGTTTAGGGGTTGGAGTTAGGTTTAGATTTGGGGTTAGGAGTTGGGGTTTAGGGGTTGGGGTTAGGTTTAGATTTGGGGTTAGGGTTTGGGGTTAGGGATTGGGGTTAGGTTTAGATTTGGGGTTAGGTTTAGACTTGGGGTTGGGGGTTGGGGTTAGGGGTTGGGGTTAGGTTTAGATTTGGGGTTAGGAGTTGGGGTTTAGGGGTTGGGGTTAGGTTTAGATGTGGGGTTAGGGTTTGGGGTTAGGGGTTGGGGTTAGGTTTAGATTTGGGGTTAGGGTTTGGGGTTAGGGATTGGGGTTAGGTTTAGATTTGGGGTTAGGTTTAGATTTGGGGTTGGGGGTTTTGGTCAGGTTTCGATTTGGGTTTCGGTTTAGATTTGGGGTTAGACTTAGATTTGGGGTTAGGTTTAGATGTGGGGTTAGGGGTTGGGGTTAGGGGTTGGGGTTAGGTGTAGATTTGGGTTTAGGGGTTGGAGTTAGGTTTAGATTTGGGGTTAGGAGTTGGGGTTTAGGGGTTGGGGTTAGGTTTAGATTTGGGGTTAGGGTTTGGGGTTAGGGATTGGGGTTAGGTTTAGATTTGGGGTTAGGTTTAGATTTGTGGTTGGGGGTTGGGGTTAGGGGTTGGGGATAGGGATTGGGGTTAGGCTTAGATTTGGGGTTAGGTTTAGATTTGGGGTTAGGGTTTGGGGTTAGGGGTTGGGGTTAGGTTTAGATTTGGGGTTAGGGGTTGGGGTTTAGGGGTTGGGGTTAGGTTTAGATTTGGGGTTAGGGGTTGGGGTTAGGGTTTGGGGTTAGGGATTGGGGTTAGGTTTAGATTTGGGGTTAGGGGTTGGGGTTAGGGTTTGTGGTTAAGGATTGGGGTTAGGTTTAGATTTGGGGTTAAGGGTTGGGGTTAGGTTTAGATTTGGGGTTAGGGGTTGGGGTTTAGGGGTTGGGGTTAGGTTTAGATTTGGGTTCAGGGGTTGGGTTTAGGTGTTGGGGTTAGGGATTGGGGTTAGGTTTAGATTTGGAGTTAGGGGTTGGGGTTTAGGGGTTGGGGTTAGGTTTCGATTTGGGGTTAGGGGTTGGGGTTAGGGGTTGGGGTTAGGGGTTGGGGTTAGGGGTTGGGGTTAGGGGTTGAGGTTAGGTTTAGATTTGGGGTTAGGGGTTGGGGTTAGGGATTGGGGTTAGGTTTATATTTGGGGTTGGGGGTTGGGGTTAGGGTTTGGGGTTAGGTTTAGATTTGGGGTTAGGGTTTGGGGTTAGGGTTTGGGGTTAGGCTTAGATTTGGGGTTAGGTTTAGATTTGGGGTAAGGGTTTGGGGTTAGGGATTGGGGTTAGGTTTAGATTTGGGGTTAGAGGTTGGGGTTTAGGGGTTGGAGTTAGGTTTAGATTTGGGGTCAGGGGTTGGGGTTTAGGGGTTGGGGTTAGGTTTAGATTTGGGGTTAGGGTTTGGGGTTAGGGATTGGGGTTAGGTTTAGATTTGGGGTTAGAAATTGGGGTTTAGGGGTTGGAGTTAGGTTTAGATTTGGGGTTAGCGTTTGGGGTTAGGGATTGGGGTTAGGTTTAGATTTGGGGTTAGGTTTAGATTTGGGGTTGGGGGTTTCGGTCAGGTTTCGATTTGGGTTTCGGTTTAGATTTGGGGTTAGACTTAGATTTGGGGTTAGGGGTTGGGGTTAGGGGTTGGGGTTAGGTGTAGATTTGGGTTTAGGGGTTGGAGTTAGGTTTAGATTTGGGGTTAGGAGTTGGGGTTTAGGGGTTGGGGTTAGGTTTAGATTTGGGGTTAGGGTTTGGGGTTAGGGATTGGGGTTAGGTTTAGATTTGGGGTTAGGTTTAGATTTGTGGTTGGGGGTTGGGGTTAGGGGTTGGGGTTAGGGATTGGGGTTAGGCTTAGATTTGGGGTTAGGTTTAGATTTGGGGTTAGGGTTTGGGGTTAGGGGTTGGGGTTAGGTTTATATTTGGGGTTAGGGGTTGGGGTTTAGGGGTTGGGGTTAGGTTTAGATTTGGGGTTAGGGGTTGGGGTTAGGGTTAGGGGTTAGGGATTGGGGTTAGGTTTAGATTTGGGGTTTGGAGTTGGGGTTAGGGTTTGGGGTTAAGGATTGGGGTTAGGTTTAGATTTGGGGTTAAGGGTTGGGGTTAGGTTTAGATTTGGGGTTAGGGGTTGGGGTTTAGGGGTTGGGGTTAGGTTTAGATTTGGGTTTAGGGGTTGGGGTTAGGTGTTGGGGTTAGGGATTGGGGTTAGGTTTAGATTTGGAGTTAGGGGTTGGGGTTTAGGGGTTGGGGTTAGGTTTCGATTTGGGGTTAGGGGTTGGGGTTAGGGGTTGGGGTTAGGGGTTGGGGTTAGGGGTTGAGGTTAGGTTTAGATTTGGGGTTAGGGGTTGGGGTTAGGGATTGGGGTTAGGTTTAGATTTGGGGTTAGGGGTTCGGGTTTAGGGGTTGGGGTTAGGTTTAGATTTGGGGTTAGGAGTTGGGGTTTAGGGGTTGGGGTTAGGTTTAGATTTGGGGTTAGGGTTTGGGGTTAGGGATTGGGGTTAGGTTTAGATTTGGGTTTAGGTTTAGATTTGGGGTTGGGGGTTTCGGTCAGGTTTCGATTTGGGTTTCGGTTTAGATTTGGGGTTAGGCTTAGATTTGGGGTTAGGTAGGCATCAGTGTGTGAAAAGGTAGGTGCTTTTCTCTAGCTGCGTGTGCTGGGTGCACGTGGTGCTGGGTGCACATCCCTGGGTGCTCGTGGAAAGGTTTCTGCATGTTTTTCGCTGAGGAATCGTGTGTGTGCACATGGACAAAGAGAAGGCGCAGCAACCAGGTTCCAGCGCCGAAGAAGGCAAAAGGCAAGGTTTCCGGCGCTATCTCCTTCTCTCCGCAGACCTAGTCGCGCAAAGCAAGCCGCTAAGCCGGCGACCGGCAAGAGAGCTACAACGAAGCATGCCGAACGGAGAAAATAGCAGCAGCTCATCTGTTCACACCTTGTTTCTGCCATGTGCTTGAACGCCAAGACGTTCGCGCTTCTGTGAGATGAAAGACGTCCTTCTGCATATGTGGTTGC
Organism: Patagioenas fasciata; assembly: GCF_037038585.1. Classification (NCBI taxonomy): domain Eukaryota; kingdom Metazoa; phylum Chordata; class Aves; order Columbiformes; family Columbidae; genus Patagioenas; species Patagioenas fasciata. The sequence continues at coordinate 49,500,493 of NC_092523.1, read as the reverse complement.
TCACACCGGTGCACTTGTTAGTGTATCCATTCAGTCCTGGGCTGCGGGGCATTCAGAAGTGGCTCTGTGGAGACGTCTGCATAGAGGCAGCTGTCAGAACACGCACACTCGATTGTTCACCAAAACATATGCAGACGCGTCCTTAGCCTGTAGATTTGGATGCACAGAGTTCCCTGTGTTCGCAAGAGACAAGGGAATCGCGTCTGTACGCACAGAAGCAATAGCGGACCGTTTCCCTCGGAGTGAACGCGAAGAGCCGTCTATATACTCGCAGACACGGGAACGTGCCTCAATGCGGTCACAGAGGCAGCAGCTTTTGCACAGATGCTCTGGTGATTCTGGCACTTTCCAGGCACACTCCTGAAAGTCGCGCACACTGCTGTTCACTCGCTAAACGACCTCTTGGGAAACACGTCTCCGGTCGATGGACCGCTCAGATTGCTTCTCGTGTAACTGTGAACTGTGTCAGCGCAGGGAATCCGTCTCTGTTGAGCAGGTGTCAATCCTGCCTCGCTTTTGCTTTGTTGCCTCTACCAAGATGATTTCCCGTTTCTCTCTTCACTGGAGCACGCAGACACAGCCAACGCACATCAAGTGTCAAGAGACACACTCTGCTGAGCTCAACGCTTGTGCAGATGCACATGTGCGACGAAGTCAACACACGTGCTTGTGGAGAGAAAGAAAGGGACTCCCAGGCGTGTGGAGCGACGGGGAGAAAGAGCGGGCGCTGAGAAACACAGTTTCAAACAGACTGTCTCCACACAAACAGGCACCTGTCTGCAGGTATCCTAGATCTTGATTCTTGAACTTGAGGAAACACGCGTCTGAGCAAAACTCCCAAACGCTTCCAGGAAAGACACACGCTCTCCCACAAGCACACAAGTGTTTGCCCTCAGCTATAGATCAGGGACAAGCTTGTGAAGAGATGCCCTGCTATTCTTTCGCCTTATGGCATCATGTGTTTCGTTCCTCTTGGAGATCGATTGTTAAACGTCTTTCCTAGGGTGACTGTGAAGCATTTGCCAGCGGAGGAGAAGTAGCACGGAGCAGCATTCAGTACTGCCTACGAGTGTCTTTGCTACCCTACTAGCGGAGCTCCAAGAACAGGCACACATCTTCAGGTACCTTCCAAATGTGGATTCCCCTGCAGCCCCGTAGGCGGGCGTGCAGTACGCCAACCATCAACGGACGTTTTTCCCCTCAAGCCTGTCAGGACGTTGCTCGTCCGTCTTTCCCTCAATAGATGGGAGTAGGCGCGCTTGCGGATGTGTGCGTGTGTAGGCATCAGTGTGTGAAAAGGTAGGTGCTTTTCTCTAGCTGCGTGTGCGTGCACGTGGTGCTGGGTGCACATCCCTGGGTGCTCGTGGAAAGGTTTCTGCATGGTTTTCGCTGAGGAATCGTGTGTGTGCACATGGACAAAGAGAAGGCGCAGCAACCAGGTTCCAGCGCCGAAGAAGGCAAAAGGCAAGGTTTCCGGCGCTATCTCCTTCTCTCCGCAGACCTAGTCGCGCAAAACAAGCCGCTAAGCCGGCGACCGGCAAGAGAGCTACAACGAAGCATGCCGAACGGAGAAAATAGCAGCAGCTCATCTGTTCACACCTTGTTTCTGCCATGTGCTTGAACGCCAAGACGTTCGCGCTTCTGTGAGATGAAAGACGTCCTTCTGCATATGTGGTTGCTCACACCGGTGCACTTCTTAGTGTATCCATTCAGTCCTGGGCTGCGGGGCATTCAGAAGTGGCTCTGTGGAGACGTCTGCATAGAGGCAGCTGTCAGAACACGCACACTCGATTGTTCACCAAAACATATGCAGACGCGTCCTTAGCCTGTAGATTTGGATGCACAGAGTTCCCTGTGTTCGCAAGAGACAAGGGAATCGCGTCTGTACGCACAGAAGCAATAGCGGACCGTTTCCCTCGGAGTGAACGCGAAGAGCCGTCTATGTACTCGCAGACACGGGAACGTGCCTCAATGCGGTCACAGAGGCAGCAGCTTTTGCACAGATGCTCTGGTGATTCTGGCACTTTCCAGGCACACTCCTGAAAGTCGCGCACACTGCTGTTCACTCGCTAAACGACCTCTTGGGAAACACGTCTCCAGTCGATGGACCGCTCAGATTGCTTCTCGTGTAACTGTGAACTGTGTCAGCGCAGGGAATCCGTCTCTGTTGAGCAGATGTCAATCCTGCCTCGCTTTTGCTTTGTTGCCTCTACCAAGATGATTTCCCGTTTCTCTCTTCACTGGAGCACGCAGACACAGCCAACGCACATCAAGTGTCAAGAGACACGCTCTGCTGAGCTCAACGCTTGTGCAGATGCACATGTGCGACGAAGTCAACACACGTGCTTGTGGAGAGAAAGAAAGGGACTCCCAGGCGTGTGGAGCGACGGGGAGAAAGAGCGGGCGCTGAGGAACACAGTTTCAAACAGACTGTCTCCACACAAACAGGCACCTGTCTGCAGGTATCCTAGATCTTGATTCTTGAACTTGAGGAAACACGCGTCTGAGCAAAACTCCCAAACGCTTCCAGGAAAGACACACGCTCTCCCACAAGCACACAAGTGTTTGCCCTCAGCTATAGATCAGGGACAAGCTTGTGAAGAGATGCCCTGCTATTCTTTCGCCTTATGGCATCATGTGTTTCGTTCCTCTTGGAGATCGATTGTTAAACGTCTTTCTTAGGGCGACTGTGAAGCATTTGCCAGTGGAGGAGAAGTAGCATGGAGCAGCATTCAGTACTGCCTACGAGTGTCTTTGCTACCCTACTAGCGGAGCTCCAAGAACAGGCACACATCTTCAGGTACCTTCCAAATGTGGATTCCCCTGCAGCCCCGTAGGCGGGCGTGCAGTACGCCAACCATCAACGGACGTTTTTCCCCTCAAGCCTGTCAGGACGTTGCTCGTCCGTCTTTCCCTCAATAGATGGGAGTAGGCGCGCTTGCGGATGTGTGCGTGTGTGTGGCCACGCGTTTGCTTAGGCATCAGTGTGTGAAAAGGTAGGTGCTTTTCTCTAGCTGCGTGTGCGTGCACGTGGTGCTGGGTGCACATCCCTGGGTGCTCGTGGAAAGGTTTCTGCATGGTTTTCGCTGAGGAATCGTGTGTGTGCACATGGACAAAGAGAAGGCGCAGCAACCAGGTTCCAGCGCCGAAGAAGGCAAAAGGCAAGGTTTCCGGCGCTATCTCCTTCTCTCCGCAGACCTAGTCGCGCAAAGCAAGCCGCTAAGCCGGCGACCGGCAAGAGAGCTACAACGAAGCATGCCGAACGGAGAAAATAGCAGCAGCTCATCTGTTCACACCTTGTTTCTGCCATGTGCTTGAACGCCAAGACGTTCGCGCTTCTGTGAGATGAAAGACGTCCTTCTGCATATGTGGTTGCTCACACCGGTGCACTTGTTAGTGTATCCCTTCAGTCCTGGGCTGCGGGGCATTCAGAAGTGGCTCTGTGGAGACGTCTGCATAGAGGCAGCTGTCAGAACACGCACACTCGATTGTTCACCAAAACATATGCAGACGCGTCCTTAGCCTGTAGATTTGGATGCACAGAGTTCCCTGTGTTCGCAAGAGACAAGGGAATCGCGTCTGTACGCACAGAAGCAATAGCGGACCGTTTCTCTCGGAGTGAACGCGAAAGAGCCGTCTATGTACTCGCAGACACGGGAACGTGCCTCAATGCGGTCACAGAGGCAGCAGCTTTTGCACAGATGCTCTGGTGATTCTGGCACTTTCCAGGCACACTCCTGAAAGTCGCGCACACTGCTGTTCACTCGCTAAACGACCTCTTGGGAAACACGTCTCCGGTCGACGGACCGCTCAGATTGCTTCTCGTGTAACTGTGAACTGTGTCAGCGCAGGGAATCCGTCTCTGTTGAGCAGATGTCAATCCTGCCTCGCTTTTGCTTTGTTGCCTCTACCAAGATGATTTCCCGTTTCTCTCTTCGCTGGAGCAGGCAGACACAGCCAACGTACATCAAGTGTCAAGAGACACGCTCTGCTGAGCTCAACGCTTGTGCAGATGCACATGTGCGACGAAGTCAACACACGTGCTTGTGGAGAGAAAGAAAGGGACTCCCAGGCGTGTGGAGCGACGGGGAGAAAGAGCGGGCGCTGAGGAACACAGTTTCAAACAGACTGTCTCCACACAAACAGGCACCTGTCTGCAGGTATCCTAGATCTTGATTCTTGAACTTGAGGAAACACGCGTCTGAGCAAAACTCCCAAACGCTTCCAGGAAAGACACACGCTCTCCCACAAGCACACAAGTGTTTGCCCTCAGCTATAGATCAGGGACAAGCTTGTGAAGAGATGCCCTGCTATTCTTTCGCCTTATGGCATCATGTGTTTCGTTCCTCTTGGAGATCGATTGTTAAACGTCTTTCCTAGGGCGACTGTGAAGCATTTGCCAGCGGAGGAGAAGTAGCACGGAGCAGCATTCAGTACTGCCTACGAGTGTCTTTGCTACCCTACTAGCGGAGCTCCAAGAACAGGCACACATCTTCAGGTACCTTCCAAATGTGGATTCCCCTGCAGCCCCGTAGGCGGGCGTGCAGTACGCCAACCATCAACGGACGTTTTTCCCCTCAAGCCTGTCAGGACGTTGCTCGTCCGTCTTTCCCTCAATAGATGGGAGTAGGCGCGCTTGCGGATGTGTGCGTGTGTGTGGCCACGCGTTTGCTTAGGCATCAGTGTGTGAAAAGGTAGGTGCTTTTCTCTAGCTGCGTGTGCGTGCACGTGGTGCTGGCTGCACATCCCTGGGTGCTCGTGGAAAGGTTTCTGCATGGTTTTCGCTGAGGAATCGTGTGTGTGCACATGGACAAAGAGAAGGCGCAGCAACCGGGTTCCAGCGCCGAAGAAGGCAAAAGGCAAGGTTTCCGGCGCTATCTCCTTCTCTCCGCAGACCTAGTCGCGCAAAGCAAGCCGCTAAGCCGGCGACCGGCAAGAGAGCTACAACGAAGCATGCCGAACGGAGAAAATAGCAGCAGCTCATCTGTTCACACCTTGTTTCTGCCATGTGCTTGAACGCCAAGACGTTCGCGCTTCTGTGAGATGAAAGACGTCCTTCTGCATATGTGGTTGCTCACACCGGTGCACTTGTTAGTGTATCCATTCAGTCCTGGGCTGCGGGGCATTCAGAAGTGGCTCTGTGGAGACGTCTGCATAGAGGCAGCTGTCAGAACACGCACACTCGATTGTTCACCAAAACATATGCAGACGCGTCCTTAGCCTGTAGATTTGGATGCACAGAGTTCCCTGTGTTCGCAAGAGACAAGGGAATCGCGTCTGTACGCACAGAAGCAATAGCGGACCGTTTCTCTCGGAGTGAACGCGAAAGAGCCGTCTATGTACTCGCAGACACGGGAACGTGCCTCAATGCGGTCACAGAGGCAGCAGCTTTTGCACAGATGCTCTGGTGATTCTGGCACTTTCCAGGCACACTCCTGAAAGTCGCGCACACTGCTGTTCACTCGCTAAACGACCTCTTGGGAAACACGTCTCCGGTCGACGGACCGCTCAGATTGCTTCTCGTGTAACTGTGAACTGTGTCAGCGCAGGGAATCCGTCTCTGTTGAGCAGATGTCAATCCTGCCTCGCTTTTGCTTTGTTGCCTCTACCAAGATGATTTCCCGTTTCTCTCTTCACTGGAGCACGCAGACACAGCCAACGCACATCAAGTGTCAAGAGACACGCTCTGCTGAGCTCAACGCTTGTGCAGATGCACATGTGCGACGAAGTCAACACACGTGCTTGTGGAGAGAAAGAAAGGGACTCCCAGGCGTGTGGAGCGACGGGGAGAAAGAGCGGGCGCTGAGGAACACAGTTTCAAACAGACTGTCTCCACACAAACAGGCACCTGTCTGCAGGTATCCTAGATCTTGATTCTTGAACTTGAGGAAACACGCGTCTGAGCAAAACTCCCAAACGCTTCCAGGAAAGACACACGCTCTCCCACAAGCACACAAGTGTTTTCCCTCAGCTATAGATCAGGGACAAGCTTGTGAAGAGATGCCCTGCTATTCTTTCGCCTTATGGCATCATGTGTTTCGTTCCTCTTGGAGATCGATTGTTAAACGTCTTTCCTAGGGCGACTGTGAAGCATTTGCCAGCGGAGGAGAAGTAGCACGGAGCAGCATTCAGTACTGCCTACGAGTGTCTTTGCTACCCTACTAGCGGAGCTCCAAGAACAGGCACACATCTTCAGGTACCTTCCAAATGTGGATTCCCCTGCAGCCCCGTAGGCGGGCGTGCAGTACGCCAACCATCAACGGACGTTTTTCCCCTCAAGCCTGTCAGGACGTTGCTCGTCCGTCTTTCCCTCAATAGATGGGAGTAGGCGCGCTTGCGGATGTGTGCGTGTGTGTGGCCACGCGTTTGCTTAGGCATCAGTGTGTGAAAAGGTAGGTGCTTTTCTCTAGCTGCGTGTGCGTGCACGTGGTGCTGGCTGCACATCCCTGGGTGCTCGTGGAAAGGTTTCTGCATGGTTTTCGCTGAGGAATCGTGTGTGTGCACATGGACAAAGAGAAGGCGCAGCAACCGGGTTCCAGCGCCGAAGAAGGCAAAAGGCAAGGTTTCCGGCGCTATCTCCTTCTCTCCGCAGACCTAGTCGCGCAAAGCAAGCCGCTAAGCCGGCGACCGGCAAGAGAGCTACAACGAAGCATGCCGAACGGAGAAAATAGCAGCAGCTCATCTGTTCACACCTTGTTTCTGCCATGTGCTTGAACGCCAAGACGTTCGCGCTTCTGTGAGATGAAGGACATCCTTCTGCATATGTGGTTGCTCACACCGGTGCACTTGTTAGTGTATCCATTCAGTCCTGGGCTGCGGGGCATTCAGAAGTGGCTCTGTGGAGACGTCTGCATAGAGGCAGCTGTCAGAACACGCACACTCGGTTGTTCACCAAAACATATGCAGACGCGTCCTTAGCCTGTAGATTTGGATGCACAGAGTTCCCTGTGTTCGCAAGAGACAAGGGAATCGCGTCTGTACGCACAGAAGCAATAGCGGACCGTTTCTCTCGGAGTGAACGCGAAAGAGCCGTCTATGTACTCGCAGACACGGGAACGTGCCTCAATGCGGTCACAGAGGCAGCAGCTTTTGCACAGATGCTCTGGTGATTCTGGCACTTTCCAGGCACACTCCTGAAAGTCGCGCACACTGCTGTTCACTCGCTAAACGACCTCTTGGGAAACACGTCTCCGGTCGACGGACCGCTCAGATTGCTTCTCGTGTAACTGTGAACTGTGTCAGCGCAGGGAATCCGTCTCTGTTGAGCAGATGTCAATCCTGCCTCGCTTTTGCTTTGTTGCCTCTACCAAGATGATTTCCCGTTTCTCTCTTCACTGGAGCACGCAGACACAGCCAACGCACATCAAGTGTCAAGAGACACGCTCTGCTGAGCTCAACGCTTGTGCAGATGCACATGTGCGACGAAGTCAACACACGTGCTTGTGGAGAGAAAGAAAGGGACTCCCAGGCGTGTGGAGCGACGGGGAGAAAGAGCGGGCGCTGAGGAACACAGTTTCAAACAGACTGTCTCCACACAAACAGGCACCTGTCTGCAGGTATCCTAGATCTTGATTCTTGAACTTGAGGAAACACGCGTCTGAGCAAAACTCCCAAACGCTTCCAGGAAAGACACACGCTCTCCCACAAGCACACAAGTGTTTGCCCTCAGCTATAGATCAGGGACAAGCTTGTGAAGAGATGCCCTGCTATTCTTTCGCCTTATGGCATCATGTGTTTCGTTCCTCTTGGAGATCGATTGTTAAACGTCTTTCCTAGGGCGACTGTGAAGCATTTGCCAGCGGAGGAGAAGTAGCACGGAGCAGCATTCAGTACTGCCTACGAGTGTCTTTGCTACCCTACTAGCGGAGCTCCAAGAACAGGCACACATCTTCAGGTACCTTCCAAATGTGGATTCCCCTGCAGCCCCGTAGGCGGGCGTGCAGTACGCCAACCATCAACGGACGTTTTTCCCCTCAAGCCTGTCAGGACGTTGCTCGTCCGTCTTTCCCTCAATAGATGGGAGTAGGCGCGCTTGCGGATGTGTGCGTGTGTGTGGCCACGCGTTTGCTTAGGCATCAGTGTGTGAAAAGGTAGGTGCTTTTCTCTAGCTGCGTGTGCGTGCACGTGGTGCTGGGTGCACATCCCTGGGTGCTCGTGGAAAGGTTTCTGCATGGTTTTCGCTGAGGAATCGTGTGTGTGCACATGGACAAAGAGAAGGCGCAGCAACCAGGTTCCAGCGCCGAAGAAGGCAAAAGGCAAGGTTTCCGGCGCTATCTCCTTCTCTCCGCAGACCTAGTCGCGCAAAACAAGCCGCTAAGCCGGCGACCGGCAAGAGAGCTACAACGAAGCATGCCGAACGGAGAAAATAGCAGCAGCTCATCTGTTCACACCTTGTTTCTGCCATGTGCTTGAACGCCAAGACGTTCGCGCTTCTGTGAGATGAAAGACGTCCTTCTGCATATGTGGTTGCTCACACCGGTGCACTTGTTAGTGTATCCATTCAGTCCTGGGCTGCGGGGCATTCAGAAGTGGCTCTGTGGAGACGTCTGCATAGAGGCAGCTGTCAGAACACGCACACTCGATTGTTCACCAAAACATATGCAGACGCGTCCTTAGCCTGTAGATTTGGATGCACAGAGTTCCCTGTGTTCGCAAGAGACAAGGGAATCGCGTCTGTACGCACAGAAGCAATAGCGGACCGTTTCTCTCGGAGTGAACGTGAAAGAGCCGTCTATGTACTCGCAGACACGGGAACGTGCCTCAATGCGGTCACAGAGGCAGCAGCTTTTGCACAGATGCTCTGGTGATTCTGGCACTTTCCAGGCACACTCCTGAAAGTCGCGCACACTGCTGTTCACTCGCTAAACGACCTCTTGGGAAACACGTCTCCGGTCGACGGACCGCTCAGATTGCTTCTCGTGTAACTGTGAACTGTGTCAGCGCAGGGAATCCGTCTCTGTTGAGCAGATGTCAATCCTGCCTCGCTTTTGCTTTGTTGCCTCTACCAAGATGATTTCCCGTTTCTCTCTTCACTGGAGCAGGCAGACACAGCCAACGCACATCAAGTGTCAAGAGACACGCTCTGCTGAGCTCAACGCTTGTGCAGATGCACATGTGCGACGAAGTCAACACACGTGCTTGTGGAGAGAAAGAAAGGGACTCCCAGGCGTGTGGAGCGACGGGGAGAAAGAGCGGGCGCTGAGGAACACAGTTTCAAACAGACTGTCTCCACACAAACAGGCACCTGTCTGCAGGTATCCTAGATCTTGATTCTTGAACTTGAGGAAACACGCGTCTGAGCAAAACTCCCAAACGCTTCCAGGAAAGACACACGCTCTCCCACAAGCACACAAGTGTTTGCCCTCAGCTATAGATCAGGGACAAGCTTGTGAAGAGATGCCCTGCTATTCTTTCGCCTTATGGCATCATGTGTTTCGTTCCTCTTGGAGATCGATTGTTAAACGTCTTTCCTAGGGCGACTGTGAAGCATTTGCCAGCGGAGGAGAAGTAGCACGGAGCAGCATTCAGTACTGCCTACGAGTGTCTTTGCTACCCTACTAGCGGAGCTCCAAGAACAGGCACACATCTTCAGGTACCTTCCAAATGTGGATTCCCCTGCAGCCCCGTAGGCGGGCGTGCAGTACGCCAACCATCAACGGACGTTTTTCCCCTCAAGCCTGTCAGGACGTTGCTCGTCCGTCTTTCCCTCAATAGATGGGAGTAGGCGCGCTTGCGGATGTGTGCGTGTGTAGGCATCAGTGTGTGAAAAGGTAGGTGCTTTTCTCTAGCTGCGTGTGCGTGCACGTGGTGCTGGCTGCACATCCCTGGGTGCTCGTGGAAAGGTTTCTGCATGGTTTTCGCTGAGGAATCGTGTGTGTGCACATGGACAAAGAGAAGGCGCAGCAACCGGGTTCCAGCGCCGAAGAAGGCAAAAGGCAAGGTTTCCGGCGCTATCTCCTTCTCTCCGCAGACCTAGTCGCGCAAAGCAAGCCGCTAAGCCGGCGACCGGCAAGAGAGCTACAACGAAGCATGCCGAACGGAGAAAATAGCAGCAGCTCATCTGTTCACACCTTGTTTCTGCCATGTGCTTGAACGCCAAGACGTTCGCGCTTCTGTGAGATGAAGGACATCCTTCTGCATATGTGGTTGCTCACACCGGTGCACTTGTTAGTGTATCCATTCAGTCCTGGGCTGCGGGGCATTCAGAAGTGGCTCTGTGGAGACGTCTGCATAGAGGCAGCTGTCAGAACACGCACACTCGATTGTTCACCAAAACATATGCAGACGCGTCCTTAGCCTGTAGATTTGGATGCACAGAGTTCCCTGTGTTCGCAAGAGACAAGGGAATCGCGTCTGTACGCACAGAAGCAATAGCGGACCGTTTCTCTCGGAGTGAACGCGAAAGAGCCGTCTATGTACTCGCAGACACGGGAACGTGCCTCAATGCGGTCACAGAGGCAGCAGCTTTTGCACAGATGCTCTGGTGATTCTGGCACTTTCCAGGCACACTCCTGAAAGTCGCGCACACTGCTGTTCACTCGCTAAACGACCTCTTGGGAAACACGTCTCCGGTCGACGGACCGCTCAGATTGCTTCTCGTGTAACTGTGAACTGTGTCAGCGCAGGGAATCCGTCTCTGTTGAGCAGATGTCAATCCTGCCTCGCTTTTGCTTTGTTGCCTCTACCAAGATGATTTCCCGTTTCTCTCTTCACTGGAGCACGCAGACACAGCCAACGCACATCAAGTGTCAAGAGACACGCTCTGCTGAGCTCAACGCTTGTGCAGATGCACATGTGCGACGAAGTCAACACACGTGCTTGTGGAGAGAAAGAAAGGGACTCCCAGGCGTGTGGAGCGACGGGGAGAAAGAGCGGGCGCTGAGGAACACAGTTTCAAACAGACTGTCTCCACACAAACAGGCACCTGTCTGCAGGTATCCTAGATCTTGATTCTTGAACTTGAGGAAACACGCGTCTGAGCAAAACTCCCAAACGCTTCCAGGAAAGACACACGCTCTCCCACAAGCACACAAGTGTTTGCCCTCAGCTATAGATCAGGGACAAGCTTGTGAAGAGATGCCCTGCTATTCTTTCGCCTTATGGCATCATGTGTTTCGTTCCTCTTGGAGATCGATTGTTAAACGTCTTTCCTAGGGCGACTGTGAAGCATTTGCCAGCGGAGGAGAAGTAGCACGGAGCAGCATTCAGTACTGCCTACGAGTGTCTTTGCTACCCTACTAGCGGAGCTCCAAGAACAGGCACACATCTTCAGGTACCTTCCAAATGTGGATTCCCCTGCAGCCCCGTAGGCGGGCGTGCAGTACGCCAACCATCAACGGACGTTTTTCCCCTCAAGCCTGTCAGGACGTTGCTCGTCCGTCTTTCCCTCAATAGATGGGAGTAGGTGCGCTTGCGGATGTGTGCGTGTGTGTGGCCACGCGTTTGCTTAGGCATCAGTGTGTGAAAAGGTAGGTGCTTTTCTCTAGCTGCGTGTGCTGGGTGCACGTGGTGCTGGGTGCACATCCCTGGGTGCTCGTGGAAAGGTTTCTGCATGGTTTTCGCTGAGGAATCGTGTGTGTGCACATGGACAAAAAGAAGGCGCAGCAACCAGGTTCCAGCGCCGAAGAAGGCAAAAGGCAAGGTTTCCGGCGCTATCTCCTTCTCTCCGCAGACCCAGTCGCGCAAAGCAAGCCGCTAAGCCGGCGACCGGCAAGAGAGCTACAACGAAGCATGCCGAACGGAGAAAATAGCAGCAGCTCATCTGTTCACACCTTGTTTCTGCCATGTGCTTGAACGCCAAGACGTTCGCGCTTCTGTGAGATGAAAGACGTCCTTCTGCATATGTGGTTGCTCACACCGGTGCACTTGTTAGTGTATCCATTCAGTCCTGGGCTGCGGGGCATTCAGAAGTGGCTCTGTGGAGACGTCTGCATAGAGGCAGCTGTCAGAACACGCACACTCGCTTGTTCACCAAAACATATGCAGACGCGTCCTTAGCCTGTAGATTTGGATGCACAGAGTTCCCTGTGTTCGCAAGAGACAAGGGAATAGCGTCTGTACGCACAGAAGCAATAGCGGACCGTTTCCCTCGGAGTGAACGCGAAGAGCCGTCTATGTGCTCGCAGACACGGGAACGTGCCTCAATGCGGTCACAGAGGCAGCAGCTTTTGCACAGATGCTCTGGTGATTCTGGCACTTTCCACGCACACTCCTGAAAGTCGCGCACACTGCTGTTCACTCGCTAAACGACCTCTTGGGAAACACGTCTCCGGTCGATGGACCGCTCAGATTGCTTCTCGTGTAACTGTGAACTGTGTCAGCGCAGGGAATCCGTCTCTGTTGAGCAGATGTCAATCCTGCCTCGCTTTTGCTTTGTTGCCTCTACCAAGATGATTTCCCGTTTCTCTCTTCACTGGAGCACGCAGACACAGCCAACGCACATCAAGTGTCAAGAGACACGCTCTGCTGAGCTCAGCGCTTGTGCAGATGCACATGTGCGACGAAGTCAACACACGTGCTTGTGGAGAGAAAGAAAGGGACTCCCAGGCGTGTGGAGCGACGGGGAGAAAGAGCGGGCGCTGAGGAACACAGTTTCAAACAGACTGTCTCCACACAAACAGGCACCTGTCTGCAGGTATCCTAGATCTTGATTCTTGAACTTGAGGAAACACGCGTCTGAGCAAAACTCCCAAACGCTTCCAGGAAAGACACACGCTCTCCCACAAGCACACAAGTGTTTGCCCTCAGCTATAGATCAGGGACAAGCTTGTGAAGAGATGCGCTGCTATTCTTTCGCCTTCTGGCATCACGTGTTTCGTTCCTCTTGGAGATCGATTGTTAAACGTCTTTCCTAGGGCGACTGTGTAGCATTTGCCAGCGGAGGAGAAGTAGCACGGAGCAGCATTCAGTACTGCCTACGAGTGTCTTTGCTACCCTACTAGCGGAGCTCCAAGAACAGGCACACATCTTCAGGTACCTTCCAAATGTGGATTTCCCTGCAGCCCCGTAGGCGGGCGTGCAGTACGCCAACCATCAACGGACGTTTTTTCCCCTCAAGCCTGTCAGGACGTTGCTCGTCCGTCTTTCCCTCAATAGATGGGAGTAGGCGCGCTTGCGGATGTGTGCGTGTGTAGGCATCAGTGTGTGAAAAGGTAGGTGCTTTTCTCTAGCTGCGTGTGCGTGCACGTGGTGCTGGGTGCACATCCCTGGGTGCTCGTGGAAAGGTTTCTGCATGGTTTTCGCTGAGGAATCGTGTGTGTGCACATGGACAAAGAGAAGGCGCAGCAACCAGGTTCCAGCGCCGAAGAAGGCAAAAGGCAAGGTTTCCGGCGCTATCTCCTTCTCTCCGCAGACCTAGTCGCGCAAAGCAAGCCGCTAAGCCGGCGACCGGCAAGAGAGCTACAACGAAGCATGCCGAACGGAGAAAATAGCAGCAGCTCATCTGTTCACACCTTGTTTCTGCCATGTGCTTGAACGCCAAGACGTTCGCGCTTCTGTGAGATGAAAGACGTCCTTCTGCATATGTGGTTGCTCACACCGGTGCACTTGTTAGTGTATCCCTTCAGTCCTGGGCTGCGGGGCATTCAGAAGTGGCTCTGTGGAGACGTCTGCATAGAGGCAGCTGTCAGAACACGCACACTCGATTGTTCACCAAAACATATGCAGACGCGTCCTTAGCCTGTAGATTTGGATGCACAGAGTTCCCTGTGTTCGCAAGAGACAAGGGAATCGCGTCTGTACGCACAGAAGCAATAGCGGACCGTTTCCCTCGGAGTGAACGCGAAGAGCCGTCTATGTACTCGCAGACACGGGAACGTGCCTCAATGCGGTCACAGAGGCAGCAGCTTTTGCACAGATGCTCTGGTGATTCTGGCACTTTCCAGGCACACTCCTGAAAGTCGCGCACACTGCTGTTCACTCGCTAAACGACCTCTTGGGAAACACGTCTCCGGTCGATGGACCGCTCAGATTGCTTCTCGTGTAACTGTGAACTGTGTCAGCGCAGGGAATCCGTCTCTGTTGAGCAGATGTCAATCCTGCCTCGCTTTTGCTTTGTTGCCTCTACCAAGATGATTTCCCGTTTCTCTCTTCACTGGAGCACGCAGACACAGCCAACGCACATCAAGTGTCAAGAGACACGCTCTGCTGAGCTCAACGCTTGTGCAGATGCACATGTGCGACGAAGTCAACACACGTGCTTGTGGAGAGAAAGAAAGGGACTCCCAGGCGTGTGGAGCGACGGGGAGAAAGAGCGGGCGCTGAGGAACACAGTTTCAAACAGACTGTCTCCACACAAACAGGCACCTGTCTGCAGGTATCCTAGATCTTGATTCTTGAACTTGAGGAAACACGCGTCTGAGCAAAACTCCCAAACGCTTCCAGGAAAGACACACGCTCTCCCACAAGCACACAAGTGTTTGCCCTCAGCTATAGATCAGGGACAAGCTTGTGAAGAGATGCCCTGCTATTCTTTCGCCTTATGGCATCATGTGTTTCGTTCCTCTTGGAGATCGATTGTTAAACGTCTTTCCTAGGGCGACTGTGAAGCATTTGCCAGCGGAGGAGAAGTAGCACGGAGCAGCATTCAGTACTGCCTACGAGTGTCTTTGCTACCCTACTAGCGGAGCTCCAAGAACAGGCACAAATCTTCAGGTACCTTCCAAATGTGGATTCCCCTGCAGCCCCGTAGGCGGGCGTGCAGTACGCCAACCATCAACGGACGTTTTTCCCCTCAAGCCTGTCAGGACGTTGCTCGTCCGTCTTTCCCTCAATAGATGGGAGTAGGCGCGCTTGCGGATGTGTGCGTGTGTGTGGCCACGCGTTTGCTTAGGCATCAGTGTGTGAAAAGGTAGGTGCTTTTCTCTAGCTGCGTGTGCGTGCACGTGGTGCTGGGTGCACATCCCTGGGTGCTCGTGGAAAGGTTTCTGCATGGTTTTCGCTGAGGAATCGTGTGTGTGCACATGGACAAAGAGAAGGCGCAGCAACCAGGTTCCAGCGCCGAAGAAGGCAAAAGGCAAGGTTTCCGGCGCTATCTCCTTCTCTCCGCAGACCTAGTCGCGCAAAGCAAGCCGCTAAGCCGGCGACCGGCAAGAGAGCTACAACGAAGCATGCCGAACGGAGAAAATAGCAGCAGCTCATCTGTTCACACCTTGTTTCTGCCATGTGCTTGAACGCCAAGACGTTCGCGCTTCTGTGAGATGAAAGACGTCCTTCTGCATATGTGGTTGCTCACACCGGTGCACTTGTTAGTGTATCCATTCAGTCCTGGGCTGCGGGGCATTCAGAAGTGGCTCTGTGGAGACGTCTGCATAGAGGCAGCTGTCAGAACACGCACACTCGATTGTTCACCAAAACATATGCAGACGCGTCCTTAGCCTGTAGATTTGGATGCACAGAGTTCCCTGTGTTCGCAAGAGACAAGGGAATAGCGTCTGTACGCACAGAAGCAATAGCGGACCGTTTCCCTCGGAGTGAACGCGAAGAACCGTCTATGTACTCGCAGACACGGGAACGTGCCTCAATGCGGTCACAGAGGCAGCAGCTTTTGCACAGATGCTCTGGTGATTCTGGCACTTTCCAGGCACACTCCTGAAAGTCGCGCACACTGCTGTTCACTCGCTAAACGACCTCTTGGGAAACACGTCTCCGGTCGATGGACCGCTCAGATTGCTTCTCGTGTAACTGTGAACTGTGTCAGCGCAGGGAATCCGTCTCTGTTGAGCAGATGTCAATCCTGCCTCGCTTTTGCTTTGTTGCCTCTACCAAGATGATTTCCCGTTTCTCTCTTCACTGGAGCACGCAGACACAGCCAACGCACATCAAGTGTCAAGAGACACGCTCTGCTGAGCTCAACGCTTGTGCAGATGCACATGTGCGACGAAGTCAACACACGTGCTTGTGGAGAGAAAGAAAGGGACTCCCAGGCGTGTGGAGCGACGGGGAGAAAGAGCGGGCGCTGAGGAACACAGTTTCAAACAGACTGTCTCCACACAAACAGGCACCTGTCTGCAGGTATCCTAGATCTTGATTCTTGAACTTGAGGAAACACGCGTCTGAGCAAAACTCCCAAACGCTTCCAGGAAAGACACACGCTCTCCCACAAGCACACAAGTGTTTGCCCTCAGCTATAGATCAGGGACAAGCTTGTGAAGAGATGCCCTGCTATTCTTTCGCCTTATGGCATCATGTGTTTCGTTCCTCTTGGAGATCGATTGTTAAACGTCTTTCCTAGGGCGACTGTGAAGCATTTGCCAGCGGAGGAGAAGTAGCACGGAGCAGCATTCAGTACTGCCTACGAGTGTCTTTGCTACCCTACTAGCGGAGCTCCAAGAACAGGCACAAATCTTCAGGTACCTTCCAAATGTGGATTCCCCTGCAGCCCCGTAGGCGGGCGTGCAGTACGCCAACCATCAACGGACGTTTTTCCCCTCAAGCCTGTCAGGACGTTGCTCGTCCGTCTTTCCCTCAATAGATGGGAGTAGGCGCGCTTGCGGATGTGTGCGTGTGTGTGGCCACGCGTTTGCTTAGGCATCAGTGTGTGAAAAGGTAGGTGCTTTTCTCTAGCTGCGTGTGCGTGCACGTGGTGCTGGGTGCACATCCCTGGGTGCTCGTGGAAAGGTTTCTGCATGGTTTTCGCTGAGGAATCGTGTGTGTGCACATGGACAAAGAGAAGGCGCAGCAACCAGGTTCCAGCGCCGAAGAAGGCAAAAGGCAAGGTTTCCGGCGCTATCTCCTTCTCTCCGCAGACCTAGTCGCGCAAAGCAAGCCGCTAAGCCGGCGACCGGCAAGAGAGCTACAACGAAGCATGCCGAACGGAGAAAATAGCAGCAGCTCATCTGTTCACACCTTGTTTCTGCCATGTGCTTGAACGCCAAGACGTTCGCGCTTCTGTGAGATGAAAGACGTCCTTCTGCATATGTGGTTGCTCACACCGGTGCACTTGTTAGTGTATCCATTCAGTCCTGGGCTGCGGGGCATTCAGAAGTGGCTCTGTGGAGACGTCTGCATAGAGGCAGCTGTCAGAACACGCACACTCGATTGTTCACCAAAACATATGCAGACGCGTCCTTAGCCTGTAGATTTGGATGCACAGAGTTCCCTGTGTTCGCAAGAGACAAGGGAATAGCGTCTGTACGCACAGAAGCAATAGCGGACCGTTTCCCTCGGAGTGAACGCGAAGAACCGTCTATGTACTCGCAGACACGGGAACGTGCCTCAATGCGGTCACAGAGGCAGCAGCTTTTGCACAGATGCTCTGGTGATTCTGGCACTTTCCAGGCACACTCCTGAAAGTCGCGCACACTGCTGTTCACTCGCTAAACGACCTCTTGGGAAACACGTCTCCGGTCGACGGACCGCTCAGATTGCTTCTCGTGTAACTGTGAACTGTGTCAGCGCAGGGAATCCGTCTCTGTTGAGCAGATGTCAATCCTGCCTCGCTTTTGCTTTGTTGCCTCTACCAAGATGATTTCCCGTTTCTCTCTTCACTGGAGCACGCAGACACAGCCAACGCACATCAAGTGTCAAGAGACACGCTCTGCTGAGCTCAACGCTTGTGCAGATGCACATGTGCGACGAAGTCAACACACGTGCTTGTGGAGAGAAAGAAAGGGACTCCCAGGCGTGTGGAGCGACGGGGAGAAAGAGCGGGCGCTGAGGAACACAGTTTCAAACAGACTGTCTCCACACAAACAGGCACCTGTCTGCAGGTATCCTAGATCTTGATTCTTGAACTTGAGGAAACACGCGTCTGAGCAAAACTCCCAAACGCTTCCAGGAAAGACACACGCTCTCCCACAAGCACACAAGTGTTTGCCCTCAGCTATAGATCAGGGACAAGCTTGTGAAGAGATGCCCTGCTATTCTTTCGCCTTATGGCATCATGTGTTTCGTTCCTCTTGGAGATCGATTGTTAAACGTCTTTCCTAGGGCGACTGTGAAGCATTTGCCAGCGGAGGAGAAGTAGCACGGAGCAGCATTCAGTACTGCCTACGAGTGTCTTTGCTACCCTACTAGCGGAGCTCCAAGAACAGGCACAAATCTTCAGGTACCTTCCAAATGTGGATTCCCCTGCAGCCCCGTAGGCGGGCGTGCAGTACGCCAACCATCAACGGACGTTTTTCCCCTCAAGCCTGTCAGGACGTTGCTCGTCCGTCTTTCCCTCAATAGATGGGAGTAGGCGCGCTTGCGGATGTGTGCGTGTGTGTGGCCACGCGTTTGCTTAGGCATCAGTGTGTGAAAAGGTAGGTGCTTTTCTCTAGCTGCGTGTGCTGGGTGCACGTGGTGCTGGGTGCACATCCCTGGGTGCTCGTGGAAAGGTTTCTGCATGGTTTTCGCTGAGGAATCGTGTGTGTGCACATGGACAAAGAGAAGGCGCAGCAACCAGGTTCCAGCGCCGAAGAAGGCAAAAGGCAAGGTTTCCGGCGCTATCTCCTTCTCTCCGCAGACCTAGTCGCGCAAAGCAAGCCGCTAAGCCGGCGACCGGCAAGAGAGCTACAACGAAGCATGCCGAACGGAGAAAATAGCAGCAGCTCATCTGTTCACACCTTGTTTCTGCCATGTGCTTGAACGCCAAGACGTTCGCGCTTCTGTGAGATGAAAGACGTCCTTCTGCATATGTGGTTGCTCACACCGGTGCACTTGTTAGTGTATCCATTCAGTCCTGGGCTGCGGGGCATTCAGAAGTGGCTCTGTGGAGACGTCTGCATAGAGGCAGCTGTCAGAACACGCACACTCGATTGTTCACCAAAACATATGCAGACGCGTCCTTAGCCTGTAGATTTGGATGCACAGAGTTCCCTGTGTTCGCAAGAGACAAGGGAATCGCGTCTGTACGCACAGAAGCAATAGCGGACCGTTTCCCTCGGAGTGAACGCGAAGAGCCGTCTATGTACTCGCAGACACGGGAACGTGCCTCAATGCGGTCACAGAGGCAGCAGCTTTTGCACAGATGCTCTGGTGATTCTGGCAGGGAATCGCAGACGTCGCTCCACACGCCTGGGAGTCCCTTTCTTTCTCTCCACAAGCACGTGTGTTGACTTCGTCGCACATGTGCATCTGCACAAGCGTTGAGCTCAGCAGAGCGTGTCTCTTGACACTTGATGTGCGTTGGCTGTGTCTGCGTGCTCCAGTGAAGAGAGAAACGGGAAATCATCTTGGTAGAGGCAACAAAGCAAAAGCGAGGCAGGATTGACATCTGCTCAACAGAGACGGATTCCCTGCGCTGACACAGTTCACAGTTACACGAGAAGCAATCTGAGCGGTCCATCGACCGGAGACGTGTTTCCCAAGAGGTCGTTTAGCGAGTGAACAGCAGTGTGCGCGACTTTCAGGAGTGTGCCTGGAAAGTGCCAGGATCACCAGAGCATCTGTGCAAAAGCTGCTGCCTCTGTGACCGCATTGAGGCACGTTCCCGTGTCTGCGAGTACATAGACGGCTCTTCGCGTTCACTCCGAGGGAAACGGTCCGCTATTGCTTCTGTGCGTACAGACGCGATTCCCTTGTCTCTTGCGAACACAGGGAACTCTGTGCATCCAAATCTACAGGCTAAGGACGCGTCTGCATATGTTTTGGTGAACAATCGAGTGTGCGTGTTCTGACAGCTGCCTCTATGCAGACGTCTCCACAGAGCCACTTCTGAATGCCCCGCAGCCCAGGACTGAATGGATACACTAACAAGTGCACCGGTGTGAGCAACCACATATGCAGAAGGACGTCTTTCATCTCACAGAAGCGCGAACGTCTTGGCGTTCAAGCACATGGCAGAAACAAGGTGTGAACAGATGAGCTGCTGCTATTTTCTCCGTTCGGCATGCTTCGTTGTAGCTCTCTTGCCGGTCGCCGGCTTAGCGGCTTGCTTTGCGCGACTAGGTCTGCGGAGAGAAGGAGATAGCGCCGGAAACCTTGCCTTTTGCCTTCTTCGGCGCTGGAACCTGGTTGCTGCGCCTTCTCTTTGTCCATGTGCACACACACGATTCCTCAGCGAAAACCATGCAGAAACCTTTCCACGAGCACCCAGGGATGTGCACCCAGCACCACGTGCACCCAGCACACGCAGCTAGAGAAAAGCACCTACCTTTTCACACACTGATGCCTAAGCAAACGCGTGGCCACACACACGCACACATCCGCAAGCGCGCCTACTCCCATCTATTGAGGGAAAGACGGACGAGCAACGTCCTGACAGGCTTGAGGGGAAAAACGTCCGTTGATGGTTGGCGTACTGCACGCCCGCCTACGGGGCTGCAGGGGAATCCACATTTGGAAGGTACCTGAAGATGTGTGCCTGTTCTTGGAGCTCCGCTAGTAGGGTAGCAAAGACACTCGTAGGCAGTACTGAATGCTGCTCCGTGCTACTTCTCCTCCGCTGGCAAATGCTTCACAGTCGCCCTAGGAAAGACGTTTAACAATCGATCTCCAAGAGGAACGAAACACATGATGCCATAAGGCGAAAGAATAGCAGGGCATCTCTTCACAAGCTTGTCCCTGATCTATAGCTGAGGGCAAACACTTGTGTGCTTGTGGGAGAGCCTGTGTCTTTCCTGGAAGCGTTTGGGAGTTTTGCTCAGACGCGTGCTTCCTCAAGTTCAAGAATAAAGATCAAGGATACCTGCAGACAGGTGCCTGTTTGTGTGGAGACAGTCTGTTTGAAACTGTGTTCCTCAGCGCCCGCTCTTTCTCCCCGTCGCTCCACACGCCTGGGAGTCCCTTTCTTTCTCTCCACAAGCACGTGTGTTGACTTCGTCGCACATGTGCATCTGCACAAGCGTTGAGCTCAGCAGAGCGTGTCTCTTGACACTTGATGTGCGTTGGCTGTGTCTGCGTGCTCCAGTGAAGAGAGAAACGGGAAATCATCTTGGTAGAGGCAACAAAGCAAAAGCGACGCAGGATTGACATCTGCTCAACAGAGACGGATTCCCTGCGCTGACACAGTTCACAGTTACACGAGAAGCAATCTGAGCGGTCCATCGACCGGAGACGTGTTTCCCAAGAGGTCGTTTAGCGAGTGAACAGCAGTGTGCGCGACTTTCAGGAGTGTGCCTGGAAAGTGCCAGAATCACCAGAGCATCTGTGCAAAAGCTGCTGCCTCTGTGACCGCATTGAGGCACGTTCCCGTGTCTGCGAGTACATAGACGGCTCTTCGCGTTCACTCCGAGGGAAACGGTCCGCTATTGCTTCTGTGCGTACAGACGCGATTCCCTTGTCTCTTGCGAACACAGGGAACTCTGTGCATCCAAATCTACAGGCTAAGGACGCGTCTGCATATGTTTTGGTGAACAATCGAGTGTGCGTGTTCTGACAGCTGCCTCTATGCAGACGTCTCCACAGAGCCACTTCTGAATGCCCCGCAGCCCAGGACTGAAGGGATACACTAACAAGTGCACCGGTGTGAGCAACCACATATGCAGAAGGACGTCTTTCATCTCACAGAAGCGCGAACGTCTTGGCGTTCAAGCACATGGCAGAAACAAGGTGTGAACAGATGAGCTGCTGCTATTTTCTCCGTTCGGCATGCTTCGTTGTAGCTCTCTTGCCGGTCGCCGGCTTAGCGGCTTGCTTTGCGCGACTAGGTCTGCGGAGAGAAGGAGATAGCGCCGGAAACCTTGCCTTTTGCCTTCTTCGGCGCTGGAACCTGGTTGCTGCGCCTTCTCTTTGTCCATGTGCACACACACGATTCCTCAGCGAAAACCATGCAGAAACCTTTCCACGAGCACCCAGGGATGTGCACCCAGCACCACGTGCACGCACACGCAGCGAGAGAAAAGCATCTGCCTTTTCCCACACTGATGCCTAAGCAAACGCGTGGCCACACACACGCACACATCCGCAAGCGCGCCTACTCCCATCTATTGAGGGAAAGACGAACGAGCAACGTCCTGACAGGCTTGAGGGGAAAAACGTCCGTTGATGGTTGGCGTACTGCACGCCCGCCTACGGGGCTGCAGGGGAATCCACATTTGGAAGGTACCTGAAGATGTGTGCCTGTTCTTGGAGCTCCGCTAGTAGGGTAGCAAAGACACTCGTAGGCAGTACTGAATGCTGCTCCGTGCTACTTCTCCTCCGCTGGCAAATGCTTCACAGTCGCCCTAGGAAAGACGTTTAACAATCGATCTCCAAGAGGAACGAAACACATGATGCCATAAGGCGAAAGAATAGCAGGGCATCTCTTCACAAGCTTGTCCCTGATCTATAGCTGAGGGCAAACACTTGTGTGCCTGTGGGAGAGCGTGTGTCTTTCCTGGAAGCGTTTGGGAGTTTTGCTCAGACGCGTGTTTCCTCAAGTTCAAGAATCAAGATCTAGGATACCTGCAGACAGGTGCCTGTTTGTGTGGAGACAGTCTGTTTGAAACTGTGTTCCTCAGCGCCCGCTCTTTCTCCCCGTCGCTCCACACGCCTGGGAGTCCCTTTCTTTCTCTCCACAAGCACGTGTGTTGACTTCGTCGCACATGTGCATCTGCACAAGCGTTGAGCTCAGCAGAGCGTGTCTCTTGACACTTGATGTGCGTTGGCTGTGTCTGCCTGCTCCAGTGAAGAGAGAAACGGGAAATCATCTTGGTAGAGGCAACAAAGCAAAAGCGAGGCAGGATTGACATCTGCTCAACAGAGACGGATTCCCTGCGATGACACAGTTCACAGTTACACGAGAAGCAATCTGAGCGGTCCATCGACCGGAGACGTGTTTCCCAAGAGGTCGTTTAGCGAGTGAACAGCAGTGTGCGCGACTTTCATGAGTGTGCCTGGAAAGTGCCAGAATCACCAGAGCATCTGTGCAAAAGCTGCTGCCTCTGTGACCGCATTGAGGCACGTTCCCGTGTCTGCGAGTACATAGACGGCTCTTCGCGTTCACTCCGAGGGAAACGGTCCGCTATTGCTTCTGTGCGTACAGACGCGATTCCCTTGTCTCTTGCGAACACAGGGAACTCTGTGCATCCAAATCTACAGGCTAAGGACGCGTCTGCATATGTTTTGGTGAACAATCGAGTGTGCGTGTTCTGACAGCTGCCTCTATGCAGACGTCTCCACAGAGCCACTTCTGAATGCCCCGCAGCCCAGGACTGAATGGATACACTAACAAGTGCACCGGTGTGAGCAAGCACATATGCAGAAGGACGTCTTTCATCTCACAGAAGCGCGAACGTCTTGGCGTTCAAGCACATGGCAGAAACAAGGTGTGAACAGATGAGCTGCTGCTATTTTCTCCGTTCGGCATGCTTCGTTGTAGCTCTCTTGCCGGTCGCCGGCTTAGCGGCTTGCTTTGCGCGACTAGGTCTGCGGAGAGAAGGAGATAGCGCCGGAAACCTTGCCTTTTGCCTTCTTCGGCGCTGGAACCTGGTTGCTGCGCCTTCTCTTTGTCCATGTGCACACACACGATTCCTCAGCGAAAACCATGCAGAAACCTTTCCACGAGCACCCAGGGATGTGCACCCAGCACCACGTGCACGCACACGCAGCTAGAGAAAAGCACCTACCTTTTCACACACTGATGCCTAAGCAAACGCGTGGCCACACACACGCACACATCCGCAAGCGCGCCTACTCCCATCTATTGAGGGAAAGACGGACGAGCAACGTCCTGACAGGCTTGAGGGGAAAAACGTCCGTTGATGGTTGGCGTACTGCACGCCCGCCTACGGGGCTGCAGGGGAATCCACATTTGGAAGGTACCTGAAGATGTGTGCCTGTTCTTGGAGCTCCGCTAGTAGGGTAGCAAAGACACTCGTAGGCAGTACTGAATGCTGCTCCGTGCTACTTCTCCTCCGCTGGCAAATGCTTCACAGTCGCCCTAGGAAAGACGTTTAACAATCGATCTCCAAGAGGAACGAAACACATGATGCCATAAGGCGAAAGAATAGCAGGGCATCTCTTCACAAGCTTGTCCCTGATCTATAGCTGAGGGCAAACACTTGTGTGCTTGTGGGAGAGCGTGTGTCTTTCCTGGAAGCGTTTGGGAGTTTTGCTCAGACGCGTGTTTCCTCAAGTTCAAGAATCAAGATCTAGGATACCTGCAGACAGGTGCCTGTTTGTGTGGAGACAGTCTGTTTGAAACTGTGTTCCTCAGCGCCCGCTCTTTCTCCCCGTCGCTCCACACGCCTGGGAGTCCCTTTCTTTCTCTCCACAAGCACGTGTGTTGACTTCGTCGCACATGTGCATCTGCACAAGCGTTGAGCTCAGCAGAGCGTGTCTCTTGACACTTGATGTGCGTTGGCTGTGTCTGCCTGCTCCAGTGAAGAGAGAAACGGGAAATCATCTTGGTAGAGGCAACAAAGCAAAAGCGAGGCAGGATTGACATCTGCTCAACAGAGACGGATTCCCTGCGCTGACACAGTTCACAGTTACACGAGAAGCAATCTGAGCGGTCCGTCGACCGGAGACGTGTTTCCCAAGAGGTCGTTTAGCGAGTGAACAGCAGTGTGCGCGACTTTCAGGAGTGTGCCTGGAAAGTGCCAGAATCACCAGAGCATCTGTGCAAAAGCTGCTGCCTCTGTGACCGCATTGAGGCACGTTCCCGTGTCTGCGAGTACATAGACGGCTCTTCGCGTTCACTCCGAGGGAAACGGTCCGCTATTGCTTCTGTGCGTACAGACGCGATTCCCTTGTCTCTTGCGAACACAGGGAACTCTGTGCATCCAAATCTACAGGCTAAGGACGCGTCTGCATATGTTTTGGTGAACAAGCGAGTGTGCGTGTTCTGACAGCTGCCTCTATGCAGACGTCTCCACAGAGCCACTTCTGAATGCCCCGCAGCCCAGGACTGAAGGGATACACTAACAAGTGCACCGGTGTGAGCAACCACATATGCAGAAGGACGTCTTTCATCTCACAGAAGCGCGAACGTCTTGGCGTTCAAGCACATGGCAGAAACAAGGTGTGAACAGATGAGCTGCTGCTATTTTCTCCGTTCGGCATGCTTCGTTGTAGCTCTCTTGCCGGTCGCCGGCTTAGCGGCTTGCTTTGCGCGACTAGGTCTGCGGAGAGAAGGAGATAGCGCCGGAAACCTTGCCTTTTGCCTTCTTCGGCGCTGGAACCTGGTTGCTGCGCCTTCTCTTTGTCCATGTGCACACACACGATTCCTCAGCGAAAACCATGCAGAAACCTTTCCACGAGCACCCAGGGATGTGCACCCAGCACCACGTGCACGCACACGCAGCTAGAGAAAAGCACCTACCTTTTCACACACTGATGCCTAAGCAAACGCGTGGCCACACACACGCACACATCCGCAAGCGCGCCTACTCCCATCTATTGAGGGAAAGACGGACGAGCAACGTCCTGACAGGCTTGAGGGGAAAAACGTCCGTTGATGGTTGGCGTACTGCACGCCCGCCTACGGGGCTGCAGGGGAATCCACATTTGGAAGGTACCTGAAGATGTGTGCCTGTTCTTGGAGCTCCGCTAGTAGGGTAGCAAAGACACTCGTAGGCAGTACTGAATGCTGCTCCGTGCTACTTCTCCTCCGCTGGCAAATGCTTCACAGTCGCCCTAGGAAAGACGTTTAACAATCGATCTCCAAGAGGAACGAAACACATGATGCCATAAGGCGAAAGAATAGCAGGGCATCTCTTCACAAGCTTGTCCCTGATCTATAGCTGAGGGCAAACACTTGTGTGCTTGTGGGAGAGCCTGTGTCTTTCCTGGAAGCGTTTGGGAGTTTTGCTCAGACGCGTGTTTCCTCAAGTTCAAGAATCAAGATCTAGGATACCTGCAGACAGGTGCCTGTTTGTGTGGAGACAGTCTGTTTGAAACTGTGTTCCTCAGCGCCCGCTCTTTCTCCCCGTCGCTCCACACGCCTGGGAGTCCCTTTCTTTCTCTCCACAAGCACGTGTGTTGACTTCGTCGCACATGTGCATCTGCACAAGCGTTGAGCTCAGCAGAGCGTGTCTCTTGACACTTGATGTGCGTTGGCTGTGTCTGCCTGCTCCAGTGAAGAGAGAAACGGGAAATCATCTTGGTAGAGGCAACAAAGCAAAAGCGAGGCAGGATTGACATCTGCTCAACAGAGACGGATTCCCTGCGCTGACACAGTTCACAGTTACACGAGAAGCAATCTGAGCGGTCCATCGACCGGAGACGTGTTTCCCAAGAGGTCGTTTAGCGAGTGAACAGCAGTGTGCGCGACTTTCAGGAGTGTGCGTGGAAAGTGCCAGAATCACCAGAGCATCTGTGCAAAAGCTGCTGCCTCTGTGACCGCATTGAGGCACGTTCCCGTGTCTGCGAGTACATAGACGGCTCTTCGCGTTCACTCCGAGGGAAACGGTCCGCTATTGCTTCTGTGCGTACAGACGCGATTCCCTTGTCTCTTGCGAACACAGGGAACTCTGTGCATCCAAATCTACAGGCTAAGGACGCGTCTGCATATGTTTTGGTGAACAATCGAGTGTGCGTGTTCTGACAGCTGCCTCTATGCAGACGTCTCCACAGAGCCACTTCTGAATGCCCCGCAGCCCAGGACTGAAGGGATACACTAACAAGTGCACCGGTGTGAGCAACCACGTATGCAGAAGGACGTCTTTCATCTCACAGAAGCGCGAACGTCTTGGCGTTCAAGCACATGGCAGAAACAAGGTGTGAACAGATGAGCTGCTGCTATTTTCTCCGTTCGGCATGCTTCGTTGTAGCTCTCTTGCCGGTCGCCGGCTTAGCGGCTTGCTTTGCGCGACTAGGTCTGCGGAGAGAAGGAGATAGCGCCGGAAACCTTGCCTTTTGCCTTCTTCGGCGCTGGAACCTGGTTGCTGCGCCTTCTCTTTGTCCATGTGCACACACACGATTCCTCAGCGAAAACCATGCAGAAACCTTTCCACGAGCACCCAGGGATGTGCACCCAGCACCACGTGCACCCAGCACACGCAGCTAGAGAAAAGCACCTACCTCTTCACACACTGATGCCTAAGCAAACGCGTGGCCACACACACGCACACATCCGCAAGCGTGCCTACTCCCATCTATTGAGGGAAAGACGGACGAGCAACGTCCTGACAGGCTTGAGGGGAAAAACGTCCGTTGATGGTTGGCGTACTGCACGCCCGCCTACGGGGCTGCAGGGGAATCCACATTTGGAAGGTACCTGAAGATGTGTGCCTGTTCTTGGAGCTCCGCTAGTAGGGTAGCAAAGACACTCGTAGGCAGTACTGAATGCTGCTCCGTGCTACTTCTCCTCCGCTGGCAAATGCTTCACAGTCGCCCTAGGAAAGACGTTTAACAATCGATCTCCAAGAGGAACGAAACACATGATGCCATAAGGCGAAAGAATAGCAGGGCATCTCTTCACAAGCTTGTCCCTGATCTATAGCTGAGGGCAAACACTTGTGTGCTTGTGGGAGAGCGTGTGTCTTTCCTGGAAGCGTTTGGGAGTTTTGCTCAGACGCGTGTTTCCTCAAGTTCAAGAATCAAGATCTAGGATACCTGCAGACAGGTGCCTGTTTGTGTGGAGACAGTCTGTTTGAAACTGTGTTCCTCAGCGCCCGCTCTTTCTCCCCGTCGCTCCACACGCCTGGGAGTCCCTTTCTTTCTCTCCACAAGCACGTGTGTTGACTTCGTCGCACATGTGCATCTGCACAAGCGTTGAGCTCAGCAGAGCGTGTCTCTTGACACTTGATGTGCGTTGGCTGTGTCTGCCTGCTCCAGTGAAGAGAGAAACGG
The DNA here is from genome assembly GCF_037038585.1 of Patagioenas fasciata. Classification (NCBI taxonomy): domain Eukaryota; kingdom Metazoa; phylum Chordata; class Aves; order Columbiformes; family Columbidae; genus Patagioenas; species Patagioenas fasciata. Next base: position 49,472,857 of record NC_092523.1, on the reverse strand, counting down.
GAAATCATCTTGGTAGAGGCAACAAAGCAAAAGCGAGGCAGGATTGACATCTGCTCAACAGAGACGGATTCCCTGCGCTGACACAGTTCACAGTTACACGAGAAGCAATCTGAGCGGTCCGTCGACCGGAGACGTGTTTCCCAAGAGGTCGTTTAGCGAGTGAACAGCAGTGTGCGCGACTTTCAGGAGTGTGCCTGGAAAGTGCCAGAATCACCAGAGCATCTGTGCAAAAGCTGCTGCCTCTGTGACCGCATTGAGGCACGTTCCCGTGTCTGCGAGTACATAGACGGCTCTTCGCGTTCACTCCGAGGGAAACGGTCCGCTATTGCTTCTGTGCGTACAGACGCGATTCCCTTGTCTCTTGCGAACACAGGGAACTCTGTGCATCCAAATCTACAGGCTAAGGACGCGTCTGCATATGTTTTGGTGAACAATCGAGTGTGCGTGTTCTGACAGCTGCCTCTATGCAGACGTCTCCACAGAGCCACTTCTGAATGCCCCGCAGCCCAGGACTGAATGGATACACTAACAAGTGCACCGGTGTGAGCAAGCACATATGCAGAAGGACGTCTTTCATCTCACAGAAGCGCGAACGTCTTGGCGTTCAAGCACATGGCAGAAACAAGGTGTGAACAGATGAGCTGCTGCTATTTTCTCCGTTCGGCATGCTTCGTTGTAGCTCTCTTGCCGGTCGCCGGCTTAGCGGCTTGCTTTGCGCGACTAGGTCTGCGGAGAGAAGGAGATAGCGCCGGAAACCTTGCCTTTTGCCTTCTTCGGCGCTGGAACCTGGTTGCTGCGCCTTCTCTTTGTCCATGTGCACACACACGATTCCTCAGCGAAAACCATGCAGAAACCTTTCCACGAGCACCCAGGGATGTGCACCCAGCACCACGTGCACGCACACGCAGCTAGAGAAAAGCACCTACCTTTTCACACACTGATGCCTAAGCAAACGCGTGGCCACACACACGCACACATCCGCAAGCGCGCCTACTCCCATCTATTGAGGGAAAGACGGACGAGCAACGTCCTGACAGGCTTGAGGGGAAAAACGTCCGTTGATGGTTGGCGTACTGCACGCCCGCCTACGGGGCTGCAGGGGAATCCACATTTGGAAGGTACCTGAAGATGTGTGCCTGTTCTTGGAGCTCCGCTAGTAGGGTAGCAAAGACACTCGTAGGCAGTACTGAATGCTGCTCCGTGCTACTTCTCCTCCGCTGGCAAATGCTTCACAGTCGCCCTAGGAAAGACGTTTAACAATCGATCTCCAAGAGGAACGAAACACATGATGCCATAAGGCGAAAGAATAGCAGGGCATCTCTTCACAAGCTTGTCCCTGATCTATAGCTGAGGGCAAACACTTGTGTGCTTGTGGGAGAGCGTGTGTCTTTCCTGGAAGCGTTTGGGAGTTTTGCTCAGACGCGTGTTTCCTCAAGTTCAAGAATCAAGATCTAGGATACCTGCAGACAGGTGCCTGTTTGTGTGGAGACAGTCTGTTTGAAACTGTGTTCCTCAGCGCCCGCTCTTTCTCCCCGTCGCTCCACACGCCTGGGAGTCCCTTTCTTTCTCTCCACAAGCACGTGTGTTGACTTCGTCGCACATGTGCATCTGCACAAGCGTTGAGCTCAGCAGAGCGTGTCTCTTGACACTTGATGTGCGTTGGCTGTGTCTGCCTGCTCCAGTGAAGAGAGAAACGGGAAATCATCTTGGTAGAGGCAACAAAGCAAAAGCGAGGCAGGATTGACATCTGCTCAACAGAGACGGATTCCCTGCACTGACACAGTTCACAGTTACACGAGAAGCAATCTGAGCGGTCCGTCGACCGGAGACGTGTTTCCCAAGAGGTCGTTTAGCGAGTGAACAGCAGTGTGCGCGACTTTCAGGAGTGTGCCTGGAAAGTGCCAGAATCACCAGAGCATCTGTGCAAAAGCTGCTGCCTCTGTGACCGCATTGAGGCACGTTCCCGTGTCTGCGAGTACATAGACGGCTCTTCGCTTTCACTCCGAGGGAAACGGTCCGCTATTGCTTCTGTGCGTACAGACGCGATTCCCTTGTCTCTTGCGAACACAGGGAACTCTGTGCATCCAAATCTACAGGCTAAGGACGCGTCTGCATATGTTTTGGTGAACAAGCGAGTGTGCGTGTTCTGACAGCTGCCTCTATGCAGACGTCTCCACAGAGCCACTTCTGAATGCCCCGCAGCCCAGGACTGAAGGGATACACTAACAAGTGCACCGGTGTGAGCAACCACATATGCAGAAGGACGTCTTTCATCTCACAGAAGCGCGAACGTCTTGGCGTTCAAGCACATGGCAGAAACAAGGTGTGAACAGATGAGCTGCTGCTATTTTCTCCGTTCGGCATGCTTCGTTGTAGCTCTCTTGCCGGTCGCCGGCTTAGCGGCTTGCTTTGCGCGACTAGGTCTGCGGAGAGAAGGAGATAGCGCCGGAAACCTTGCCTTTTGCCTTCTTCGGCGCTGGAACCTGGTTGCTGCGCCTTCTCTTTGTCCATGTGCACACACACGATTCCTCAGCGAAAACCATGCAGAAACCTTTCCACGAGCACCCAGGGATGTGCACCCAGCACCACGTGCACGCACACGCAGCTAGAGAAAAGCACCTACCTTTTCACACACTGATGCCTAAGCAAACGCGTGGCCACACACACGCACACATCCGCAAGCGCGCCTACTCCCATCTATTGAGGGAAAGACGGACGAGCAACGTCCTGACAGGCTTGAGGGGAAAAACGTCCGTTGATGGTTGGCGTACTGCACGCCCGCCTACGGGGCTGCAGGGGAATCCACATTTGGAAGGTACCTGAAGATGTGTGCCTGTTCTTGGAGCTCCGCTAGTAGGGTAGCAAAGACACTCGTAGGCAGTACTGAATGCTGCTCCGTGCTACTTCTCCTCCGCTGGCAAATGCTTCACAGTCGCCCTAGGAAAGACGTTTAACAATCGATCTCCAAGAGGAACGAAACACATGATGCCATAAGGCGAAAGAATAGCAGGGCATCTCTTCACAAGCTTGTCCCTGATCTATAGCTGAGGGCAAACACTTGTGTGCTTGTGGGAGAGCCTGTGTCTTTCCTGGAAGCGTTTGGGAGTTTTGCTCAGACGCGTGTTTCCTCAAGTTCAAGAATCAAGATCTAGGATACCTGCAGACAGGTGCCTGTTTGTGTGGAGACAGTCTGTTTGAAACTGTGTTCCTCAGCGCCCGCTCTTTCTCCCCGTCGCTCCACACGCCTGGGAGTCCCTTTCTTTCTCTCCACAAGCACGTGTGTTGACTTCGTCGCACATGTGCATCTGCACAAGCGTTGAGCTCAGCAGAGCGTGTCTCTTGACACTTGATGTGCGTTGGCTGTGTCTGCCTGCTCCAGTGAAGAGAGAAACGGGAAATCATCTTGGTAGAGGCAACAAAGCAAAAGCGAGGCAGGATTGACATCTGCTCAACAGAGACGGATTCCCTGCGCTGACACAGTTCACAGTTACACGAGAAGCAATCTGAGCGGTCCATCGACCGGAGACGTGTTTCCCAAGAGGTCGTTTAGCGAGTGAACAGCAGTGTGCGCGACTTTCAGGAGTGTGCCTGGAAAGTGCCAGAATCACCAGAGCATCTGTGCAAAAGCTGCTGCCTCTGTGACCGCATTGAGGCACGTTCCCGTGTCTGCGAGTACATAGACGGCTCTTCGCGTTCACTCCGAGGGAAACGGTCCGCTATTGCTTCTGTGCGTACAGACGCGATTCCCTTGTCTCTTGCGAACACAGGGAACTCTGTGCATCCAAATCTACAGGCTAAGGACGCGTCTGCATATGTTTTGGTGAACAATCGAGTGTGCGTGTTCTGACAGCTGCCTCTATGCAGACGTCTCCACAGAGCCACTTCTGAATGCCCCGCAGCCCAGGACTGAAGGGATACACTAACAAGTGCACCGGTGTGAGCAACCACATATGCAGAAGGACGTCTTTCATCTCACAGAAGCGCGAACGTGTTGGCGTTCAAGCACATGGCAGAAACAAGGTGTGAACAGATGAGCTGCTGCTATTTTCTCCGTTCGGCATGCTTCGTTGTAGCTCTCTTGCCGGTCGCCGGCTTAGCGGCTTGCTTTGCGCGACTAGGTCTGCGGAGAGAAGGAGATAGCGCCGGAAACCTTGCCTTTTGCCTTCTTCGGCGCTGGAACCTGGTTGCTGCGCCTTCTCTTTGTCCATGTGCACACACACGATTCCTCAGCGAAAACCATGCAGAAACCTTTCCACGAGCACCCAGGGATGTGCACCCAGCACCACGTGCACGCACACGCAGCGAGAGAAAAGCACCTACCTTTTCACACACTGATGCCTAAGCAAACGCGTGGCCACACACACGCACACATCCGCAAGCGTGCCTACTCCCATCTATTGAGGGAAAGACGGACGAGCAACGTCCTGACAGGCTTGAGGGGAAAAACGTCCGTTGATGGTTGGCGTACTGCACGCCCGCCTACGGGGCTGCAGGGGAATCCACATTTGGAAGGTACCTGAAGATGTGTGCCTGTTCTTGGAGCTCCGCTAGTAGGGTAGCAAAGACACTCGTAGGCAGTACTGAATGCTGCTCCGTGCTACTTCTCCTCCGCTGGCAAATGCTTCACAGTCGCCCGAGGAAAGACGTTTAACAATCGATCTCCAAGAGGAACGAAACACATGATGCCATAAGGCGAAAGAATAGCAGGGCATCTCTTCACAAGCTTGTCCCTGATCTATAGCTGAGGGCAAACACTTGTGTGCTTGTGGGAGAGCGTGTGTCTTTCCTGGAAGCGTTTGGGAGTTTTGCTCAGACGCGTGTTTCCTCAAGTTCAAGAATCAAGATCTAGGATACCTGCAGACAGGTGCCTGTTTGTGTGGAGACAGTCTGTTTGAAACTGTGTTCCTCAGCGCCCGCTCTTTCTCCCCGTCGCTCCACACGCCTGGGAGTCCCTTTCTTTCTCTCCACAAGCACGTGTGTTGACTTCGTCGCACATGTGCATCTGCACAAGCGTTGAGCTCAGCAGAGCGTGTCTCTTGACACTTGATGTGCGTTGGCTGTGTCTGCGTGCTCCAGTGAAGAGAGAAACGGGAAATCATCTTGGTAGAGGCAACAAAGCAAAAGCGAGGCAGGATTGACATCTGCTCAACAGAGACGGATTCCCTGCGCTGACACAGTTCACAGTTACACGAGAAGCAATCTGAGCGGTCCATCGACCGGAGACGTGTTTCCTAAGAGGTCGTTTAGCGAGTGAACAGCAGTGTGCGCGACTTTCAGGAGTGTGCCTGGAAAGTGCCAGAATCACCAGAGCATCTGTGCAAAAGCTGCTGCCTCTGTGACCGCATTGAGGCACGTTCCCGTGTCTGCGAGTACATAGACGGCTCTTCGCGTTCACTCCGAGGGAAACGGTCCGCTATTGCTTCTGTGCGTACAGACGCGATTCCCTTGTCTCTTGCGAACACAGGGAACTCTGTGCATCCAAATCTACAGGCTAAGGACGCGTCTGCATATGTTTTGGTGAACAATCGAGTGTGCGTGTTCTGACAGCTGCCTCTATGCAGACGTCTCCACAGAGCCACTTCTGAATGCCCCGCAGCCCAGGACTGAAGGGATACACTAACAAGTGCACCGGTGTGAGCAACCACGTATGCAGAAGGACGTCTTTCATCTCACAGAAGCGCGAACGTCTTGGCGTTCAAGCACATGGCAGAAACAAGGTGTGAACAGATGAGCTGCTGCTATTTTCTCCGTTCGGCATGCTTCGTTGTAGCTCTCTTGCCGGTCGCCGGCTTAGCGGCTTGCTTTGCGCGACTAGGTCTGCGGAGAGAAGGAGATAGCGCCGGAAACCTTGCCTTTTGCCTTCTTCGGCGCTGGAACCTGGTTGCTGCGCCTTCTCTTTGTCCATGTGCACACACACGATTCCTCAGCGAAAACCATGCAGAAACCTTTCCACGAGCACCCAGGGATGTGCACCCAGCACCACGTGCACCCAGCACACGCAGCTAGAGAAAAGCACCTACCTCTTCACACACTGATGCCTAAGCAAACGCGTGGCCACACACACGCACACATCCGCAAGCGTGCCTACTCCCATCTATTGAGGGAAAGACGGACGAGCAACGTCCTGACAGGCTTGAGGGGAAAAACGTCCGTTGATGGTTGGCGTACTGCACGCCCGCCTACGGGGCTGCAGGGGAATCCACATTTGGAAGGTACCTGAAGATGTGTGCCTGTTCTTGGAGCTCCGCTAGTAGGGTAGCAAAGACACTCGTAGGCAGTACTGAATGCTGCTCCGTGCTACTTCTCCTCCGCTGGCAAATGCTTCACAGTCGCCCTAGGAAAGACGTTTAACAATCGATCTCCAAGAGGAACGAAACACATGATGCCATAAGGCGAAAGAATAGCAGGGCATCTCTTCACAAGCTTGTCCCTGATCTATAGCTGAGGGCAAACACTTGTGTGCTTGTGGGAGAGCGTGTGTCTTTCCTGGAAGCGTTTGGGAGTTTTGCTCAGACGCGTGTTTCCTCAAGTTCAAGAATCAAGATCTAGGATACCTGCAGACAGGTGCCTGTTTGTGTGGAGACAGTCTGTTTGAAACTGTGTTCCTCAGCGCCCGCTCTTTCTCCCCGTCGCTCCACACGCCTGGGAGTCCCTTTCTTTCTCTCCACAAGCACGTGTGTTGACTTCGTCGCACATGTGCATCTGCACAAGCGTTGAGCTCAGCAGAGCGTGTCTCTTGACACTTGATGTGCGTTGGCTGTGTCTGCCTGCTCCAGTGAAGAGAGAAACGGGAAATCATCTTGGTAGAGGCAACAAAGCAAAAGCGAGGCAGGATTGACATCTGCTCAACAGAGACGGATTCCCTGCGCTGACACAGTTCACAGTTACACGAGAAGCAATCTGAGCGGTCCGTCGACCGGAGACGTGTTTCCCAAGAGGTCGTTTAGCGAGTGAACAGCAGTGTGCGCGACTTTCAGGAGTGTGCCTGGAAAGTGCCAGAATCACCAGAGCATCTGTGCAAAAGCTGCTGCCTCTGTGACCGCATTGAGGCACGTTCCCGTGTCTGCGAGTACATAGACGGCTCTTCGCGTTCACTCCGAGGGAAACGGTCCGCTATTGCTTCTGTGCGTACAGACGCGATTCCCTTGTCTCTTGCGAACACAGGGAACTCTGTGCATCCAAATCTACAGGCTAAGGACGCGTCTGCATATGTTTTGGTGAACAAGCGAGTGTGCGTGTTCTGACAGCTGCCTCTATGCAGACGTCTCCACAGAGCCACTTCTGAATGCCCCGCAGCCCAGGACTGAAGGGATACACTAACAAGTGCACCGGTGTGAGCAACCACATATGCAGAAGGACGTCTTTCATCTCACAGAAGCGCGAACGTCTTGGCGTTCAAGCACATGGCAGAAACAAGGTGTGAACAGATGAGCTGCTGCTATTTTCTCCGTTCGGCATGCTTCGTTGTAGCTCTCTTGCCGGTCGCCGGCTTAGCGGCTTGCTTTGCGCGACTAGGTCTGCGGAGAGAAGGAGATAGCGCCGGAAACCTTGCCTTTTGCCTTCTTCGGCGCTGGAACCTGGTTGCTGCGCCTTCTCTTTGTCCATGTGCACACACACGATTCCTCAGCGAAAACCATGCAGAAACCTTTCCACGAGCACCCAGGGATGTGCACCCAGCACCACGTGCACGCACACGCAGCGAGAGAAAAGCACCTACCTTTTCACACTCTGATGCCTAAGCAAACGCGTGGCCACACACACGCACACATCCGCAAGCGTGCCTACTCCCATCTATTGAGGGAAAGACGGACGAGCAACGTCCTGACAGGCTTGAGGGGAAAAACGTCCGTTGATGGTTGGCGTACTGCACGCCCGCCTACGGGGCTGCAGGGGAATCCACATTTGGAAGGTACCTGAAGATGTGTGCCTGTTCTTGGAGCTCCGCTAGTAGGGTAGCAAAGACACTCGTAGGCAGTACTGAATGCTGCTCCGTGCTACTTCTCCTCCGCTGGCAAATGCTTCACAGTCGCCCTAGGAAAGACGTTTAACAATCGATCTCCAAGAGGAACGAAACACATGATGCCATAAGGCGAAAGAATAGCAGGGCATCTCTTCACAAGCTTGTCCCTGATCTATAGCTGAGGGCAAACACTTGTGTGCTTGTGGGAGAGCGTGTGTCTTTCCTGGAAGCGTTTGGGAGTTTTGCTCAGACGCGTGTTTCCTCAAGTTCAAGAATCAAGATCTAGGATACCTGCAGACAGGTGCCTGTTTGTGTGGAGACAGTCTGTTTGAAACTGTGTTCCTCAGCGCCCGCTCTTTCTCCCCGTCGCTCCACACGCCTGGGAGTCCCTTTCTTTCTCTCCACAAGCACGTGTGTTGACTTCGTCGCACATGTGCATCTGCACAAGCGTTGAGCTCAGCAGAGCGTGTCTCTTGACACTTGATGTGCGTTGGCTGTGTCTGCCTGCTCCAGTGAAGAGAGAAACGGGAAATCATCTTGGTAGAGGCAACAAAGCAAAAGCGAGGCAGGATTGACATCTGCTCAACAGAGACGGATTCCCTGCGCTGACACAGTTCACAGTTACACGAGAAGCAATCTGAGCGGTCCATCGACCGGAGACGTGTTTCCCAAGAGGTCGTTTAGCGAGTGAACAGCAGTGTGCGCGACTTTCAGGAGTGTGCCTGGAAAGTGCCAGAATCACCAGAGCATCTGTGCAAAAGCTGCTGCCTCTGTGACCGCATTGAGGCACGTTCCCGTGTCTGCGAGTACATAGACGGCTCTTCGCGTTCACTCCGAGGGAAACGGTCCGCTATTGCTTCTGTGCGTACAGACGCGATTCCCTTGTCTCTTGCGAACACAGGGAACTCTGTGCATCCAAATCTACAGGCTAAGGACGCGTCTGCATATGTTTTGGTGAACAATCGAGTGTGCGTGTTCTGACAGCTGCCTCTATGCAGACGTCTCCACAGAGCCACTTCTGAATGCCCCGCAGCCCAGGACTGAAGGGATACACTAACAAGTGCACCGGTGTGAGCAACCACATATGCAGAAGGACGTCTTTCATCTCACAGAAGCGCGAACGTCTTGGCGTTCAAGCACATGGCAGAAACAAGGTGTGAACAGATGAGCTGCTGCTATTTTCTCCGTTCGGCATGCTTCGTTGTAGCTCTCTTGCCGGTCGCCGGCTTAGCGGCTTGCTTTGCGCGACTAGGTCTGCGGAGAGAAGGAGATAGCGCCGGAAACCTTGCCTTTTGCCTTCTTCGGCGCTGGAACCTGGTTGCTGCGCCTTCTCTTTGTCCATGTGCACACACACGATTCCTCAGCGAAAACCATGCAGAAACCTTTCCACGAGCACCCAGGGATGTGCACCCAGCACCACGTGCACGCACACGCAGCGAGAGAAAAGCACCTACCTTTTCACACACTGATGCCTAAGCAAACGCGTGGCCACACACACGCACACATCCGCAAGCGTGCCTACTCCCATCTATTGAGGGAAAGACGGACGAGCAACGTCCTGACAGGCTTGAGGGGAAAAACGTCCGTTGATGGTTGGCGTACTGCACGCCCGCCTACGGGGCTGCAGGGGAATCCACATTTGGAAGGTACCTGAAGATGTGTGCCTGTTCTTGGAGCTCCGCTAGTAGGGTAGCAAAGACACTCGTAGGCAGTACTGAATGCTGCTCCGTGCTACTTCTCCTCCGCTGGCAAATGCTTCACAGTCGCCCGAGGAAAGACGTTTAACAATCGATCTCCAAGAGGAACGAAACACATGATGCCATAAGGCGAAAGAATAGCAGGGCATCTCTTCACAAGCTTGTCCCTGATCTATAGCTGAGGGCAAACACTTGTGTGCTTGTGGGAGAGCGTGTGTCTTTCCTGGAAGCGTTTGGGAGTTTTGCTCAGACGCGTGTTTCCTCAAGTTCAAGAATCAAGATCTAGGATACCTGCAGACAGGTGCCTGTTTGTGTGGAGACAGTCTGTTTGAAACTGTGTTCCTCAGCGCCCGCTCTTTCTCCCCGTCGCTCCACACGCCTGGGAGTCCCTTTCTTTCTCTCCACAAGCACGTGTGTTGACTTCGTCGCACATGTGCATCTGCACAAGCGTTGAGCTCAGCAGAGCGTGTCTCTTGACACTTGATGTGCGTTGGCTGTGTCTGCGTGCTCCAGTGAAGAGAGAAACGGGAAATCATCTTGGTAGAGGCAACAAAGCAAAAGCGAGGCAGGATTGACATCTGCTCAACAGAGACGGATTCCCTGCGCTGACACAGTTCACAGTTACACGAGAAGCAATCTGAGCGGTCCATCGACCGGAGACGTGTTTCCCAAGAGGTCGTTTAGCGAGTGAACAGCAGTGTGCGCGACTTTCAGGAGTGTGCCTGGAAAGTGCCAGAATCACCAGAGCATCTGTGCAAAAGCTGCTGCCTCTGTGACCGCATTGAGGCACGTTCCCGTGTCTGCGAGTACATAGACGGCTCTTCGCGTTCACTCCGAGGGAAACGGTCCGCTATTGCTTCTGTGCGTACAGACGCGATTCCCTTGTCTCTTGCGAACACAGGGAACTCTGTGCATCCAAATCTACAGGCTAAGGACGCGTCTGCATATGTTTTGGTGAACAATCGAGTGTGCGTGTTCTGACAGCTGCCTCTATGCAGACGTCTCCACAGAGCCACTTCTGAATGCCCCGCAGCCCAGGACTGAAGGGATACACTAACAAGTGCACCGGTGTGAGCAACCACATATGCAGAAGGACGTCTTTCATCTCACAGAAGCGCGAACGTCTTGGCGTTCAAGCACATGGCAGAAACAAGGTGTGAACAGATGAGCTGCTGCTATTTTCTCCGTTCGGCATGCTTCGTTGTAGCTCTCTTGCCGGTCGCCGGCTTAGCGGCTTGCTTTGCGCGACTAGGTCTGCGGAGAGAAGGAGATAGCGCCGGAAACCTTGCCTTTTGCCTTCTTCGGCGCTGGAACCTGGTTGCTGCGCCTTCTCTTTGTCCATGTGCACACACACGATTCCTCAGCGAAAACCATGCAGAAACCTTTCCACGAGCACCCAGGGATGTGCACCCAGCACCACGTGCACCCAGCACACGCAGCTAGAGAAAAGCACCTACCTCTTCACACACTGATGCCTAAGCAAACGCGTGGCCACACACACGCACACATCCGCAAGCGTGCCTACTCGCATCTATTGAGGGAAAGACGGACGAGCAACGTCCTGACAGGCTTGAGGGGAAAAACGTCCGTTGATGGTTGGCGTACTGCACGCCCGCCTACGGGGCTGCAGGGGAATCCACATTTGGAAGGTACCTGAAGATGTGTGCCTGTTCTTGGAGCTCCGCTAGTAGGGTAGCAAAGACACTCGTAGGCAGTACTGAATGCTGCTCCGTGCTACTTCTCCTCCGCTGGCAAATGCTTCACAGTCGCCCTAGGAAAGACGTTTAACAATCGATCTCCAAGAGGAACGAAACACATGATGCCATAAGGCGAAAGAATAGCAGGGCATCTCTTCACAAGCTTGTCCCTGATCTATAGCTGAGGGCAAACACTTGTGTGCTTGTGGGAGAGCGTGTGTCTTTCCTGGAAGCGTTTGGGAGTTTTGCTCAGACGCGTGTTTCCTCAAGTTCAAGAATCAAGATCTAGGATACCTGCAGACAGGTGCCTGTTTGTGTGGAGACAGTCTGTTTGAAACTGTGTTCCTCAGCGCCCGCTCTTTCTCCCCGTCGCTCCACACGCCTGGGAGTCCCTTTCTTTCTCTCCACAAGCACGTGTGTTGACTTCGTCGCACATGTGCATCTGCACAAGCGTTGAGCTCAGCAGAGCGTGTCTCTTGACACTTGATGTGCGTTGGCTGTGTCTGCCTGCTCCAGTGAAGAGAGAAACGGGAAATCATCTTGGTAGAGGCAACAAAGCAAAAGCGAGGCAGGATTGACATCTGCTCAACAGAGACGGATTCCCTGCGCTGACACAGTTCACAGTTACACGAGAAGCAATCTGAGCGGTCCGTCGACCGGAGACGTGTTTCCCAAGAGGTCGTTTAGCGAGTGAACAGCAGTGTGCGCGACTTTCAGGAGTGTGCCTGGAAAGTGCCAGAATCACCAGAGCATCTGTGCAAAAGCTGCTGCCTCTGTGACCGCATTGAGGCACGTTCCCGTGTCTGCGAGTACATAGACGGCTCTTCGCGTTCACTCCGAGGGAAACGGTCCGCTATTGCTTCTGTGCGTACAGACGCGATTCCCTTGTCTCTTGCGAACACAGGGAACTCTGTGCATCCAAATCTACAGGCTAAGGACGCGTCTGCATATGTTTTGGTGAACAAGCGAGTGTGCGTGTTCTGACAGCTGCCTCTATGCAGACGTCTCCACAGAGCCACTTCTGAATGCCCCGCAGCCCAGGACTGAAGGGATACACTAACAAGTGCACCGGTGTGAGCAACCACATATGCAGAAGGACGTCTTTCATCTCACAGAAGCGCGAACGTCTTGGCGTTCAAGCACATGGCAGAAACAAGGTGTGAACAGATGAGCTGCTGCTATTTTCTCCGTTCGGCATGCTTCGTTGTAGCTCTCTTGCCGGTCGCCGGCTTAGCGGCTTGCTTTGCGCGACTAGGTCTGCGGAGAGAAGGAGATAGCGCCGGAAACCTTGCCTTTTGCCTTCTTCGGCGCTGGAACCTGGTTGCTGCGCCTTCTCTTTGTCCATGTGCACACACACGATTCCTCAGCGAAAACCATGCAGAAACCTTTCCACGAGCACCCAGGGATGTGCACCCAGCACCACGTGCACGCACACGCAGCGAGAGAAAAGCACCTACCTTTTCACACTCTGATGCCTAAGCAAACGCGTGGCCACACACACGCACACATCCGCAAGCGTGCCTACTCCCATCTATTGAGGGAAAGACGGACGAGCAACGTCCTGACAGGCTTGAGGGGAAAAACGTCCGTTGATGGTTGGCGTACTGCACGCCCGCCTACGGGGCTGCAGGGGAATCCACATTTGGAAGGTACCTGAAGATGTGTGCCTGTTCTTGGAGCTCCGCTAGTAGGGTAGCAAAGACACTCGTAGGCAGTACTGAATGCTGCTCCGTGCTACTTCTCCTCCGCTGGCAAATGCTTCACAGTCGCCCTAGGAAAGACGTTTAACAATCGATCTCCAAGAGGAACGAAACACATGATGCCATAAGGCGAAAGAATAGCAGGGCATCTCTTCACAAGCTTGTCCCTGATCTATAGCTGAGGGCAAACACTTGTGTGCTTGTGGGAGAGCGTGTGTCTTTCCTGGAAGCGTTTGGGAGTTTTGCTCAGACGCGTGTTTCCTCAAGTTCAAGAATCAAGATCTAGGATACCTGCAGACAGGTGCCTGTTTGTGTGGAGACAGTCTGTTTGAAACTGTGTTCCTCAGCGCCCGCTCTTTCTCCCCGTCGCTCCACACGCCTGGGAGTCCCTTTCTTTCTCTCCACAAGCACGTGTGTTGACTTCGTCGCACATGTGCATCTGCACAAGCGTTGAGCTCAGCAGAGCGTGTCTCTTGACACTTGATGTGCGTTGGCTGTGTCTGCGTGCTCCAGTGAAGAGAGAAACGGGAAATCATCTTGGTAGAGGCAACAAAGCAAAAGCGAGGCAGGATTGACATCTGCTCAACAGAGACGGATTCCCTGCGCTGACACAGTTCACAGTTACACGAGAAGCAATCTGAGCGGTCCATCGACCGGAGACGTGTTTCCCAAGAGGTCGTTTAGCGAGTGAACAGCAGTGTGCGCGACTTTCAGGAGTGTGCCTGGAAAGTGCCAGAATCACCAGAGCATCTGTGCAAAAGCTGCTGCCTCTGTGACCGCATTGAGGCACGTTCCCGTGTCTGCGAGTACATAGACGGCTCTTCGCGTTCACTCTGAGGGAAACGGTCCGCTATTGCTTCTGTGCGTACAGACGCGATTCCCTTGTCTCTTGCGAACACAGGGAACTCTGTGCATCCAAATCTACAGGCTAAGGACGCGTCTGCATATGTTTTGGTGAACAATCGAGTGTGCGTGTTCTGACAGCTGCCTCTATGCAGACGTCTCCACAGAGCCACTTCTGAATGCCCCGCAGCCCAGGACTGAAGGGATACACTAACAAGTGCACCGGTGTGAGCAAGCACATATGCAGAAGGACGTCTTTCATCTCACAGAAGCGCGAACGTCTTGGCGTTCAAGCACATGGCAGAAACAAGGTGTGAACAGATGAGCTGCTGCTATTTTCTCCGTTCGGCATGCTTCGTTGTAGCTCTCTTGCCGGTCGCCGGCTTAGCGGCTTGCTTTGCGCGACTAGGTCTGCGGAGAGAAGGAGATAGCGCCGGAAACCTTGCCTTTTGCCTTCTTCGGCGCTGGAACCTGGTTGCTGCGCCTTCTCTTTGTCCATGTGCACACACACGATTCCTCAGCGAAAACCATGCAGAAACCTTTCCACGAGCACCCAGGGATGTGCACCCAGCACCACGTGCACCCAGCACACGCAGCTAGAGAAAAGCACCTACCTCTTCACACACTGATGCCTAAGCAAACGCGTGGCCACACACACGCACACATCCGCAAGCGTGCCTACTCCCATCTATTGAGGGAAAGACGGACGAGCAACGTCCTGACAGGCTTGAGGGGAAAAACGTCCGTTGATGGTTGGCGTACTGCACGCCCGCCTACGGGGCTGCAGGGGAATCCACATTTGGAAGGTACCTGAAGATGTGTGCCTGTTCTTGGAGCTCCGCTAGTAGGGTAGCAAAGACACTCGTAGGCAGTACTGAATGCTGCTCCGTGCTACTTCTCCTCCGCTGGCAAATGCTTCACAGTCGCCCTAGGAAAGACGTTTAACAATCGATCTCCAAGAGGAACGAAACACATGATGCCATAAGGCGAAAGAATAGCAGGGCATCTCTTCACAAGCTTGTCCCTGATCTATAGCTGAGGGCAAACACTTGTGTGCTTGTGGGAGAGCGTGTGTCTTTCCTGGAAGCGTTTGGGAGTTTTGCTCAGACGCGTGTTTCCTCAAGTTCAAGAATCAAGATCTAGGATACCTGCAGACAGGTGCCTGTTTGTGTGGAGACAGTCTGTTTGAAACTGTGTTCCTCAGCGCCCGCTCTTTCTCCCCGTCGCTCCACACGCCTGGGAGTCCCTTTCTTTCTCTCCACAAGCACGTGTGTTGACTTCGTCGCACATGTGCATCTGCACAAGCGTTGAGCTCAGCAGAGCGTGTCTCTTGACACTTGATGTGCGTTGGCTGTGTCTGCGTGCTCCAGTGAAGAGAGAAACGGGAAATCATCTTGGTAGAGGCAACAAAGCAAAAGCGAGGCAGGATTGACATCTGCTCAACAGAGACGGATTCCCTGCGCTGACACAGTTCACAGTTACACGAGAAGCAATCTGAGCGGTCCGTCGACCGGAGACGTGTTTCCCAAGAGGTCGTTTAGCGAGTGAACAGCAGTGTGCGCGACTTTCAGGAGTGTGCCTGGAAAGTGCCAGAATCACCAGAGCATCTGTGCAAAAGCTGCTGCCTCTGTGACCGCATTGAGGCACGTTCCCGTGTCTGCGAGTACATAGACGGCTCTTCGCGTTCACTCCGAGGGAAACGGTCCGCTATTGCTTCTGTGCGTACAGACGCGATTCCCTTGTCTCTTGCGAACACAGGGAACTCTGTGCATCCAAATCTACAGGCTAAGGACGCGTCTGCATATGTTTTGGTGAACAAGCGAGTGTGCGTGTTCTGACAGCTGCCTCTATGCAGACGTCTCCACAGAGCCACTTCTGAATGCCCCGCAGCCCAGGACTGAAGGGATACACTAACAAGTGCACCGGTGTGAGCAACCACATATGCAGAAGGACGTCTTTCATCTCACAGAAGCGCGAACGTCTTGGCGTTCAAGCACATGGCAGAAACAAGGTGTGAACAGATGAGCTGCTGCTATTTTCTCCGTTCGGCATGCTTCGTTGTAGCTCTCTTGCCGGTCGCCGGCTTAGCGGCTTGCTTTGCGCGACTAGGTCTGCGGAGAGAAGGAGATAGCGCCGGAAACCTTGCCTTTTGCCTTCTTCGGCGCTGGAACCTGGTTGCTGCGCCTTCTCTTTGTCCATGTGCACACACACGATTCCTCAGCGAAAACCATGCAGAAACCTTTCCACGAGCACCCAGGGATGTGCACCCAGCACCACGTGCACGCACACGCAGCGAGAGAAAAGCACCTACCTTTTCACACACTGATGCCTAAGCAAACGCGTGGCCACACACACGCACACATCCGCAAGCGTGCCTACTCCCATCTATTGAGGGAAAGACGGACGAGCAACGTCCTGACAGGCTTGAGGGGAAAAACGTCCGTTGATGGTTGGCGTACTGCACGCCCGCCTACGGGGCTGCAGGGGAATCCACATTTGGAAGGTACCTGAAGATGTGTGCCTGTTCTTGGAGCTCCGCTAGTAGGGTAGCAAAGACACTCGTAGGCAGTACTGAATGCTGCTCCGTGCTACTTCTCCTCCGCTGGCAAATGCTTCACAGTCGCCCTAGGAAAGACGTTTAACAATCGATCTCCAAGAGGAACGAAACACATGATGCCATAAGGCGAAAGAATAGCAGGGCATCTCTTCACAAGCTTGTCCCTGATCTATAGCTGAGGGCAAACACTTGTGTGCTTGTGGGAGAGCGTGTGTCTTTCCTGGAAGCGTTTGGGAGTTTTGCTCAGACGCGTGTTTCCTCAAGTTCAAGAATCAAGATCTAGGATACCTGCAGACAGGTGCCTGTTTGTGTGGAGACAGTCTGTTTGAAACTGTGTTCCTCAGCGCCCGCTCTTTCTCCCCGTCGCTCCACACGCCTGGGAGTCCCTTTCTTTCTCTCCACAAGCACGTGTGTTGACTTCGTCGCACATGTGCATCTGCACAAGCGTTGAGCTCAGCAGAGCGTGTCTCTTGACACTTGATGTGCGTTGGCTGTGTCTGCGTGCTCCAGTGAAGAGAGAAACGGGAAATCATCTTGGTAGAGGCAACAAAGCAAAAGCGAGGCAGGATTGACATCTGCTCAACAGAGACGGATTCCCTGCGCTGACACAGTTCACAGTTACACGAGAAGCAATCTGAGCGGTCCATCGACCGGAGACGTTTTTCCCAAGAGGTCGTTTAGCGAGTGAACAGCAGTGTGCGCGACTTTCAGGAGTGTGCCTGGAAAGTGCCAGAATCACCAGAGCATCTGTGCAAAAGCTGCTGCCTCTGTGACCGCATTGAGGCACGTTCCCGTGTCTGCGAGTACATAGACGGCTCTTCGCGTTCACTCCGAGGGAAACGGTCCGCTATTGCTTCTGTGCGTACAGACGCGATTCCCTTGTCTCTTGCGAACACAGGGAACTCTGTGCATCCAAATCTACAGGCTAAGGACGCGTCTGCATATGTTTTGGTGAACAATCGAGTGTGCGTGTTCTGACAGCTGCCTCTATGCAGACGTCTCCACAGAGCCACTTCTGAATGCCCCGCAGCCCAGGACTGAAGGGATACACTAACAAGTGCACCGGTGTGAGCAACCACATATGCAGAAGGACGTCTTTCATCTCACAGAAGCGCGAACGTGTTGGCGTTCAAGCACATGGCAGAAACAAGGTGTGAACAGATGAGCTGCTGCTATTTTCTCCGTTCGGCATGCTTCGTTGTAGCTCTCTTGCCGGTCGCCGGCTTAGCGGCTTGCTTTGCGCGACTAGGTCTGCGGAGAGAAGGAGATAGCGCCGGAAACCTTGCCTTTTGCCTTCTTCGGCGCTGGAACCTGGTTGCTGCGCCTTCTCTTTGTCCATGTGCACACACACGATTCCTCAGCGAAAACCATGCAGAAACCTTTCCACGAGCACCCAGGGATGTGCACCCAGCACCACGTGCACGCACACGCAGCGAGAGAAAAGCACCTACCTTTTCACACACTGATGCCTAAGCAAACGCGTGGCCACACACACGCACACATCCGCAAGCGTGCCTACTCCCATCTATTGAGGGAAAGACGGACGAGCAACGTCCTGACAGGCTTGAGGGGAAAAACGTCCGTTGATGGTTGGCGTACTGCACGCCCGCCTACGGGGCTGCAGGGGAATCCACATTTGGAAGGTACCTGAAGATGTGTGCCTGTTCTTGGAGCTCCGCTAGTAGGGTAGCAAAGACACTCGTAGGCAGTACTGAATGCTGCTCCGTGCTACTTCTCCTCCGCTGGCAAATGCTTCACAGTCGCCCTAGGAAAGACGTTTAACAATCGATCTCCAAGAGGAACGAAACACATGATGCCATAAGGCGAAAGAATAGCAGGGCATCTCTTCACAAGCTTGTCCCTGATCTATAGCTGAGGGCAAACACTTGTGTGCTTGTGGGAGAGCGTGTGTCTTTCCTGGAAGCGTTTGGGAGTTTTGCTCAGACGCGTGTTTCCTCAAGTTCAAGAATCAAGATCTAGGATACCTGCAGACAGGTGCCTGTTTGTGTGGAGACAGTCTGTTTGAAACTGTGTTCCTCAGCGCCCGCTCTTTCTCCCCGTCGCTCCACACGCCTGGGAGTCCCTTTCTTTCTCTCCACAAGCACGTGTGTTGACTTCGTCGCACATGTGCATCTGCACAAGCGTTGAGCTCAGCAGAGCGTGTCTCTTGACACTTGATGTGCGTTGGCTGTGTCTGCCTGCTCCAGTGAAGAGAGAAACGGGAAATCATCTTGGTAGAGGCAACAAAGCAAAAGCGAGGCAGGATTGACATCTGCTCAACAGAGACGGATTCCCTGCACTGACACAGTTCACAGTTACACGAGAAGCAATCTGAGCGGTCCGTCGACCGGAGACGTGTTTCCCAAGAGGTCGTTTAGCGAGTGAACAGCAGTGTGCGCGACTTTCAGGAGTGTGCCTGGAAAGTGCCAGAATCACCAGAGCATCTGTGCAAAAGCTGCTGCCTCTGTGACCGCATTGAGGCACGTTCCCGTGTCTGCGAGTACATAGACGGCTCTTCGCGTTCACTCCGAGGGAAACGGTCCGCTATTGCTTCTGTGCGTACAGACGCGATTCCCTTGTCTCTTGCGAACACAGGGAACTCTGTGCATCCAAATCTACAGGCTAAGGACGCGTCTGCATATGTTTTGGTGAACAAGCGAGTGTGCGTGTTCTGACAGCTGCCTCTATGCAGACGTCTCCACAGAGCCACTTCTGAATGCCCCGCAGCCCAGGACTGAAGGGATACACTAACAAGTGCACCGGTGTGAGCAACCACATATGCAGAAGGACGTCTTTCATCTCACAGAAGCGCGAACGTGTTGGCGTTCAAGCACATGGCAGAAACAAGGTGTGAACAGATGAGCTGCTGCTATTTTCTCCGTTCGGCATGCTTCGTTGTAGCTCTCTTGCCGGTCGCCGGCTTAGCGGCTTGCTTTGCGCGACTAGGTCTGCGGAGAGAAGGAGATAGCGCCGGAAACCTTGCCTTTTGCCTTCTTCGGCGCTGGAACCTGGTTGCTGCGCCTTCTCTTTGTCCATGTGCACACACACGATTCCTCAGCGAAAACCATGCAGAAACCTTTCCACGAGCACCCAGGGATGTGCACCCAGCACCACGTGCACGCACACGCAGCGAGAGAAAAGCACCTACCTTTTCACACACTGATGCCTAAGCAAACGCGTGGCCACACACACGCACACATCCGCAAGCGTGCCTACTCCCATCTATTGAGGGAAAGACGGACGAGCAACGTCCTGACAGGCTTGAGGGGAAAAACGTCCGTTGATGGTTGGCGTACTGCACGCCCGCCTACGGGGCTGCAGGGGAATCCACATTTGGAAGGTACCTGAAGATGTGTGCCTGTTCTTGGAGCTCCGCTAGTAGGGTAGCAAAGACACTCGTAGGCAGTACTGAATGCTGCTCCGTGCTACTTCTCCTCCGCTGGCAAATGCTTCACAGTCGCCCTAGGAAAGACGTTTAACAATCGATCTCCAAGAGGAACGAAACACATGATGCCATAAGGCGAAAGAATAGCAGGGCATCTCTTCACAAGCTTGTCCCTGATCTATAGCTGAGGGCAAACACTTGTGTGCTTGTGGGAGAGCGTGTGTCTTTCCTGGAAGCGTTTGGGAGTTTTGCTCAGACGCGTGTTTCCTCAAGTTCAAGAATCAAGATCTAGGATACCTGCAGACAGGTGCCTGTTTGTGTGGAGACAGTCTGTTTGAAACTGTGTTCCTCAGCGCCCGCTCTTTCTCCCCGTCGCTCCACACGCCTGGGAGTCCCTTTCTTTCTCTCCACAAGCACGTGTGTTGACTTCGTCGCACATGTGCATCTGCACAAGCGTTGAGCTCAGCAGAGCGTGTCTCTTGACACTTGATGTGCGTTGGCTGTGTCTGCGTGCTCCAGTGAAGAGAGAAACGGGAAATCATCTTGGTAGAGGCAACAAAGCAAAAGCGAGGCAGGATTGACATCTGCTCAACAGAGACGGATTCCCTGCGCTGACACAGTTCACAGTTACACGAGAAGCAATCTGAGCGGTCCATCGACCGGAGACGTTTTTCCCAAGAGGTCGTTTAGCGAGTGAACAGCAGTGTGCGCGACTTTCAGGAGTGTGCCTGGAAAGTGCCAGAATCACCAGAGCATCTGTGCAAAAGCTGCTGCCTCTGTGACCGCATTGAGGCACGTTCCCGTGTCTGCGAGTACATAGACGGCTCTTCGCGTTCACTCCGAGGGAAACGGTCCGCTATTGCTTCTGTGCGTACAGACGCGATTCCCTTGTCTCTTGCGAACACAGGGAACTCTGTGCATCCAAATCTACAGGCTAAGGACGCGTCTGCATATGTTTTGGTGAACAATCGAGTGTGCGTGTTCTGACAGCTGCCTCTATGCAGACGTCTCCACAGAGCCACTTCTGAATGCCCCGCAGCCCAGGACTGAAGGGATACACTAACAAGTGCACCGGTGTGAGCAACCACATATGCAGAAGGACGTCTTTCATCTCACAGAAGCGCGAACGTGTTGGCGTTCAAGCACATGGCAGAAACAAGGTGTGAACAGATGAGCTGCTGCTATTTTCTCCGTTCGGCATGCTTCGTTGTAGCTCTCTTGCCGGTCGCCGGCTTAGCGGCTTGCTTTGCGCGACTAGGTCTGCGGAGAGAAGGAGATAGCGCCGGAAACCTTGCCTTTTGCCTTCTTCGGCGCTGGAACCTGGTTGCTGCGCCTTCTCTTTGTCCATGTGCACACACACGATTCCTCAGCGAAAACCATGCAGAAACCTTTCCACGAGCACCCAGGGATGTGCACCCAGCACCACGTGCACCCAGCACACGCAGCTAGAGAAAAGCACCTACCTCTTCACACACTGATGCCTAAGCAAACGCGTGGCCACACACACGCACACATCCGCAAGCGTGCCTACTCCCATCTATTGAGGGAAAGACGGACGAGCAACGTCCTGACAGGCTTGAGGGGAAAAACGTCCGTTGATGGTTGGCGTACTGCACGCCCGCCTACGGGGCTGCAGGGGAATCCACATTTGGAAGGTACCTGAAGATGTGTGCCTGTTCTTGGAGCTCCGCTAGTAGGGTAGCAAAGACACTCGTAGGCAGTACTGAATGCTGCTCCGTGCTACTTCTCCTCCGCTGGCAAATGCTTCACAGTCGCCCTAGGAAAGACGTTTAACAATCGATCTCCAAGAGGAACGAAACACATGATGCCATAAGGCGAAAGAATAGCAGGGCATCTCTTCACAAGCTTGTCCCTGATCTATAGCTGAGGGCAAACACTTGTGTGCTTGTGGGAGAGCGTGTGTCTTTCCTGGAAGCGTTTGGGAGTTTTGCTCAGACGCGTGTTTCCTCAAGTTCAAGAATCAAGATCTAGGATACCTGCAGACAGGTGCCTGTTTGTGTGGAGACAGTCTGTTTGAAACTGTGTTCCTCAGCGCCCGCTCTTTCTCCCCGTCGCTCCACACGCCTGGGAGTCCCTTTCTTTCTCTCCACAAGCACGTGTGTTGACTTCGTCGCACATGTGCATCTGCACAAGCGTTGAGCTCAGCAGAGCGTGTCTCTTGACACTTGATGTGCGTTGGCTGTGTCTGCGTGCTCCAGTGAAGAGAGAAACGGGAAATCATCTTGGTAGAGGCAACAAAGCAAAAGCGAGGCAGGATTGACATCTGCTCAACAGAGACGGATTCCCTGCGCTGACACAGTTCACAGTTACACGAGAAGCAATCTGAGCGGTCCGTCGACCGGAGACGTTTTTCCCAAGAGGTCGTTTAGCGAGTGAACAGCAGTGTGCGCGACTTTCAGGAGTGTGCCTGGAAAGTGTCAGAATCACCAGAGCATCTGTGCAAAAGCTGCTGCCTCTGTGACCGCATTGAGGCACGTTCCCGTGTCTGCGAGTACATAGACGGCTCTTCGCGTTCACTCCGAGGGAAACGGTCCGCTATTGCTTCTGTGCGTACAGACGCGATTCCCTTGTCTCTTGCGAACACAGGGAACTCTGTGCATCCAAATCTACAGGCTAAGGACGCGTCTGCATATGTTTTGGTGAACAATCGAGTGTGCGTGTTCTGACAGCTGCCTCTATGCAGACGTCTCCACAGAGCCACTTCTGAATGCCCCGCAGCCCAGGACTGAAGGGATACACTAACAAGTGCACCGGTGTGAGCAACCACATATGCAGAAGGACGTCTTTCATCTCACAGAAGCGCGAACGTGTTGGCGTTCAAGCACATGGCAGAAACAAGGTGTGAACAGATGAGCTGCTGCTATTTTCTCCGTTCGGCATGCTTCGTTGTAGCTCTCTTGCCGGTCGCCGGCTTAGCGGCTTGCTTTGCGCGACTAGGTCTGCGGAGAGAAGGAGATAGCGCCGGAAACCTTGCCTTTTGCCTTCTTCGGCGCTGGAACCTGGTTGCTGCGCCTTCTCTTTGTCCATGTGCACACACACGATTCCTCAGCGAAAACCATGCAGAAACCTTTCCACGAGCACCCAGGGATGTGCACCCAGCACCACGTGCACGCACACGCAGCGAGAGAAAAGCACCTACCTTTTCACACACTGATGCCTAAGCAAACGCGTGGCCACACACACGCACACATCCGCAAGCGTGCCTACTCCCATCTATTGAGGGAAAGACGGACGAGCAACGTCCTGACAGGCTTGAGGGGAAAAACGTCCGTTGATGGTTGGCGTACTGCACGCCCGCCTACGGGGCTGCAGGGGAATCCACATTTGGAAGGTACCTGAAGATGTGTGCCTGTTCTTGGAGCTCCGCTAGTAGGGTAGCAAAGACACTCGTAGGCAGTACTGAATGCTGCTCCGTGCTACTTCTCCTCCGCTGGCAAATGCTTCACAGTCGCCCTAGGAAAGACGTTTAACAATCGATCTCCAAGAGGAACGAAACACATGATGCCATAAGGCGAAAGAATAGCAGGGCATCTCTTCACAAGCTTGTCCCTGATCTATAGCTGAGGGCAAACACTTGTGTGCTTGTGGGAGAGCGTGTGTCTTTCCTGGAAGCGTTTGGGAGTTTTGCTCAGACGCGTGTTTCCTCAAGTTCAAGAATCAAGATCTAGGATACCTGCAGACAGGTGCCTGTTTGTGTGGAGACAGTCTGTTTGAAACTGTGTTCCTCAGCGCCCGCTCTTTCTCCCCGTCGCTCCACACGCCTGGGAGTCCCTTTCTTTCTCTCCACAAGCACGTGTGTTGACTTCGTCGCACATGTGCATCTGCACAAGCGTTGAGCTCAGCAGAGCGTGTCTCTTGACACTTGATGTGCGTTGGCTGTGTCTGCGTGCTCCAGTGAAGAGAGAAACGGGAAATCATCTTGGTAGAGGCAACAAAGCAAAAGCGAGGCAGGATTGACATCTGCTCAACAGAGACGGATTCCCTGCGCTGACACAGTTCACAGTTACACGAGAAGCAATCTGAGCGGTCCATCGACCGGAGACGTGTTTCCCAAGAGGTCGTTTAGCGAGTGAACAGCAGTGTGCGCGACTTTCAGGAGTGTGCCTGGAAAGTGCCAGAATCACCAGAGCATCTGTGCAAAAGCTGCTGCCTCTGTGACCGCATTGAGGCACGTTCCCGTGTCTGCGAGTACATAGACGGCTCTTCGCGTTCACTCCGAGGGAAACGGTCCGCTATTGCTTCTGTGCGTACAGACGCGATTCCCTTGTCTCTTGCGAACACAGGGAACTCTGTGCATCCAAATCTACAGGCTAAGGACGCGTCTGCATATGTTTTGGTGAACAATCGAGTGTGCGTGTTCTGACAGCTGCCTCTATGCAGACGTCTCCACAGAGCCACTTCTGAATGCCCCGCAGCCCAGGACTGAATGGATACACTAACAAGTGCACCGGTGTGAGCAACCACATATGCAGAAGGACGTCTTTCATCTCACAGAAGCGCGAACGTGTTGGCGTTCAAGCACATGGCAGAAACAAGGTGTGAACAGATGAGCTGCTGCTATTTTCTCCGTTCGGCATGCTTCGTTGTAGCTCTCTTGCCGGTCGCCGGCTTAGCGGCTTGCTTTGCGCGACTAGGTCTGCGGAGAGAAGGAGATAGCGCCGGAAACCTTGCCTTTTGCCTTCTTCGGCGCTGGAACCTGGTTGCTGCGCCTTCTCTTTGTCCATGTGCACACACACGATTCCTCAGCGAAAACCATGCAGAAACCTTTCCACGAGCACCCAGGGATGTGCACCCAGCACCACGTGCACCCAGCACACGCAGCTAGAGAAAAGCACCTACCTCTTCACACACTGATGCCTAAGCAAACGCGTGGCCACACACACGCACACATCCGCAAGCGTGCCTACTCCCATCTATTGAGGGAAAGACGGACGAGCAACGTCCTGACAGGCTTGAGGGGAAAAACGTCCGTTGATGGTTGGCGTACTGCACGCCCGCCTACGGGGCTGCAGGGGAATCCACATTTGGAAGGTACCTGAAGATGTGTGCCTGTTCTTGGAGCTCCGCTAGTAGGGTAGCAAAGACACTCGTAGGCAGTACTGAATGCTGCTCCGTGCTACTTCTCCTCCGCTGGCAAATGCTTCACAGTCGCCCTAGGAAAGACGTTTAACAATCGATCTCCAAGAGGAACGAAACACATGATGCCATAAGGCGAAAGAATAGCAGGGCATCTCTTCACAAGCTTGTCCCTGATCTATAGCTGAGGGCAAACACTTGTGTGCTTGTGGGAGAGCGTGTGTCTTTCCTGGAAGCGTTTGGGAGTTTTGCTCAGACGCGTGTTTCCTCAAGTTCAAGAATCAAGATCTAGGATACCTGCAGACAGGTGCCTGTTTGTGTGGAGACAGTCTGTTTGAAACTGTGTTCCTCAGCGCCCGCTCTTTCTCCCCGTCGCTCCACACGCCTGGGAGTCCCTTTCTTTCTCTCCACAAGCACGTGTGTTGACTTCGTCGCACATGTGCATCTGCACAAGCGTTGAGCTCAGCAGAGCGTGTCTCTTGACACTTGATGTGCGTTGGCTGTGTCTGCGTGCTCCAGTGAAGAGAGAAACGGGAAATCATCTTGGTAGAGGCAACAAAGCAAAAGCGAGGCAGGATTGACATCTGCTCAACAGAGACGGATTCCCTGCGCTGACACAGTTCACAGTTACACGAGAAGCAATCTGAGCGGTCCATCGACCGGAGACGTGTTTCCCAAGAGGTCGTTTAGCGAGTGAACAGCAGTGTGCGCGACTTTCAGGAGTGTGCCTGGAAAGTGTCAGAATCACCAGAGCATCTGTGCAAAAGCTGCTGCCTCTGTGACCGCATTGAGGCACGTTCCCGTGTCTGCGAGTACATAGACGGCTCTTCGCGTTCACTCCGAGGGAAACGGTCCGCTATTGCTTCTGTGCGTACAGACGCGATTCCCTTGTCTCTTGCGAACACAGGGAACTCTGTGCATCCAAATCTACAGGCTAAGGACGCGTCTGCATATGTTTTGGTGAACAATCGAGTGTGCGTGTTCTGACAGCTGCCTCTATGCAGACGTCTCCACAGAGCCACTTCTGAATGCCCCGCAGCCCAGGACTGAAGGGATACACTAACAAGTGCACCGGTGTGAGCAACCACATATGCAGAAGGACGTCTTTCATCTCACAGAAGCGCGAACGTCTTGGCGTTCAAGCACATGGCAGAAACAAGGTGTGAACAGATGAGCTGCTGCTATTTTCTCCGTTCGGCATGCTTCGTTGTAGCTCTCTTGCCGGTCGCCGGCTTAGCGGCTTGCTTTGCGCGACTAGGTCTGCGGAGAGAAGGAGATAGCGCCGGAAACCTTGCCTTTTGCCTTCTTCGGCGCTGGAACCTGGTTGCTGCGCCTTCTCTTTGTCCATGTGCACACACACGATTCCTCAGCGAAAACCATGCAGAAACCTTTCCACGAGCACCCAGGGATGTGCACCCAGCACTACGTGCACGCACACGCAGCGAGAGAAAAGCACCTACCTTTTCACACACTGATGCCTAAGCAAACGCGTGGCCACACACACGCACACATCCGCAAGCGTGCCTACTCCCATCTATTGAGGGAAAGACGGACGAGCAACGTCCTGACAGGCTTGAGGGGAAAAACGTCCGTTGATGGTTGGCGTACTGCACGCCCGCCTACGGGGCTGCAGGGGAATCCACATTTGGAAGGTACCTGAAGATGTGTGCCTGTTCTTGGAGCTCCGCTAGTAGGGTAGCAAAGACACTCGTAGGCAGTACTGAATGCTGCTCCGTGCTACTTCTCCTCCGCTGGCAAATGCTTCACAGTCGCCCTAGGAAAGACGTTTAACAATCGATCTCCAAGAGGAACGAAACACATGATGCCATAAGGCGAAAGAATAGCAGGGCATCTCTTCACAAGCTTGTCCCTGATCTATAGCTGAGGGCAAACACTTGTGTGCTTCTGGGAGAGCGTGTGTCTTTCCTGGAAGCGTTTGGGAGTTTTGCTCAGACGCGTGTTTCCTCAAGTTCAAGAATCAAGATCTAGGATACCTGCAGACAGGTGCCTGTTTGTGTGGAGACAGTCTGTTTGAAACTGTGTTCCTCAGCGCCCGCTCTTTCTCCCCGTCGCTCCACACGCCTGGGAGTCCCTTTCTTTCTCTCCACAAGCACGTGTGTTGACTTCGTCGCACATGTGCATCTGCACAAGCGTTGAGCTCAGCAGAGCGTGTCTCTTGACACTTGATGTGCGTTGGCTGTGTCTGCGTGCTCCAGTGAAGAGAGAAACGGGAAATCATCTTGGTAGAGGCAACAAAGCAAAAGCGAGGCAGGATTGACATCTGCTCAACAGAGACGGATTCCCTGCGCTGACACAGTTCACAGTTACACGAGAAGCAATCTGAGCGGTCCATCGACCGGAGACGTGTTTCCCAAGAGGTCGTTTAGCGAGTGAACAGCAGTGTGCGCGACTTTCAGGAGTGTGCCTGGAAAGTGCCAGAATCACCAGAGCATCTGTGCAAAAGCTGCTGCCTCTGTGACCGCATTGAGGCACGTTCCCGTGTCTGCGAGTACATAGACGGCTCTTCGCGTTCACTCCGAGGGAAACGGTCCGCTATTGCTTCTGTGCGTACAGACGCGATTCCCTTGTCTCTTGCGAACACAGGGAACTCTGTGCATCCAAATCTACAGGCTAAGGACGCGTCTGCATATGTTTTGGTGAACAATCGAGTGTGCGTGTTCTGACAGCTGCCTCTATGCAGACGTCTCCACAGAGCCACTTCTGAATGCCCCGCAGCCCAGGACTGAATGGATACACTAACAAGTGCACCGGTGTGAGCAACCACATATGCAGAAGGACGTCTTTCATCTCACAGAAGCGCGAACGTGTTGGCGTTCAAGCACATGGCAGAAACAAGGTGTGAACAGATGAGCTGCTGCTATTTTCTCCGTTCGGCATGCTTCGTTGTAGCTCTCTTGCCGGTCGCCGGCTTAGCGGCTTGCTTTGCGCGACTAGGTCTGCGGAGAGAAGGAGATAGCGCCGGAAACCTTGCCTTTTGCCTTCTTCGGCGCTGGAACCTGGTTGCTGCGCCTTCTCTTTGTCCATGTGCACACACACGATTCCTCAGCGAAAACCATGCAGAAACCTTTCCACGAGCACCCAGGGATGTGCACCCAGCACCACGTGCACCCAGCACACGCAGCTAGAGAAAAGCACCTACCTCTTCACACACTGATGCCTAAGCAAACGCGTGGCCACACACACGCACACATCCGCAAGCGTGCCTACTCCCATCTATTGAGGGAAAGACGGACGAGCAACGTCCTGACAGGCTTGAGGGGAAAAACGTCCGTTGATGGTTGGCGTACTGCACGCCCGCCTACGGGGCTGCAGGGGAATCCACATTTGGAAGGTACCTGAAGATGTGTGCCTGTTCTTGGAGCTCCGCTAGTAGGGTAGCAAAGACACTCGTAGGCAGTACTGAATGCTGCTCCGTGCTACTTCTCCTCCGCTGGCAAATGCTTCACAGTCGCCCTAGGAAAGACGTTTAACAATCGATCTCCAAGAGGAACGAAACACATGATGCCATAAGGCGAAAGAATAGCAGGGCATCTCTTCACAAGCTTGTCCCTGATCTATAGCTGAGGGCAAACACTTGTGTGCTTGTGGGAGAGCGTGTGTCTTTCCTGGAAGCGTTTGGGAGTTTTGCTCAGACGCGTGTTTCCTCAAGTTCAAGAATCAAGATCTAGGATACCTGCAGACAGGTGCCTGTTTGTGTGGAGACAGTCTGTTTGAAACTGTGTTCCTCAGCGCCCGCTCTTTCTCCCCGTCGCTCCACACGCCTGGGAGTCCCTTTCTTTCTCTCCACAAGCACGTGTGTTGACTTCGTCGCACATGTGCATCTGCACAAGCGTTGAGCTCAGCAGAGCGTGTCTCTTGACACTTGATGTGCGTTGGCTGTGTCTGCGTGCTCCAGTGAAGAGAGAAACGGGAAATCATCTTGGTAGAGGCAACAAAGCAAAAGCGAGGCAGGATTGACATCTGCTCAACAGAGACGGATTCCCTGCGCTGACACAGTTCACAGTTACACGAGAAGCAATCTGAGCGGTCCGTCGACCGGAGACGTTTTTCCCAAGAGGTCGTTTAGCGAGTGAACAGCAGTGTGCGCGACTTTCAGGAGTGTGCCTGGAAAGTGTCAGAATCACCAGAGCATCTGTGCAAAAGCTGCTGCCTCTGTGACCGCATTGAGGCACGTTCCCGTGTCTGCGAGTACATAGACGGCTCTTCGCGTTCACTCCGAGGGAAACGGTCCGCTATTGCTTCTGTGCGTACAGACGCGATTCCCTTGTCTCTTGCGAACACAGGGAACTCTGTGCATCCAAATCTACAGGCTAAGGACGCGTCTGCATATGTTTTGGTGAACAATCGAGTGTGCGTGTTCTGACAGCTGCCTCTATGCAGACGTCTCCACAGAGCCACTTCTGAATGCCCCGCAGCCCAGGACTGAAGGGATACACTAACAAGTGCACCGGTGTGAGCAACCACATATGCAGAAGGACGTCTTTCATCTCACAGAAGCGCGAACGTGTTGGCGTTCAAGCACATGGCAGAAACAAGGTGTGAACAGATGAGCTGCTGCTATTTTCTCCGTTCGGCATGCTTCGTTGTAGCTCTCTTGCCGGTCGCCGGCTTAGCGGCTTGCTTTGCGCGACTAGGTCTGCGGAGAGAAGGAGATAGCGCCGGAAACCTTGCCTTTTGCCTTCTTCGGCGCTGGAACCTGGTTGCTGCGCCTTCTCTTTGTCCATGTGCACACACACGATTCCTCAGCGAAAACCATGCAGAAACCTTTCCACGAGCACCCAGGGATGTGCACCCAGCACCACGTGCACGCACACGCAGCGAGAGAAAAGCACCTACCTTTTCACACACTGATGCCTAAGCAAACGCGTGGCCACACACACGCACACATCCGCAAGCGTGCCTACTCCCATCTATTGAGGGAAAGACGGACGAGCAACGTCCTGACAGGCTTGAGGGGAAAAACGTCCGTTGATGGTTGGCGTACTGCACGCCCGCCTACGGGGCTGCAGGGGAATCCACATTTGGAAGGTACCTGAAGATGTGTGCCTGTTCTTGGAGCTCCGCTAGTAGGGTAGCAAAGACACTCGTAGGCAGTACTGAATGCTGCTCCGTGCTACTTCTCCTCCGCTGGCAAATGCTTCACAGTCGCCCTAGGAAAGACGTTTAACAATCGATCTCCAAGAGGAACGAAACACATGATGCCATAAGGCGAAAGAATAGCAGGGCATCTCTTCACAAGCTTGTCCCTGATCTATAGCTGAGGGCAAACACTTGTGTGCTTGTGGGAGAGCGTGTGTCTTTCCTGGAAGCGTTTGGGAGTTTTGCTCAGACGCGTGTTTCCTCAAGTTCAAGAATCAAGATCTAGGATACCTGCAGACAGGTGCCTGTTTGTGTGGAGACAGTCTGTTTGAAACTGTGTTCCTCAGCGCCCGCTCTTTCTCCCCGTCGCTCCACACGCCTGGGAGTCCCTTTCTTTCTCTCCACAAGCACGTGTGTTGACTTCGTCGCACATGTGCATCTGCACAAGCGTTGAGCTCAGCAGAGCGTGTCTCTTGACACTTGATGTGCGTTGGCTGTGTCTGCCTGCTCCAGTGAAGAGAGAAACGGGAAATCATCTTGGTAGAGGCAACAAAGCAAAAGCGAGGCAGGATTGACATCTGCTCAACAGAGACGGATTCCCTGCGCTGACACAGTTCACAGTTACACGAGAAGCAATCTGAGCGGTCCATCGACCGGAGACGTGTTTCCCAAGAGGTCGTTTAGCGAGTGAACAGCAGTGTGCGCGACTTTCAGGAGTGTGCCTGGAAAGTGCCAGAATCACCAGAGCATCTGTGCAAAAGCTGCTGCCTCTGTGACCGCATTGAGGCACGTTCCCGTGTCTGCGAGTACATAGACGGCTCTTCGCGTTCACTCCGAGGGAAACGGTCCGCTATTGCTTCTGTGCGTACAGACGCGATTCCCTTGTCTCTTGCGAACACAGGGAACTCTGTGCATCCAAATCTACAGGCTAAGGACGCGTCTGCATATGTTTTGGTGAACAATCGAGTGTGCGTGTTCTGACAGCTGCCTCTATGCAGACGTCTCCACAGAGCCACTTCTGAATGCCCCGCAGCCCAGGACTGAATGGATACACTAACAAGTGCACCGGTGTGAGCAAGCACATATGCAGAAGGACGTCTTTCATCTCACAGAAGCGCGAACGTCTTGGCGTTCAAGCACATGGCAGAAACAAGGTGTGAACAGATGAGCTGCTGCTATTTTCTCCGTTCGGCATGCTTCGTTGTAGCTCTCTTGCCGGTCGCCGGCTTAGCGGCTTGCTTTGCGCGACTAGGTCTGCGGAGAGAAGGAGATAGCGCCGGAAACCTTGCCTTTTGCCTTCTTCGGCGCTGGAACCTGGTTGCTGCGCCTTCTCTTTGTCCATGTGCACACACACGATTCCTCAGCGAAAACCATGCAGAAACCTTTCCACGAGCACCCAGGGATGTGCACCCAGCACCACGTGCACCCAGCACACGCAGCTAGAGAAAAGCACCTACCTCTTCACACACTGATGCCTAAGCAAACGCGTGGCCACACACACGCACACATCCGCAAGCGTGCCTACTCCCATCTATTGAGGGAAAGACGGACGAGCAACGTCCTGACAGGCTTGAGGGGAAAAACGTCCGTTGATGGTTGGCGTACTGCACGCCCGCCTACGGGGCTGCAGGGGAATCCACATTTGGAAGGTACCTGAAGATGTGTGCCTGTTCTTGGAGCTCCGCTAGTAGGGTAGCAAAGACACTCGTAGGCAGTACTGAATGCTGCTCCGTGCTACTTCTCCTCCGCTGGCAAATGCTTCACAGTCGCCCTAGGAAAGACGTTTAACAATCGATCTCCAAGAGGAACGAAACACATGATGCCATAAGGCGAAAGAATAGCAGGGCATCTCTTCACAAGCTTGTCCCTGATCTATAGCTGAGGGCAAACACTTGTGTGCTTGTGGGAGAGCGTGTGTCTTTCCTGGAAGCGTTTGGGAGTTTTGCTCAGACGCGTGTTTCCTCAAGTTCAAGAATCAAGATCTAGGATACCTGCAGACAGGTGCCTGTTTGTGTGGAGACAGTCTGTTTGAAACTGTGTTCCTCAGCGCCCGCTCTTTCTCCCCGTCGCTCCACACGCCTGGGAGTCCCTTTCTTTCTCTCCACAAGCACGTGTGTTGACTTCGTCGCACATGTGCATCTGCACAAGCGTTGAGCTCAGCAGAGCGTGTCTCTTGACACTTGATGTGCGTTGGCTGTGTCTGCGTGCTCCAGTGA
Organism: Patagioenas fasciata; assembly: GCF_037038585.1. NCBI lineage: Eukaryota > Metazoa > Chordata > Aves > Columbiformes > Columbidae > Patagioenas > Patagioenas fasciata. The sequence goes on along the minus strand of NC_092523.1, from coordinate 49,440,605 downwards.
AGAGAGAAACGGGAAATCATCTTGGTAGAGGCAACAAAGCAAAAGCGAGGCAGGATTGACATCTGCTCAACAGAGACGGATTCCCTGCGCTGACACAGTTCACAGTTACACGAGAAGCAATCTGAGCGGTCCATCGACCGGAGACGTGTTTCCCAAGAGGTCGTTTAGCGAGTGAACAGCAGTGTGCGCGACTTTCAGGAGTGTGCCTGGAAAGTGTCAGAATCACCAGAGCATCTGTGCAAAAGCTGCTGCCTCTGTGACCGCATTGAGGCACGTTCCCGTGTCTGCGAGTACATAGACGGCTCTTCGCGTTCACTCCGAGGGAAACGGTCCGCTATTGCTTCTGTGCGTACAGACGCGATTCCCTTGTCTCTTGCGAACACAGGGAACTCTGTGCATCCAAATCTACAGGCTAAGGACGCGTCTGCATATGTTTTGGTGAACAATCGAGTGTGCGTGTTCTGACAGCTGCCTCTATGCAGACGTCTCCACAGAGCCACTTCTGAATGCCCCGCAGCCCAGGACTGAAGGGATACACTAACAAGTGCACCGGTGTGAGCAACCACATATGCAGAAGGACGTCTTTCATCTCACAGAAGCGCGAACGTCTTGGCGTTCAAGCACATGGCAGAAACAAGGTGTGAACAGATGAGCTGCTGCTATTTTCTCCGTTCGGCATGCTTCGTTGTAGCTCTCTTGCCGGTCGCCGGCTTAGCGGCTTGCTTTGCGCGACTAGGTCTGCGGAGAGAAGGAGATAGCGCCGGAAACCTTGCCTTTTGCCTTCTTCGGCGCTGGAACCTGGTTGCTGCGCCTTCTCTTTGTCCATGTGCACACACACGATTCCTCAGCGAAAACCATGCAGAAACCTTTCCACGAGCACCCAGGGATGTGCACCCAGCACCACGTGCACGCACACGCAGCGAGAGAAAAGCACCTACCTTTTCACACACTGATGCCTAAGCAAACGCGTGGCCACACACACGCACACATCCGCAAGCGTGCCTACTCCCATCTATTGAGGGAAAGACGGACGAGCAACGTCCTGACAGGCTTGAGGGGAAAAACGTCCGTTGATGGTTGGCGTACTGCACGCCCGCCTACGGGGCTGCAGGGGAATCCACATTTGGAAGGTACCTGAAGATGTGTGCCTGTTCTTGGAGCTCCGCTAGTAGGGTAGCAAAGACACTCGTAGGCAGTACTGAATGCTGCTCCGTGCTACTTCTCCTCCGCTGGCAAATGCTTCACAGTCGCCCTAGGAAAGACGTTTAACAATCGATCTCCAAGAGGAACGAAACACATGATGCCATAAGGCGAAAGAATAGCAGGGCATCTCTTCACAAGCTTGTCCCTGATCTATAGCTGAGGGCAAACACTTGTGTGCTTCTGGGAGAGCGTGTGTCTTTCCTGGAAGCGTTTGGGAGTTTTGCTCAGACGCGTGTTTCCTCAAGTTCAAGAATCAAGATCTAGGATACCTGCAGACAGGTGCCTGTTTGTGTGGAGACAGTCTGTTTGAAACTGTGTTCCTCAGCGCCCGCTCTTTCTCCCCGTCGCTCCACACGCCTGGGAGTCCCTTTCTTTCTCTCCACAAGCACGTGTGTTGACTTCGTCGCACATGTGCATCTGCACAAGCGTTGAGCTCAGCAGAGCGTGTCTCTTGACACTTGATGTGCGTTGGCTGTGTCTGCCTGCTCCAGTGAAGAGAGAAACGGGAAATCATCTTGGTAGAGGCAACAAAGCAAAAGCGAGGCAGGATTGACATCTGCTCAACAGAGACGGATTCCCTGCGCTGACACAGTTCACAGTTACACGAGAAGCAATCTGAGCGGTCCATCGACCGGAGACGTGTTTCCCAAGAGGTCGTTTAGCGAGTGAACAGCAGTGTGCGCGACTTTCAGGAGTGTGCCTGGAAAGTGCCAGAATCACCAGAGCATCTGTGCAAAAGCTGCTGCCTCTGTGACCGCATTGAGGCACGTTCCCGTGTCTGCGAGTACATAGACGGCTCTTCGCGTTCACTCCGAGGGAAACGGTCCGCTATTGCTTCTGTGCGTACAGACGCGATTCCCTTGTCTCTTGCGAACACAGGGAACTCTGTGCATCCAAATCTACAGGCTAAGGACGCGTCTGCATATGTTTTGGTGAACAAGCGAGTGTGCGTGTTCTGACAGCTGCCTCTATGCAGACGTCTCCACAGAGCCACTTCTGAATGCCCCGCAGCCCAGGACTGAAGGGATACACTAACAAGTGCACCGGTGTGAGCAACCACATATGCAGAAGGACGTCTTTCATCTCACAGAAGCGCGAACGTCTTGGCGTTCAAGCACATGGCAGAAACAAGGTGTGAACAGATGAGCTGCTGCTATTTTCTCCGTTCGGCATGCTTCGTTGTAGCTCTCTTGCCGGTCGCCGGCTTAGCGGCTTGCTTTGCGCGACTAGGTCTGCGGAGAGAAGGAGATAGCGCCGGAAACCTTGCCTTTTGCCTTCTTCGGCGCTGGAACCTGGTTGCTGCGCCTTCTCTTTGTCCATGTGCACACACACGATTCCTCAGCGAAAACCATGCAGAAACCTTTCCACGAGCACCCAGGGATGTGCACCCAGCACCACGTGCACGCACACGCAGCGAGAGAAAAGCACCTACCTTTTCACACACTGATGCCTAAGCAAACGCGTGGCCACACACACGCACACATCCGCAAGCGTGCCTACTCCCATCTATTGAGGGAAAGACGGACGAGCAACGTCCTGACAGGCTTGAGGGGAAAAACGTCCGTTGATGGTTGGCGTACTGCACGCCCGCCTACGGGGCTGCAGGGGAATCCACATTTGGAAGGTACCTGAAGATGTGTGCCTGTTCTTGGAGCTCCGCTAGTAGGGTAGCAAAGACACTCGTAGGCAGTACTGAATGCTGCTCCGTGCTACTTCTCCTCCGCTGGCAAATGCTTCACAGTCGCCCTAGGAAAGACGTTTAACAATCGATCTCCAAGAGGAACGAAACACATGATGCCATAAGGCGAAAGAATAGCAGGGCATCTCTTCACAAGCTTGTCCCTGATCTATAGCTGAGGGCAAACACTTGTGTGCTTGTGGGAGAGCGTGTGTCTTTCCTGGAAGCGTTTGGGAGTTTTGCTCAGACGCGTGTTTCCTCAAGTTCAAGAATCAAGATCTAGGATACCTGCAGACAGGTGCCTGTTTGTGTGGAGACAGTCTGTTTGAAACTGTGTTCCTCAGCGCCCGCTCTTTCTCCCCGTCGCTCCACACGCCTGGGAGTCCCTTTCTTTCTCTCCACAAGCACGTGTGTTGACTTCGTCGCACATGTGCATCTGCACAAGCGTTGAGCTCAGCAGAGCGTGTCTCTTGACACTTGATGTGCGTTGGCTGTGTCTGCGTGCTCCAGTGAAGAGAGAAACGGGAAATCATCTTGGTAGAGGCAACAAAGCAAAAGCGAGGCAGGATTGACATCTGCTCAACAGAGACGGATTCCCTGCGCTGACACAGTTCACAGTTACACGAGAAGCAATCTGAGCGGTCCATCGACCGGAGACGTTTTTCCCAAGAGGTCGTTTAGCGAGTGAACAGCAGTGTGCGCGACTTTCAGGAGTGTGCCTGGAAAGTGCCAGAATCACCAGAGCATCTGTGCAAAAGCTGCTGCCTCTGTGACCGCATTGAGGCACGTTCCCGTGTCTGCGAGTACATAGACGGCTCTTCGCGTTCACTCCGAGGGAAACGGTCCGCTATTGCTTCTGTGCGTACAGACGCGATTCCCTTGTCTCTTGCGAACACAGGGAACTCTGTGCATCCAAATCTACAGGCTAAGGACGCGTCTGCATATGTTTTGGTGAACAATCGAGTGTGCGTGTTCTGACAGCTGCCTCTATGCAGACGTCTCCACAGAGCCACTTCTGAATGCCCCGCAGCCCAGGACTGAAGGGATACACTAACAAGTGCACCGGTGTGAGCAACCACATATGCAGAAGGACGTCTTTCATCTCACAGAAGCGCGAACGTCTTGGCGTTCAAGCACATGGCAGAAACAAGGTGTGAACAGATGAGCTGCTGCTATTTTCTCCGTTCGGCATGCTTCGTTGTAGCTCTCTTGCCGGTCGCCGGCTTAGCGGCTTGCTTTGCGCGACTAGGTCTGCGGAGAGAAGGAGATAGCGCCGGAAACCTTGCCTTTTGCCTTCTTCGGCGCTGGAACCTGGTTGCTGCGCCTTCTCTTTGTCCATGTGCACACACACGATTCCTCAGCGAAAACCATGCAGAAACCTTTCCACGAGCACCCAGGGATGTGCACCCAGCACCACGTGCACGCACACGCAGCGAGAGAAAAGCACCTACCTTTTCACACACTGATGCCTAAGCAAACGCGTGGCCACACACACGCACACATCCGCAAGCGTGCCTACTCCCATCTATTGAGGGAAAGACGGACGAGCAACGTCCTGACAGGCTTGAGGGGAAAAACGTCCGTTGATGGTTGGCGTACTGCACGCCCGCCTACGGGGCTGCAGGGGAATCCACATTTGGAAGGTACCTGAAGATGTGTGCCTGTTCTTGGAGCTCCGCTAGTAGGGTAGCAAAGACACTCGTAGGCAGTACTGAATGCTGCTCCGTGCTACTTCTCCTCCGCTGGCAAATGCTTCACAGTCGCCCTAGGAAAGACGTTTAACAATCGATCTCCAAGAGGAACGAAACACATGATGCCATAAGGCGAAAGAATAGCAGGGCATCTCTTCACAAGCTTGTCCCTGATCTATAGCTGAGGGCAAACACTTGTGTGCTTGTGGGAGAGCGTGTGTCTTTCCTGGAAGCGTTTGGGAGTTTTGCTCAGACGCGTGTTTCCTCAAGTTCAAGAATCAAGATCTAGGATACCTGCAGACAGGTGCCTGTTTGTGTGGAGACAGTCTGTTTGAAACTGTGTTCCTCAGCGCCCGCTCTTTCTCCCCGTCGCTCCACACGCCTGGGAGTCCCTTTCTTTCTCTCCACAAGCACGTGTGTTGACTTCGTCGCACATGTGCATCTGCACAAGCGTTGAGCTCAGCAGAGCGTGTCTCTTGACACTTGATGTGCGTTGGCTGTGTCTGCCTGCTCCAGTGAAGAGAGAAACGGGAAATCATCTTGGTAGAGGCAACAAAGCAAAAGCGACGCAGGATTGACATCTGCTCAACAGAGACGGATTCCCTGCGCTGACACAGTTCACAGTTACACGAGAAGCAATCTGAGCGGTCCATCGACCGGAGACGTGTTTCCCAAGAGGTCGTTTAGCGAGTGAACAGCAGTGTGCGCGACTTTCAGGAGTGTGCCTGGAAAGTGCCAGAATCACCAGAGCATCTGTGCAAAAGCTGCTGCCTCTGTGACCGCATTGAGGCACGTTCCCGTGTCTGCGAGTACATAGACGGCTCTTCGCGTTCACTCCGAGGGAAACGGTCCGCTATTGCTTCTGTGCGTACAGACGCGATTCCCTTGTCTCTTGCGAACACAGGGAACTCTGTGCATCCAAATCTACAGGCTAAGGACGCGTCTGCATATGTTTTGGTGAACAATCGAGTGTGCGTGTTCTGACAGCTGCCTCTATGCAGACGTCTCCACAGAGCCACTTCTGAATGCCCCGCAGCCCAGGACTGAAGGGATACACTAACAAGTGCACCGGTGTGAGCAAGCACATATGCAGAAGGACGTCTTTCATCTCACAGAAGCGCGAACGTCTTGGCGTTCAAGCACATGGCAGAAACAAGGTGTGAACAGATGAGCTGCTGCTATTTTCTCCGTTCGGCATGCTTCGTTGTAGCTCTCTTGCCGGTCGCCGGCTTAGCGGCTTGCTTTGCGCGACTAGGTCTGCGGAGAGAAGGAGATAGCGCCGGAAACCTTGCCTTTTGCCTTCTTCGGCGCTGGAACCTGGTTGCTGCGCCTTCTCTTTGTCCATGTGCACACACACGATTCCTCAGCGAAAACCATGCAGAAACCTTTCCACGAGCACCCAGGGATGTGCACCCAGCACCACGTGCACCCAGCACACGCAGCTAGAGAAAAGCACCTACCTCTTCACACACTGATGCCTAAGCAAACGCGTGGCCACACACACGCACACATCCGCAAGCGTGCCTACTCCCATCTATTGAGGGAAAGACGGACGAGCAACGTCCTGACAGGCTTGAGGGGAAAAACGTCCGTTGATGGTTGGCGTACTGCACGCCCGCCTACGGGGCTGCAGGGGAATCCACATTTGGAAGGTACCTGAAGATGTGTGCCTGTTCTTGGAGCTCCGCTAGTAGGGTAGCAAAGACACTCGTAGGCAGTACTGAATGCTGCTCCGTGCTACTTCTCCTCCGCTGGCAAATGCTTCACAGTCGCCCTAGGAAAGACGTTTAACAATCGATCTCCAAGAGGAACGAAACACATGATGCCATAAGGCGAAAGAATAGCAGGGCATCTCTTCACAAGCTTGTCCCTGATCTATAGCTGAGGGCAAACACTTGTGTGCTTCTGGGAGAGCGTGTGTCTTTCCTGGAAGCGTTTGGGAGTTTTGCTCAGACGCGTGTTTCCTCAAGTTCAAGAATCAAGATCTAGGATACCTGCAGACAGGTGCGTGTTTGTGTGGAGACAGTCTGTTTGAAACTGTGTTCCTCAGCGCCCGCTCTTTCTCCCCGTCGCTCCACACGCCTGGGAGTCCCTTTCTTTCTCTCCACAAGCACGTGTGTTGACTTCGTCGCACATGTGCATCTGCACAAGCGTTGAGCTCAGCAGAGCGTGTCTCTTGACACTTGATGTGCGTTGGCTGTGTCTGCGTGCTCCAGTGAAGAGAGAAACGGGAAATCATCTTGGTAGAGGCAACAAAGCAAAAGCGAGGCAGGATTGACATCTGCTCAACAGAGACGGATTCCCTGCGCTGACACAGTTCACAGTTACACGAGAAGCAATCTGAGCGGTCCGTCGACCGGAGACGTGTTTCCCAAGAGGTCGTTTAGCGAGTGAACAGCAGTGTGCGCGACTTTCAGGAGTGTGCCTGGAAAGTGCCAGAATCACCAGAGCATCTGTGCAAAAGCTGCTGCCTCTGTGACCGCATTGAGGCACGTTCCCGTGTCTGCGAGTACATAGACGGCTCTTCGCGTTCACTCCGAGGGAAACGGTCCGCTATTGCTTCTGTGCGTACAGACGCGATTCCCTTGTCTCTTGCGAACACAGGGAACTCTGTGCATCCAAATCTACAGGCTAAGGACGCGTCTGCATATGTTTTGGTGAACAAGCGAGTGTGCGTGTTCTGACAGCTGCCTCTATGCAGACGTCTCCACAGAGCCACTTCTGAATGCCCCGCAGCCCAGGACTGAAGGGATACACTAACAAGTGCACCGGTGTGAGCAACCACATATGCAGAAGGACGTCTTTCATCTCACAGAAGCGCGAACGTCTTGGCGTTCAAGCACATGGCAGAAACAAGGTGTGAACAGATGAGCTGCTGCTATTTTCTCCGTTCGGCATGCTTCGTTGTAGCTCTCTTGCCGGTCGCCGGCTTAGCGGCTTGCTTTGCGCGGCTAGGTCTGCGGAGAGAAGGAGATAGCGCCGGAAACCTTGCCTTTTGCCTTCTTCGGCGCTGGAACCTGGTTGCTGCGCCTTCTCTTTGTCCATGTGCACACACACGATTCCTCAGCGAAAACCATGCAGAAACCTTTCCACGAGCACCCAGGGATGTGCACCCAGCACCACGTGCACGCACACGCAGCGAGAGAAAAGCACCTACCTTTTCACACACTGATGCCTAAGCAAACGCGTGGCCACACACACGCACACATCCGCAAGCGTGCCTACTCCCATCTATTGAGGGAAAGACGGACGAGCAACGTCCTGACAGGCTTGAGGGGAAAAACGTCCGTTGATGGTTGGCGTACTGCACGCCCGCCTACGGGGCTGCAGGGGAATCCACATTTGGAAGGTACCTGAAGATGTGTGCCTGTTCTTGGAGCTCCGCTAGTAGGGTAGCAAAGACACTCGTAGGCAGTACTGAATGCTGCTCCGTGCTACTTCTCCTCCGCTGGCAAATGCTTCACAGTCGCCCTAGGAAAGACGTTTAACAATCGATCTCCAAGAGGAACGAAACACATGATGCCATAAGGCGAAAGAATAGCAGGGCATCTCTTCACAAGCTTGTCCCTGATCTATAGCTGAGGGCAAACACTTGTGTGCTTGTGGGAGAGCGTGTGTCTTTCCTGGAAGCGTTTGGGAGTTTTGCTCAGACGCGTGTTTCCTCAAGTTCAAGAATCAAGATCTAGGATACCTGCAGACAGGTGCCTGTTTGTGTGGAGACAGTCTGTTTGAAACTGTGTTCCTCAGCGCCCGCTCTTTCTCCCCGTCGCTCCACACGCCTGGGAGTCCCTTTCTTTCTCTCCACAAGCACGTGTGTTGACTTCGTCGCACATGTGCATCTGCACAAGCGTTGAGCTCAGCAGAGCGTGTCTCTTGACACTTGATGTGCGTTGGCTGTGTCTGCGTGCTCCAGTGAAGAGAGAAACGGGAAATCATCTTGGTAGAGGCAACAAAGCAAAAGCGAGGCAGGATTGACATCTGCTCAACAGAGACGGATTCCCTGCGCTGACACAGTTCACAGTTACACGAGAAGCAATCTGAGCGGTCCATCGACCGGAGACGTTTTTCCCAAGAGGTCGTTTAGCGAGTGAACAGCAGTGTGCGCGACTTTCAGGAGTGTGCCTGGAAAGTGCCGGAATCACCAGAGCATCTGTGCAAAAGCTGCTGCCTCTGTGACCGCATTGAGGCACGTTCCCGTGTCTGCGAGTACATAGACGGCTCTTCGCGTTCACTCCGAGGGAAACGGTCCGCTATTGCTTCTGTGCGTACAGACGCGATTCCCTTGTCTCTTGCGAACACAGGGAACTCTGTGCATCCAAATCTACAGGCTAAGGACGCGTCTGCATATGTTTTGGTGAACAATCGAGTGTGCGTGTTCTGACAGCTGCCTCTATGCAGACGTCTCCACAGAGCCACTTCTGAATGCCCCGCAGCCCAGGACTGAAGGGATACACTAACAAGTGCACCGGTGTGAGCAACCACATATGCAGAAGGACGTCTTTCATCTCACAGAAGCGCGAACGTCTTGGCGTTCAAGCACATGGCAGAAACAAGGTGTGAACAGATGAGCTGCTGCTATTTTCTCCGTTCGGCATGCTTCGTTGTAGCTCTCTTGCCGGTCGCCGGCTTAGCGGCTTGCTTTGCGCGACTAGGTCTGCGGAGAGAAGGAGATAGCGCCGGAAACCTTGCCTTTTGCCTTCTTCGGCGCTGGAACCTGGTTGCTGCGCCTTCTCTTTGTCCATGTGCACACACACGATTCCTCAGCGAAAACCATGCAGAAACCTTTCCACGAGCACCCAGGGATGTGCACCCAGCACCACGTGCACGCACACGCAGCGAGAGAAAAGCACCTACCTTTTCACACACTGATGCCTAAGCAAACGCGTGGCCACACACACGCACACATCCGCAAGCGTGCCTACTCCCATCTATTGAGGGAAAGACGGACGAGCAACGTCCTGACAGGCTTGAGGGGAAAAACGTCCGTTGATGGTTGGCGTACTGCACGCCCGCCTACGGGGCTGCAGGGGAATCCACATTTGGAAGGTACCTGAAGATGTGTGCCTGTTCTTGGAGCTCCGCTAGTAGGGTAGCAAAGACACTCGTAGGCAGTACTGAATGCTGCTCCGTGCTACTTCTCCTCCGCTGGCAAATGCTTCACAGTCGCCCTAGGAAAGACGTTTAACAATCGATCTCCAAGAGGAACGAAACACATGATGCCATAAGGCGAAAGAATAGCAGGGCATCTCTTCACAAGCTTGTCCCTGATCTATAGCTGAGGGCAAACACTTGTGTGCTTGTGGGAGAGCGTGTGTCTTTCCTGGAAGCGTTTGGGAGTTTTGCTCAGACGCGTGTTTCCTCAAGTTCAAGAATCAAGATCTAGGATACCTGCAGACAGGTGCCTGTTTGTGTGGAGACAGTCTGTTTGAAACTGTGTTCCTCAGCGCCCGCTCTTTCTCCCCGTCGCTCCACACGCCTGGGAGTCCCTTTCTTTCTCTCCACAAGCACGTGTGTTGACTTCGTCGCACATGTGCATCTGCACAAGCGTTGAGCTCAGCAGAGCGTGTCTCTTGACACTTGATGTGCGTTGGCTGTGTCTGCCTGCTCCAGTGAAGAGAGAAACGGGAAATCATCTTGGTAGAGGCAACAAAGCAAAAGCGACGCAGGATTGACATCTGCTCAACAGAGACGGATTCCCTGCGCTGACACAGTTCACAGTTACACGAGAAGCAATCTGAGCGGTCCATCGACCGGAGACGTGTTTCCCAAGAGGTCGTTTAGCGAGTGAACAGCAGTGTGCGCGACTTTCAGGAGTGTGCCTGGAAAGTGCCAGAATCACCAGAGCATCTGTGCAAAAGCTGCTGCCTCTGTGACCGCATTGAGGCACGTTCCCGTGTCTGCGAGTACATAGACGGCTCTTCGCGTTCACTCCGAGGGAAACGGTCCGCTATTGCTTCTGTGCGTACAGACGCGATTCCCTTGTCTCTTGCGAACACAGGGAACTCTGTGCATCCAAATCTACAGGCTAAGGACGCGTCTGCATATGTTTTGGTGAACAATCGAGTGTGCGTGTTCTGACAGCTGCCTCTATGCAGACGTCTCCACAGAGCCACTTCTGAATGCCCCGCAGCCCAGGACTGAAGGGATACACTAACAAGTGCACCGGTGTGAGCAACCACATATGCAGAAGGACGTCTTTCATCTCACAGAAGCGCGAACGTCTTGGCGTTCAAGCACATGGCAGAAACAAGGTGTGAACAGATGAGCTGCTGCTATTTTCTCCGTTCGGCATGCTTCGTTGTAGCTCTCTTGCCGGTCGCCGGCTTAGCGGCTTGCTTTGCGCGACTAGGTCTGCGGAGAGAAGGAGATAGCGCCGGAAACCTTGCCTTTTGCCTTCTTCGGCGCTGGAACCTGGTTGCTGCGCCTTCTCTTTGTCCATGTGCACACACACGATTCCTCAGCGAAAACCATGCAGAAACCTTTCCACGAGCACCCAGGGATGTGCACCCAGCACCACGTGCACCCAGCACACGCAGCTAGAGAAAAGCACCTACCTCTTCACACACTGATGCCTAAGCAAACGCGTGGCCACACACACGCACACATCCGCAAGCGTGCCTACTCCCATCTATTGAGGGAAAGACGGACGAGCAACGTCCTGACAGGCTTGAGGGGAAAAACGTCCGTTGATGGTTGGCGTACTGCACGCCCGCCTACGGGGCTGCAGGGGAATCCACATTTGGAAGGTACCTGAAGATGTGTGCCTGTTCTTGGAGCTCCGCTAGTAGGGTAGCAAAGACACTCGTAGGCAGTACTGAATGCTGCTCCGTGCTACTTCTCCTCCGCTGGCAAATGCTTCACAGTCGCCCTAGGAAAGACGTTTAACAATCGATCTCCAAGAGGAACGAAACACATGATGCCATAAGGCGAAAGAATAGCAGGGCATCTCTTCACAAGCTTGTCCCTGATCTATAGCTGAGGGCAAACACTTGTGTGCTTGTGGGAGAGCGTGTGTCTTTCCTGGAAGCGTTTGAGAGTTTTGCTCAGACGCGTGTTTCCTCAAGTTCAAGAATCAAGATCTAGGATACCTGCAGACAGGTGCCTGTTTGTGTGGAGACAGTCTGTTTGAAACTGTGTTCCTCAGCGCCCGCTCTTTCTCCCCGTCGCTCCACACGCCTGGGAGTCCCTTTCTTTCTCTCCACAAGCACGTGTGTTGACTTCGTCGCACATGTGCATCTGCACAAGCGTTGAGCTCAGCAGAGCGTGTCTCTTGACACTTGATGTGCGTTGGCTGTGTCTGCGTGCTCCAGTGAAGAGAGAAACGGGAAATCATCTTGGTAGAGGCAACAAAGCAAAAGCGAGGCAGGATTGACATCTGCTCAACAGAGACGGATTCCCTGCGCTGACACAGTTCACAGTTACACGAGAAGCAATCTGAGCGGTCCATCGACCGGAGACGTGTTTCCCAAGAGGTCGTTTAGCGAGTGAACAGCAGTGTGCGCGACTTTCAGGAGTGTGCCTGGAAAGTGTCAGAATCACCAGAGCATCTGTGCAAAAGCTGCTGCCTCTGTGACCGCATTGAGGCACGTTCCCGTGTCTGCGAGTACATAGACGGCTCTTCGCGTTCACTCCGAGGGAAACGGTCCGCTATTGCTTCTGTGCGTACAGACGCGATTCCCTTGTCTCTTGCGAACACAGGGAACTCTGTGCATCCAAATCTACAGGCTAAGGACGCGTCTGCATATGTTTTGGTGAACAATCGAGTGTGCGTGTTCTGACAGCTGCCTCTATGCAGACGTCTCCACAGAGCCACTTCTGAATGCCCCGCAGCCCAGGACTGAAGGGATACACTAACAAGTGCACCGGTGTGAGCAACCACATATGCAGAAGGACGTCTTTCATCTCACAGAAGCGCGAACGTCTTGGCGTTCAAGCACATGGCAGAAACAAGGTGTGAACAGATGAGCTGCTGCTATTTTCTCCGTTCGGCATGCTTCGTTGTAGCTCTCTTGCCGGTCGCCGGCTTAGCGGCTTGCTTTGCGCGACTAGGTCTGCGGAGAGAAGGAGATAGCGCCGGAAACCTTGCCTTTTGCCTTCTTCGGCGCTGGAACCTGGTTGCTGCGCCTTCTCTTTGTCCATGTGCACACACACGATTCCTCAGCGAAAACCATGCAGAAACCTTTCCACGAGCACCCAGGGATGTGCACCCAGCACCACGTGCACGCACACGCAGCGAGAGAAAAGCACCTACCTTTTCACACACTGATGCCTAAGCAAACGCGTGGCCACACACACGCACACATCCGCAAGCGTGCCTACTCCCATCTATTGAGGGAAAGACGGACGAGCAACGTCCTGACAGGCTTGAGGGGAAAAACGTCCGTTGATGGTTGGCGTACTGCACGCCCGCCTACGGGGCTGCAGGGGAATCCACATTTGGAAGGTACCTGAAGATGTGTGCCTGTTCTTGGAGCTCCGCTAGTAGGGTAGCAAAGACACTCGTAGGCAGTACTGAATGCTGCTCCGTGCTACTTCTCCTCCGCTGGCAAATGCTTCACAGTCGCCCTAGGAAAGACGTTTAACAATCGATCTCCAAGAGGAACGAAACACGTGATGCCATAAGGCGAAAGAATAGCAGCGCATCTCTTCACAAGCTTGTCCCTGATCTATAGCTGAGGGCAAACACTTGTGTGCTTGTGGGAGAGCGTGTGTCTTTCCTGGAAGCGTTTGGGAGTTTTGCTCAGACGCGTGTTTCCTCAAGTTCAAGAATCAAGATCTAGGATACCTGCAGACAGGTGCCTGTTTGTGTGGAGACAGTCTGTTTGAAACTGTGTTCCTCAGCGCCCGCTCTTTCTCCCCGTCGCTCCACACGCCTGGGAGTCCCTTTCTTTCTCTCCACAAGCACGTGTGTTGACTTCGTCGCACATGTGCATCTGCACAAGCGTTGAGCTCAGCAGAGCGTGTCTCTTGACACTTGATGTGCGTTGGCTGTGTCTGCCTGCTCCAGTGAAGAGAGAAACGGGAAATCATCTTGGTAGAGGCAACAAAGCAAAAGCGAGGCAGGATTGACATCTGCTCAACAGAGACAGATTCCCTGCGCTGACACAGCTCACAGTTACACGAGAAGCAATCTGAGCGGTCCATCGACCGGAGACGTGTTTCCCAAGAGGTCGTTTAGCGAGTGAACAGCAGTGTGCGCGGCTTTCAGGAGTGTGCCTGGAAAGTGCCAGAATCACCAGAGCATCTGTGCAAAAGCTGCTGCCTCTGTGACCGCATTGAGGCACGTTCCCGTGTCTGCGAGTACATAGACGGCTCTTCGCGTTCACTCCGAGGGAAACGGTCCGCTATTGCTTCTGTGCGTACAGACGCGATTCCCTTGTCTCTTGCGAACACAGGGAACTCTGTGCATCCAAATCTACAGGCTAAGGACGCGTCTGCATATGTTTTGGTGAACAAGCGAGTGTGCGTGTTCTGACAGCTGCCTCTATGCAGACGTCTCCACAGAGCCACTTCTGAATGCCCCGCAGCCCAGGACTGAAGGGATACACTAACAAGTGCACCGGTGTGAGCAACCACATATGCAGAAGGACGTCTTTCATCTCACAGAAGCGCGAACGTCTTGGCGTTCAAGCACATGGCAGAAACAAGGTGTGAACAGATGAGCTGCTGCTATTTTCTCCGTTCGGCATGCTTCGTTGTAGCTCTCTTGCCGGTCGCCGGCTTAGCGGCTTGCTTTGCGCGACTAGGTCTGCGGAGAGAAGGAGATAGCGCCGGAAACCTTGCCTTTTGCCTTCTTCGGCGCTGGAACCTGGTTGCTGCGCCTTCTCTTTGTCCATGTGCACACACACGATTCCTCAGCGAAAACCATGCAGAAACCTTTCCACGAGCACCCAGGGATGTGCACCCAGCACCACGTGCACGCACACGCAGCGAGAGAAAAGCACCTACCTTTTCACACACTGATGCCTAAGCAAACGCGTGGCCACACACACGCACACATCCGCAAGCGTGCCTACTCCCATCTATTGAGGGAAAGACGGACGAGCAACGTCCTGACAGGCTTGAGGGGAAAAACGTCCGTTGATGGTTGGCGTACTGCACGCCCGCCTACGGGGCTGCAGGGGAATCCACATTTGGAAGGTACCTGAAGATGTGTGCCTGTTCTTGGAGCTCCGCTAGTAGGGTAGCAAAGACACTCGTAGGCAGTACTGAATGCTGCTCCGTGCTACTTCTCCTCCGCTGGCAAATGCTTCACAGTCGCCCTAGGAAAGACGTTTAACAATCGATCTCCAAGAGGAACGAAACACGTGATGCCATAAGGCGAAAGAATAGCAGCGCATCTCTTCACAAGCTTGTCCCTGATCTATAGCTGAGGGCAAACACTTGTGTGCTTGTGGGAGAGCGTGTGTCTTTCCTGGAAGCGTTTGGGAGTTTTGCTCAGACGCGTGTTTCCTCAAGTTCAAGAATCAAGATCTAGGATACCTGCAGACAGGTGCCTGTTTGTGTGGAGACAGTCTGTTTGAAACTGTGTTCCTCAGCGCCCGCTCTTTCTCCCCGTCGCTCCACACGCCTGGGAGTCCCTTTCTTTCTCTCCACAAGCACGTGTGTTGACTTCGTCGCACATGTGCATCTGCACAAGCGTTGAGCTCAGCAGAGCGTGTCTCTTGACACTTGATGTGCGTTGGCTGTGTCTGCCTGCTCCAGTGAAGAGAGAAACGGGAAATCATCTTGGTAGAGGCAACAAAGCAAAAGCGAGGCAGGATTGACATCTGCTCAACAGAGACAGATTCCCTGCGCTGACACAGCTCACAGTTACACGAGAAGCAATCTGAGCGGTCCATCGACCGGAGACGTGTTTCCCAAGAGGTCGTTTAGCGAGTGAACAGCAGTGTGCGCGGCTTTCAGGAGTGTGCCTGGAAAGTGCCAGAATCACCAGAGCATCTGTGCAAAAGCTGCTGCCTCTGTGACCGCATTGAGGCACGTTCCCGTGTCTGCGAGTACATAGACGGCTCTTCGCGTTCACTCCGAGGGAAACGGTCCGCTATTGCTTCTGTGCGTACAGACGCGATTCCCTTGTCTCTTGCGAACACAGGGAACTCTGTGCATCCAAATCTACAGGCTAAGGACGCGTCTGCATATGTTTTGGTGAACAAGCGAGTGTGCGTGTTCTGACAGCTGCCTCTATGCAGACGTCTCCACAGAGCCACTTCTGAATGCCCCGCAGCCCAGGACTGAAGGGATACACTAACAAGTGCACCGGTGTGAGCAACCACATATGCAGAAGGACGTCTTTCATCTCACAGAAGCGCGAACGTCTTGGCGTTCAAGCACATGGCAGAAACAAGGTGTGAACAGATGAGCTGCTGCTATTTTCTCCGTTCGGCATGCTTCGTTGTAGCTCTCTTGCCGGTCGCCGGCTTAGCGGCTTGCTTTGCGCGACTAGGTCTGCGGAGAGAAGGAGATAGCGCCGGAAACCTTGCCTTTTGCCTTCTTCGGCGCTGGAACCTGGTTGCTGCGCCTTCTCTTTGTCCATGTGCACACACACGATTCCTCAGCGAAAACCATGCAGAAACCTTTCCACGAGCACCCAGGGATGTGCACCCAGCACCACGTGCACCCAGCACACGCAGCTAGAGAAAAGCACCTACCTCTTCACACACTGATGCCTAAGCAAACGCGTGGCCACACACACGCACACATCCGCAAGCGCGCCTACTCCCATCTATTGAGGGAAAGACGGACGAGCAACGTCCTGACAGGCTTGAGGGGAAAAACGTCCGTTGATGGTTGGCGTACTGCACGCCCGCCTACGGGGCTGCAGGGGAATCCACATTTGGAAGGTACCTGAAGATGTGTGCCTGTTCTTGGAGCTCCGCTAGTAGGGTAGCAAAGACACTCGTAGGCAGTACTGAATGCTGCTCCGTGCTACTTCTCATCCGCTGGCAAATGCTTCACAGTCGCCCTAGGAAAGACGTTTAACAATCGATCTCCAAGAGGAACGAAACACATGATGCCATAAGGCGAAAGAATAGCAGGGCATCTCTTCACAAGCTTGTCCCTGATCTATAGCTGAGGGCAAACACTTGTGTGCTTGTGGGAGAGCCTGTGTCTTTCCTGGAAGCGTTTGGGAGTTTTGCTCAGACGCGTGTTTCCTCAAGTTCAAGAATCAAGATCTAGGATACCTGCAGACAGGTGCCTGTTTGTGTGGAGACAGTCTGTTTGAAACTGTGTTCCTCAGCGCCCGCTCTTTCTCCCCGTCGCTCCACACGCCTGGGAGTCCCTTTCTTTCTCTCCACAAGCACGTGTGTTGACTTCGTCGCACATGTGCATCTGCACAAGCGTTGAGCTCAGCAGAGTGTGTCTCTTGACACTTGATGTGCGTTGGCTGTGTCTGCGTGCTCCAGTGAAGAGAGAAACGGGAAATCATCTTGGTAGAGGCAACAAAGCAAAAGCGAGGCAGGATTGACATCTGCTCAACAGAGACGGATTCCCTGCGCTGACACAGTTCACAGTTACACGAGAAGCAATCTGAGCGGTCCGTCGACCGGAGACGTGTTTCCCAAGAGGTCGTTTAGCGAGTGAACAGCAGTGTGCGCGACTTTCAGGAGTGTGCCTGGAAAGTGCCAGAATCACCAGAGCATCTGTGCAAAAGCTGCTGCCTCTGTGACCGCATTGAGGCACGTTCCCGTGTCTGCGAGTACATAGACGGCTCTTCGCGTTCACTCCGAGGGAAACGGTCCGCTATTGCTTCTGTGCGTACAGACGCGATTCCCTTGTCTCTTGCGAACACAGGGAACTCTGTGCATCCAAATCTACAGGCTAAGGACGCGTCTGCATATGTTTTGGTGAACAATCGAGTGTGCGTGTTCTGACAGCTGCCTCTATGCAGACGTCTCCACAGAGCCACTTCTGAATGCCCCGCAGCCCAGGACTGAAGGGATACACTAACAAGTGCACCGGTGTGAGCAACCACATATGCAGAAGGACGTCTTTCATCTCACAGAAGCGCGAACGTCTTGGCGTTCAAGCACATGGCAGAAACAAGGTGTGAACAGATGCGCTGCTGCTATTTTCTCCGTTCGGCATGCTTCGTTGTAGCTCTCTTGCCGGTCGCCGGCTTAGCGGCTTGCTTTGCGCGACTAGGTCTGCGGAGAGAAGGAGATAGCGCCGGAAACCTTGCCTTTTGCCTTCTTCGGCGCTGGAACCTGGTTGCTGCGCCTTCTCTTTGTCCATGTGCACACACACGATTCCTCAGCGAAAACCATGCAGAAACCTTTCCACGAGCACCCAGGGATGTGCACCCAGCACCACGTGCACGCACACGCAGCGAGAGAAAAGCACCTACCTTTTCACACACTGATGCCTAAGCAAACGCGTGGCCACACACACGCACACATCCGCAAGCGTGCCTACTCCCATCTATTGAGGGAAAGACGGACGAGCAACGTCCTGACAGGCTTGAGGGGAAAAACGTCCGTTGATGGTTGGCGTACTGCACGCCCGCCTACGGGGCTGCAGGGGAATCCACATTTGGAAGGTACCTGAAGATGTGTGCCTGTTCTTGGAGCTCCGCTAGTAGGGTAGCAAAGACACTCGTAGGCAGTACTGAATGCTGCTCCGTGCTACTTCTCCTCCGCTGGCAAATGCTTCACAGTCGCCCTAGGAAAGACGTTTAACAATCGATCTCCAAGAGGAACGAAACACATGATGCCATAAGGCGAAAGAATAGCAGGGCATCTCTTCACAAGCTTGTCCCTGATCTATAGCTGAGGGCAAACACTTGTGTGCTTGTGGGAGAGCCTGTGTCTTTCCTGGAAGCGTTTGGGAGTTTTGCTCAGACGCGTGTTTCCTCAAGTTCAAGAATCAAGATCTAGGATACCTGCAGACAGGTGCCTGTTTGTGTGGAGACAGTCTGTTTGAAACTGTGTTCCTCAGCGCCCGCTCTTTCTCCCCGTCGCTCCACACGCCTGGGAGTCCCTTTCTTTCTCTCCACAAGCACGTGTGTTGACTTCGTCGCACATGTGCATCTGCACAAGCGTTGAGCTCAGCAGAGTGTGTCTCTTGACACTTGATGTGCGTTGGCTGTGTCTGCCTGCTCCAGTGAAGAGAGAAACGGGAAATCATCTTGGTAGAGGCAACAAAGCAAAAGAGAGGCAGGATTGACATCTGCTCAACAGAGACGGATTCCCTGCGCTGACACAGTTCACAGTTACACGAGAAGCAATCTGAGCGGTCCATCGACCGGAGACGTGTTTCCCAAGAGGTCGTTTAGCGAGTGAACAGCAGTGTGCGCGACTTTCAGGAGTGTGCCTGGAAAGTGCCAGAATCACCAGAGCATCTGTGCAAAAGCTGCTGCCTCTGTGACCGCATTGAGGCACGTTCCCGTGTCTGCGAGTACATAGACGGCTCTTCGCGTTCACTCCGAGGGAAACGGTCCGCTATTGCTTCTGTGCCTACAGACGCGATTCCCTTGTCTCTTGCGAACACAGGGAACTCTGTGCATCCAAATCTACAGGCTAAGGACGCGTCTGCATATGTTTTGGTGAACAATCGAGTGTGCGTGTTCTGACAGCTGCCTCTATGCAGACGTCTCCACAGAGCCACTTCTGAATGCCCCGCAGCCCAGGACTGAAGGGATACACTAACAAGTGCACCGGTGTGAGCAACCACATATGCAGAAGGACGTCTTTCATCTCACAGAAGCGCGAACGTCTTGGCGTTCAAGCACATGGCAGAAACAAGGTGTGAACAGATGAGCTGCTGCTATTTTCTCCGTTCGGCATGCTTCGTTGTAGCTCTCTTGCCGGTCGCCGGCTTAGCGGCTTGCTTTGCGCGACTAGGTCTGCGGAGAGAAGGAGATAGCGCCGGAAACCTTGCCTTTTGCCTTCTTCGGCGCTGGAACCTGGTTGCTGCGCCTTCTCTTTGTCCATGTGCACACACACGATTCCTCAGCGAAAACCATGCAGAAACCTTTCCACGAGCACCCAGGGATGTGCACCCAGCACCACGTGCACCCAGCACACGCAGCTAGAGAAAAGCACCTACCTCTTCACACACTGATGCCTAAGCAAACGCGTGGCCACACACACGCACACATCCGCAAGCGCGCCTACTCCCATCTATTGAGGGAAAGACGGACGAGCAACGTCCTGACAGGCTTGAGGGGAAAAACGTCCGTTGATGGTTGGCGTACTGCACGCCCGCCTACGGGGCTGCAGGGGAATCCACATTTGGAAGGTACGTGAAGATTTGTGCCTGTTCTTGGAGCTCCGCTAGTAGGGTAGCAAAGACACTCGTAGGCAGTACTGAATGCTGCTCCGTGCTACTTCTCCTCCGCTGGCAAATGCTTCACAGTCGCCCTAGGAAAGACGTTTAACAATCGATCTCCAAGAGGAACGAAACACATGATGCCATAAGGCCAAAGAATAGCAGGGCATCTCTTCACAAGCTTGTCCTTGATCTATAGCTGAGGGCAAACACTTGTGTGCTTGTGGGAGAGCCTGTGTCTTTCCTGGAAGCGTTTGGGAGTTTTGCTCAGACGCGTGTTTCCTCAAGTTCAAGAATCAAGATCTAGGATACCTGCAGACAGGTGCCTGTTTGTGTGGAGACAGTCTGTTTGAAACTGTGTTCCTCAGCGCCCGCTCTTTCTCCCCGTCGCTCCACACGCCTGGGAGTCCCTTTCTTTCTCTCCACAAGCACGTGTGTTGACTTCGTCGCACATGTGCATCTGCACAAGCGTTGAGCTCAGCAGAGCGTGTCTCTTGACACTTGATGTGCGTTGGCTGTGTCTGCGTGCTCCAGTGAAGAGAGAAACGGGAAATCATCTTGGTAGAGGCAACAAAGCAAAAGCGAGGCAGGATTGACATCTGCTCAACAGAGACGGATTCCCTGCGCTGACACAGTTCACAGTTACACGAGAAGCAATCTGAGCGGTCCATCGACCGGAGACGTGTTTCCCAAGAGGTCGTTTAGCGAGTGAACAGCAGTGTGCGCGACTTTCAGGAGTGTGCCTGGAAAGTGCCAGAATCACCAGAGCATCTGTGCAAAAGCTGCTGCCTCTGTGACCGCATTGAGGCACGTTCCCGTGTCTGCGAGTACATAGACGGCTCTTCGCGTTCACTCCGAGGGAAACGGTCCGCTATTGCTTCTGTGCCTACAGACGCGATTCCCTTGTCTCTTGCGAACACAGGGAACTCTGTGCATCCAAATCTACAGGCTAAGGACGCGTCTGCATATGTTTTGGTGAACAATCGAGTGTGCGTGTTCTGACAGCTGCCTCTATGCAGACGTCTCCACAGAGCCACTTCTGAATGCCCCGCAGCCCAGGACTGAAGGGATACACTAACAAGTGCACCGGTGTGAGCAACCACATATGCAGAAGGACGTCTTTCATCTCACAGAAGCGCGAACGTCTTGGCGTTCAAGCACATGGCAGAAACAAGGTGTGAACAGATGAGCTGCTGCTATTTTCTCCGTTCGGCATGCTTCGTTGTAGCTCTCTTGCCGGTCGCCGGCTTAGCGGCTTGCTTTGCGCGACTAGGTCTGCGGAGAGAAGGAGATAGCGCCGGAAACCTTGCCTTTTGCCTTCTTCGGCGCTGGAACCTGGTTGCTGCGCCTTCTCTTTGTCCATGTGCACACACACGATTCCTCAGCGAAAACCATGCAGAAACCTTTCCACGAGCACCCAGGGATGTGCACCCAGCACCACGTGCACGCACACGCAGCTAGAGAAAAGCACCTACCTTTTCACACACTGATGCCTAAGCAAACGCGTGGCCACACACACGCACACATCCGCAAGCGCGCCTACTCCCATCTATTGAGGGAAAGACGGACGAGCAACGTCCTGACAGGCTTGAGGGGAAAAACGTCCGTTGATGGTTGGCGTACTGCACGCCCGCCTACGGGGCTGCAGGGGAATCCACATTTGGAAGGTACCTGAAGATGTGTGCCTGTTCTTGGAGCTCCGCTAGTAGGGTAGCAAAGACACTCGTAGGCAGTACTGAATGCTGCTCCGTGCTACTTCTCCTCCGCTGGCAAATGCTTCACAGTCGCCCTAGGAAAGACGTTTAACAATCGATCTCCAAGAGGAACGAAACACATGATGCCATAAGGCGAAAGAATAGCAGGGCATCTCTTCACAAGCTTGACCCTGATCTATAGCTGAGGGCAAACACTTGTGTGCTTGTGGGAGAGCGTGTGTCTTTCCTGGAAGCGTTTGGGAGTTTTGCTCAGACGCGTGTTTCCTCAAGTTCAAGAATCAAGATCTAGGATACCTGCAGACAGGTGCCTGTTTGTGTGGAGACAGTCTGTTTGAAACTGTGTTCCTCAGCGCCCGCTCTTTCTCCCCGTCGCTCCACACGCCTGGGAGTCCCTTTCTTTCTCTCCACAAGCACGTGTGTTGACTTCGTCGCACATGTGCATCTGCACAAGCGTTGAGCTCAGCAGAGCGTGTCTCTTGACACTTGATGTGCGTTGGCTGTGTCTGCGTGCTCCAGTGAAGAGAGAAACGGGAAATCATCTTGGTAGAGGCAACAAAGCAAAAGCGAGGCAGGATTGACATCTGCTCAACAGAGACGGATTCCCTGCGCTGACACAGTTCACAGTTACACGAGAAGCAATCTGAGCGGTCCATCGACCGGAGACGTGTTTCCCAAGAGGTCGTTTAGCGAGTGAACAGCAGTGTGCGCGACTTTCAGGAGTGTGCCTGGAAAGTGCCAGAATCACCAGAGCATCTGTGCAAAAGCTGCTGCCTCTGTGACCGCATTGAGGCACGTTCCCGTGTCTGCGAGTACATAGACGGCTCTTCGCGTTCACTCCGAGGGAAACGGTCCGCTATTGCTTCTGTGCGTACAGACGCGATTCCCTTGTCTCTTGCGAACACAGGGAACTCTGTGCATCCAAATCTACAGGCTAAGGACGCGTCTGCATATGTTTTGGTGAACAAGCGAGTGTGCGTGTTCTGACAGCTGCCTCTATGCAGACGTCTCCACAGAGCCACTTCTGAATGCCCCGCAGCCCAGGACTGAATGGATACACTAACAAGTGCACCGGTGTGAGCAACCACATATGCAGAAGGACGTCTTTCATCTCACAGAAGCGCGAACGTCTTGGCGTTCAAGCACATGGCAGAAACAAGGTGTGAACAGATGAGCTGCTGCTATTTTCTCCGTTCGGCATGCTTCGTTGTAGCTCTCTTGCCGGTCGCCGGCTTAGCGGCTTGCTTTGCGCGACTAGGTCTGCGGAGAGAAGGAGATAGCGCCGGAAACCTTGCCTTTTGCCTTCTTCGGCGCTGGAACCTGGTTGCTGCGCCTTCTCTTTGTCCATGTGCACACACACGATTCCTCAGCGAAAACCATGCAGAAACCTTTCCACGAGCACCCAGGGATGTGCACCCAGCACCACGTGCACCCAGCACACGCAGCTAGAGAAAAGCACCTACCTTTTCACACACTGATGCCTACACACGCACACATCCGCAAGCGCGCCTACTCCCATCTATTGAGGGAAAGACGGACGAGCAACGTCCTGACAGGCTTGAGGGGAAAAACATCCGTTGATGGTTGGCGTACTGCACGCCCGCCTACGGGGCTGCAGGGGAATCCACATTTGGAAGGTACCTGAAGATGTGTGCCTGTTCTTGGAGCTCCGCTAGTAGGGTAGCAAAGACACTCGTAGGCAGTACTGAATGCTGCTCCGTGCTACTTCTCCTCCGCTGGCAAATGCTTCACAGTCGCCCTAGGAAAGACGTTTAACAATCGATCTCCAAGAGGAACGAAACACATGATGCCATAAGGCCAAAGAATAGCAGGGCATCTCTTCACAAGCTTGTCCCTGATCTATAGCTGAGGGCAAACACTTGTGTGCTTGTGGGAGAGCGTGTGTCTTTCCTGGAAGCATTTGGGAGTTTTGCTCAGACGCGTGTTTCCTCAAGTTCAAGAATCAAGATCTAGGATACCTGCAGACAGGTGCCTGTTTGTGTGGAGACAGTCTGTTTGAAACTGTGTTCCTCAGCGCCCGCTCTTTCTCCCCGTCGCTCCACACGCCTGGGAGTCCCTTTCTTTCTCTCCACAAGCACGTGTGTTGACTTCGTCGCACATGTGCATCTGCACAAGCGTTGAGCTCAGCAGAGCGTGTCTCTTGACACTTGATGTGCGTTGGCTGTGTCTGCGTGCTCCAGTGAAGAGAGAAACGGGAAATCATCTTGGTAGAGGCAACAAAGCAAAAGCGAGGCAGGATTGACATCTGCTCAACAGAGACGGATTCCCTGCGCTGACACAGTTCACAGTTACACGAGAAGCAATCTGAGCGGTCCATCGACCGGAGACGTGTTTCCCAAGAGGTCGTTTAGCGAGTGAACAGCAGTGTGCGCGACTTTCAGGAGTGTGCCTGGAAAGTGCCAGAATCACCAGAGCATCTGTGCAAAAGCTGCTGCCTCTGTGACCGCATTGAGGCACGTTCGCGTGTCTGCGAGTACATAGACGGCTCTTCGCGTTCACTCCGAGGGAAACGGTCCGCTATTGCTTCTGTGCGTACAGACGCGATTCCCTTGTCTCTTGCGAACACAGGGAACTCTGTGCATCCAAATCTACAGGCTAAGGACGCGTCTGCATATGTTTTGGTGAACAATCGAGTGTGCGTGTTCTGACAGCTGCCTCTATGCAGACGTCTCCACAGAGCCACTTCTGAATGCCCCGCAGCCCAGGACTGAAGGGATACACTAACAAGTGCACCGGTGTGAGCAACCACATATGCAGAAGGACGTCTTTCATCTCACAGAAGCGCGAACGTCTTGGCGTTCAAGCACATGGCAGAAACAAGGTGTGAACAGATGAGCTGCTGCTATTTTCTCCGTTCGGCATGCTTCGTTGTAGCTCTCTTGCCGGTCGCCGGCTTAGCGGCTTGCTTTGCGCGACTAGGTCTGCGGAGAGAAGGAGATAGCGCCGGAAACCTTGCCTTTTGCCTTCTTCGGCGCTGGAACCTGGTTGCTGCGCCTTCTCTTTGTCCATGTGCACACACACGATTCCTCAGCGAAAACCATGCAGAAACCTTTCCACGAGCACCCAGGGATGTGCACCCAGCACCACGTGCACCCAGCACACGCAGCTAGAGAAAAGCACCTACCTCTTCACACACTGATGCCTAAGCAAACGCGTGGCCACACACACGCACACATCCGCAAGCGCGCCTACTCCCATCTATTGAGGGAAAGACGGACGAGCAACGTCCTGACAGGCTTGAGGGGAAAAACGTCCGTTGATGGTTGGCGTACTGCACGCCCGCCTACGGGGCTGCAGGGGAATCCACATTTGGAAGGTACGTGAAGATTTGTGCCTGTTCTTGGAGCTCCGCTAGTAGGGTAGCAAAGACACTCGTAGGCAGTACTGAATGCTGCTCCGTGCTACTTCTCCTCCGCTGGCAAATGCTTCACAGTCGCCCTAGGAAAGACGTTTAACAATCGATCTCCAAGAGGAACGAAACACATGATGCCATAAGGCCAAAGAATAGCAGGGCATCTCTTCACAAGCTTGTCCTTGATCTATAGCTGAGGGCAAACACTTGTGTGCTTGTGGGAGAGCCTGTGTCTTTCCTGGAAGCGTTTGGGAGTTTTGCTCAGACGCGTGTTTCCTCAAGTTCAAGAATCAAGATCTAGGATACCTGCAGACAGGTGCCTGTTTGTGTGGAGACAGTCTGTTTGAAACTGTGTTCCTCAGCGCCCGCTCTTTCTCCCCGTCGCTCCACACGCCTGGGAGTCCCTTTCTTTCTCTCCACAAGCACGTGTGTTGACTTCGTCGCACATGTGCATCTGCACAAGCGTTGAGCTCAGCAGAGCGTGTCTCTTGACACTTGATGTGCGTTGGCTGTGTCTGCGTGCTCCAGTGAAGAGAGAAACGGGAAATCATCTTGGTAGAGGCAACAATGCAAAAGCGAGGCAGGATTGACATCTGCTCAACAGAGACGGATTCCCTGCGCTGACACAGTTCACAGTTACACGAGAAGCAATCTGAGCGGTCCATCGACCGGAGACGTGTTTCCCAAGAGGTCGTTTAGCGAGTGAACAGCAGTGTGCGCGACTTTCAGGAGTGTGCCTGGAAAGTGCCAGAATCACCAGAGCATCTGTGCAAAAGCTGCTGCCTCTGTGACCGCATTGAGGCACGTTCCCGTGTCTGCGAGTACATAGACGGCTCTTCGCGTTCACTCCGAGGGAAACGGTCCGCTATTGCTTCTGTGCCTACAGACGCGATTCCCTTGTCTCTTGCGAACACAGGGAACTCTGTGCATCCAAATCTACAGGCTAAGGACGCGTCTGCATATGTTTTGGTGAACAATCGAGTGTGCGTGTTCTGACAGCTGCCTCTATGCAGACGTCTCCACAGAGCCACTTCTGAATGCCCCGCAGCCCAGGACTGAAGGGATACACTAACAAGTGCACCGGTGTGAGCAACCACATATGCAGAAGGACGTCTTTCATCTCACAGAAGCGCGAACGTCTTGGCGTTCAAGCACATGGCAGAAACAAGGTGTGAACAGATGAGCTGCTGCTATTTTCTCCGTTCGGCATGCTTCGTTGTAGCTCTCTTGCCGGTCGCCGGCTTAGCGGCTTGCTTTGCGCGACTAGGTCTGCGGAGAGAAGGAGATAGCGCCGGAAACCTTGCCTTTTGCCTTCTTCGGCGCTGGAACCTGGTTGCTGCGCCTTCTCTTTGTCCATGTGCACACACACGATTCCTCAGCGAAAACCATGCAGAAACCTTTCCACGAGCACCCAGGGATGTGCACCCAGCACCACGTGCACGCACACGCAGCTAGAGAAAAGCACCTACCTTTTCACACACTGATGCCTAAGCAAACGCGTGGCCACACACACGCACACATCCGCAAGCGCGCCTACTCCCATCTATTGAGGGAAAGACGGACGAGCAACGTCCTGACAGGCTTGAGGGGAAAAACGTCCGTTGATGGTTGGCGTACTGCACGCCCGCCTACGGGGCTGCAGGGGAATCCACATTTGGAAGGTACCTGAAGATGTGTGCCTGTTCTTGGAGCTCCGCTAGTAGGGTAGCAAAGACACTCGTAGGCAGTACTGAATGCTGCTCCGTGCTACTTCTCCTCCGCTGGCAAATGCTTCACAGTCGCCCTAGGAAAGACGTTTAACAATCGATCTCCAAGAGGAACGAAACACATGATGCCATAAGGCGAAAGAATAGCAGGGCATCTCTTCACAAGCTTGACCCTGATCTATAGCTGAGGGCAAACACTTGTGTGCTTGTGGGAGAGCGTGTGTCTTTCCTGGAAGCGTTTGGGAGTTTTGCTCAGACGCGTGTTTCCTCAAGTTCAAGAATCAAGATCTAGGATACCTGCAGACAGGTGCCTGTTTGTGTGGAGACAGTCTGTTTGAAACTGTGTTCC
This sequence comes from Patagioenas fasciata, assembly GCF_037038585.1. NCBI lineage: Eukaryota > Metazoa > Chordata > Aves > Columbiformes > Columbidae > Patagioenas > Patagioenas fasciata. The sequence goes on along the minus strand of NC_092523.1, from coordinate 49,413,626 downwards.
TCAGCGCCCGCTCTTTCTCCCCGTCGCTCCACACGCCTGGGAGTCCCTTTCTTTCTCTCCACAAGCACGTGTGTTGACTTCGTCGCACATGTGCATCTGCACAAGCGTTGAGCTCAGCAGAGCGTGTCTCTTGACACTTGATGTGCGTTGGCTGTGTCTGCGTGCTCCAGTGAAGAGAGAAACGGGAAATCATCTTGGTAGAGGCAACAAAGCAAAAGCGAGGCAGGATTGACATCTGCTCAACAGAGACGGATTCCCTGCGCTGACACAGTTCACAGTTACACGAGAAGCAATCTGAGCGGTCCATCGACCGGAGACGTGTTTCCCAAGAGGTCGTTTAGCGAGTGAACAGCAGTGTGCGCGACTTTCAGGAGTGTGCCTGGAAAGTGCCAGAATCACCAGAGCATCTGTGCAAAAGCTGCTGCCTCTGTGACCGCATTGAGGCACGTTCCCGTGTCTGCGAGTACATAGACGGCTCTTCGCGTTCACTCCGAGGGAAACGGTCCGCTATTGCTTCTGTGCGTACAGACGCGATTCCCTTGTCTCTTGCGAACACAGGGAACTCTGTGCATCCAAATCTACAGGCTAAGGACGCGTCTGCATATGTTTTGGTGAACAAGCGAGTGTGCGTGTTCTGACAGCTGCCTCTATGCAGACGTCTCCACAGAGCCACTTCTGAATGCCCCGCAGCCCAGGACTGAATGGATACACTAACAAGTGCACCGGTGTGAGCAACCACATATGCAGAAGGACGTCTTTCATCTCACAGAAGCGCGAACGTCTTGGCGTTCAAGCACATGGCAGAAACAAGGTGTGAACAGATGAGCTGCTGCTATTTTCTCCGTTCGGCATGCTTCGTTGTAGCTCTCTTGCCGGTCGCCGGCTTAGCGGCTTGCTTTGCGCGACTAGGTCTGCGGAGAGAAGGAGATAGCGCCGGAAACCTTGCCTTTTGCCTTCTTCGGCGCTGGAACCTGGTTGCTGCGCCTTCTCTTTGTCCATGTGCACACACACGATTCCTCAGCGAAAACCATGCAGAAACCTTTCCACGAGCACCCAGGGATGTGCACCCAGCACCACGTGCACCCAGCACACGCAGCTAGAGAAAAGCACCTACCTTTTCACACACTGATGCCTACACACGCACACATCCGCAAGCGCGCCTACTCCCATCTATTGAGGGAAAGACGGACGAGCAACGTCCTGACAGGCTTGAGGGGAAAAACATCCGTTGATGGTTGGCGTACTGCACGCCCGCCTACGGGGCTGCAGGGGAATCCACATTTGGAAGGTACCTGAAGATGTGTGCCTGTTCTTGGAGCTCCGCTAGTAGGGTAGCAAAGACACTCGTAGGCAGTACTGAATGCTGCTCCGTGCTACTTCTCCTCCGCTGGCAAATGCTTCACAGTCGCCCTAGGAAAGACGTTTAACAATCGATCTCCAAGAGGAACGAAACACATGATGCCATAAGGCCAAAGAATAGCAGGGCATCTCTTCACAAGCTTGTCCCTGATCTATAGCTGAGGGCAAACACTTGTGTGCTTGTGGGAGAGCGTGTGTCTTTCCTGGAAGCATTTGGGAGTTTTGCTCAGACGCGTGTTTCCTCAAGTTCAAGAATCAAGATCTAGGATACCTGCAGACAGGTGCCTGTTTGTGTGGAGACAGTCTGTTTGAAACTGTGTTCCTCAGCGCCCGCTCTTTCTCCCCGTCGCTCCACACGCCTGGGAGTCCCTTTCTTTCTCTCCACAAGCACGTGTGTTGACTTCGTCGCACATGTGCATCTGCACAAGCGTTGAGCTCAGCAGAGCGTGTCTCTTGACACTTGATGTGCGTTGGCTGTGTCTGCGTGCTCCAGTGAAGAGAGAAACGGGAAATCATCTTGGTAGAGGCAACAAAGCAAAAGCGAGGCAGGATTGACATCTGCTCAACAGAGACGGATTCCCTGCGCTGACACAGTTCACAGTTACACGAGAAGCAATCTGAGCGGTCCATCGACCGGAGACGTGTTTCCCAAGAGGTCGTTTAGCGAGTGAACAGCAGTGTGCGCGACTTTCAGGAGTGTGCCTGGAAAGTGCCAGAATCACCAGAGCATCTGTGCAAAAGCTGCTGCCTCTGTGACCGCATTGAGGCACGTTCGCGTGTCTGCGAGTACATAGACGGCTCTTCGCGTTCACTCCGAGGGAAACGGTCCGCTATTGCTTCTGTGCGTACAGACGCGATTCCCTTGTCTCTTGCGAACACAGGGAACTCTGTGCATCCAAATCTACAGGCTAAGGACGCGTCTGCATATGTTTTGGTGAACAATCGAGTGTGCGTGTTCTGACAGCTGCCTCTATGCAGACGTCTCCACAGAGCCACTTCTGAATGCCCCGCAGCCCAGGACTGAAGGGATACACTAACAAGTGCACCGGTGTGAGCAACCACATATGCAGAAGGACGTCTTTCATCTCACAGAAGCGCGAACGTCTTGGCGTTCAAGCACATGGCAGAAACAAGGTGTGAACAGATGAGCTGCTGCTATTTTCTCCGTTCGGCATGCTTCGTTGTAGCTCTCTTGCCGGTCGCCGGCTTAGCGGCTTGCTTTGCGCGACTAGGTCTGCGGAGAGAAGGAGATAGCGCCGGAAACCTTGCCTTTTGCCTTCTTCGGCGCTGGAACCTGGTTGCTGCGCCTTCTCTTTGTCCATGTGCACACACACGATTCCTCAGCGAAAACCATGCAGAAACCTTTCCACGAGCACCCAGGGATGTGCACCCAGCACCACGTGCACCCAGCACACGCAGCTAGAGAAAAGCACCTACCTTTTCACACACTGATGCCTACACACGCACACATCCGCAAGCGCGCCTACTCCCATCTATTGAGGGAAAGACGGACGAGCAACGTCCTGACAGGCTTGAGGGGAAAAACGTCCGTTGATGGTTGGCGTACTGCACGCCCGCCTACGGGGCTGCAGGGGAATCCACATTTGGAAGGTACGTGAAGATTTGTGCCTGTTCTTGGAGCTCCGCTAGTAGGGTAGCAAAGACACTCGTAGGCAGTACTGAATGCTGCTCCGTGCTACTTCTCCTCCGCTGGCAAATGCTTCACAGTCGCCCTAGGAAAGACGTTTAACAATCGATCTCCAAGAGGAACGAAACACATGATGCCATAAGGCCAAAGAATAGCAGGGCATCTCTTCACAAGCTTGTCCTTGATCTATAGCTGAGGGCAAACACTTGTGTGCTTGTGGGAGAGCCTGTGTCTTTCCTGGAAGCGTTTGGGAGTTTTGCTCAGACGCGTGTTTCCTCAAGTTCAAGAATCAAGATCTAGGATACCTGCAGACAGGTGCCTGTTTGTGTGGAGACAGTCTGTTTGAAACTGTGTTCCTCAGCGCCCGCTCTTTCTCCCCGTCGCTCCACACGCCTGGGAGTCCCTTTCTTTCTCTCCACAAGCACGTGTGTTGACTTCGTCGCACATGTGCATCTGCACAAGCGTTGAGCTCAGCAGAGCGTGTCTCTTGACACTTGATGTGCGTTGGCTGTGTCTGCGTGCTCCAGTGAAGAGAGAAACGGGAAATCATCTTGGTAGAGGCAACAAAGCAAAAGCGAGGCAGGATTGACATCTGCTCAACAGAGACGGATTCCCTGCGCTGACACAGTTCACAGTTACACGAGAAGCAATCTGAGCGGTCCATCGACCGGAGACGTGTTTCCCAAGAGGTCGTTTAGCGAGTGAACAGCAGTGTGCGCGACTTTCAGGAGTGTGCCTGGAAAGTGCCAGAATCGCCAGAGCATCTGTGCAAAAGCTGCTGCCTCTGTGACCGCATTGAGGCACGTTCCCGTGTCTGCGAGTACATAGACGGCTCTTCGCGTTCACTCCGAGGGAAACGGTCCGCTATTGCTTCTGTGCCTACAGACGCGATTCCCTTGTCTCTTGCGAACACAGGGAACTCTGTGCATCCAAATCTACAGGCTAAGGACGCGTCTGCATATGTTTTGGTGAACAATCGAGTGTGCGTGTTCTGACAGCTGCCTCTATGCAGACGTCTCCACAGAGCCACTTCTGAATGCCCCGCAGCCCAGGACTGAAGGGATACACTAACAAGTGCACCGGTGTGAGCAACCACATATGCAGAAGGACGTCTTTCATCTCACAGAAGCGCGAACGTCTTGGCGTTCAAGCACATGGCAGAAACAAGGTGTGAACAGATGAGCTGCTGCTATTTTCTCCGTTCGGCATGCTTCGTTGTAGCTCTCTTGCCGGTCGCCGGCTTAGCGGCTTGCTTTGCGCGACTAGGTCTGCGGAGAGAAGGAGATAGCGCCGGAAACCTTGCCTTTTGCCTTCTTCGGCGCTGGAACCTGGTTGCTGCGCCTTCTCTTTGTCCATGTGCACACACACGATTCCTCAGCGAAAACCATGCAGAAACCTTTCCACGAGCACCCAGGGATGTGCACCCAGCACCACGTGCACGCACACGCAGCTAGAGAAAAGCACCTACCTTTTCACACACTGATGCCTAAGCAAACGCGTGGCCACACACACGCACACATCCGCAAGCGCGCCTACTCCCATCTATTGAGGGAAAGACGGACGAGCAACGTCCTGACAGGCTTGAGGGGAAAAACGTCCGTTGATGGTTGGCGTACTGCACGCCCGCCTACGGGGCTGCAGGGGAATCCACATTTGGAAGGTACCTGAAGATGTGTGCCTGTTCTTGGAGCTCCGCTAGTAGGGTAGCAAAGACACTCGTAGGCAGTACTGAATGCTGCTCCGTGCTACTTCTCCTCCGCTGGCAAATGCTTCACAGTCGCCCTAGGAAAGACGTTTAACAATCGATCTCCAAGAGGAACGAAACACATGATGCCATAAGGCGAAAGAATAGCAGGGCATCTCTTCACAAGCTTGACCCTGATCTATAGCTGAGGGCAAACACTTGTGTGCTTGTGGGAGAGCGTGTGTCTTTCCTGGAAGCGTTTGGGAGTTTTGCTCAGACGCGTGTTTCCTCAAGTTCAAGAATCAAGATCTAGGATACCTGCAGACAGGTGCCTGTTTGTGTGGAGACAGTCTGTTTGAAACTGTGTTCCTCAGCGCCCGCTCTTTCTCCCCGTCGCTCCACACGCCTGGGAGTCCCTTTCTTTCTCTCCACAAGCACGTGTGTTGACTTCGTCGCACATGTGCATCTGCACAAGCGTTGAGCTCAGCAGAGCGTGTCTCTTGACACTTGATGTGCGTTGGCTGTGTCTGCGTGCTCCAGTGAAGAGAGAAACGGGAAATCATCTTGGTAGAGGCAACAAAGCAAAAGCGAGGCAGGATTGACATCTGCTCAACAGAGACGGATTCCCTGCGCTGACACAGTTCACAGTTACACGAGAAGCAATCTGAGCGGTCCATCGACCGGAGACGTGTTTCCCAAGAGGTCGTTTAGCGAGTGAACAGCAGTGTGCGCGACTTTCAGGAGTGTGCCTGGAAAGTGCCAGAATCACCAGAGCATCTGTGCAAAAGCTGCTGCCTCTGTGACCGCATTGAGGCACGTTCCCGTGTCTGCGAGTACATAGACGGCTCTTCGCGTTCACTCCGAGGGAAACGGTCCGCTATTGCTTCTGTGCGTACAGACGCGATTCCCTTGTCTCTTGCGAACACAGGGAACTCTGTGCATCCAAATCTACAGGCTAAGGACGCGTCTGCATATGTTTTGGTGAACAAGCGAGTGTGCGTGTTCTGACAGCTGCCTCTATGCAGACGTCTCCACAGAGCCACTTCTGAATGCCCCGCAGCCCAGGACTGAATGGATACACTAACAAGTGCACCGGTGTGAGCAACCACATATGCAGAAGGACGTCTTTCATCTCACAGAAGCGCGAACGTCTTGGCGTTCAAGCACATGGCAGAAACAAGGTGTGAACAGATGAGCTGCTGCTATTTTCTCCGTTCGGCATGCTTCGTTGTAGCTCTCTTGCCGGTCGCCGGCTTAGCGGCTTGCTTTGCGCGACTAGGTCTGCGGAGAGAAGGAGATAGCGCCGGAAACCTTGCCTTTTGCCTTCTTCGGCGCTGGAACCTGGTTGCTGCGCCTTCTCTTTGTCCATGTGCACACACACGATTCCTCAGCGAAAACCATGCAGAAACCTTTCCACGAGCACCCAGGGATGTGCACCCAGCACCACGTGCACCCAGCACACGCAGCTAGAGAAAAGCACCTACCTTTTCACACACTGATGCCTACACACGCACACATCCGCAAGCGCGCCTACTCCCATCTATTGAGGGAAAGACGGACGAGCAACGTCCTGACAGGCTTGAGGGGAAAAACATCCGTTGATGGTTGGCGTACTGCACGCCCGCCTACGGGGCTGCAGGGGAATCCACATTTGGAAGGTACCTGAAGATGTGTGCCTGTTCTTGGAGCTCCGCTAGTAGGGTAGCAAAGACACTCGTAGGCAGTACTGAATGCTGCTCCGTGCTACTTCTCCTCCGCTGGCAAATGCTTCACAGTCGCCCTAGGAAAGACGTTTAACAATCGATCTCCAAGAGGAACGAAACACATGATGCCATAAGGCCAAAGAATAGCAGGGCATCTCTTCACAAGCTTGTCCCTGATCTATAGCTGAGGGCAAACACTTGTGTGCTTGTGGGAGAGCGTGTGTCTTTCCTGGAAGCATTTGGGAGTTTTGCTCAGACGCGTGTTTCCTCAAGTTCAAGAATCAAGATCTAGGATACCTGCAGACAGGTGCCTGTTTGTGTGGAGACAGTCTGTTTGAAACTGTGTTCCTCAGCGCCCGCTCTTTCTCCCCGTCGCTCCACACGCCTGGGAGTCCCTTTCTTTCTCTCCACAAGCACGTGTGTTGACTTCGTCGCACATGTGCATCTGCACAAGCGTTGAGCTCAGCAGAGCGTGTCTCTTGACACTTGATGTGCGTTGGCTGTGTCTGCGTGCTCCAGTGAAGAGAGAAACGGGAAATCATCTTGGTAGAGGCAACAAAGCAAAAGCGAGGCAGGATTGACATCTGCTCAACAGAGACGGATTCCCTGCGCTGACACAGTTCACAGTTACACGAGAAGCAATCTGAGCGGTCCATCGACCGGAGACGTGTTTCCCAAGAGGTCGTTTAGCGAGTGAACAGCAGTGTGCGCGACTTTCAGGAGTGTGCCTGGAAAGTGCCAGAATCACCAGAGCATCTGTGCAAAAGCTGCTGCCTCTGTGACCGCATTGAGGCACGTTCGCGTGTCTGCGAGTACATAGACGGCTCTTCGCGTTCACTCCGAGGGAAACGGTCCGCTATTGCTTCTGTGCGTACAGACGCGATTCCCTTGTCTCTTGCGAACACAGGGAACTCTGTGCATCCAAATCTACAGGCTAAGGACGCGTCTGCATATGTTTTGGTGAACAATCGAGTGTGCGTGTTCTGACAGCTGCCTCTATGCAGACGTCTCCACAGAGCCACTTCTGAATGCCCCGCAGCCCAGGACTGAAGGGATACACTAACAAGTGCACCGGTGTGAGCAACCACATATGCAGAAGGACGTCTTTCATCTCACAGAAGCGCGAACGTCTTGGCGTTCAAGCACATGGCAGAAACAAGGTGTGAACAGATGAGCTGCTGCTATTTTCTCCGTTCGGCATGCTTCGTTGTAGCTCTCTTGCCGGTCGCCGGCTTAGCGGCTTGCTTTGCGCGACTAGGTCTGCGGAGAGAAGGAGATAGCGCCGGAAACCTTGCCTTTTGCCTTCTTCGGCGCTGGAACCTGGTTGCTGCGCCTTCTCTTTGTCCATGTGCACACACACGATTCCTCAGCGAAAACCATGCAGAAACCTTTCCACGAGCACCCAGGGATGTGCACCCAGCACCACGTGCACCCAGCACACGCAGCTAGAGAAAAGCACCTACCTTTTCACACACTGATGCCTACACACGCACACATCCGCAAGCGCGCCTACTCCCATCTATTGAGGGAAAGACGGACGAGCAACGTCCTGACAGGCTTGAGGGGAAAAACGTCCGTTGATGGTTGGCGTACTGCACGCCCGCCTACGGGGCTGCAGGGGAATCCACATTTGGAAGGTACGTGAAGATGTGTGCCTGTTCTTGGAGCTCCGCTAGTAGGGTAGCAAAGACACTCGTAGGCAGTACTGAATGCTGCTCCGTGCTACTTCTCCTCCGCTGGCAAATGCTTCACAGTCGCCCTAGGAAAGACGTTTAACAATCGATCTCCAAGAGGAACGAAACACATGATGCCATAAGGCGAAAGAATAGCAGGGCATCTCTTCACAAGCTTGTCCCTGATCTATAGCTGAGGGCAAACACTTGTGTGCTTGTGGGAGAGCGTGTGTCTTTCCTGGAAGCATTTGGGAGTTTTGCTCAGACGCGTGTTTCCTCAAGTTCAAGAATCAAGATCTAGGATACCTGCAGACAGGTGCCTGTTTGTGTGGAGACAGTCTGTTTGAAACTGTGTTCCTCAGCGCCCGCTCTTTCTCCCCGTCGCTCCACACGCCTGGGAGTCCCTTTCTTTCTCTCCACAAGCACGTGTGTTGACTTCGTCGCACATGTGCATCTGCACAAGCGTTGAGCTCAGCAGAGCGTGTCTCTTGACACTTGATGTGCGTTGGCTGTGTCTGCCTGCTCCAGTGAAGAGAGAAACGGGAAATCATCTTGGTAGAGGCAACAAAGCAAAAGCGAGGCAGGATTGACATCTGCTCAACAGAGACGGATTCCCTGCGCTGACACAGTTCACAGTTACACGAGAAGCAATCTGAGCGGTCCATCGACCGGAGACGTGTTTCCCAAGAGGTCGTTTAGCGAGTGAACAGCAGTGTGCGCGACTTTCAGGAGTGTGCCTGGAAAGTGCCAGAATCACCAGAGCATCTGTGCAAAAGCTGCTGCCTCTGTGACCGCATTGAGGCACGTTCCCGTGTCTGCGAGTACATAGACGGCTCTTCGCGTTCACTCCGAGGGAAACGGTCCGCTATTGCTTCTGTGCGTACAGACGCGATTCCCTTGTCTCTTGCGAACACAGGGAACTCTGTGCATCCAAATCTACAGGCTAAGGACGCGTCTGCATATGTTTTGGTGAACAATCGAGTGTGCGTGTTCTGACAGCTGCCTCTATGCAGACGTCTCCACAGAGCCACTTCTGAATGCCCCGCAGCCCAGGACTGAAGGGATACACTAACAAGTGCACCGGTGTGAGCAACCACATATGCAGAAGGACGTCTTTCATCTCACAGAAGCGCGAACGTCTTGGCGTTCAAGCACATGGCAGAAACAAGGTGTGAACAGATGAGCTGCTGCTATTTTCTCCGTTCGGCATGCTTCGTTGTAGCTCTCTTGCCGGTCGCCGGCTTAGCGGCTTGCTTTGCGCGACTAGGTCTGCGGAGAGAAGGAGATAGCGCCGGAAACCTTGCCTTTTGCCTTCTTCGGCGCTGGAACCTGGTTGCTGCGCCTTCTCTTTGTCCATGTGCACACACACGATTCCTCAGCGAAAACCATGCAGAAACCTTTCCACGAGCACCCAGGGATGTGCACCCAGCACCACGTGCACCCAGCACACGCAGCTAGAGAAAAGCACCTACCTTTTCACACACTGATGCCTAAGCAAACGCGTGGCCACACACACGCACACATCCGCAAGCGCGCCTACTCCCATCTATTGAGGGAAAGACGGACGAGCAACGTCCTGACAGGCTTGAGGGGAAAAACGTCCGTTGATGGTTGGCGTACTGCACGCCCGCCTACGGGGCTGCAGGGGAATCCACATTTGGAAGGTACGTGAAGATTTGTGCCTGTTCTTGGAGCTCCGCTAGTAGGGTAGCAAAGACACTCGTAGGCAGTACTGAATGCTGCTCCGTGCTACTTCTCCTCCGCTGGCAAATGCTTCACAGTCGCCCTAGGAAAGACGTTTAACAATCGATCTCCAAGAGAAACGAAACACATGATGCCATAAGGCGAAAGAATAGCAGGGCATCTCTTCACAAGCTTGTCCTTGATCTATAGCTGAGGGCAAACACTTGTGTGCTTGTGGGAGAGCCTGTGTCTTTCCTGGAAGCGTTTGGGAGTTTTGCTCAGACGCGTGTTTCCTCAAGTTCAAGAATCAAGATCTAGGATACCTGCAGACAGGTGCCTGTTTGTGTGGAGACAGTCTGTTTGAAACTGTGTTCCTCAGCGCCCGCTCTTTCTCCCCGTCGCTCCACACGCCTGGGAGTCCCTTTCTTTCTCTCCACAAGCACGTGTGTTGACTTCGTCGCACATGTGCATCTGCACAAGCGTTGAGCTCAGCAGAGCGTGTCTCTTGACACTTGATGTGCGTTGGCTGTGTCTGCGTGCTCCAGTGAAGAGAGAAACGGGAAATCATCTTGGTAGAGGCAACAAAGCAAAAGCGAGGCAGGATTGACATCTGCTCAACAGAGACGGATTCCCTGCGCTGACACAGTTCACAGTTACACGAGAAGCAATCTGAGCGGTCCATCGACCGGAGACGTGTTTCCCAAGAGGTCGTTTAGCGAGTGAACAGCAGTGTGCGCGACTTTCAGGAGTGTGCCTGGAAAGTGCCAGAATCACCAGAGCATCTGTGCAAAAGCTGCTGCCTCTGTGACCGCATTGAGGCACGTTCCCGTGTCTGCGAGTACATAGACGGCTCTTCGCGTTCACTCCGAGGGAAACGGTCCGCTATTGCTTCTGTGCGTACAGACGCGATTCCCTTGTCTCTTGCGAACACAGGGAACTCTGTGCATCCAAATCTACAGGCTAAGGACGCGTCTGCATATGTTTTGGTGAACAATCGAGTGTGCGTGTTCTGACAGCTGCCTCTATGCAGACGTCTCCACAGAGCCACTTCTGAATGCCCCGCAGCCCAGGACTGAATGGATACACTAACAAGTGCACCGGTGTGAGCAACCACATATGCAGAAGGACGTCTTTCATCTCACAGAAGCGCGAACGTCTTGGCGTTCAAGCACATGGCAGAAACAAGGTGTGAACAGATGAGCTGCTGCTATTTTCTCCGTTCGGCATGCTTCTTTGTAGCTCTCTTGCCGGTCGCCGGCTTAGCGGCTTGCTTTGCGCGACTAGGTCTGCGGAGAGAAGGAGATAGCGCCGGAAACCTTGCCTTTTGCCTTCTTCGGCGCTGGAACCTGGTTGCTGCGCCTTCTCTTTGTCCATGTGCACACACACGATTCCTCAGCGAAAACCATGCAGAAACCTTTCCACGAGCACCCAGGGATGTGCACCCAGCACCACGTGCACCCAGCACACGCAGCTAGAGAAAAGCACCTACCTTTTCACACACTGATGCCTAAGCAAACGCGTGGCCACACACACGCACACATCCGCAAGCGCGCCTACTCCCATCTATTGAGGGAAAGACGGACGAGCAACGTCCTGACAGGCTTGAGGGGAAAAACGTCCGTTGATGGTTGGCGTACTGCACGCCCGCCTACGGGGCTGCAGGGGAATCCACATTTGGAAGGTACGTGAAGATGTGTGCCTGTTCTTGGAGCTCCGCTAGTAGGGTAGCAAAGACACTCGTAGGCAGTACTGAATGCTGCTCCGTGCTACTTCTCCTCCGCTGGCAAATGCTTCACAGTCGCCCTAGGAAAGACGTTTAACAATCGATCTCCAAGAGGAACGAAACACATGATGCCATAAGGCGAAAGAATAGCAGGGCATCTCTTCACAAGCTTGTCCCTGATCTATAGCTGAGGGCAAACACTTGTGTGCTTGTGGGAGAGCGTGTGTCTTTCCTGGAAGCGTTTGGGAGTTTTGCTCAGACGCGTGTTTCCTCAAGTTCAAGAATCAAGATCTAGGATACCTGCAGACAGGTGCCTGTTTGTGTGGAGACAGTCTGTTTGAAACTGTGTTCCTCAGCGCCCGCTCTTTCTCCCCGTCGCTCCACACGCCTGGGAGTCCCTTTCTTTCTCTCCACAAGCACGTGTGTTGACTTCGTCGCACATGTGCATCTGCACAAGCGTTGAGCTCAGCAGAGCGTGTCTCTTGACACTTGATGTGCGTTGGCTGTGTCTGCGTGCTCCAGTGAAGAGAGAAACGGGAAATCATCTTGGTAGAGGCAACAAAGCAAAAGCGAGGCAGGATTGACATCTGCTCAACAGAGACGGATTCCCTGCGCTGACACAGTTCACAGTTACACGAGAAGCAATCTGAGCGGTCCATCGACCGGAGACGTGTTTCCCAAGAGGTCGTTTAGCGAGTGAACAGCAGTGTGCGCGACTTTCAGGAGTGTGCCTGGAAAGTGCCAGAATCACCAGAGCATCTGTGCAAAAGCTGCTGCCTCTGTGACCGCATTGAGGCACGTTCCCGTGTCTGCGAGTACATAGACGGCTCTTCGCGTTCACTCCGAGGGAAACGGTCCGCTATTGCTTCTGTGCGTACAGACGCGATTCCCTTGTCTCTTGCGAACACAGGGAACTCTGTGCATCCAAATCTACAGGCTAAGGACGCGTCTGCATATGTTTTGGTGAACAATCGAGTGTGCGTGTTCTGACAGCTGCCTCTATGCAGACGTCTCCACAGAGCCACTTCTGAATGCCCCGCAGCCCAGGACTGAAGGGATACACTAACAAGTGCACCGGTGTGAGCAACCACATATGCAGAAGGACGTCTTTCATCTCACAGAAGCGCGAACGTCTTGGCGTTCAAGCACATGGCAGAAACAAGGTGTGAACAGATGAGCTGCTGCTATTTTCTCCGTTCGGCATGCTTCGTTGTAGCTCTCTTGCCGGTCGCCGGCTTAGCGGCTTGCTTTGCGCGACTAGGTCTGCGGAGAGAAGGAGATAGCGCCGGAAACCTTGCCTTTTGCCTTCTTCGGCGCTGGAACCTGGTTGCTGCGCCTTCTCTTTGTCCATGTGCACACACACGATTCCTCAGCGAAAACCATGCAGAAACCTTTCCACGAGCACCCAGGGATGTGCACCCAGCACCACGTGCACCCAGCACACGCAGCTAGAGAAAAGCACCTACCTTTTCACACACTGATGCCTAAGCAAACGCGTGGCCACACACACGCACACATCCGCAAGCGCGCCTACTCCCATCTATTGAGGGAAAGACGGACGAGCAACGTCCTGACAGGCTTGAGGGGAAAAACGTCCGTTGATGGTTGGCGTACTGCACGCCCGCCTACGGGGCTGCAGGGGAATCCACATTTGGAAGGTACGTGAAGATGTGTGCCTGTTCTTGGAGCTCCGCTAGTAGGGTAGCAAAGACACTCGTAGGCAGTACTGAATGCTGCTCCGTGCTACTTCTCCTCCGCTGGCAAATGCTTCACAGTCGCCCTAGGAAAGACGTTTAACAATCGATCTCCAAGAGGAACGAAACACATGATGCCATAAGGCGAAAGAATAGCAGGGCATCTCTTCACAAGCTTGTCCCTGATCTATAGCTGAGGGCAAACACTTGTGTGCTTGTGGCAGAGCGTGTGTCTTTCCTGGAAGCGTTTGGGAGTTTTGCTCAGACGCGTGTTTCCTCAAGTTCAAGAATCAAGATCTAGGATACCTGCAGACAGGTGCCTGTTTGTGTGGAGACAGTCTGTTTGAAACTGTGTTCCTCAGCGCCCGCTCTTTCTCCCCGTCGCTCCACACGCCTGGGAGTCCCTTTCTTTCTCTCCACAAGCACGTGTGTTGACTTCGTCGCACATGTGCATCTGCACAAGCGTTGAGCTCAGCAGAGCGTGTCTCTTGACACTTGATGTGCGTTGGCTGTGTCTGCGTGCTCCAGTGAAGAGAGAAACGGGAAATCATCTTGGTAGAGGCAACAAAGCAAAAGCGAGGCAGGATTGACATCTGCTCAACAGAGACGGATTCCCTGCGCTGACACAGTTCACAGTTACACGAGAAGCAATCTGAGCGGTCCATCGACCGGAGACGTGTTTCCCAAGAGGTCGTTTAGCGAGTGAACAGCAGTGTGCGCGACTTTCAGGAGTGTGCCTGGAAAGTGCCAGAATCACCAGAGCATCTGTGCAAAAGCTGCTGCCTCTGTGACCGCATTGAGGCACGTTCCCGTGTCTGCGAGTACATAGACGGCTCTTCGCGTTCACTCCGAGGGAAACGGTCCGCTATTGCTTCTGTGCGTACAGACGCGATTCCCTTGTCTCTTGCGAACACAGGGAACTCTGTGCATCCAAATCTACAGGCTAAGGACGCGTCTGCATATGTTTTGGTGAACAATCGAGTGTGCGTGTTCTGACAGCTGCCTCTATGCAGACGTCTCCACAGAGCCACTTCTGAATGCCCCGCAGCCCAGGACTGAAGGGATACACTAACAAGTGCACCGGTGTGAGCAACCACATATGCAGAAGGACGTCTTTCATCTCACAGAAGCGCGAACGTCTTGGCGTTCAAGCACATGGCAGAAACAAGGTGTGAACAGATGAGCTGCTGCTATTTTCTCCGTTCGGCATGCTTCGTTGTAGCTCTCTTGCCGGTCGCCGGCTTAGCGGCTTGCTTTGCGCGACTAGGTCTGCGGAGAGAAGGAGATAGCGCCGGAAACCTTGCCTTTTGCCTTCTTCGGCGCTGGAACCTGGTTGCTGCGCCTTCTCTTTGTCCATGTGCACACACACGATTCCTCAGCGAAAACCATGCAGAAACCTTTCCACGAGCACCCAGGGATGTGCACCCAGCACCACGTGCACCCAGCACACGCAGCTAGAGAAAAGCACCTACCTTTTCACACACTGATGCCTAAGCAAACGCGTGGCCACACACACGCACACATCCGCAAGCGCGCCTACTCCCATCTATTGAGGGAAAGACGGACGAGCAACGTCCTGACAGGCTTGAGGGGAAAAACGTCCGTTGATGGTTGGCGTACTGCACGCCCGCCTACGGGGCTGCAGGGGAATCCACATTTGGAAGGTACGTGAAGATTTGTGCCTGTTCTTGGAGCTCCGCTAGTAGGGTAGCAAAGACACTCGTAGGCAGTACTGAATGCTGCTCCGTGCTACTTCTCCTCCGCTGGCAAATGCTTCACAGTCGCCCTAGGAAAGACGTTTAACAATCGATCTCCAAGAGAAACGAAACACATGATGCCATAAGGCGAAAGAATAGCAGGGCATCTCTTCACAAGCTTGTCCTTGATCTATAGCTGAGGGCAAACACTTGTGTGCTTGTGGGAGAGCCTGTGTCTTTCCTGGAAGCGTTTGGGAGTTTTGCTCAGACGCGTGTTTCCTCAAGTTCAAGAATCAAGATCTAGGATACCTGCAGACAGGTGCCTGTTTGTGTGGAGACAGTCTGTTTGAAACTGTGTTCCTCAGCGCCCGCTCTTTCTCCCCGTCGCTCCACACGCCTGGGAGTCCCTTTCTTTCTCTCCACAAGCACGTGTGTTGACTTCGTCGCACATGTGCATCTGCACAAGCGTTGAGCTCAGCAGAGCGTGTCTCTTGACACTTGATGTGCGTTGGCTGTGTCTGCGTGCTCCAGTGAAGAGAGAAACGGGAAATCATCTTGGTAGAGGCAACAAAGCAAAAGCGAGGCAGGATTGACATCTGCTCAACAGAGACGGATTCCCTGCGCTGACACAGTTCACAGTTACACGAGAAGCAATCTGAGCGGTCCATCGACCGGAGACGTGTTTCCCAAGAGGTCGTTTAGCGAGTGAACAGCAGTGTGCGCGACTTTCAGGAGTGTGCCTGGAAAGTGCCAGAATCACCAGAGCATCTGTGCAAAAGCTGCTGCCTCTGTGACCGCATTGAGGCACGTTCCCGTGTCTGCGAGTACATAGACGGCTCTTCGCGTTCACTCCGAGGGAAACGGTCCGCTATTGCTTCTGTGCGTACAGACGCGATTCCCTTGTCTCTTGCGAACACAGGGAACTCTGTGCATCCAAATCTACAGGCTAAGGACGCGTCTGCATATGTTTTGGTGAACAATCGAGTGTGCGTGTTCTGACAGCTGCCTCTATGCAGACGTCTCCACAGAGCCACTTCTGAATGCCCCGCAGCCCAGGACTGAATGGATACACTAACAAGTGCACCGGTGTGAGCAACCACATATGCAGAAGGACGTCTTTCATCTCACAGAAGCGCGAACGTCTTGGCGTTCAAGCACATGGCAGAAACAAGGTGTGAACAGATGAGCTGCTGCTATTTTCTCCGTTCGGCATGCTTCTTTGTAGCTCTCTTGCCGGTCGCCGGCTTAGCGGCTTGCTTTGCGCGACTAGGTCTGCGGAGAGAAGGAGATAGCGCCGGAAACCTTGCCTTTTGCCTTCTTCGGCGCTGGAACCTGGTTGCTGCGCCTTCTCTTTGTCCATGTGCACACACACGATTCCTCAGCGAAAACCATGCAGAAACCTTTCCACGAGCACCCAGGGATGTGCACCCAGCACCACGTGCACCCAGCACACGCAGCTAGAGAAAAGCACCTACCTTTTCACACACTGATGCCTAAGCAAACGCGTGGCCACACACACGCACACATCCGCAAGCGCGCCTACTCCCATCTATTGAGGGAAAGACGGACGAGCAACGTCCTGACAGGCTTGAGGGGAAAAACGTCCGTTGATGGTTGGCGTACTGCACGCCCGCCTACGGGGCTGCAGGGGAATCCACATTTGGAAGGTACGTGAAGATGTGTGCCTGTTCTTGGAGCTCCGCTAGTAGGGTAGCAAAGACACTCGTAGGCAGTACTGAATGCTGCTCCGTGCTACTTCTCCTCCGCTGGCAAATGCTTCACAGTCGCCCTAGGAAAGACGTTTAACAATCGATCTCCAAGAGGAACGAAACACATGATGCCATAAGGCGAAAGAATAGCAGGGCATCTCTTCACAAGCTTGTCCCTGATCTATAGCTGAGGGCAAACACTTGTGTGCTTGTGGGAGAGCGTGTGTCTTTCCTGGAAGCGTTTGGGAGTTTTGCTCAGACGCGTGTTTCCTCAAGTTCAAGAATCAAGATCTAGGATACCTGCAGACAGGTGCCTGTTTGTGTGGAGACAGTCTGTTTGAAACTGTGTTCCTCAGCGCCCGCTCTTTCTCCCCGTCGCTCCACACGCCTGGGAGTCCCTTTCTTTCTCTCCACAAGCACGTGTGTTGACTTCGTCGCACATGTGCATCTGCACAAGCGTTGAGCTCAGCAGAGCGTGTCTCTTGACACTTGATGTGCGTTGGCTGTGTCTGCGTGCTCCAGTGAAGAGAGAAACGGGAAATCATCTTGGTAGAGGCAACAAAGCAAAAGCGAGGCAGGATTGACATCTGCTCAACAGAGACGGATTCCCTGCGCTGACACAGTTCACAGTTACACGAGAAGCAATCTGAGCGGTCCATCGACCGGAGACGTGTTTCCCAAGAGGTCGTTTAGCGAGTGAACAGCAGTGTGCGCGACTTTCAGGAGTGTGCCTGGAAAGTGCCAGAATCACCAGAGCATCTGTGCAAAAGCTGCTGCCTCTGTGACCGCATTGAGGCACGTTCCCGTGTCTGCGAGTACATAGACGGCTCTTCGCGTTCACTCCGAGGGAAACGGTCCGCTATTGCTTCTGTGCGTACAGACGCGATTCCCTTGTCTCTTGCGAACACAGGGAACTCTGTGCATCCAAATCTACAGGCTAAGGACGCGTCTGCATATGTTTTGGTGAACAATCGAGTGTGCGTGTTCTGACAGCTGCCTCTATGCAGACGTCTCCACAGAGCCACTTCTGAATGCCCCGCAGCCCAGGACTGAAGGGATACACTAACAAGTGCACCGGTGTGAGCAACCACATATGCAGAAGGACGTCTTTCATCTCACAGAAGCGCGAACGTCTTGGCGTTCAAGCACATGGCAGAAACAAGGTGTGAACAGATGAGCTGCTGCTATTTTCTCCGTTCGGCATGCTTCGTTGTAGCTCTCTTGCCGGTCGCCGGCTTAGCGGCTTGCTTTGCGCGACTAGGTCTGCGGAGAGAAGGAGATAGCGCCGGAAACCTTGCCTTTTGCCTTCTTCGGCGCTGGAACCTGGTTGCTGCGCCTTCTCTTTGTCCATGTGCACACACACGATTCCTCAGCGAAAACCATGCAGAAACCTTTCCACGAGCACCCAGGGATGTGCACCCAGCACCACGTGCACCCAGCACACGCAGCTAGAGAAAAGCACCTACCTTTTCACACACTGATGCCTAAGCAAACGCGTGGCCACACACACGCACACATCCGCAAGCGCGCCTACTCCCATCTATTGAGGGAAAGACGGACGAGCAACGTCCTGACAGGCTTGAGGGGAAAAACGTCCGTTGATGGTTGGCGTACTGCACGCCCGCCTACGGGGCTGCAGGGGAATCCACATTTGGAAGGTACGTGAAGATGTGTGCCTGTTCTTGGAGCTCCGCTAGTAGGGTAGCAAAGACACTCGTAGGCAGTACTGAATGCTGCTCCGTGCTACTTCTCCTCCGCTGGCAAATGCTTCACAGTCGCCCTAGGAAAGACGTTTAACAATCGATCTCCAAGAGGAACGAAACACATGATGCCATAAGGCGAAAGAATAGCAGGGCATCTCTTCACAAGCTTGTCCCTGATCTATAGCTGAGGGCAAACACTTGTGTGCTTGTGGCAGAGCGTGTGTCTTTCCTGGAAGCGTTTGGGAGTTTTGCTCAGACGCGTGTTTCCTCAAGTTCAAGAATCAAGATCTAGGATACCTGCAGACAGGTGCCTGTTTGTGTGGAGACAGTCTGTTTGAAACTGTGTTCCTCAGCGCCCGCTCTTTCTCCCCGTCGCTCCACACGCCTGGGAGTCCCTTTCTTTCTCTCCACAAGCACGTGTGTTGACTTCGTCGCACATGTGCATCTGCACAAGCGTTGAGCTCAGCAGAGCGTGTCTCTTGACACTTGATGTGCGTTGGCTGTGTCTGCGTGCTCCAGTGAAGAGAGAAACGGGAAATCATCTTGGTAGAGGCAACAAAGCAAAAGCGAGGCAGGATTGACATCTGCTCAACAGAGACGGATTCCCTGCGCTGACACAGTTCACAGTTACACGAGAAGCAATCTGAGCGGTCCATCGACCGGAGACGTGTTTCCCAAGAGGTCGTTTAGCGAGTGAACAGCAGTGTGCGCGACTTTCAGGAGTGTGCCTGGAAAGTGCCAGAATCACCAGAGCATCTGTGCAAAAGCTGCTGCCTCTGTGACCGCATTGAGGCACGTTCCCGTGTCTGCGAGTACATAGACGGCTCTTCGCGTTCACTCCGAGGGAAACGGTCCGCTATTGCTTCTGTGCGTACAGACGCGATTCCCTTGTCTCTTGCGAACACAGGGAACTCTGTGCATCCAAATCTACAGGCTAAGGACGCGTCTGCATATGTTTTGGTGAACAATCGAGTGTGCGTGTTCTGACAGCTGCCTCTATGCAGACGTCTCCACAGAGCCACTTCTGAATGCCCCGCAGCCCAGGACTGAAGGGATACACTAACAAGTGCACCGGTGTGAGCAACCACATATGCAGAAGGACGTCTTTCATCTCACAGAAGCGCGAACGTCTTGGCGTTCAAGCACATGGCAGAAACAAGGTGTGAACAGATGAGCTGCTGCTATTTTCTCCGTTCGGCATGCTTCGTTGTAGCTCTCTTGCCGGTCGCCGGCTTAGCGGCTTGCTTTGCGCGACTAGGTCTGCGGAGAGAAGGAGATAGCGCCGGAAACCTTGCCTTTTGCCTTCTTCGGCGCTGGAACCTGGTTGCTGCGCCTTCTCTTTGTCCATGTGCACACACACGATTCCTCAGCGAAAACCATGCAGAAACCTTTCCACGAGCACCCAGGGATGTGCACCCAGCACCACGTGCACCCAGCACACGCAGCTAGAGAAAAGCACCTACCTTTTCACACACTGATGCCTAAGCAAACGCGTGGCCACACACACGCACACATCCGCAAGCGCGCCTACTCCCATCTATTGAGGGAAAGACGGACGAGCAACGTCCTGACAGGCTTGAGGGGAAAAACGTCCGTTGATGGTTGGCGTACTGCACGCCCGCCTACGGGGCTGCAGGGGAATCCACATTTGGAAGGTACGTGAAGATGTGTGCCTGTTCTTGGAGCTCCGCTAGTAGGGTAGCAAAGACACTCGTAGGCAGTACTGAATGCTGCTCCGTGCTACTTCTCCTCCGCTGGCAAATGCTTCACAGTCGCCCTAGGAAAGACGTTTAACAATCGATCTCCAAGAGGAACGAAACACATGATGCCATAAGGCGAAAGAATAGCAGGGCATCTCTTCACAAGCTTGTCCCTGATCTATAGCTGAGGGCAAACACTTGTGTGCTTGTGGGAGAGCGTGTGTCTTTCCTGGAAGCGTTTGGGAGTTTTGCTCAGACGCGTGTTTCCTCAAGTTCAAGAATCAAGATCTAGGATACCTGCAGACAGGTGCCTGTTTGTGTGGAGACAGTCTGTTTGAAACTGTGTTCCTCAGCGCCCGCTCTTTCTCCCCGTCGCTCCACACGCCTGGGAGTCCCTTTCTTTCTCTCCACAAGCACGTGTGTTGACTTCGTCGCACATGTGCATCTGCACAAGCGTTGAGCTCAGCAGAGCGTGTCTCTTGACACTTGATGTGCGTTGGCTGTGTCTGCGTGCTCCAGTGAAGAGAGAAACGGGAAATCATCTTGGTAGAGGCAACAAAGCAAAAGCGAGGCAGGATTGACATCTGCTCAACAGAGACGGATTCCCTGCGCTGACACAGTTCACAGTTACACGAGAAGCAATCTGAGCGGTCCATCGACCGGAGACGTGTTTCCCAAGAGGTCGTTTAGCGAGTGAACAGCAGTGTGCGCGACTTTCAGGAGTGTGCCTGGAAAGTGCCAGAATCACCAGAGCATCTGTGCAAAAGCTGCTGCCTCTGTGACCGCATTGAGGCACGTTCCCGTGTCTGCGAGTACATAGACGGCTCTTCGCGTTCACTCCGAGGGAAACGGTCCGCTATTGCTTCTGTGCGTACAGACGCGATTCCCTTGTCTCTTGCGAACACAGGGAACTCTGTGCATCCAAATCTACAGGCTAAGGACGCGTCTGCATATGTTTTGGTGAACAATCGAGTGTGCGTGTTCTGACAGCTGCCTCTATGCAGACGTCTCCACAGAGCCACTTCTGAATGCCCCGCAGCCCAGGACTGAAGGGATACACTAACAAGTGCACCGGTGTGAGCAACCACATATGCAGAAGGACGTCTTTCATCTCACAGAAGCGCGAACGTCTTGGCGTTCAAGCACATGGCAGAAACAAGGTGTGAACAGATGAGCTGCTGCTATTTTCTCCGTTCGGCATGCTTCGTTGTAGCTCTCTTGCCGGTCGCCGGCTTAGCGGCTTGCTTTGCGCGACTAGGTCTGCGGAGAGAAGGAGATAGCGCCGGAAACCTTGCCTTTTGCCTTCTTCGGCGCTGGAACCTGGTTGCTGCGCCTTCTCTTTGTCCATGTGCACACACACGATTCCTCAGCGAAAACCATGCAGAAACCTTTCCACGAGCACCCAGGGATGTGCACCCAGCACCACGTGCACCCAGCACACGCAGCTAGAGAAAAGCACCTACCTTTTCACACACTGATGCCTAAGCAAACGCGTGGCCACACACACGCACACATCCGCAAGCGCGCCTACTCCCATCTATTGAGGGAAAGACGGACGAGCAACGTCCTGACAGGCTTGAGGGGAAAAACGTCCGTTGATGGTTGGCGTACTGCACGCCCGCCTACGGGGCTGCAGGGGAATCCACATTTGGAAGGTACGTGAAGATTTGTGCCTGTTCTTGGAGCTCCGCTAGTAGGGTAGCAAAGACACTCGTAGGCAGTACTGAATGCTGCTCCGTGCTACTTCTCCTCCGCTGGCAAATGCTTCACAGTCGCCCTAGGAAAGACGTTTAACAATCGATCTCCAAGAGGAACGAAACACATGATGCCATAAGGCGAAAGAATAGCAGGGCATCTCTTCACAAGCTTGTCCTTGATCTATAGCTGAGGGCAAACACTTGTGTGCTTGTGGGAGAGCCTGTGTCTTTCCTGGAAGCGTTTGGGAGTTTTGCTCAGACGCGTGTTTCCTCAAGTTCAAGAATCAAGATCTAGGATACCTGCAGACAGGTGCCTGTTTGTGTGGAGACAGTCTGTTTGAAACTGTGTTCCTCAGCGCCCGCTCTTTCTCCCCGTCGCTCCACACGCCTGGGAGTCCCTTTCTTTCTCTCCACAAGCACGTGTGTTGACTTCGTCGCACATGTGCATCTGCACAAGCGTTGAGCTCAGCAGAGCGTGTCTCTTGACACTTGATGTGCGTTGGCTGTGTCTGCGTGCTCCAGTGAAGAGAGAAACGGGAAATCATCTTGGTAGAGGCAACAAAGCAAAAGCGAGGCAGGATTGACATCTGCTCAACAGAGACGGATTCCCTGCGCTGACACAGTTCACAGTTACACGAGAAGCAATCTGAGCGGTCCATCGACCGGAGACGTGTTTCCCAAGAGGTCGTTTAGCGAGTGAACAGCAGTGTGCGCGACTTTCAGGAGTGTGCCTGGAAAGTGCCAGAATCACCAGAGCATCTGTGCAAAAGCTGCTGCCTCTGTGACCGCATTGAGGCACGTTCCCGTGTCTGCGAGTACATAGACGGCTCTTCGCGTTCACTCCGAGGGAAACGGTCCGCTATTGCTTCTGTGCGTACAGACGCGATTCCCTTGTCTCTTGCGAACACAGGGAACTCTGTGCATCCAAATCTACAGGCTAAGGACGCGTCTGCATATGTTTTGGTGAACAAGCGAGTGTGCGTGTTCTGACAGCTGCCTCTATGCAGACGTCTCCACAGAGCCACTTCTGAATGCCCCGCAGCCCAGGACTGAAGGGATACACTAACAAGTGCACCGGTGTGAGCAACCACATATGCAGAAGGACGTCTTTCATCTCACAGAAGCGCGAACGTCTTGGCGTTCAAGCACATGGCAGAAACAAGGTGTGAACAGATGAGCTGCTGCTATTTTCTCCGTTCGGCATGCTTCGTTGTAGCTCTCTTGCCGGTCGCCGGCTTAGCGGCTTGCTTTGCGCGACTAGGTCTGCGGAGAGAAGGAGATAGCGCCGGAAACCTTGCCTTTTGCCTTCTTCGGCGCTGGAACCTGGTTGCTGCGCCTTCTCTTTGTCCATGTGCACACACACGATTCCTCAGCGAAAACCATGCAGAAACCTTTCCACGAGCACCCAGGGATGTGCACCCAGCACCACGTGCACGCACACGCAGCGAGAGAAAAGCACCTACCTTTTCACACACTGATGCCTAAGCAAGCGCGTGGCCACACACACGCACACATCCGCAAGCGCGCCTACTCCCATCTATTGAGGGAAAGACGGACGAGCAACGTCCTGACAGGCTTGAGGGGAAAAACGTCCGTTGATGGTTGGCGTACTGCACGCCCGCCTACGGGGCTGCAGGGGAATCCACATTTGGAAGGTACCTGAAGATGTGTGCCTGTTCTTGGAGCTCCGCTAGTAGGGTAGCAAAGACACTCGTAGGCAGTACTGAATGCTGCTCCGTGCTACTTCTCCTCCGCTGGCAAATGCTTCACAGTCGCCCTAGGAAAGACGTTTAACAATCGATCTCCAAGAGGAACGAAACACATGATGCCATAAGGCGAAAGAATAGCAGGGCATCTCTTCACAAGCTTGTCCCTGATCTATAGCTGAGGGCAAACACTTGTGTGCTTGTGGGAGAGCGTGTGTCTTTCCTGGAAGCGTTTGGGAGTTTTGCTCAGACGCGTGTTTCCTCAAGTTCAAGAATCAAGATCTAGGATACCTGCAGACAGGTGCCTGTTTGTGTGGAGACAGTCTGTTTGAAACTGTGTTCCTCAGCGCCCGCTCTTTCTCCCCGTCGCTCCACACGCCTGGGAGTCCCTTTCTTTCTCTCCACAAGCACGTGTGTTGACTTCGTCGCACATGTGCATCTGCACAAGCGTTGAGCTCAGCAGAGCGTGTCTCTTGACACTTGATGTGCGTTCGCTGTGTCTGCGTGCTCCAGTGAAGAGAGAAACGGGAAATCATCTTGGTAGAGGCAACAAAGCAAAAGCGAGGCAGGATTGACATCTGCTCAACAGAGACGGATTCCCTGCGCTGACACAGTTCACAGTTACACGAGAAGCAATCTGAGCGGTCCATCGACCGGAGACGTGTTTCCCAAGAGGTCGTTTAGCGAGTGAACAGCAGTGTGCGCGACTTTCAGGAGTGTGCCTGGAAAGTGCCAGAATCACCAGAGCATCTGTGCAAAAGCTGCTGCCTCTGTGACCGCATTGAGGCACGTTCCCGTGTCTGCGAGTACATAGACGGCTCTTCGCGTTCACTCCGAGGGAAACGGTCCGCTATTGCTTCTGTGCGTACAGACGCGATTCCCTTGTCTCTTGCGAACACAGGGAACTCTGTGCATCCAAATCTACAGGCTAAGGACGCGTCTGCATATGTTTTGGTGAACAAGCGAGTGTGCGTGTTCTGACAGCTGCCTCTATGCAGACGTCTCCACAGAGCCACTTCTGAATGCCCCGCAGCCCAGGACTGAAGGGATACACTAACAAGTGCACCGGTGTGAGCAACCACATATGCAGAAGGACGTCTTTCATCTCACAGAAGCGCGAACGTCTTGGCGTTCAAGCACATGGCAGAAACAAGGTGTGAACAGATGAGCTGCTGCTATTTTCTCCGTTCGGCATGCTTCGTTGTAGCTCTCTTGCCGGTCGCCGGCTTAGCGGCTTGCTTTGCGCGACTAGGTCTGCGGAGAGAAGGAGATAGCGCCGGAAACCTTGCCTTTTGCCTTCTTCGGCGCTGGAACCTGGTTGCTGCGCCTTCTCTTTGTCCATGTGCACACACACGATTCCTCAGCGAAAACCATGCAGAAACCTTTCCACGAGCACCCAGGGATGTGCACCCAGCACCACGTGCACGCACACGCAGCGAGAGAAAAGCACCTACCTTTTCACACACTGATGCCTAAGCAAGCGCGTGGCCACACACACGCACACATCCGCAAGCGCGCCTACTCCCATCTATTGAGGGAAAGACGGACGAGCAACGTCCTGACAGGCTTGAGGGGAAAAACGTCCGTTGATGGTTGGCGTACTGCACGCCCGCCTACGGGGCTGCAGGGGAATCCACATTTGGAAGGTACCTGAAGATGTGTGCCTGTTCTTGGAGCTCCGCTAGTAGGGTAGCAAAGACACTCGTAGGCAGTACTGAATGCTGCTCCGTGCTACTTCTCCTCCGCTGGCAAATGCTTCACAGTCGCCCTAGGAAAGACGTTTAACAATCGATCTCCAAGAGGAACGAAACACATGATGCCATAAGGCGAAAGAATAGCAGGGCATCTCTTCACAAGCTTGTCCCTGATCTATAGCTGAGGGCAAACACTTGTGTGCTTGTGGGAGAGCGTGTGTCTTTCCTGGAAGCGTTTGGGAGTTTTGCTCAGACGCGTGTTTCCTCAAGTTCAAGAATCAAGATCTAGGATACCTGCAGACAGGTGCCTGTTTGTGTGGAGACAGTCTGTTTGAAACTGTGTTCCTCAGCGCCCGCTCTTTCTCCCCGTCGCTCCACACGCCTGGGAGTCCCTTTCTTTCTCTCCACAAGCACGTGTGTTGACTTCGTCGCACATGTGCATCTGCACAAGCGTTGAGCTCAGCAGAGCGTGTCTCTTGACACTTGATGTGCGTTGGCTGTGTCTGCGTGCTCCAGTGAAGAGAGAAACGGGAAATCATCTTGGTAGAGGCAACAAAGCAAAAGCGAGGCAGGATTGACATCTGCTCAACAGAGACGGATTCCCTGCGCTGACACAGTTCACAGTTACACGAGAAGCAATCTGAGCGGTCCATCGACCGGAGACGTGTTTCCCAAGAGGTCGTTTAGCGAGTGAACAGCAGTGTGCGCGACTTTCAGGAGTGTGCCTGGAAAGTGCCAGAATCACCAGAGCATCTGTGCAAAAGCTGCTGCCTCTGTGACCGCATTGAGGCACGTTCCCGTGTCTGCGAGTACATAGACGGCTCTTCGCGTTCACTCCGAGGGAAACGGTCCGCTATTGCTTCTGTGCGTACAGACGCGATTCCCTTGTCTCTTGCGAACACAGGGAACTCTGTGCATCCAAATCTACAGGCTAAGGACGCGTCTGCATATGTTTTGGTGAACAATCGAGTGTGCGTGTTCTGACAGCTGCCTCTATGCAGACGTCTCCACAGAGCCACTTCTGAATGCCCCGCAGCCCAGGACTGAATGGATACACTAACAAGTGCACCGGTGTGAGCAACCACATATGCAGAAGGACGTCTTTCATCTCACAGAAGCGCGAACGTCTTGGCGTTCAAGCACATGGCAGAAACAAGGTGTGAACAGATGAGCTGCTGCTATTTTCTCCGTTCGGCATGCTTCGTTGTAGCTCTCTTGCCGGTCGCCGGCTTAGCGGCTTGCTTTGCGCGACTAGGTCTGCGGAGAGAAGGAGATAGCGCCGGAAACCTTGCCTTTTGCCTTCTTCGGCGCTGGAACCTGGTTGCTGCGCCTTCTCTTTGTCCATGTGCACACACACGATTCCTCAGCGAAAACCATGCAGAAACCTTTCCACGAGCACCCAGGGATGTGCACCCAGCACCACGTGCACGCACACGCAGCGAGAGAAAAGCACCTACCTTTTCACACACTGATGCCTAAGCAAGCGCGTGGCCACACACACGCACACATCCGCAAGCGCGCCTACTCCCATCTATTGAGGGAAAGACGGACGAGCAACGTCCTGACAGGCTTGAGGGGAAAAACGTCCGTTGATGGTTGGCGTACTGCACGCCCGCCTACGGGGCTGCAGGGGAATCCACATTTGGAAGGTACCTGAAGATGTGTGCCTGTTCTTGGAGCTCCGCTAGTAGGGTAGCAAAGACACTCGTAGGCAGTACTGAATGCTGCTCCGTGCTACTTCTCCTCCGCTGGCAAATGCTTCACAGTCGCCCTAGGAAAGACGTTTAACAATCGATCTCCAAGAGGAACGAAACACATGATGCCATAAGGCGAAAGAATAGCAGGGCATCTCTTCACAAGCTTGTCCCTGATCTATAGCTGAGGGCAAACACTTGTGTGCTTGTGGGAGAGCGTGTGTCTTTCCTGGAAGCGTTTGGGAGTTTTGCTCAGACGCGTGTTTCCTCAAGTTCAAGAATCAAGATCTAGGATACCTGCAGACAGGTGCCTGTTTGTGTGGAGACAGTCTGTTTGAAACTGTGTTCCTCAGCGCCCGCTCTTTCTCCCCGTCGCTCCACACGCCTGGGAGTCCCTTTCTTTCTCTCCACAAGCACGTGTGTTGACTTCGTCGCACATGTGCATCTGCACAAGCGTTGAGCTCAGCAGAGCGTGTCTCTTGACACTTGATGTGCGTTCGCTGTGTCTGCGTGCTCCAGTGAAGAGAGAAACGGGAAATCATCTTGGTAGAGGCAACAAAGCAAAAGCGAGGCAGGATTGACATCTGCTCAACAGAGACGGATTCCCTGCGCTGACACAGTTCACAGTTACACGAGAAGCAATCTGAGCGGTCCATCGACCGGAGACGTGTTTCCCAAGAGGTCGTTTAGCGAGTGAACAGCAGTGTGCGCGACTTTCAGGAGTGTGCCTGGAAAGTGCCAGAATCACCAGAGCATCTGTGCAAAAGCTGCTGCCTCTGTGACCGCATTGAGGCACGTTCCCGTGTCTGCGAGTACATAGACGGCTCTTCGCGTTCACTCCGAGGGAAACGGTCCGCTATTGCTTCTGTGCGTACAGACGCGATTCCCTTGTCTCTTGCGAACACAGGGAACTCTGTGCATCCAAATCTACAGGCTAAGGACGCGTCTGCATATGTTTTGGTGAACAAGCGAGTGTGCGTGTTCTGACAGCTGCCTCTATGCAGACGTCTCCACAGAGCCACTTCTGAATGCCCCGCAGCCCAGGACTGAAGGGATACACTAACAAGTGCACCGGTGTGAGCAACCACATATGCAGAAGGACGTCTTTCATCTCACAGAAGCGCGAACGTCTTGGCGTTCAAGCACATGGCAGAAACAAGGTGTGAACAGATGAGCTGCTGCTATTTTCTCCGTTCGGCATGCTTCGTTGTAGCTCTCTTGCCGGTCGCCGGCTTAGCGGCTTGCTTTGCGCGACTAGGTCTGCGGAGAGAAGGAGATAGCGCCGGAAACCTTGCCTTTTGCCTTCTTCGGCGCTGGAACCTGGTTGCTGCGCCTTCTCTTTGTCCATGTGCACACACACGATTCCTCAGCGAAAACCATGCAGAAACCTTTCCACGAGCACCCAGGGATGTGCACCCAGCACCACGTGCACGCACACGCAGCGAGAGAAAAGCACCTACCTTTTCACACACTGATGCCTAAGCAAGCGCGTGGCCACACACACGCACACATCCGCAAGCGCGCCTACTCCCATCTATTGAGGGAAAGACGGACGAGCAACGTCCTGACAGGCTTGAGGGGAAAAACGTCCGTTGATGGTTGGCGTACTGCACGCCCGCCTACGGGGCTGCAGGGGAATCCACATTTGGAAGGTACCTGAAGATGTGTGCCTGTTCTTGGAGCTCCGCTAGTAGGGTAGCAAAGACACTCGTAGGCAGTACTGAATGCTGCTCCGTGCTACTTCTCCTCCGCTGGCAAATGCTTCACAGTCGCCCTAGGAAAGACGTTTAACAATCGATCTCCAAGAGGAACGAAACACATGATGCCATAAGGCGAAAGAATAGCAGGGCATCTCTTCACAAGCTTGTCCCTGATCTATAGCTGAGGGCAAACACTTGTGTGCTTGTGGGAGAGCGTGTGTCTTTCCTGGAAGCGTTTGGGAGTTTTGCTCAGACGCGTGTTTCCTCAAGTTCAAGAATCAAGATCTAGGATACCTGCAGACAGGTGCCTGTTTGTGTGGAGACAGTCTGTTTGAAACTGTGTTCCTCAGCGCCCGCTCTTTCTCCCCGTCGCTCCACACGCCTGGGAGTCCCTTTCTTTCTCTCCACAAGCACGTGTGTTGACTTCGTCGCACATGTGCATCTGCACAAGCGTTGAGCTCAGCAGAGCGTGTCTCTTGACACTTGATGTGCGTTGGCTGTGTCTGCGTGCTCCAGTGAAGAGAGAAACGGGAAATCATCTTGGTAGAGGCAACAAAGCAAAAGCGAGGCAGGATTGACATCTGCTCAACAGAGACGGATTCCCTGCGCTGACACAGCTCACAGTTACACGAGAAGCAATCTGAGCGGTCCATCGACCGGAGACGTGTTTCCCAAGAGGTCGTTTAGCGAGTGAACAGCAGTGTGCGCGACTTTCAGGAGTGTGCCTGGAAAGTGCCAGAATCACCAGAGCATCTGTGCAAAAGCTGCTGCCTCTGTGACCGCATTGAGGCACGTTCCCGTGTCTGCGAGTACATAGACGGCTCTTCGCGTTCACTCCGAGGGAAACGGTCCGCTATTGCTTCTGTGCGTACAGACGCGATTCCCTTGTCTCTTGCGAACACAGGGAACTCTGTGCATCCAAATCTACAGGCTAAGGACGCGTCTGCATATGTTTTGGTGAACAATCGAGTGTGCGTGTTCTGACAGCTGCCTCTATGCAGACGTCGCCACAGAGCCACTTCTGAATGCCCCGCAGCCCAGGACTGAATGGATACACTAACAAGTGCACCGGTGTGAGCAACCACATATGCAGAAGGACGTCTTTCATCTCACAGAAGCGCGAACGTCTTGGCGTTCAAGCACATGGCAGAAACAAGGTGTGAACAGATGAGCTGCTGCTATTTTCTCCGTTCGGCATGCTTCGTTGTAGCTCTCTTGCCGGTCGCCGGCTTAGCGGCTTGCTTTGCGCGACTAGGTCT
Organism: Patagioenas fasciata; assembly: GCF_037038585.1. Lineage (NCBI taxonomy): Eukaryota > Metazoa > Chordata > Aves > Columbiformes > Columbidae > Patagioenas > Patagioenas fasciata. The sequence continues at coordinate 49,383,900 of NC_092523.1, read as the reverse complement.
GCGGAGAGAAGGAGATAGCGCCGGAAACCTTGCCTTTTGCCTTCTTCGGCGCTGGAACCTGGTTGCTGCGCCTTCTCTTTGTCCATGTGCACACACACGATTCCTCAGCGAAAACCATGCAGAAACCTTTCCACGAGCACCCAGGGATGTGCACCCAGCACCACGTGCACGCACACGCAGCGAGAGAAAAGCACCTACCTTTTCACACACTGATGCCTAAGCAAGCGCGTGGCCACACACACGCACACATCCGCAAGCGCGCCTACTCCCATCTATTGAGGGAAAGACGGACGAGCAACGTCCTGACAGGCTTGAGGGGAAAAACGTCCGTTGATGGTTGGCGTACTGCACGCCCGCCTACGGGGCTGCAGGGGAATCCACATTTGGAAGGTACCTGAAGATGTGTGCCTGTTCTTGGAGCTCCGCTAGTAGGGTAGCAAAGACACTCGTAGGCAGTACTGAATGCTGCTCCGTGCTACTTCTCCTCCGCTGGCAAATGCTTCACAGTCGCCCTAGGAAAGACGTTTAACAATCGATCTCCAAGAGGAACGAAACACATGATGCCATAAGGCGAAAGAATAGCAGGGCATCTCTTCACAAGCTTGTCCCTGATCTATAGCTGAGGGCAAACACTTGTGTGCTTCTGGGAGAGCGTGTGTCTTTCCTGGAAGCGTTTGGGAGTTTTGCTCAGACGCGTGTTTCCTCAAGTTCAAGAATCAAGATCTAGGATACCTGCAGACAGGTGCCTGTTTGTGTGGAGACAGTCTGTTTGAAACTGTGTTCCTCAGCGCCCGCTCTTTCTCCCCGTCGCTCCACACGCCTGGGAGTCCCTTTCTTTCTCTCCACAAGCACGTGTGTTGACTTCGTCGCACATGTGCATCTGCACAAGCGTTGAGCTCAGCAGAGCGTGTCTCTTGACACTTGATGTGCGTTGGCTGTGTCTGCGTGCTCCAGTGAAGAGAGAAACGGGAAATCATCTTGGTAGAGGCAACGAAGCAAAAGCGAGGCAGGATTGACATCTGCTCAACAGAGACGGATTCCCTGCGCTGACACAGTTCACAGTTACACGAGAAGCAATCTGAGCGGTCCATCGACCGGAGACGTGTTTCCCAAGAGGTCGTTTAGCGAGTGAACAGCAGTGTGCGCGACTTTCAGGAGTGTGCCTGGAAAGTGCCAGAATCACCAGAGCATCTGTGCAAAAGCTGCTGCCTCTGTGACCGCATTGAGGCACGTTCCCGTGTCTGCGAGTACATAGACGGCTCTTCGCGTTCACTCCGAGGGAAACGGTCCGCTATTGCTTCTGTGCGTACAGACGCGATTCCCTTGTCTCTTGCGAACACAGGGAACTCTGTGCATCCAAATCTACAGGCTAAGGACGCGTCTGCATATGTTTTGGTGAACAATCGAGTGTGCGTGTTCTGACAGCTGCCTCTATGCAGACGTCTCCACAGAGCCACTTCTGAATGCCCCGCAGCCCAGGACTGAAGGGATACACTAACAAGTGCACCGGTGTGAGCAACCACATATGCAGAAGGACGTCTTTCATCTCACAGAAGCGCGAACGTCTTGGCGTTCAAGCACATGGCAGAAACAAGGTGTGAACAGATGAGCTGCTGCTATTTTCTCCGTTCGGCATGCTTCGTTGTAGCTCTCTTGCCGGTCGCCGGCTTAGCGGCTTGCTTTGCGCGACTAGGTCTGCGGAGAGAAGGAGATAGCGCCGGAAACCTTGCCTTTTGCCTTCTTCGGCGCTGGAACCTGGTTGCTGCGCCTTCTCTTTGTCCATGTGCACACACACGATTCCTCAGCGAAAACCATGCAGAAACCTTTCCACGAGCACCCAGGGATGTGCACCCAGCACCACGTGCACGCACACGCAGCTAGAGAAAAGCACCTACCTTTTCACACACTGATGCCTAAGCAAACGCGTGGCCACACACACGCACACATCCGCAAGCGCGCCTACTCCCATCTATTGAGGGAAAGACGGACGAGCAACGTCCTGACAGGCTTGAGGGGAAAAACGTCCGTTGATGGTTGGCGTACTGCACGCCCGCCTACGGGGCTGCAGGGGAATCCACATTTGGAAGGTACCTGAAGATGTGTGCCTGTTCTTGGAGCTCCGCTAGTAGGGTAGCAAAGACACTCGTAGGCAGTACTGAATGCTGCTCCGTGCCACTTCTCCTCCGCTGGCAAATGCTTCACAGTCGCCCTAGGAAAGACGTTTAACAATCGATCTCCAAGAGGAACGAAACACATGATGCCATAAGGCGAAAGAATAGCAGGGCATCTCTTCACAAGCTTGTCCCTGATCTATAGCTGAGGGCAAACACTTGTGTGCTTGTGGGAGAGCGTGTGTCTTTCCTGGAAGCGTTTGGGAGTTTTGCTCAGACGCGTGTTTCCTCAAGTTCAAGAATCAAGATCTAGGATACCTGCAGACAGGTGCCTGTTTGTGTGGAGACAGTCTGTTTGAAACTGTGTTCCTCAGCGCCCGCTCTTTCTCCCCGTCGCTCCACACGCCTGGGAGTCCCTTTCTTTCTCTCCACAAGCACGTGTGTTGACTTCGTCGCACATGTGCATCTGCACAAGCGTTGAGCTCAGCAGAGCGTGTCTCTTGACACTTGATGTGCGTTGGCTGTGTCTGCGTGCTCCAGTGAAGAGAGAAACGGGAAATCATCTTGGTAGAGGCAACAAAGCAAAAGCGAGGCAGGATTGACATCTGCTCAACAGAGACGGATTCCCTGCGCTGACACAGTTCACAGTTACACGAGAAGCAATCTGAGCGGCCCATCGACCGGAGACGTGTTTCCCAAGAGGTCGTTTAGCGAGTGAACAGCAGTGTGCGCGACTTTCAGGAGTGTGCCTGGAAAGTGCCAGAATCACCAGAGCATCTGTGCAAAAGCTGCTGCCTCTGTGACCGCATTGAGGCACGTTCCCGTGTCTGCGAGTACATAGACGGCTCTTCGCGTTCACTCCGAGGGAAACGGTCCGCTATTGCTTCTGTGCGTACAGACGCGATTCCCTTGTCTCTTGCGAACACAGGGAACTCTGTGCATCCAAATCTACAGGCTAAGGACGCGTCTGCATATGTTTTGGTGAACAATCGAGTGTGCGTGTTCTGACAGCTGCCTCTATGCAGACGTCTCCACAGAGCCACTTCTGAATGCCCCGCAGCCCAGGACTGAATGGATACACTAACAAGTGCACCGGTGTGAGCAACCACATATGCAGAAGGACGTCTTTCATCTCACAGAAGCGCGAACGTCTTGGCGTTCAAGCACATGGCAGAAACAAGGTGTGAACAGATGAGCTGCTGCTATTTTCTCCGTTCGGCATGCTTCGTTGTAGCTCTCTTGCCGGTCGCCGGCTTAGCGGCTTGCTTTGCGCGACTAGGTCTGCGGAGAGAAGGAGATAGCGCCGGAAACCTTGCCTTTTGCCTTCTTCGGCGCTGGAACCTGGTTGCTGCGCCTTCTCTTTGTCCATGTGCACACACACGATTCCTCAGCGAAAACCATGCAGAAACCTTTCCACGAGCACCCAGGGATGTGCACCCAGCACCACGTGCACGCACACGCAGCGAGAGAAAAGCACCTACCTTTTCACACACTGATGCCTAAGCAAGCGCGTGGCCACACACACGCACACATCCGCAAGCGCGCCTACTCCCATCTATTGAGGGAAAGACGGACGAGCAACGTCCTGACAGGCTTGAGGGGAAAAACGTCCGTTGATGGTTGGCGTACTGCACGCCCGCCTACGGGGCTGCAGGGGAATCCACATTTGGAAGGTACCTGAAGATGTGTGCCTGTTCTTGGAGCTCCGCTAGTAGGGTAGCAAAGACACTCGTAGGCAGTACTGAATGCTGCTCCGTGCTACTTCTCCTCCGCTGGCAAATGCTTCACAGTCGCCCTAGGAAAGACGTTTAACAATCGATCTCCAAGAGGAACGAAACACATGATGCCATAAGGCGAAAGAATAGCAGGGCATCTCTTCACAAGCTTGTCCCTGATCTATAGCTGAGGGCAAACACTTGTGTGCTTCTGGGAGAGCGTGTGTCTTTCCTGGAAGCGTTTGGGAGTTTTGCTCAGACGCGTGTTTCCTCAAGTTCAAGAATCAAGATCTAGGATACCTGCAGACAGGTGCCTGTTTGTGTGGAGACAGTCTGTTTGAAACTGTGTTCCTCAGCGCCCGCTCTTTCTCCCCGTCGCTCCACACGCCTGGGAGTCCCTTTCTTTCTCTCCACAAGCACGTGTGTTGACTTCGTCGCACATGTGCATCTGCACAAGCGTTGAGCTCAGCAGAGCGTGTCTCTTGACACTTGATGTGCGTTGGCTGTGTCTGCGTGCTCCAGTGAAGAGAGAAACGGGAAATCATCTTGGTAGAGGCAACGAAGCAAAAGCGAGGCAGGATTGACATCTGCTCAACAGAGACGGATTCCCTGCGCTGACACAGTTCACAGTTACACGAGAAGCAATCTGAGCGGTCCATCGACCGGAGACGTGTTTCCCAAGAGGTCGTTTAGCGAGTGAACAGCAGTGTGCGCGACTTTCAGGAGTGTGCCTGGAAAGTGCCAGAATCACCAGAGCATCTGTGCAAAAGCTGCTGCCTCTGTGACCGCATTGAGGCACGTTCCCGTGTCTGCGAGTACATAGACGGCTCTTCGCGTTCACTCCGAGGGAAACGGTCCGCTATTGCTTCTGTGCGTACAGACGCGATTCCCTTGTCTCTTGCGAACACAGGGAACTCTGTGCATCCAAATCTACAGGCTAAGGACGCGTCTGCATATGTTTTGGTGAACAATCGAGTGTGCGTGTTCTGACAGCTGCCTCTATGCAGACGTCGCCACAGAGCCACTTCTGAATGCCCCGCAGCCCAGGACTGAATGGATACACTAACAAGTGCACCGGTGTGAGCAACCACATATGCAGAAGGACGTCTTTCATCTCACAGAAGCGCGAACGTCTTGGCGTTCAAGCACATGGCAGAAACAAGGTGTGAACAGATGAGCTGCTGCTATTTTCTCCGTTCGGCATGCTTCGTTGTAGCTCTCTTGCCGGTCGCCGGCTTAGCGGCTTGCTTTGCGCGACTAGGTCTGCGGAGAGAAGGAGATAGCGCCGGAAACCTTGCCTTTTGCCTTCTTCGGCGCTGGAACCTGGTTGCTGCGCCTTCTCTTTGTCCATGTGCACACACACGATTCCTCAGCGAAAACCATGCAGAAACCTTTCCACGAGCACCCAGGGATGTGCACCCAGCACCACGTGCACGCACACGCAGCGAGAGAAAAGCACCTACCTTTTCACACACTGATGCCTAAGCAAGCGCGTGGCCACACACACGCACACATCCGCAAGCGCGCCTACTCCCATCTATTGAGGGAAAGACGGACGAGCAACGTCCTGACAGGCTTGAGGGGAAAAACGTCCGTTGATGGTTGGCGTACTGCACGCCCGCCTACGGGGCTGCAGGGGAATCCACATTTGGAAGGTACCTGAAGATGTGTGCCTGTTCTTGGAGCTCCGCTAGTAGGGTAGCAAAGACACTCGTAGGCAGTACTGAATGCTGCTCCGTGCTACTTCTCCTCCGCTGGCAAATGCTTCACAGTCGCCCTAGGAAAGACGTTTAACAATCGATCTCCAAGAGGAACGAAACACATGATGCCATAAGGCGAAAGAATAGCAGGGCATCTCTTCACAAGCTTGTCCCTGATCTATAGCTGAGGGCAAACACTTGTGTGCTTGTGGGAGAGCGTGTGTCTTTCCTGGAAGCGTTTGGGAGTTTTGCTCAGACGCGTGTTTCCTCAAGTTCAAGAATCAAGATCTAGGATACCTGCAGACAGGTGCCTGTTTGTGTGGAGACAGTCTGTTTGAAACTGTGTTCCTCAGCGCCCGCTCTTTCTCCCCGTCGCTCCACACGCCTGGGAGTCCCTTTCTTTCTCTCCACAAGCACGTGTGTTGACTTCGTCGCACATGTGCATCTGCACAAGCGTTGAGCTCAGCAGAGCGTGTCTCTTGACACTTGATGTGCGTTGGCTGTGTCTGCGTGCTCCAGTGAAGAGAGAAACGGGAAATCATCTTGGTAGAGGCAACGAAGCAAAAGCGAGGCAGGATTGACATCTGCTCAACAGAGACGGATTCCCTGCGCTGACACAGTTCACAGTTACACGAGAAGCAATCTGAGCGGTCCATCGACCGGAGACGTGTTTCCCAAGAGGTCGTTTAGCGAGTGAACAGCAGTGTGCGCGACTTTCAGGAGTGTGCCTGGAAAGTGCCAGAATCACCAGAGCATCTGTGCAAAAGCTGCTGCCTCTGTGACCGCATTGAGGCACGTTCCCGTGTCTGCGAGTACATAGACGGCTCTTCGCGTTCACTCCGAGGGAAACGGTCCGCTATTGCTTCTGTGCGTACAGACGCGATTCCCTTGTCTCTTGCGAACACAGGGAACTCTGTGCATCCAAATCTACAGGCTAAGGACGCGTCTGCATATGTTTTGGTGAACAAGCGAGTGTGCGTGTTCTGACAGCTGCCTCTATGCAGACGTCTCCACAGAGCCACTTCTGAATGCCCCGCAGCCCAGGACTGAAGGGATACACTAACAAGTGCACCGGTGTGAGCAACCACATATGCAGAAGGACGTCTTTCATCTCACAGAAGCGCGAACGTCTTGGCGTTCAAGCACATGGCAGAAACAAGGTGTGAACAGATGAGCTGCTGCTATTTTCTCCGTTCGGCATGCTTCGTTGTAGCTCTCTTGCCGGTCGCCGGCTTAGCGGCTTGCTTTGCGCGACTAGGTCTGCGGAGAGAAGGAGATAGCGCCGGAAACCTTGCCTTTTGCCTTCTTCGGCGCTGGAACCTGGTTGCTGCGCCTTCTCTTTGTCCATGTGCACACACACGATTCCTCAGCGAAAACCATGCAGAAACCTTTCCACGAGCACCCAGGGATGTGCACCCAGCACCACGTGCACGCACACGCAGCTAGAGAAAAGCACCTACCTTTTCACACACTGATGCCTAAGCAAACGCGTGGCCACACACACGCACACATCCGCAAGCGCGCCTACTCCCATCTATTGAGGGAAAGACGGACGAGCAACGTCCTGACAGGCTTGAGGGGAAAAACGTCCGTTGATGGTTGGCGTACTGCACGCCCGCCTACGGGGCTGCAGGGGAATCCACATTTGGAAGGTACCTGAAGATGTGTGCCTGTTCTTGGAGCTCCGCTAGTAGGGTAGCAAAGACACTCGTAGGCAGTACTGAATGCTGCTCCGTGCCACTTCTCCTCCGCTGGCAAATGCTTCACAGTCGCCCTAGGAAAGACGTTTAACAATCGATCTCCAAGAGGAACGAAACACATGATGCCATAAGGCGAAAGAATAGCAGGGCATCTCTTCACAAGCTTGTCCCTGATCTATAGCTGAGGGCAAACACTTGTGTGCTTGTGGGAGAGCGTGTGTCTTTCCTGGAAGCGTTTGGGAGTTTTGCTCAGACGCGTGTTTCCTCAAGTTCAAGAATCAAGATCTAGGATACCTGCAGACAGGTGCCTGTTTGTGTGGAGACAGTCTGTTTGAAACTGTGTTCCTCAGCGCCCGCTCTTTCTCCCCGTCGCTCCACACGCCTGGGAGTCCCTTTCTTTCTCTCCACAAGCACGTGTGTTGACTTCGTCGCACATGTGCATCTGCACAAGCGTTGAGCTCAGCAGAGCGTGTCTCTTGACACTTGATGTGCGTTGGCTGTGTCTGCGTGCTCCAGTGAAGAGAGAAACGGGAAATCATCTTGGTAGAGGCAACAAAGCAAAAGCGAGGCAGGATTGACATCTGCTCAACAGAGACGGATTCCCTGCGCTGACACAGTTCACAGTTACACGAGAAGCAATCTGAGCGGCCCATCGACCGGAGACGTGTTTCCCAAGAGGTCGTTTAGCGAGTGAACAGCAGTGTGCGCGACTTTCAGGAGTGTGCCTGGAAAGTGCCAGAATCACCAGAGCATCTGTGCAAAAGCTGCTGCCTCTGTGACCGCATTGAGGCACGTTCCCGTGTCTGCGAGTACATAGACGGCTCTTCGCGTTCACTCCGAGGGAAACGGTCCGCTATTGCTTCTGTGCGTACAGACGCGATTCCCTTGTCTCTTGCGAACACAGGGAACTCTGTGCATCCAAATCTACAGGCTAAGGACGCGTCTGCATATGTTTTGGTGAACAATCGAGTGTGCGTGTTCTGACAGCTGCCTCTATGCAGACGTCTCCACAGAGCCACTTCTGAATGCCCCGCAGCCCAGGACTGAATGGATACACTAACAAGTGCACCGGTGTGAGCAACCACATATGCAGAAGGACGTCTTTCATCTCACAGAAGCGCGAACGTCTTGGCGTTCAAGCACATGGCAGAAACAAGGTGTGAACAGATGAGCTGCTGCTATTTTCTCCGTTCGGCATGCTTCGTTGTAGCTCTCTTGCCGGTCGCCGGCTTAGCGGCTTGCTTTGCGCGACTAGGTCTGCGGAGAGAAGGAGATAGCGCCGGAAACCTTGCCTTTTGCCTTCTTCGGCGCTGGAACCTGGTTGCTGCGCCTTCTCTTTGTCCATGTGCACACACACGATTCCTCAGCGAAAACCATGCAGAAACCTTTCCACGAGCACCCAGGGATGTGCACCCAGCACCACGTGCACGCACACGCAGCGAGAGAAAAGCACCTACCTTTTCACACACTGATGCCTAAGCAAGCGCGTGGCCACACACACGCACACATCCGCAAGCGCGCCTACTCCCATCTATTGAGGGAAAGACGGACGAGCAACGTCCTGACAGGCTTGAGGGGAAAAACGTCCGTTGATGGTTGGCGTACTGCACGCCCGCCTACGGGGCTGCAGGGGAATCCACATTTGGAAGGTACCTGAAGATGTGTGCCTGTTCTTGGAGCTCCGCTAGTAGGGTAGCAAAGACACTCGTAGGCAGTACTGAATGCTGCTCCGTGCTACTTCTCCTCCGCTGGCAAATGCTTCACAGTCGCCCTAGGAAAGACGTTTAACAATCGATCTCCAAGAGGAACGAAACACATGATGCCATAAGGCGAAAGAATAGCAGGGCATCTCTTCACAAGCTTGTCCCTGATCTATAGCTGAGGGCAAACACTTGTGTGCTTCTGGGAGAGCGTGTGTCTTTCCTGGAAGCGTTTGGGAGTTTTGCTCAGACGCGTGTTTCCTCAAGTTCAAGAATCAAGATCTAGGATACCTGCAGACAGGTGCCTGTTTGTGTGGAGACAGTCTGTTTGAAACTGTGTTCCTCAGCGCCCGCTCTTTCTCCCCGTCGCTCCACACGCCTGGGAGTCCCTTTCTTTCTCTCCACAAGCACGTGTGTTGACTTCGTCGCACATGTGCATCTGCACAAGCGTTGAGCTCAGCAGAGCGTGTCTCTTGACACTTGATGTGCGTTGGCTGTGTCTGCGTGCTCCAGTGAAGAGAGAAACGGGAAATCATCTTGGTAGAGGCAACGAAGCAAAAGCGAGGCAGGATTGACATCTGCTCAACAGAGACGGATTCCCTGCGCTGACACAGTTCACAGTTACACGAGAAGCAATCTGAGCGGTCCATCGACCGGAGACGTGTTTCCCAAGAGGTCGTTTAGCGAGTGAACAGCAGTGTGCGCGACTTTCAGGAGTGTGCCTGGAAAGTGCCAGAATCACCAGAGCATCTGTGCAAAAGCTGCTGCCTCTGTGACCGCATTGAGGCACGTTCCCGTGTCTGCGAGTACATAGACGGCTCTTCGCGTTCACTCCGAGGGAAACGGTCCGCTATTGCTTCTGTGCGTACAGACGCGATTCCCTTGTCTCTTGCGAACACAGGGAACTCTGTGCATCCAAATCTACAGGCTAAGGACGCGTCTGCATATGTTTTGGTGAACAAGCGAGTGTGCGTGTTCTGACAGCTGCCTCTATGCAGACGTCTCCACAGAGCCACTTCTGAATGCCCCGCAGCCCAGGACTGAAGGGATACACTAACAAGTGCACCGGTGTGAGCAACCACATATGCAGAAGGACGTCTTTCATCTCACAGAAGCGCGAACGTCTTGGCGTTCAAGCACATGGCAGAAACAAGGTGTGAACAGATGAGCTGCTGCTATTTTCTCCGTTCGGCATGCTTCGTTGTAGCTCTCTTGCCGGTCGCCGGCTTAGCGGCTTGCTTTGCGCGACTAGGTCTGCGGAGAGAAGGAGATAGCGCCGGAAACCTTGCCTTTTGCCTTCTTCGGCGCTGGAACCTGGTTGCTGCGCCTTCTCTTTGTCCATGTGCACACACACGATTCCTCAGCGAAAACCATGCAGAAACCTTTCCACGAGCACCCAGGGATGTGCACCCAGCACCACGTGCACGCACACGCAGCTAGAGAAAAGCACCTACCTTTTCACACACTGATGCCTAAGCAAACGCGTGGCCACACACACGCACACATCCGCAAGCGCGCCTACTCCCATCTATTGAGGGAAAGACGGACGAGCAACGTCCTGACAGGCTTGAGGGGAAAAACGTCCGTTGATGGTTGGCGTACTGCACGCCCGCCTACGGGGCTGCAGGGGAATCCACATTTGGAAGGTACCTGAAGATGTGTGCCTGTTCTTGGAGCTCCGCTAGTAGGGTAGCAAAGACACTCGTAGGCAGTACTGAATGCTGCTCCGTGCCACTTCTCCTCCGCTGGCAAATGCTTCACAGTCGCCCTAGGAAAGACGTTTAACAATCGATCTCCAAGAGGAACGAAACACATGATGCCATAAGGCGAAAGAATAGCAGGGCATCTCTTCACAAGCTTGTCCCTGATCTATAGCTGAGGGCAAACACTTGTGTGCTTGTGGGAGAGCGTGTGTCTTTCCTGGAAGCGTTTGGGAGTTTTGCTCAGACGCGTGTTTCCTCAAGTTCAAGAATCAAGATCTAGGATACCTGCAGACAGGTGCCTGTTTGTGTGGAGACAGTCTGTTTGAAACTGTGTTCCTCAGCGCCCGCTCTTTCTCCCCGTCGCTCCACACGCCTGGGAGTCCCTTTCTTTCTCTCCACAAGCACGTGTGTTGACTTCGTCGCACATGTGCATCTGCACAAGCGTTGAGCTCAGCAGAGCGTGTCTCTTGACACTTGATGTGCGTTGGCTGTGTCTGCGTGCTCCAGTGAAGAGAGAAACGGGAAATCATCTTGGTAGAGGCAACAAAGCAAAAGCGAGGCAGGATTGACATCTGCTCAACAGAGACGGATTCCCTGCGCTGACACAGTTCACAGTTACACGAGAAGCAATCTGAGCGGCCCATCGACCGGAGACGTGTTTCCCAAGAGGTCGTTTAGCGAGTGAACAGCAGTGTGCGCGACTTTCAGGAGTGTGCCTGGAAAGTGCCAGAATCACCAGAGCATCTGTGCAAAAGCTGCTGCCTCTGTGACCGCATTGAGGCACGTTCCCGTGTCTGCGAGTACATAGACGGCTCTTCGCGTTCACTCCGAGGGAAACGGTCCGCTATTGCTTCTGTGCGTACAGACGCGATTCCCTTGTCTCTTGCGAACACAGGGAACTCTGTGCATCCAAATCTACAGGCTAAGGACGCGTCTGCATATGTTTTGGTGAACAATCGAGTGTGCGTGTTCTGACAGCTGCCTCTATGCAGACGTCTCCACAGAGCCACTTCTGAATGCCCCGCAGCCCAGGACTGAATGGATACACTAACAAGTGCACCGGTGTGAGCAACCACATATGCAGAAGGACGTCTTTCATCTCACAGAAGCGCGAACGTCTTGGCGTTCAAGCACATGGCAGAAACAAGGTGTGAACAGATGAGCTGCTGCTATTTTCTCCGTTCGGCATGCTTCGTTGTAGCTCTCTTGCCGGTCGCCGGCTTAGCGGCTTGCTTTGCGCGACTAGGTCTGCGGAGAGAAGGAGATAGCGCCGGAAACCTTGCCTTTTGCCTTCTTCGGCGCTGGAACCTGGTTGCTGCGCCTTCTCTTTGTCCATGTGCACACACACGATTCCTCAGCGAAAACCATGCAGAAACCTTTCCACGAGCACCCAGGGATGTGCACCCAGCACCACGTGCACGCACACGCAGCGAGAGAAAAGCACCTACCTTTTCACACACTGATGCCTAAGCAAGCGCGTGGCCACACACACGCACACATCCGCAAGCGCGCCTACTCCCATCTATTGAGGGAAAGACGGACGAGCAACGTCCTGACAGGCTTGAGGGGAAAAACGTCCGTTGATGGTTGGCGTACTGCACGCCCGCCTACGGGGCTGCAGGGGAATCCACATTTGGAAGGTACCTGAAGATGTGTGCCTGTTCTTGGAGCTCCGCTAGTAGGGTAGCAAAGACACTCGTAGGCAGTACTGAATGCTGCTCCGTGCTACTTCTCCTCCGCTGGCAAATGCTTCACAGTCGCCCTAGGAAAGACGTTTAACAATCGATCTCCAAGAGGAACGAAACACATGATGCCATAAGGCGAAAGAATAGCAGGGCATCTCTTCACAAGCTTGTCCCTGATCTATAGCTGAGGGCAAACACTTGTGTGCTTCTGGGAGAGCGTGTGTCTTTCCTGGAAGCGTTTGGGAGTTTTGCTCAGACGCGTGTTTCCTCAAGTTCAAGAATCAAGATCTAGGATACCTGCAGACAGGTGCCTGTTTGTGTGGAGACAGTCTGTTTGAAACTGTGTTCCTCAGCGCCCGCTCTTTCTCCCCGTCGCTCCACACGCCTGGGAGTCCCTTTCTTTCTCTCCACAAGCACGTGTGTTGACTTCGTCGCACATGTGCATCTGCACAAGCGTTGAGCTCAGCAGAGCGTGTCTCTTGACACTTGATGTGCGTTGGCTGTGTCTGCGTGCTCCAGTGAAGAGAGAAACGGGAAATCATCTTGGTAGAGGCAACGAAGCAAAACCGAGGCAGGATTGACATCTGCTCAACAGAGACGGATTCCCTGCGCTGACACAGTTCACAGTTACACGAGAAGCAATCTGAGCGGTCCATCGACCGGAGACGTGTTTCCCAAGAGGTCGTTTAGCGAGTGAACAGCAGTGTGCGCGACTTTCAGGAGTGTGCCTGGAAAGTGCCAGAATCACCAGAGCATCTGTGCAAAAGCTGCTGCCTCTGTGACCGCATTGAGGCACGTTCCCGTGTCTGCGAGTACATAGACGGCTCTTCGCGTTCACTCCGAGGGAAACGGTCCGCTATTGCTTCTGTGCGTACAGACGCGATTCCCTTGTCTCTTGCGAACACAGGGAACTCTGTGCATCCAAATCTACAGGCTAAGGACGCGTCTGCATATGTTTTGGTGAACAAGCGAGTGTGCGTGTTCTGACAGCTGCCTCTATGCAGACGTCTCCACAGAGCCACTTCTGAATGCCCCGCAGCCCAGGACTGAAGGGATACACTAACAAGTGCACCGGTGTGAGCAACCACATATGCAGAAGGACGTCTTTCATCTCACAGAAGCGCGAACGTCTTGGCGTTCAAGCACATGGCAGAAACAAGGTGTGAACAGATGAGCTGCTGCTATTTTCTCCGTTCGGCATGCTTCGTTGTAGCTCTCTTGCCGGTCGCCGGCTTAGCGGCTTGCTTTGCGCGACTAGGTCTGCGGAGAGAAGGAGATAGCGCCGGAAACCTTGCCTTTTGCCTTCTTCGGCGCTGGAACCTGGTTGCTGCGCCTTCTCTTTGTCCATGTGCACACACACGATTCCTCAGCGAAAACCATGCAGAAACCTTTCCACGAGCACCCAGGGATGTGCACCCAGCACCACGTGCACGCACACGCAGCTAGAGAAAAGCACCTACCTTTTCACACACTGATGCCTAAGCAAACGCGTGGCCACACACACGCACACATCCGCAAGCGCGCCTACTCCCATCTATTGAGGGAAAGACGGACGAGCAACGTCCTGACAGGCTTGAGGGGAAAAACGTCCGTTGATGGTTGGCGTACTGCACGCCCGCCTACGGGGCTGCAGGGGAATCCACATTTGGAAGGTACCTGAAGATGTGTGCCTGTTCTTGGAGCTCCGCTAGTAGGGTAGCAAAGACACTCGTAGGCAGTACTGAATGCTGCTCCGTGCCACTTCTCCTCCGCTGGCAAATGCTTCACAGTCGCCCTAGGAAAGACGTTTAACAATCGATCTCCAAGAGGAACGAAACACATGATGCCATAAGGCGAAAGAATAGCAGGGCATCTCTTCACAAGCTTGTCCCTGATCTATAGCTGAGGGCAAACACTTGTGTGCTTGTGGGAGAGCGTGTGTCTTTCCTGGAAGCGTTTGGGAGTTTTGCTCAGACGCGTGTTTCCTCAAGTTCAAGAATCAAGATCTAGGATACCTGCAGACAGGTGCCTGTTTGTGTGGAGACAGTCTGTTTGAAACTGTGTTCCTCAGCGCCCGCTCTTTCTCCCCGTCGCTCCACACGCCTGGGAGTCCCTTTCTTTCTCTCCACAAGCACGTGTGTTGACTTCGTCGCACATGTGCATCTGCACAAGCGTTGAGCTCAGCAGAGCGTGTCTCTTGACACTTGATGTGCGTTGGCTGTGTCTGCGTGCTCCAGTGAAGAGAGAAACGGGAAATCATCTTGGTAGAGGCAACAAAGCAAAAGCGAGGCAGGATTGACATCTGCTCAACAGAGACGGATTCCCTGCGCTGACACAGTTCACAGTTACACGAGAAGCAATCTGAGCGGCCCATCGACCGGAGACGTGTTTCCCAAGAGGTCGTTTAGCGAGTGAACAGCAGTGTGCGCGACTTTCAGGAGTGTGCCTGGAAAGTGCCAGAATCACCAGAGCATCTGTGCAAAAGCTGCTGCCTCTGTGACCGCATTGAGGCACGTTCCCGTGTCTGCGAGTACATAGACGGCTCTTCGCGTTCACTCCGAGGGAAACGGTCCGCTATTGCTTCTGTGCGTACAGACGCGATTCCCTTGTCTCTTGCGAACACAGGGAACTCTGTGCATCCAAATCTACAGGCTAAGGACGCGTCTGCATATGTTTTGGTGAACAATCGAGTGTGCGTGTTCTGACAGCTGCCTCTATGCAGACGTCTCCACAGAGCCACTTCTGAATGCCCCGCAGCCCAGGACTGAATGGATACACTAACAAGTGCACCGGTGTGAGCAACCACATATGCAGAAGGACGTCTTTCATCTCACAGAAGCGCGAACGTCTTGGCGTTCAAGCACATGGCAGAAACAAGGTGTGAACAGATGAGCTGCTGCTATTTTCTCCGTTCGGCATGCTTCGTTGTAGCTCTCTTGCCGGTCGCCGGCTTAGCGGCTTGCTTTGCGCGACTAGGTCTGCGGAGAGAAGGAGATAGCGCCGGAAACCTTGCCTTTTGCCTTCTTCGGCGCTGGAACCTGGTTGCTGCGCCTTCTCTTTGTCCATGTGCACACACACGATTCCTCAGCGAAAACCATGCAGAAACCTTTCCACGAGCACCCAGGGATGTGCACCCAGCACCACGTGCACGCACACGCAGCGAGAGAAAAGCACCTACCTTTTCACACACTGATGCCTAAGCAAGCGCGTGGCCACACACACGCACACATCCGCAAGCGCGCCTACTCCCATCTATTGAGGGAAAGACGGACGAGCAACGTCCTGACAGGCTTGAGGGGAAAAACGTCCGTTGATGGTTGGCGTACTGCACGCCCGCCTACGGGGCTGCAGGGGAATCCACATTTGGAAGGTACCTGAAGATGTGTGCCTGTTCTTGGAGCTCCGCTAGTAGGGTAGCAAAGACACTCGTAGGCAGTACTGAATGCTGCTCCGTGCTACTTCTCCTCCGCTGGCAAATGCTTCACAGTCGCCCTAGGAAAGACGTTTAACAATCGATCTCCAAGAGGAACGAAACACATGATGCCATAAGGCGAAAGAATAGCAGGGCATCTCTTCACAAGCTTGTCCCTGATCTATAGCTGAGGGCAAACACTTGTGTGCTTCTGGGAGAGCGTGTGTCTTTCCTGGAAGCGTTTGGGAGTTTTGCTCAGACGCGTGTTTCCTCAAGTTCAAGAATCAAGATCTAGGATACCTGCAGACAGGTGCCTGTTTGTGTGGAGACAGTCTGTTTGAAACTGTGTTCCTCAGCGCCCGCTCTTTCTCCCCGTCGCTCCACACGCCTGGGAGTCCCTTTCTTTCTCTCCACAAGCACGTGTGTTGACTTCGTCGCACATGTGCATCTGCACAAGCGTTGAGCTCAGCAGAGCGTGTCTCTTGACACTTGATGTGCGTTGGCTGTGTCTGCGTGCTCCAGTGAAGAGAGAAACGGGAAATCATCTTGGTAGAGGCAACGAAGCAAAACCGAGGCAGGATTGACATCTGCTCAACAGAGACGGATTCCCTGCGCTGACACAGTTCACAGTTACACGAGAAGCAATCTGAGCGGTCCATCGACCGGAGACGTGTTTCCCAAGAGGTCGTTTAGCGAGTGAACAGCAGTGTGCGCGACTTTCAGGAGTGTGCCTGGAAAGTGCCAGAATCACCAGAGCATCTGTGCAAAAGCTGCTGCCTCTGTGACCGCATTGAGGCACGTTCCCGTGTCTGCGAGTACATAGACGGCTCTTCGCGTTCACTCCGAGGGAAACGGTCCGCTATTGCTTCTGTGCGTACAGACGCGATTCCCTTGTCTCTTGCGAACACAGGGAACTCTGTGCATCCAAATCTACAGGCTAAGGACGCGTCTGCATATGTTTTGGTGAACAATCGAGTGTGCGTGTTCTGACAGCTGCCTCTATGCAGACGTCTCCACAGAGCCACTTCTGAATGCCCCGCAGCCCAGGACTGAATGGATACACTAACAAGTGCACCGGTGTGAGCAACCACATATGCAGAAGGACGTCTTTCATCTCACAGAAGCGCGAACGTCTTGGCGTTCAAGCACATGGCAGAAACAAGGTGTGAACAGATGAGCTGCTGCTATTTTCTCCGTTCGGCATGCTTCGTTGTAGCTCTCTTGCCGGTCGCCGGCTTAGCGGCTTGCTTTGCGCGACTAGGTCTGCGGAGAGAAGGAGATAGCGCCGGAAACCTTGCCTTTTGCCTTCTTCGGCGCTGGAACCTGGTTGCTGCGCCTTCTCTTTGTCCATGTGCACACACACGATTCCTCAGCGAAAACCATGCAGAAACCTTTCCACGAGCACCCAGGGATGTGCACCCAGCACCACGTGCACGCACACGCAGCGAGAGAAAAGCACCTACCTTTTCACACACTGATGCCTAAGCAAGCGCGTGGCCACACACACGCACACATCCGCAAGCGCGCCTACTCCCATCTATTGAGGGAAAGACGGACGAGCAACGTCCTGACAGGCTTGAGGGGAAAAACGTCCGTTGATGGTTGGCGTACTGCACGCCCGCCTACGGGGCTGCAGGGGAATCCACATTTGGAAGGTACCTGAAGATGTGTGCCTGTTCTTGGAGCTCTGCTAGTAGGGTAGCAAAGACACTCGTAGGCAGTACTGAATGCTGCTCCGTGCTACTTCTCCTCCGCTGGCAAATGCTTCACAGTCGCCCTAGGAAAGACGTTTAACAATCGATCTCCAAGAGGAACGAAACACATGATGCCATAAGGCGAAAGAATAGCAGGGCATCTCTTCACAAGCTTGTCCCTGATCTATAGCTGAGGGCAAACACTTGTGTGCTTCTGGGAGAGCGTGTGTCTTTCCTGGAAGCGTTTGGGAGTTTTGCTCAGACGCGTGTTTCCTCAAGTTCAAGAATCAAGATCTAGGATACCTGCAGACAGGTGCCTGTTTGTGTGGAGACAGTCTGTTTGAAACTGTGTTCCTCAGCGCCCGCTCTTTCTCCCCGTCGCTCCACACGCCTGGGAGTCCCTTTCTTTCTCTCCACAAGCACGTGTGTTGACTTCGTCGCACATGTGCATCTGCACAAGCGTTGAGCTCAGCAGAGCGTGTCTCTTGACACTTGATGTGCGTTGGCTGTGTCTGCGTGCTCCAGTGAAGAGAGAAACGGGAAATCATCTTGGTAGAGGCAACGAAGCAAAAGCGAGGCAGGATTGACATCTGCTCAACAGAGACGGATTCCCTGCGCTGACACAGTTCACAGTTACACGAGAAGCAATCTGAGCGGTCCATCGACCGGAGACGTGTTTCCCAAGAGGTCGTTTAGCGAGTGAACAGCAGTGTGCGCGACTTTCAGGAGTGTGCCTGGAAAGTGCCAGAATCACCAGAGCATCTGTGCAAAAGCTGCTGCCTCTGTGACCGCATTGAGGCACGTTCCCGTGTCTGCGAGTACATAGACGGCTCTTCGCGTTCACTCCGAGGGAAACGGTCCGCTATTGCTTCTGTGCGTACAGACGCGATTCCCTTGTCTCTTGCGAACACAGGGAACTCTGTGCATCCAAATCTACAGGCTAAGGACGCGTCTGCATATGTTTTGGTGAACAAGCGAGTGTGCGTGTTCTGACAGCTGCCTCTATGCAGACGTCTCCACAGAGCCACTTCTGAATGCCCCGCAGCCCAGGACTGAAGGGATACACTAACAAGTGCACCGGTGTGAGCAACCACATATGCAGAAGGACGTCTTTCATCTCACAGAAGCGCGAACGTCTTGGCGTTCAAGCACATGGCAGAAACAAGGTGTGAACAGATGAGCTGCTGCTATTTTCTCCGTTCGGCATGCTTCGTTGTAGCTCTCTTGCCGGTCGCCGGCTTAGCGGCTTGCTTTGCGCGACTAGGTCTGCGGAGAGAAGGAGATAGCGCCGGAAACCTTGCCTTTTGCCTTCTTCGGCGCTGGAACCTGGTTGCTGCGCCTTCTCTTTGTCCATGTGCACACACACGATTCCTCAGCGAAAACCATGCAGAAACCTTTCCACGAGCACCCAGGGATGTGCACCCAGCACCACGTGCACGCACACGCAGCTAGAGAAAAGCACCTACCTTTTCACACACTGATGCCTAAGCAAACGCGTGGCCACACACACGCACACATCCGCAAGCGCGCCTACTCCCATCTATTGAGGGAAAGACGGACGAGCAACGTCCTGACAGGCTTGAGGGGAAAAACGTCCGTTGATGGTTGGCGTACTGCACGCCCGCCTACGGGGCTGCAGGGGAATCCACATTTGGAAGGTACCTGAAGATGTGTGCCTGTTCTTGGAGCTCCGCTAGTAGGGTAGCAAAGACACTCGTAGGCAGTACTGAATGCTGCTCCGTGCCACTTCTCCTCCGCTGGCAAATGCTTCACAGTCGCCCTAGGAAAGACGTTTAACAATCGATCTCCAAGAGGAACGAAACACATGATGCCATAAGGCGAAAGAATAGCAGGGCATCTCTTCACAAGCTTGTCCCTGATCTATAGCTGAGGGCAAACACTTGTGTGCTTGTGGGAGAGCGTGTGTCTTTCCTGGAAGCGTTTGGGAGTTTTGCTCAGACGCGTGTTTCCTCAAGTTCAAGAATCAAGATCTAGGATACCTGCAGACAGGTGCCTGTTTGTGTGGAGACAGTCTGTTTGAAACTGTGTTCCTCAGCGCCCGCTCTTTCTCCCCGTCGCTCCACACGCCTGGGAGTCCCTTTCTTTCTCTCCACAAGCACGTGTGTTGACTTCGTCGCACATGTGCATCTGCACAAGCGTTGAGCTCAGCAGAGCGTGTCTCTTGACACTTGATGTGCGTTGGCTGTGTCTGCGTGCTCCAGTGAAGAGAGAAACGGGAAATCATCTTGGTAGAGGCAACAAAGCAAAAGCGAGGCAGGATTGACATCTGCTCAACAGAGACGGATTCCCTGCGCTGACACAGTTCACAGTTACACGAGAAGCAATCTGAGCGGCCCATCGACCGGAGACGTGTTTCCCAAGAGGTCGTTTAGCGAGTGAACAGCAGTGTGCGCGACTTTCAGGAGTGTGCCTGGAAAGTGCCAGAATCACCAGAGCATCTGTGCAAAAGCTGCTGCCTCTGTGACCGCATTGAGGCACGTTCCCGTGTCTGCGAGTACATAGACGGCTCTTCGCGTTCACTCCGAGGGAAACGGTCCGCTATTGCTTCTGTGCGTACAGACGCGATTCCCTTGTCTCTTGCGAACACAGGGAACTCTGTGCATCCAAATCTACAGGCTAAGGACGCGTCTGCATATGTTTTGGTGAACAATCGAGTGTGCGTGTTCTGACAGCTGCCTCTATGCAGACGTCTCCACAGAGCCACTTCTGAATGCCCCGCAGCCCAGGACTGAATGGATACACTAACAAGTGCACCGGTGTGAGCAACCACATATGCAGAAGGACGTCTTTCATCTCACAGAAGCGCGAACGTCTTGGCGTTCAAGCACATGGCAGAAACAAGGTGTGAACAGATGAGCTGCTGCTATTTTCTCCGTTCGGCATGCTTCGTTGTAGCTCTCTTGCCGGTCGCCGGCTTAGCGGCTTGCTTTGCGCGACTAGGTCTGCGGAGAGAAGGAGATAGCGCCGGAAACCTTGCCTTTTGCCTTCTTCGGCGCTGGAACCTGGTTGCTGCGCCTTCTCTTTGTCCATGTGCACACACACGATTCCTCAGCGAAAACCATGCAGAAACCTTTCCACGAGCACCCAGGGATGTGCACCCAGCACCACGTGCACGCACACGCAGCGAGAGAAAAGCACCTACCTTTTCACACACTGATGCCTAAGCAAGCGCGTGGCCACACACACGCACACATCCGCAAGCGCGCCTACTCCCATCTATTGAGGGAAAGACGGACGAGCAACGTCCTGACAGGCTTGAGGGGAAAAACGTCCGTTGATGGTTGGCGTACTGCACGCCCGCCTACGGGGCTGCAGGGGAATCCACATTTGGAAGGTACCTGAAGATGTGTGCCTGTTCTTGGAGCTCTGCTAGTAGGGTAGCAAAGACACTCGTAGGCAGTACTGAATGCTGCTCCGTGCTACTTCTCCTCCGCTGGCAAATGCTTCACAGTCGCCCTAGGAAAGACGTTTAACAATCGATCTCCAAGAGGAACGAAACACATGATGCCATAAGGCGAAAGAATAGCAGGGCATCTCTTCACAAGCTTGTCCCTGATCTATAGCTGAGGGCAAACACTTGTGTGCTTCTGGGAGAGCGTGTGTCTTTCCTGGAAGCGTTTGGGAGTTTTGCTCAGACGCGTGTTTCCTCAAGTTCAAGAATCAAGATCTAGGATACCTGCAGACAGGTGCCTGTTTGTGTGGAGACAGTCTGTTTGAAACTGTGTTCCTCAGCGCCCGCTCTTTCTCCCCGTCGCTCCACACGCCTGGGAGTCCCTTTCTTTCTCTCCACAAGCACGTGTGTTGACTTCGTCGCACATGTGCATCTGCACAAGCGTTGAGCTCAGCAGAGCGTGTCTCTTGACACTTGATGTGCGTTGGCTGTGTCTGCGTGCTCCAGTGAAGAGAGAAACGGGAAATCATCTTGGTAGAGGCAACGAAGCAAAAGCGAGGCAGGATTGACATCTGCTCAACAGAGACGGATTCCCTGCGCTGACACAGTTCACAGTTACACGAGAAGCAATCTGAGCGGTCCATCGACCGGAGACGTGTTTCCCAAGAGGTCGTTTAGCGAGTGAACAGCAGTGTGCGCGACTTTCAGGAGTGTGCCTGGAAAGTGCCAGAATCACCAGAGCATCTGTGCAAAAGCTGCTGCCTCTGTGACCGCATTGAGGCACGTTCCCGTGTCTGCGAGTACATAGACGGCTCTTCGCGTTCACTCCGAGGGAAACGGTCCGCTATTGCTTCTGTGCGTACAGACGCGATTCCCTTGTCTCTTGCGAACACAGGGAACTCTGTGCATCCAAATCTACAGGCTAAGGACGCGTCTGCATATGTTTTGGTGAACAAGCGAGTGTGCGTGTTCTGACAGCTGCCT
Source organism: Patagioenas fasciata (assembly GCF_037038585.1). Lineage (NCBI taxonomy): Eukaryota > Metazoa > Chordata > Aves > Columbiformes > Columbidae > Patagioenas > Patagioenas fasciata. Next base: position 49,362,105 of record NC_092523.1, on the reverse strand, counting down.
CTATGCAGACGTCTCCACAGAGCCACTTCTGAATGCCCCGCAGCCCAGGACTGAAGGGATACACTAACAAGTGCACCGGTGTGAGCAACCACATATGCAGAAGGACGTCTTTCATCTCACAGAAGCGCGAACGTCTTGGCGTTCAAGCACATGGCAGAAACAAGGTGTGAACAGATGAGCTGCTGCTATTTTCTCCGTTCGGCATGCTTCGTTGTAGCTCTCTTGCCGGTCGCCGGCTTAGCGGCTTGCTTTGCGCGACTAGGTCTGCGGAGAGAAGGAGATAGCGCCGGAAACCTTGCCTTTTGCCTTCTTCGGCGCTGGAACCTGGTTGCTGCGCCTTCTCTTTGTCCATGTGCACACACACGATTCCTCAGCGAAAACCATGCAGAAACCTTTCCACGAGCACCCAGGGATGTGCACCCAGCACCACGTGCACGCACACGCAGCTAGAGAAAAGCACCTACCTTTTCACACACTGATGCCTAAGCAAACGCGTGGCCACACACACGCACACATCCGCAAGCGCGCCTACTCCCATCTATTGAGGGAAAGACGGACGAGCAACGTCCTGACAGGCTTGAGGGGAAAAACGTCCGTTGATGGTTGGCGTACTGCACGCCCGCCTACGGGGCTGCAGGGGAATCCACATTTGGAAGGTACCTGAAGATGTGTGCCTGTTCTTGGAGCTCCGCTAGTAGGGTAGCAAAGACACTCGTAGGCAGTACTGAATGCTGCTCCGTGCCACTTCTCCTCCGCTGGCAAATGCTTCACAGTCGCCCTAGGAAAGACGTTTAACAATCGATCTCCAAGAGGAACGAAACACATGATGCCATAAGGCGAAAGAATAGCAGGGCATCTCTTCACAAGCTTGTCCCTGATCTATAGCTGAGGGCAAACACTTGTGTGCTTGTGGGAGAGCGTGTGTCTTTCCTGGAAGCGTTTGGGAGTTTTGCTCAGACGCGTGTTTCCTCAAGTTCAAGAATCAAGATCTAGGATACCTGCAGACAGGTGCCTGTTTGTGTGGAGACAGTCTGTTTGAAACTGTGTTCCTCAGCGCCCGCTCTTTCTCCCCGTCGCTCCACACGCCTGGGAGTCCCTTTCTTTCTCTCCACAAGCACGTGTGTTGACTTCGTCGCACATGTGCATCTGCACAAGCGTTGAGCTCAGCAGAGCGTGTCTCTTGACACTTGATGTGCGTTGGCTGTGTCTGCGTGCTCCAGTGAAGAGAGAAACGGGAAATCATCTTGGTAGAGGCAACAAAGCAAAAGCGAGGCAGGATTGACATCTGCTCAACAGAGACGGATTCCCTGCGCTGACACAGTTCACAGTTACACGAGAAGCAATCTGAGCGGCCCATCGACCGGAGACGTGTTTCCCAAGAGGTCGTTTAGCGAGTGAACAGCAGTGTGCGCGACTTTCAGGAGTGTGCCTGGAAAGTGCCAGAATCACCAGAGCATCTGTGCAAAAGCTGCTGCCTCTGTGACCGCATTGAGGCACGTTCCCGTGTCTGCGAGTACATAGACGGCTCTTCGCGTTCACTCCGAGGGAAACGGTCCGCTATTGCTTCTGTGCGTACAGACGCGATTCCCTTGTCTCTTGCGAACACAGGGAACTCTGTGCATCCAAATCTACAGGCTAAGGACGCGTCTGCATATGTTTTGGTGAACAATCGAGTGTGCGTGTTCTGACAGCTGCCTCTATGCAGACGTCTCCACAGAGCCACTTCTGAATGCCCCGCAGCCCAGGACTGAATGGATACACTAACAAGTGCACCGGTGTGAGCAACCACATATGCAGAAGGACGTCTTTCATCTCACAGAAGCGCGAACGTCTTGGCGTTCAAGCACATGGCAGAAACAAGGTGTGAACAGATGAGCTGCTGCTATTTTCTCCGTTCGGCATGCTTCGTTGTAGCTCTCTTGCCGGTCGCCGGCTTAGCGGCTTGCTTTGCGCGACTAGGTCTGCGGAGAGAAGGAGATAGCGCCGGAAACCTTGCCTTTTGCCTTCTTCGGCGCTGGAACCTGGTTGCTGCGCCTTCTCTTTGTCCATGTGCACACACACGATTCCTCAGCGAAAACCATGCAGAAACCTTTCCACGAGCACCCAGGGATGTGCACCCAGCACCACGTGCACGCACACGCAGCGAGAGAAAAGCACCTACCTTTTCACACACTGATGCCTAAGCAAGCGCGTGGCCACACACACGCACACATCCGCAAGCGCGCCTACTCCCATCTATTGAGGGAAAGACGGACGAGCAACGTCCTGACAGGCTTGAGGGGAAAAACGTCCGTTGATGGTTGGCGTACTGCACGCCCGCCTACGGGGCTGCAGGGGAATCCACATTTGGAAGGTACCTGAAGATGTGTGCCTGTTCTTGGAGCTCCGCTAGTAGGGTAGCAAAGACACTCGTAGGCAGTACTGAATGCTGCTCCGTGCTACTTCTCCTCCGCTGGCAAATGCTTCACAGTCGCCCTAGGAAAGACGTTTAACAATCGATCTCCAAGAGGAACGAAACACATGATGCCATAAGGCGAAAGAATAGCAGGGCATCTCTTCACAAGCTTGTCCCTGATCTATAGCTGAGGGCAAACACTTGTGTGCTTCTGGGAGAGCGTGTGTCTTTCCTGGAAGCGTTTGGGAGTTTTGCTCAGACGCGTGTTTCCTCAAGTTCAAGAATCAAGATCTAGGATACCTGCAGACAGGTGCCTGTTTGTGTGGAGACAGTCTGTTTGAAACTGTGTTCCTCAGCGCCCGCTCTTTCTCCCCGTCGCTCCACACGCCTGGGAGTCCCTTTCTTTCTCTCCACAAGCACGTGTGTTGACTTCGTCGCACATGTGCATCTGCACAAGCGTTGAGCTCAGCAGAGCGTGTCTCTTGACACTTGATGTGCGTTGGCTGTGTCTGCGTGCTCCAGTGAAGAGAGAAACGGGAAATCATCTTGGTAGAGGCAACGAAGCAAAAGCGAGGCAGGATTGACATCTGCTCAACAGAGACGGATTCCCTGCGCTGACACAGTTCACAGTTACACGAGAAGCAATCTGAGCGGTCCATCGACCGGAGACGTGTTTCCCAAGAGGTCGTTTAGCGAGTGAACAGCAGTGTGCGCGACTTTCAGGAGTGTGCCTGGAAAGTGCCAGAATCACCAGAGCATCTGTGCAAAAGCTGCTGCCTCTGTGACCGCATTGAGGCACGTTCCCGTGTCTGCGAGTACATAGACGGCTCTTCGCGTTCACTCCGAGGGAAACGGTCCGCTATTGCTTCTGTGCGTACAGACGCGATTCCCTTGTCTCTTGCGAACACAGGGAACTCTGTGCATCCAAATCTACAGGCTAAGGACGCGTCTGCATATGTTTTGGTGAACAAGCGAGTGTGCGTGTTCTGACAGCTGCCTCTATGCAGACGTCTCCACAGAGCCACTTCTGAATGCCCCGCAGCCCAGGACTGAAGGGATACACTAACAAGTGCACCGGTGTGAGCAACCACATATGCAGAAGGACGTCTTTCATCTCACAGAAGCGCGAACGTCTTGGCGTTCAAGCACATGGCAGAAACAAGGTGTGAACAGATGAGCTGCTGCTATTTTCTCCGTTCGGCATGCTTCGTTGTAGCTCTCTTGCCGGTCGCCGGCTTAGCGGCTTGCTTTGCGCGACTAGGTCTGCGGAGAGAAGGAGATAGCGCCGGAAACCTTGCCTTTTGCCTTCTTCGGCGCTGGAACCTGGTTGCTGCGCCTTCTCTTTGTCCATGTGCACACACACGATTCCTCAGCGAAAACCATGCAGAAACCTTTCCACGAGCACCCAGGGATGTGCACCCAGCACCACGTGCACGCACACGCAGCTAGAGAAAAGCACCTACCTTTTCACACACTGATGCCTAAGCAAACGCGTGGCCACACACACGCACACATCCGCAAGCGCGCCTACTCCCATCTATTGAGGGAAAGACGGACGAGCAACGTCCTGACAGGCTTGAGGGGAAAAACGTCCGTTGATGGTTGGCGTACTGCACGCCCGCCTACGGGGCTGCAGGGGAATCCACATTTGGAAGGTACCTGAAGATGTGTGCCTGTTCTTGGAGCTCCGCTAGTAGGGTAGCAAAGACACTCGTAGGCAGTACTGAATGCTGCTCCGTGCCACTTCTCCTCCGCTGGCAAATGCTTCACAGTCGCCCTAGGAAAGACGTTTAACAATCGATCTCCAAGAGGAACGAAACACATGATGCCATAAGGCGAAAGAATAGCAGGGCATCTCTTCACAAGCTTGTCCCTGATCTATAGCTGAGGGCAAACACTTGTGTGCTTGTGGGAGAGCGTGTGTCTTTCCTGGAAGCGTTTGGGAGTTTTGCTCAGACGCGTGTTTCCTCAAGTTCAAGAATCAAGATCTAGGATACCTGCAGACAGGTGCCTGTTTGTGTGGAGACAGTCTGTTTGAAACTGTGTTCCTCAGCGCCCGCTCTTTCTCCCCGTCGCTCCACACGCCTGGGAGTCCCTTTCTTTCTCTCCACAAGCACGTGTGTTGACTTCGTCGCACATGTGCATCTGCACAAGCGTTGAGCTCAGCAGAGCGTGTCTCTTGACACTTGATGTGCGTTGGCTGTGTCTGCGTGCTCCAGTGAAGAGAGAAACGGGAAATCATCTTGGTAGAGGCAACAAAGCAAAAGCGAGGCAGGATTGACATCTGCTCAACAGAGACGGATTCCCTGCGCTGACACAGTTCACAGTTACACGAGAAGCAATCTGAGCGGCCCATCGACCGGAGACGTGTTTCCCAAGAGGTCGTTTAGCGAGTGAACAGCAGTGTGCGCGACTTTCAGGAGTGTGCCTGGAAAGTGCCAGAATCACCAGAGCATCTGTGCAAAAGCTGCTGCCTCTGTGACCGCATTGAGGCACGTTCCCGTGTCTGCGAGTACATAGACGGCTCTTCGCGTTCACTCCGAGGGAAACGGTCCGCTATTGCTTCTGTGCGTACAGACGCGATTCCCTTGTCTCTTGCGAACACAGGGAACTCTGTGCATCCAAATCTACAGGCTAAGGACGCGTCTGCATATGTTTTGGTGAACAATCGAGTGTGCGTGTTCTGACAGCTGCCTCTATGCAGACGTCTCCACAGAGCCACTTCTGAATGCCCCGCAGCCCAGGACTGAATGGATACACTAACAAGTGCACCGGTGTGAGCAACCACATATGCAGAAGGACGTCTTTCATCTCACAGAAGCGCGAACGTCTTGGCGTTCAAGCACATGGCAGAAACAAGGTGTGAACAGATGAGCTGCTGCTATTTTCTCCGTTCGGCATGCTTCGTTGTAGCTCTCTTGCCGGTCGCCGGCTTAGCGGCTTGCTTTGCGCGACTAGGTCTGCGGAGAGAAGGAGATAGCGCCGGAAACCTTGCCTTTTGCCTTCTTCGGCGCTGGAACCTGGTTGCTGCGCCTTCTCTTTGTCCATGTGCACACACACGATTCCTCAGCGAAAACCATGCAGAAACCTTTCCACGAGCACCCAGGGATGTGCACCCAGCACCACGTGCACGCACACGCAGCGAGAGAAAAGCACCTACCTTTTCACACACTGATGCCTAAGCAAGCGCGTGGCCACACACACGCACACATCCGCAAGCGCGCCTACTCCCATCTATTGAGGGAAAGACGGACGAGCAACGTCCTGACAGGCTTGAGGGGAAAAACGTCCGTTGATGGTTGGCGTACTGCACGCCCGCCTACGGGGCTGCAGGGGAATCCACATTTGGAAGGTACCTGAAGATGTGTGCCTGTTCTTGGAGCTCTGCTAGTAGGGTAGCAAAGACACTCGTAGGCAGTACTGAATGCTGCTCCGTGCTACTTCTCCTCCGCTGGCAAATGCTTCACAGTCGCCCTAGGAAAGACGTTTAACAATCGATCTCCAAGAGGAACGAAACACATGATGCCATAAGGCGAAAGAATAGCAGGGCATCTCTTCACAAGCTTGTCCCTGATCTATAGCTGAGGGCAAACACTTGTGTGCTTCTGGGAGAGCGTGTGTCTTTCCTGGAAGCGTTTGGGAGTTTTGCTCAGACGCGTGTTTCCTCAAGTTCAAGAATCAAGATCTAGGATACCTGCAGACAGGTGCCTGTTTGTGTGGAGACAGTCTGTTTGAAACTGTGTTCCTCAGCGCCCGCTCTTTCTCCCCGTCGCTCCACACGCCTGGGAGTCCCTTTCTTTCTCTCCACAAGCACGTGTGTTGACTTCGTCGCACATGTGCATCTGCACAAGCGTTGAGCTCAGCAGAGCGTGTCTCTTGACACTTGATGTGCGTTGGCTGTGTCTGCGTGCTCCAGTGAAGAGAGAAACGGGAAATCATCTTGGTAGAGGCAACGAAGCAAAAGCGAGGCAGGATTGACATCTGCTCAACAGAGACGGATTCCCTGCGCTGACACAGTTCACAGTTACACGAGAAGCAATCTGAGCGGTCCATCGACCGGAGACGTGTTTCCCAAGAGGTCGTTTAGCGAGTGAACAGCAGTGTGCGCGACTTTCAGGAGTGTGCCTGGAAAGTGCCAGAATCACCAGAGCATCTGTGCAAAAGCTGCTGCCTCTGTGACCGCATTGAGGCACGTTCCCGTGTCTGCGAGTACATAGACGGCTCTTCGCGTTCACTCCGAGGGAAACGGTCCGCTATTGCTTCTGTGCGTACAGACGCGATTCCCTTGTCTCTTGCGAACACAGGGAACTCTGTGCATCCAAATCTACAGGCTAAGGACGCGTCTGCATATGTTTTGGTGAACAAGCGAGTGTGCGTGTTCTGACAGCTGCCTCTATGCAGACGTCTCCACAGAGCCACTTCTGAATGCCCCGCAGCCCAGGACTGAAGGGATACACTAACAAGTGCACCGGTGTGAGCAACCACATATGCAGAAGGACGTCTTTCATCTCACAGAAGCGCGAACGTCTTGGCGTTCAAGCACATGGCAGAAACAAGGTGTGAACAGATGAGCTGCTGCTATTTTCTCCGTTCGGCATGCTTCGTTGTAGCTCTCTTGCCGGTCGCCGGCTTAGCGGCTTGCTTTGCGCGACTAGGTCTGCGGAGAGAAGGAGATAGCGCCGGAAACCTTGCCTTTTGCCTTCTTCGGCGCTGGAACCTGGTTGCTGCGCCTTCTCTTTGTCCATGTGCACACACACGATTCCTCAGCGAAAACCATGCAGAAACCTTTCCACGAGCACCCAGGGATGTGCACCCAGCACCACGTGCACGCACACGCAGCTAGAGAAAAGCACCTACCTTTTCACACACTGATGCCTAAGCAAACGCGTGGCCACACACACGCACACATCCGCAAGCGCGCCTACTCCCATCTATTGAGGGAAAGACGGACGAGCAACGTCCTGACAGGCTTGAGGGGAAAAACGTCCGTTGATGGTTGGCGTACTGCACGCCCGCCTACGGGGCTGCAGGGGAATCCACATTTGGAAGGTACCTGAAGATGTGTGCCTGTTCTTGGAGCTCCGCTAGTAGGGTAGCAAAGACACTCGTAGGCAGTACTGAATGCTGCTCCGTGCCACTTCTCCTCCGCTGGCAAATGCTTCACAGTCGCCCTAGGAAAGACGTTTAACAATCGATCTCCAAGAGGAACGAAACACATGATGCCATAAGGCGAAAGAATAGCAGGGCATCTCTTCACAAGCTTGTCCCTGATCTATAGCTGAGGGCAAACACTTGTGTGCTTGTGGGAGAGCGTGTGTCTTTCCTGGAAGCGTTTGGGAGTTTTGCTCAGACGCGTGTTTCCTCAAGTTCAAGAATCAAGATCTAGGATACCTGCAGACAGGTGCCTGTTTGTGTGGAGACAGTCTGTTTGAAACTGTGTTCCTCAGCGCCCGCTCTTTCTCCCCGTCGCTCCACACGCCTGGGAGTCCCTTTCTTTCTCTCCACAAGCACGTGTGTTGACTTCGTCGCACATGTGCATCTGCACAAGCGTTGAGCTCAGCAGAGCGTGTCTCTTGACACTTGATGTGCGTTGGCTGTGTCTGCGTGCTCCAGTGAAGAGAGAAACGGGAAATCATCTTGGTAGAGGCAACAAAGCAAAAGCGAGGCAGGATTGACATCTGCTCAACAGAGACGGATTCCCTGCGCTGACACAGTTCACAGTTACACGAGAAGCAATCTGAGCGGCCCATCGACCGGAGACGTGTTTCCCAAGAGGTCGTTTAGCGAGTGAACAGCAGTGTGCGCGACTTTCAGGAGTGTGCCTGGAAAGTGCCAGAATCACCAGAGCATCTGTGCAAAAGCTGCTGCCTCTGTGACCGCATTGAGGCACGTTCCCGTGTCTGCGAGTACATAGACGGCTCTTCGCGTTCACTCCGAGGGAAACGGTCCGCTATTGCTTCTGTGCGTACAGACGCGATTCCCTTGTCTCTTGCGAACACAGGGAACTCTGTGCATCCAAATCTACAGGCTAAGGACGCGTCTGCATATGTTTTGGTGAACAATCGAGTGTGCGTGTTCTGACAGCTGCCTCTATGCAGACGTCTCCACAGAGCCACTTCTGAATGCCCCGCAGCCCAGGACTGAATGGATACACTAACAAGTGCACCGGTGTGAGCAACCACATATGCAGAAGGACGTCTTTCATCTCACAGAAGCGCGAACGTCTTGGCGTTCAAGCACATGGCAGAAACAAGGTGTGAACAGATGAGCTGCTGCTATTTTCTCCGTTCGGCATGCTTCGTTGTAGCTCTCTTGCCGGTCGCCGGCTTAGCGGCTTGCTTTGCGCGACTAGGTCTGCGGAGAGAAGGAGATAGCGCCGGAAACCTTGCCTTTTGCCTTCTTCGGCGCTGGAACCTGGTTGCTGCGCCTTCTCTTTGTCCATGTGCACACACACGATTCCTCAGCGAAAACCATGCAGAAACCTTTCCACGAGCACCCAGGGATGTGCACCCAGCACCACGTGCACGCACACGCAGCGAGAGAAAAGCACCTACCTTTTCACACACTGATGCCTAAGCAAGCGCGTGGCCACACACACGCACACATCCGCAAGCGCGCCTACTCCCATCTATTGAGGGAAAGACGGACGAGCAACGTCCTGACAGGCTTGAGGGGAAAAACGTCCGTTGATGGTTGGCGTACTGCACGCCCGCCTACGGGGCTGCAGGGGAATCCACATTTGGAAGGTACCTGAAGATGTGTGCCTGTTCTTGGAGCTCTGCTAGTAGGGTAGCAAAGACACTCGTAGGCAGTACTGAATGCTGCTCCGTGCTACTTCTCCTCCGCTGGCAAATGCTTCACAGTCGCCCTAGGAAAGACGTTTAACAATCGATCTCCAAGAGGAACGAAACACATGATGCCATAAGGCGAAAGAATAGCAGGGCATCTCTTCACAAGCTTGTCCCTGATCTATAGCTGAGGGCAAACACTTGTGTGCTTCTGGGAGAGCGTGTGTCTTTCCTGGAAGCGTTTGGGAGTTTTGCTCAGACGCGTGTTTCCTCAAGTTCAAGAATCAAGATCTAGGATACCTGCAGACAGGTGCCTGTTTGTGTGGAGACAGTCTGTTTGAAACTGTGTTCCTCAGCGCCCGCTCTTTCTCCCCGTCGCTCCACACGCCTGGGAGTCCCTTTCTTTCTCTCCACAAGCACGTGTGTTGACTTCGTCGCACATGTGCATCTGCACAAGCGTTGAGCTCAGCAGAGCGTGTCTCTTGACACTTGATGTGCGTTGGCTGTGTCTGCGTGCTCCAGTGAAGAGAGAAACGGGAAATCATCTTGGTAGAGGCAACGAAGCAAAAGCGAGGCAGGATTGACATCTGCTCAACAGAGACGGATTCCCTGCGCTGACACAGTTCACAGTTACACGAGAAGCAATCTGAGCGGTCCATCGACCGGAGACGTGTTTCCCAAGAGGTCGTTTAGCGAGTGAACAGCAGTGTGCGCGACTTTCAGGAGTGTGCCTGGAAAGTGCCAGAATCACCAGAGCATCTGTGCAAAAGCTGCTGCCTCTGTGACCGCATTGAGGCACGTTCCCGTGTCTGCGAGTACATAGACGGCTCTTCGCGTTCACTCCGAGGGAAACGGTCCGCTATTGCTTCTGTGCGTACAGACGCGATTCCCTTGTCTCTTGCGAACACAGGGAACTCTGTGCATCCAAATCTACAGGCTAAGGACGCGTCTGCATATGTTTTGGTGAACAAGCGAGTGTGCGTGTTCTGACAGCTGCCTCTATGCAGACGTCTCCACAGAGCCACTTCTGAATGCCCCGCAGCCCAGGACTGAAGGGATACACTAACAAGTGCACCGGTGTGAGCAACCACATATGCAGAAGGACGTCTTTCATCTCACAGAAGCGCGAACGTCTTGGCGTTCAAGCACATGGCAGAAACAAGGTGTGAACAGATGAGCTGCTGCTATTTTCTCCGTTCGGCATGCTTCGTTGTAGCTCTCTTGCCGGTCGCCGGCTTAGCGGCTTGCTTTGCGCGACTAGGTCTGCGGAGAGAAGGAGATAGCGCCGGAAACCTTGCCTTTTGCCTTCTTCGGCGCTGGAACCTGGTTGCTGCGCCTTCTCTTTGTCCATGTGCACACACACGATTCCTCAGCGAAAACCATGCAGAAACCTTTCCACGAGCACCCAGGGATGTGCACCCAGCACCACGTGCACGCACACGCAGCTAGAGAAAAGCACCTACCTTTTCACACACTGATGCCTAAGCAAACGCGTGGCCACACACACGCACACATCCGCAAGCGCGCCTACTCCCATCTATTGAGGGAAAGACGGACGAGCAACGTCCTGACAGGCTTGAGGGGAAAAACGTCCGTTGATGGTTGGCGTACTGCACGCCCGCCTACGGGGCTGCAGGGGAATCCACATTTGGAAGGTACCTGAAGATGTGTGCCTGTTCTTGGAGCTCCGCTAGTAGGGTAGCAAAGACACTCGTAGGCAGTACTGAATGCTGCTCCGTGCCACTTCTCCTCCGCTGGCAAATGCTTCACAGTCGCCCTAGGAAAGACGTTTAACAATCGATCTCCAAGAGGAACGAAACACATGATGCCATAAGGCGAAAGAATAGCAGGGCATCTCTTCACAAGCTTGTCCCTGATCTATAGCTGAGGGCAAACACTTGTGTGCTTGTGGGAGAGCGTGTGTCTTTCCTGGAAGCGTTTGGGAGTTTTGCTCAGACGCGTGTTTCCTCAAGTTCAAGAATCAAGATCTAGGATACCTGCAGACAGGTGCCTGTTTGTGTGGAGACAGTCTGTTTGAAACTGTGTTCCTCAGCGCCCGCTCTTTCTCCCCGTCGCTCCACACGCCTGGGAGTCCCTTTCTTTCTCTCCACAAGCACGTGTGTTGACTTCGTCGCACATGTGCATCTGCACAAGCGTTGAGCTCAGCAGAGCGTGTCTCTTGACACTTGATGTGCGTTGGCTGTGTCTGCGTGCTCCAGTGAAGAGAGAAACGGGAAATCATCTTGGTAGAGGCAACAAAGCAAAAGCGAGGCAGGATTGACATCTGCTCAACAGAGACGGATTCCCTGCGCTGACACAGTTCACAGTTACACGAGAAGCAATCTGAGCGGCCCATCGACCGGAGACGTGTTTCCCAAGAGGTCGTTTAGCGAGTGAACAGCAGTGTGCGCGACTTTCAGGAGTGTGCCTGGAAAGTGCCAGAATCACCAGAGCATCTGTGCAAAAGCTGCTGCCTCTGTGACCGCATTGAGGCACGTTCCCGTGTCTGCGAGTACATAGACGGCTCTTCGCGTTCACTCCGAGGGAAACGGTCCGCTATTGCTTCTGTGCGTACAGACGCGATTCCCTTGTCTCTTGCGAACACAGGGAACTCTGTGCATCCAAATCTACAGGCTAAGGACGCGTCTGCATATGTTTTGGTGAACAATCGAGTGTGCGTGTTCTGACAGCTGCCTCTATGCAGACGTCTCCACAGAGCCACTTCTGAATGCCCCGCAGCCCAGGACTGAATGGATACACTAACAAGTGCACCGGTGTGAGCAACCACATATGCAGAAGGACGTCTTTCATCTCACAGAAGCGCGAACGTCTTGGCGTTCAAGCACATGGCAGAAACAAGGTGTGAACAGATGAGCTGCTGCTATTTTCTCCGTTCGGCATGCTTCGTTGTAGCTCTCTTGCCGGTCGCCGGCTTAGCGGCTTGCTTTGCGCGACTAGGTCTGCGGAGAGAAGGAGATAGCGCCGGAAACCTTGCCTTTTGCCTTCTTCGGCGCTGGAACCTGGTTGCTGCGCCTTCTCTTTGTCCATGTGCACACACACGATTCCTCAGCGAAAACCATGCAGAAACCTTTCCACGAGCACCCAGGGATGTGCACCCAGCACCACGTGCACGCACACGCAGCGAGAGAAAAGCACCTACCTTTTCACACACTGATGCCTAAGCAAGCGCGTGGCCACACACACGCACACATCCGCAAGCGCGCCTACTCCCATCTATTGAGGGAAAGACGGACGAGCAACGTCCTGACAGGCTTGAGGGGAAAAACGTCCGTTGATGGTTGGCGTACTGCACGCCCGCCTACGGGGCTGCAGGGGAATCCACATTTGGAAGGTACCTGAAGATGTGTGCCTGTTCTTGGAGCTCCGCTAGTAGGGTAGCAAAGACACTCGTAGGCAGTACTGAATGCTGCTCCGTGCTACTTCTCCTCCGCTGGCAAATGCTTCACAGTCGCCCTAGGAAAGACGTTTAACAATCGATCTCCAAGAGGAACGAAACACATGATGCCATAAGGCGAAAGAATAGCAGGGCATCTCTTCACAAGCTTGTCCCTGATCTATAGCTGAGGGCAAACACTTGTGTGCTTCTGGGAGAGCGTGTGTCTTTCCTGGAAGCGTTTGGGAGTTTTGCTCAGACGCGTGTTTCCTCAAGTTCAAGAATCAAGATCTAGGATACCTGCAGACAGGTGCCTGTTTGTGTGGAGACAGTCTGTTTGAAACTGTGTTCCTCAGCGCCCGCTCTTTCTCCCCGTCGCTCCACACGCCTGGGAGTCCCTTTCTTTCTCTCCACAAGCACGTGTGTTGACTTCGTCGCACATGTGCATCTGCACAAGCGTTGAGCTCAGCAGAGCGTGTCTCTTGACACTTGATGTGCGTTGGCTGTGTCTGCGTGCTCCAGTGAAGAGAGAAACGGGAAATCATCTTGGTAGAGGCAACGAAGCAAAAGCGAGGCAGGATTGACATCTGCTCAACAGAGACGGATTCCCTGCGCTGACACAGTTCACAGTTACACGAGAAGCAATCTGAGCGGTCCATCGACCGGAGACGTGTTTCCCAAGAGGTCGTTTAGCGAGTGAACAGCAGTGTGCGCGACTTTCAGGAGTGTGCCTGGAAAGTGCCAGAATCACCAGAGCATCTGTGCAAAAGCTGCTGCCTCTGTGACCGCATTGAGGCACGTTCCCGTGTCTGCGAGTACATAAACGGCTCTTTCGCGTTCACTCCGAGGGAAACGGTCCGCTATTGCTTCTGTGCGTACAGACGCGATTCCCTTGTCTCTTGCGAACACAGGGAACTCTGTGCATCCAAATCTACAGGCTAAGGACGCGTCTGCATATGTTTTGGTGAACAATCGAGTGTGCGTGTTCTGACAGCTGCCTCTATGCAGACGTCTCCACAGAGCCACTTCTGAATGCCCCGCAGCCCAGGACTGAATGGATACACTAACAAGTGCACCGGTGTGAGCAACCACATATGCAGAAGGACGTCGTTCATCTCACAGAAGCGCGAACGTCTTGGCGTTCAAGCACATGGCAGAAACAAGGTGTGAACAGATGAGCTGCTGCTATTTTCTCCGTTCGGCATGCTTCGTTGTAGCTCTCTTGCCGGTCGCCGGCTTAGCGGCTTGCTTTGCGCGACTAGGTCTGCGGAGAGAAGGAGATAGCGCCGGAAACCTTGCCTTTTGCCTTCTTCGGCGCTGGAACCTGGTTGCTGCGCCTTCTCTTTGTCCATGTGCACACACACGATTCCTCAGCGAAAACCATGCAGAAACCTTTCCACGAGCACCCAGGGATGTGCACCCAGCACCACGTGCACGCACACGCAGCTAGAGAAAAGCACCTACCTTTTCACACACTGATGCCTACACACGCACACATCCGCAAGCGCGCCTACTCCCATCTATTGAGGGAAAGACGGACGAGCAACGTCCTGACAGGCTTGAGGGGAAAAACGTCCGTTGATGGTTGGCGTACTGCACGCCCGCCTACGGGGCTGCAGGGGAATCCACATTTGGAAGGTACCTGAAGATGTGTGCCTGTTCTTGGAGCTCCGCTAGTAGGGTAGCAAAGACACTCGTAGGCAGTACTGAATGCTGCTCCGTGCTACTTCTCCTCCGCTGGCAAATGCTTCACAGTCGCCCTAGGAAAGACGTTTAACAATCGATCTCCAAGAGGAACGAAACACATGATGCCATAAGGCGAAAGAATAGCAGGGCATCTCTTCACAAGCTTGTCCCTGATCTATAGCTGAGGGCAAACACTTGTGTGCTTCTGGGAGAGCGTGTGTCTTTCCTGGAAGCGTTTGGGAGTTTTGCTCAGACGCGTGTTTCCTCAAGTTCAAGAATCAAGATCTAGGATACCTGCAGACAGGTGCCTGTTTGTGTGGAGACAGTCTGTTTGAAACTGTGTTCCTCAGCGCCCGCTCTTTCTCCCCGTCGCTCCACACGCCTGGGAGTCCCTTTCTTTCTCTCCACAAGCACGTGTGTTGACTTCGTCGCACATGTGCATCTGCACAAGCGTTGAGCTCAGCAGAGCGTGTCTCTTGACACTTGATGTGCGTTGGCTGTGTCTGCGTGCTCCAGTGAAGAGAGAAACGGGAAATCATCTTGGTAGAGGCAACAAAGCAAAAGCGAGGCAGGATTGACATCTGCTCAACAGAGACGGATTCCCTGCGCTGACACAGTTCACAGTTACACGAGAAGCAATCTGAGCGGTCCATCGACCGGAGACGTGTTTCCCAAGAGGTCGTTTAGCGAGTGAACAGCAGTGTGCGCGACTTTCAGGAGTGTGCCTGGAAAGTGCCAGAATCACCAGAGCATCTGTGCAAAAGCTGCTGCCTCTGTGACCGCATTGAGGCACGTTCCCGTGTCTGCGAGTACATAGACGGCTCTTCGCGTTCACTCCGAGGGAAACGGTCCGCTATTGCTTCTGTGCGTACAGACGCGATTCCCTTGTCTCTTGCGAACACAGGGAACTCTGTGCATCCAAATCTACAGGCTAAGGACGCGTCTGCATATGTTTTGGTGAACAAGCGAGTGTGCGTGTTCTGACAGCTGCCTCTATGCAGACGTCTCCACAGAGCCACTTCTGAATGCCCCGCAGCCCAGGACTGAAGGGATACACTAACAAGTGCACCGGTGTGAGCAACCACATATGCAGAAGGACGTCTTTCATCTCACAGAAGCGCGAACGTCTTGGCGTTCAAGCACATGGCAGAAACAAGGTGTGAACAGATGAGCTGCTGCTATTTTCTCCGTTCGGCATGCTTCGTTGTAGCTCTCTTGCCGGTCGCCGGCTTAGCGGCTTGCTTTGCGCGACTAGGTCTGCGGAGAGAAGGAGATAGCGCCGGAAACCTTGCCTTTTGCCTTCTTCGGCGCTGGAACCTGGTTGCTGCGCCTTCTCTTTGTCCATGTGCACACACACGATTCCTCAGCGAAAACCATGCAGAAACCTTTCCACGAGCACCCAGGGATGTGCACCCAGCACCACGTGCACGCACACGCAGCGAGAGAAAAGCACCTACCTTTTCACACACTGATGCCTAAGCAAGCGCGTGGCCACACACACGCACACATCCGCAAGCGCGCCTACTCCCATCTATTGAGGGAAAGACGGACGAGCAACGTCCTGACAGGCTTGAGGGGAAAAACGTCCGTTGATGGTTGGCGTACTGCACGCCCGCCTACGGGGCTGCAGGGGAATCCACATTTGGAAGGTACCTGAAGATGTGTGCCTGTTCTTGGAGCTCCGCTAGTAGGGTAGCAAAGACACTCGTAGGCAGTACTGAATGCTGCTCCGTGCTACTTCTCCTCCGCTGGCAAATGCTTCACAGTCGCCCTAGGAAAGACGTTTAACAATCGATCTCCAAGAGGAACGAAACACATGATGCCATAAGGCGAAAGAATAGCAGGGCATCTCTTCACAAGCTTGTCCCTGATCTATAGCTGAGGGCAAACACTTGTGTGCTTGTGGGAGAGCGTGTGTCTTTCCTGGAAGCGTTTGGGAGTTTTGCTCAGACGCGTGTTTCCTCAAGTTCAAGAATCAAGATCTAGGATACCTGCAGACAGGTGCCTGTTTGTGTGGAGACAGTCTGTTTGAAACTGTGTTCCTCAGCGCCCGCTCTTTCTCCCCGTCGCTCCACACGCCTGGGAGTCCCTTTCTTTCTCTCCACAAGCACGTGTGTTGACTTCGTCGCACATGTGCATCTGCACAAGCGTTGAGCTCAGCAGAGCGTGTCTCTTGACACTTGATGTGCGTTGGCTGTGTCTGCGTGCTCCAGTGAAGAGAGAAACGGGAAATCATCTTGGTAGAGGCAACAAAGCAAAAGCGAGGCAGGATTGACATCTGCTCAACAGAGACGGATTCCCTGCGCTGACACAGTTCACAGTTACACGAGAAGCAATCTGAGCGGTCCATCGACCGGAGACGTGTTTCCCAAGAGGTCGTTTAGCGAGTGAACAGCAGTGTGCGCGACTTTCAGGAGTGTGCCTGGAAAGTGCCAGAATCACCAGAGCATCTGTGCAAAAGCTGCTGCCTCTGTGACCGCATTGAGGCACGTTCCCGTGTCTGCGAGTACATAGACGGCTCTTCGCGTTCACTCCGAGGGAAACGGTCCGCTATTGCTTCTGTGCGTACAGACGCGATTCCCTTGTCTCTTGCGAACACAGGGAACTCTGTGCATCCAAATCTACAGGCTAAGGACGCGTCTGCATATGTTTTGGTGAACAATCGAGTGTGCGTGTTCTGACAGCTGCCTCTATGCAGACGTCGCCACAGAGCCACTTCTGAATGCCCCGCAGCCCAGGACTGAATGGATACACTAACAAGTGCACCGGTGTGAGCAACCACATATGCAGAAGGACGTCTTTCATCTCACAGAAGCGCGAACGTCTTGGCGTTCAAGCACATGGCAGAAACAAGGTGTGAACAGATGAGCTGCTGCTATTTTCTCCGTTCGGCATGCTTCGTTGTAGCT
Organism: Patagioenas fasciata; assembly: GCF_037038585.1. Classification (NCBI taxonomy): domain Eukaryota; kingdom Metazoa; phylum Chordata; class Aves; order Columbiformes; family Columbidae; genus Patagioenas; species Patagioenas fasciata. Next base: position 49,344,933 of record NC_092523.1, on the reverse strand, counting down.
CTCTTGCCGGTCGCCGGCTTAGCGGCTTGCTTTGCGCGACTAGGTCTGCGGAGAGAAGGAGATAGCGCCGGAAACCTTGCCTTTTGCCTTCTTCGGCGCTGGAACCTGGTTGCTGCGCCTTCTCTTTGTCCATGTGCACACACACGATTCCTCAGCGAAAACCATGCAGAAACCTTTCCACGAGCACCCAGGGATGTGCACCCAGCACCACGTGCACGCACACGCAGCGAGAGAAAAGCACCTACCTTTTCACACACTGATGCCTAAGCAAGCGCGTGGCCACACACACGCACACATCCGCAAGCGCGCCTACTCCCATCTATTGAGGGAAAGACGGACGAGCAACGTCCTGACAGGCTTGAGGGGAAAAACGTCCGTTGATGGTTGGCGTACTGCACGCCCGCCTACGGGGCTGCAGGGGAATCCACATTTGGAAGGTACCTGAAGATGTGTGCCTGTTCTTGGAGCTCCGCTAGTAGGGTAGCAAAGACACTCGTAGGCAGTACTGAATGCTGCTCCGTGCTACTTCTCCTCCGCTGGCAAATGCTTCACAGTCGCCCTAGGAAAGACGTTTAACAATCGATCTCCAAGAGGAACGAAACACATGATGCCATAAGGCGAAAGAATAGCAGGGCATCTCTTCACAAGCTTGTCCCTGATCTATAGCTGAGGGCAAACACTTGTGTGCTTCTGGGAGAGCGTGTGTCTTTCCTGGAAGCGTTTGGGAGTTTTGCTCAGACGCGTGTTTCCTCAAGTTCAAGAATCAAGATCTAGGATACCTGCAGACAGGTGCCTGTTTGTGTGGAGACAGTCTGTTTGAAACTGTGTTCCTCAGCGCCCGCTCTTTCTCCCCGTCGCTCCACACGCCTGGGAGTCCCTTTCTTTCTCTCCACAAGCACGTGTGTTGACTTCGTCGCACATGTGCATCTGCACAAGCGTTGAGCTCAGCAGAGCGTGTCTCTTGACACTTGATGTGCGTTGGCTGTGTCTGCCTGCTCCAGTGAAGAGAGAAACGGGAAATCATCTTGGTAGAGGCAACAAAGCAAAAGCGAGGCAGGATTGACATCTGCTCAACAGAGACGGATTCCCTGCGCTGACACAGTTCACAGTTACACGAGAAGCAATCTGAGCGGTCCATCGACCGGAGACGTGTTTCCCAAGAGGTCGTTTAGCGAGTGAACAGCAGTGTGCGCGACTTTCAGGAGTGTGCCTGGAAAGTGCCAGAATCACCAGAGCATCTGTGCAAAAGCTGCTGCCTCTGTGACCGCATTGAGGCACGTTCCCGTGTCTGCGAGTACATAGACGGCTCTTCGCGTTCACTCCGAGGGAAACGGTCCGCTATTGCTTCTGTGCGTACAGACGCGATTCCCTTGTCTCTTGCGAACACAGGGAACTCTGTGCATCCAAATCTACAGGCTAAGGACGCGTCTGCATATGTTTTGGTGAACAATCGAGTGTGCGTGTTCTGACAGCTGCCTCTATGCAGACGTCGCCACAGAGCCACTTCTGAATGCCCCGCAGCCCAGGACTGAATGGATACACTAACAAGTGCACCGGTGTGAGCAACCACATATGCAGAAGGACGTCTTTCATCTCACAGAAGCGCGAACGTCTTGGCGTTCAAGCACATGGCAGAAACAAGGTGTGAACAGATGAGCTGCTGCTATTTTCTCCGTTCGGCATGCTTCGTTGTAGCTCTCTTGCCGGTCGCCGGCTTAGCGGCTTGCTTTGCGCGACTAGGTCTGCGGAGAGAAGGAGATAGCGCCGGAAACCTTGCCTTTTGCCTTCTTCGGCGCTGGAACCTGGTTGCTGCGCCTTCTCTTTGTCCATGTGCACACACACGATTCCTCAGCGAAAACCATGCAGAAACCTTTCCACGAGCACCCAGGGATGTGCACCCAGCACCACGTGCACGCACACGCAGCGAGAGAAAAGCACCTACCTTTTCACACACTGATGCCTAAGCAAGCGCGTGGCCACACACACGCACACATCCGCAAGCGCGCCTACTCCCATCTATTGAGGGAAAGACGGACGAGCAACGTCCTGACAGGCTTGAGGGGAAAAACGTCCGTTGATGGTTGGCGTACTGCACGCCCGCCTACGGGGCTGCAGGGGAATCCACATTTGGAAGGTACCTGAAGAGGTGTGCCTGTTCTTGGAGCTCCGCTAGTAGGGTAGCAAAGACACTCGTAGGCAGTACTGAATGCTGCTCCGTGCTACTTCTCCTCCGCTGGCAAATGCTTCACAGTCGCCCTAGGAAAGACGTTTAACAATCGATCTCCAAGAGGAACGAAACACATGATGCCATAAGGCGAAAGAATAGCAGGGCATCTCTTCACAAGCTTGTCCCTGATCTATAGCTGAGGGCAAACACTTGTGTGCTTGTGGGAGAGCGTGTGTCTTTCCTGGAAGCGTTTGGGAGTTTTGCTCAGACGCGTGTTTCCTCAAGTTCAAGAATCAAGATCTAGGATACCTGCAGACAGGTGCCTGTTTGTGTGGAGACAGTCTGTTTGAAACTGTGTTCCTCAGCGCCCGCTCTTTCTCCCCGTCGCTCCACACACCTGGGAGTCCCTTTCTTTCTCTCCACAAGCACGTGTGTTGACTTCGTCGCACATGTGCATCTGCACAAGCGTTGAGCTCAGCAGAGCGTGTCTCTTGACACTTGATGTGCGTTGGCTGTGTCTGCGTGCTCCAGTGAAGAGAGAAACGGGAAATCATCTTGGTAGAGGCAACAAAGCAAAAGCGAGGCAGGATTGACATCTGCTCAACAGAGACGGATTCCCTGCGCTGACACAGTTCACAGTTACACGAGAAGCAATCTGAGCGGTCCGTCGACCGGAGACGTGTTTCCCAAGAGGTCGTTTAGCGAGTGAACAGCAGTGTGCGCGACTTTCAGGAGTGTGCCTGGAAAGTGCCAGAATCACCAGAGCATCTGTGCAAAAGCTGCTGCCTCTGTGACCGCATTGAGGCACGTTCCCGTGTCTGCGAGTACATAAACGGCTCTTTCGCGTTCACTCCGAGGGAAACGGTCCGCTATTGCTTCTGTGCGTACAGACGCGATTCCCTTGTCTCTTGCGAACACAGGGAACTCTGTGCATCCAAATCTACAGGCTAAGGACGCGTCTGCATATGTTTTGGTGAACAATCGAGTGTGCGTGTTCTGACAGCTGCCTCTATGCAGACGTCTCCACAGAGCCACTTCTGAATGCCCCGCAGCCCAGGACTGAAGGGATACACTAACAAGTGCACCGGTGTGAGCAACCACATATGCAGAAGGACGTCTTTCATCTCACAGAAGCGCGAACGTCTTGGCGTTCAAGCACATGGCAGAAACAAGGTGTGAACAGATGAGCTGCTGCTATTTTCTCCGTTCGGCATGCTTCGTTGTAGCTCTCTTGCCGGTCGCCGGCTTAGCGGCTTGCTTTGCGCGACTAGGTCTGCGGAGAGAAGGAGATAGCGCCGGAAACCTTGCCTTTTGCCTTCTTCGGCGCTGGAACCTGGTTGCTGCGCCTTCTCTTTGTCCATGTGCACACACACGATTCCTCAGCGAAAACCATGCAGAAACCTTTCCACGAGCACCCAGGGATGTGCACCCAGCACCACGTGCACGCACACGCAGCTAGAGAAAAGCACCTACCTTTTCACACACTGATGCCTACACACGCACACATCCGCAAGCGCGCCTACTCCCATCTATTGAGGGAAAGACGGACGAGCAACGTCCTGACAGGCTTGAGGGGAAAAACGTCCGTTGATGGTTGGCGTACTGCACGCCCGCCTACGGGGCTGCAGGGGAATCCACATTTGGAAGGTACCTGAAGATGTGTGCCTGTTCTTGGAGCTCCGCTAGTAGGGTAGCAAAGACACTCGTAGGCAGTACTGAATGCTGCTCCGTGCTACTTCTCCTCCGCTGGCAAATGCTTCACAGTCGCCCTAGGAAAGACGTTTAACAATCGATCTCCAAGAGGAACGAAACACATGATGCCATAAGGCGAAAGAATAGCAGGGCATCTCTTCACAAGCTTGTCCCTGATCTATAGCTGAGGGCAAACACTTGTGTGCTTGTGGGAGAGCGTGTGTCTTTCCTGGAAGCGTTTGGGAGTTTTGCTCAGACGCGTGTTTCCTCAAGTTCAAGAATCAAGATCTAGGATACCTGCAGACAGGTGCCTGTTTGTGTGGAGACAGTCTGTTTGAAACTGTGTTCCTCAGCGCCCGCTCTTTCTCCCCGTCGCTCCACACGCCTGGGAGTCCCTTTCTTTCTCTCCACAAGCACGTGTGTTGACTTCGTCGCACATGTGCATCTGCACAAGCGTTGAGCTCAGCAGAGCGTGTCTCTTGACACTTGATGTGCGTTGGCTGTGTCTGCGTGCTCCAGTGAAGAGAGAAACGGGAAATCATCTTGGTAGAGGCAACAAAGCAAAAGCGAGGCAGGATTGACATCTGCTCAACAGAGACGGATTCCCTGCGCTGACACAGTTCACAGTTACACGAGAAGCAATCTGAGCGGTCCATCGACCGGAGACGTGTTTCCCAAGAGGTCGTTTAGCGAGTGAACAGCAGTGTGCGCGACTTTCAGGAGTGTGCCTGGAAAGTGCCAGAATCACCAGAGCATCTGTGCAAAAGCTGCTGCCTCTGTGACCGCATTGAGGCACGTTCCCGTGTCTGCGAGTACATAGACGGCTCTTCGCGTTCACTCCGAGGGAAACGGTCCGCTATTGCTTCTGTGCGTACAGACGCGATTCCCTTGTCTCTTGCGAACACAGGGAACTCTGTGCATCCAAATCTACAGGCTAAGGACGCGTCTGCATATGTTTTGGTGAACAATCGAGTGTGCGTGTTCTGACAGCTGCCTCTATGCAGACGTCTCCACAGAGCCACTTCTGAATGCCCCGCAGCCCAGGACTGAAGGGATACACTAACAAGTGCACCGGTGTGAGCAACCACATATGCAGAAGGACGTCTTTCATCTCACAGAAGCGCGAACGTCTTGGCGTTCAAGCACATGGCAGAAACAAGGTGTGAACAGATGAGCTGCTGCTATTTTCTCCGTTCGGCATGCTTCGTTGTAGCTCTCTTGCCGGTCGCCGGCTTAGCGGCTTGCTTTGCGCGACTAGGTCTGCGGAGAGAAGGAGATAGCGCCGGAAACCTTGCCTTTTGCCTTCTTCGGCGCTGGAACCTGGTTGCTGCGCCTTCTCTTTGTCCATGTGCACACACACGATTCCTCAGCGAAAACCATGCAGAAACCTTTCCACGAGCACCCAGGGATGTGCACCCAGCACCACGTGCACGCACACGCAGCTAGAGAAAAGCACCTACCTTTTCACACACTGATGCCTAAGCAAACGCGTGGCCACACACACGCACACATCCGCAAGCGCGCCTACTCCCATCTATTGAGGGAAAGACGGACGAGCAACGTCCTGACAGGCTTGAGGGGAAAAACGTCCGTTGATGGTTGGCGTACTGCACGCCCGCCTACGGGGCTGCAGGGGAATCCACATTTGGAAGGTACCTGAAGATGTGTGCCTGTTCTTGGAGCTCCGCTAGTAGGGTAGCAAAGACACTCGTAGGCAGTACTGAATGCTGCTCCGTGCCACTTCTCCTCCGCTGGCAAATGCTTCACAGTCGCCCTAGGAAAGACGTTTAACAATCGATCTCCAAGAGGAACGAAACACATGATGCCATAAGGCGAAAGAATAGCAGGGCATCTCTTCACAAGCTTGTCCCTGATCTATAGCTGAGGGCAAACACTTGTGTGCTTCTGGGAGAGCGTGTGTCTTTCCTGGAAGCGTTTGGGAGTTTTGCTCAGACGCGTGTTTCCTCAAGTTCAAGAATCAAGATCTAGGATACCTGCAGACAGGTGCCTGTTTGTGTGGAGACAGTCTGTTTGAAACTGTGTTCCTCAGCGCCCGCTCTTTCTCCCCGTCGCTCCACACGCCTGGGAGTCCCTTTCTTTCTCTCCACAAGCACGTGTGTTGACTTCGTCGCACATGTGCATCTGCACAAGCGTTGAGCTCAGCAGAGCGTGTCTCTTGACACTTGATGTGCGTTGGCTGTGTCTGCGTGCTCCAGTGAAGAGAGAAACGGGAAATCATCTTGGTAGAGGCAACAAAGCAAAAGCGAGGCAGGATTGACATCTGCTCAACAGAGACGGATTCCCTGCGCTGACACAGTTCACAGTTACACGAGAAGCAATCTGAGCGGTCCATCGACCGGAGACGTGTTTCCCAAGAGGTCGTTTAGCGAGTGAACAGCAGTGTGCGCGACTTTCAGGAGTGTGCCTGGAAAGTGCCAGAATCACCAGAGCATCTGTGCAAAAGCTGCTGCCTCTGTGACCGCATTGAGGCACGTTCCCGTGTCTGCGAGTACATAGACGGCTCTTCGCGTTCACTCCGAGGGAAACGGTCCGCTATTGCTTCTGTGCGTACAGACGCGATTCCCTTGTCTCTTGCGAACACAGGGAACTCTGTGCATCCAAATCTACAGGCTAAGGACGCGTCTGCATATGTTTTGGTGAACAATCGAGTGTGCGTGTTCTGACAGCTGCCTCTATGCAGACGTCTCCACAGAGCCACTTCTGAATGCCCCGCAGCCCAGGACTGAATGGATACACTAACAAGTGCACCGGTGTGAGCAACCACATATGCAGAAGGACGTCTTTCATCTCACAGAAGCGCGAACGTCTTGGCGTTCAAGCACATGGCAGAAACAAGGTGTGAACAGATGAGCTGCTGCTATTTTCTCCGTTCGGCATGCTTCGTTGTAGCTCTCTTGCCGGTCGCCGGCTTAGCGGCTTGCTTTGTGCGACTAGGTCTGCGGAGAGAAGGAGATAGCGCCGGAAACCTTGCCTTTTGCCTTCTTCGGCGCTGGAACCTGGTTGCTGCGCCTTCTCTTTGTCCATGTGCACACACACGATTCCTCAGCGAAAACCATGCAGAAACCTTTCCACGAGCACCCAGGGATGTGCACCCAGCACCACGTGCACGCACACGCAGCGAGAGAAAAGCACCTACCTTTTCACACACTGATGCCTAAGCAAGCGCGTGGCCACACACACGCACACATCCGCAAGCGCGCCTACTCCCATCTATTGAGGGAAAGACGGACGAGCAACGTCCTGACAGGCTTGAGGGGAAAAACGTCCGTTGATGGTTGGCGTACTGCACGCCCGCCTACGGGGCTGCAGGGGAATCCACATTTGGAAGGTACCTGAAGATGTGTGCCTGTTCTTGGAGCTCCGCTAGTAGGGTAGCAAAGACACTCGTAGGCAGTACTGAATGCTGCTCCGTGCTACTTCTCCTCCGCTGGCAAATGCTTCACAGTCGCCCTAGGAAAGACGTTTAACAATCGATCTCCAAGAGGAACGAAACACATGATGCCATAAGGCGAAAGAATAGCAGGGCATCTCTTCACAAGCTTGTCCCTGATCTATAGCTGAGGGCAAACACTTGTGTGCTTCTGGGAGAGCGTGTGTCTTTCCTGGAAGCGTTTGGGAGTTTTGCTCAGACGCGTGTTTCCTCAAGTTCAAGAATCAAGATCTAGGATACCTGCAGACAGGTGCCTGTTTGTGTGGAGACAGTCTGTTTGAAACTGTGTTCCTCAGCGCCCGCTCTTTCTCCCCGTCGCTCCACACGCCTGGGAGTCCCTTTCTTTCTCTCCACAAGCACGTGTGTTGACTTCGTCGCACATGTGCATCTGCACAAGCGTTGAGCTCAGCAGAGCGTGTCTCTTGACACTTGATGTGCGTTGGCTGTGTCTGCGTGCTCCAGTGAAGAGAGAAACGGGAAATCATCTTGGTAGAGGCAACGAAGCAAAAGCGAGGCAGGATTGACATCTGCTCAACAGAGACGGATTCCCTGCGCTGACACAGTTCACAGTTACACGAGAAGCAATCTGAGCGGTCCATCGACCGGAGACGTGTTTCCCAAGAGGTCGTTTAGCGAGTGAACAGCAGTGTGCGCGACTTTCAGGAGTGTGCCTGGAAAGTGCCAGAATCACCAGAGCATCTGTGCAAAAGCTGCTGCCTCTGTGACCGCATTGAGGCACGTTCCCGTGTCTGCGAGTACATAGACGGCTCTTCGCGTTCACTCCGAGGGAAACGGTCCGCTATTGCTTCTGTGCGTACAGACGCGATTCCCTTGTCTCTTGCGAACACAGGGAACTCTGTGCATCCAAATCTACAGGCTAAGGACGCGTCTGCATATGTTTTGGTGAACAATCGAGTGTGCGTGTTCTGACAGCTGCCTCTATGCAGACGTCTCCACAGAGCCACTTCTGAATGCCCCGCAGCCCAGGACTGAAGGGATACACTAACAAGTGCACCGGTGTGAGCAACCACATATGCAGAAGGACGTCTTTCATCTCACAGAAGCGCGAACGTCTTGGCGTTCAAGCACATGGCAGAAACAAGGTGTGAACAGATGAGCTGCTGCTATTTTCTCCGTTCGGCATGCTTCGTTGTAGCTCTCTTGCCGGTCGCCGGCTTAGCGGCTTGCTTTGCGCGACTAGGTCTGCGGAGAGAAGGAGATAGCGCCGGAAACCTTGCCTTTTGCCTTCTTCGGCGCTGGAACCTGGTTGCTGCGCCTTCTCTTTGTCCATGTGCACACACACGATTCCTCAGCGAAAACCATGCAGAAACCTTTCCACGAGCACCCAGGGATGTGCACCCAGCACCACGTGCACGCACACGCAGCTAGAGAAAAGCACCTACCTTTTCACACACTGATGCCTAAGCAAACGCGTGGCCACACACACGCACACATCCGCAAGCGCGCCTACTCCCATCTATTGAGGGAAAGACGGACGAGCAACGTCCTGACAGGCTTGAGGGGAAAAACGTCCGTTGATGGTTGGCGTACTGCACGCCCGCCTACGGGGCTGCAGGGGAATCCACATTTGGAAGGTACCTGAAGATGTGTGCCTGTTCTTGGAGCTCCGCTAGTAGGGTAGCAAAGACACTCGTAGGCAGTACTGAATGCTGCTCCGTGCCACTTCTCCTCCGCTGGCAAATGCTTCACAGTCGCCCTAGGAAAGACGTTTAACAATCGATCTCCAAGAGGAACGAAACACATGATGCCATAAGGCGAAAGAATAGCAGGGCATCTCTTCACAAGCTTGTCCCTGATCTATAGCTGAGGGCAAACACTTGTGTGCTTGTGGGAGAGCGTGTGTCTTTCCTGGAAGCGTTTGGGAGTTTTGCTCAGACGCGTGTTTCCTCAAGTTCAAGAATCAAGATCTAGGATACCTGCAGACAGGTGCCTGTTTGTGTGGAGACAGTCTGTTTGAAACTGTGTTCCTCAGCGCCCGCTCTTTCTCCCCGTCGCTCCACACGCCTGGGAGTCCCTTTCTTTCTCTCCACAAGCACGTGTGTTGACTTCGTCGCACATGTGCATCTGCACAAGCGTTGAGCTCAGCAGAGCGTGTCTCTTGACACTTGATGTGCGTTGGCTGTGTCTGCGTGCTCCAGTGAAGAGAGAAACGGGAAATCATCTTGGTAGAGGCAACAAAGCAAAAGCGAGGCAGGATTGACATCTGCTCAACAGAGACGGATTCCCTGCGCTGACACAGTTCACAGTTACACGAGAAGCAATCTGAGCGGCCCATCGACCGGAGACGTGTTTCCCAAGAGGTCGTTTAGCGAGTGAACAGCAGTGTGCGCGACTTTCAGGAGTGTGCCTGGAAAGTGCCAGAATCACCAGAGCATCTGTGCAAAAGCTGCTGCCTCTGTGACCGCATTGAGGCACGTTCCCGTGTCTGCGAGTACATAGACGGCTCTTCGCGTTCACTCCGAGGGAAACGGTCCGCTATTGCTTCTGTGCGTACAGACGCGATTCCCTTGTCTCTTGCGAACACAGGGAACTCTGTGCATCCAAATCTACAGGCTAAGGACGCGTCTGCATATGTTTTGGTGAACAATCGAGTGTGCGTGTTCTGACAGCTGCCTCTATGCAGACGTCTCCACAGAGCCACTTCTGAATGCCCCGCAGCCCAGGACTGAATGGATACACTAACAAGTGCACCGGTGTGAGCAACCACATATGCAGAAGGACGTCTTTCATCTCACAGAAGCGCGAACGTCTTGGCGTTCAAGCACATGGCAGAAACAAGGTGTGAACAGATGAGCTGCTGCTATTTTCTCCGTTCGGCATGCTTCGTTGTAGCTCTCTTGCCGGTCGCCGGCTTAGCGGCTTGCTTTGCGCGACTAGGTCTGCGGAGAGAAGGAGATAGCGCCGGAAACCTTGCCTTTTGCCTTCTTCGGCGCTGGAACCTGGTTGCTGCGCCTTCTCTTTGTCCATGTGCACACACACGATTCCTCAGCGAAAACCATGCAGAAACCTTTCCACGAGCACCCAGGGATGTGCACCCAGCACCACGTGCACGCACACGCAGCGAGAGAAAAGCACCTACCTTTTCACACACTGATGCCTAAGCAAGCGCGTGGCCACACACACGCACACATCCGCAAGCGCGCCTACTCCCATCTATTGAGGGAAAGACGGACGAGCAACGTCCTGACAGGCTTGAGGGGAAAAACGTCCGTTGATGGTTGGCGTACTGCACGCCCGCCTACGGGGCTGCAGGGGAATCCACATTTGGAAGGTACCTGAAGATGTGTGCCTGTTCTTGGAGCTCCGCTAGTAGGGTAGCAAAGACACTCGTAGGCAGTACTGAATGCTGCTCCGTGCTACTTCTCCTCCGCTGGCAAATGCTTCACAGTCGCCCTAGGAAAGACGTTTAACAATCGATCTCCAAGAGGAACGAAACACATGATGCCATAAGGCGAAAGAATAGCAGGGCATCTCTTCACAAGCTTGTCCCTGATCTATAGCTGAGGGCAAACACTTGTGTGCTTGTGGGAGAGCGTGTGTCTTTCCTGGAAGCGTTTGGGAGTTTTGCTCAGACGCGTGTTTCCTCAAGTTCAAGAATCAAGATCTAGGATACCTGCAGACAAATGCCTGTTTGTGTGGAGACAGTCTGTTTGAAACTGTGTTCCTCAGCGCCCGCTCTTTCTCCCCGTCGCTCCACACGCCTGGGAGTCCCTTTCTTTCTCTCCACAAGCACGTGTGTTGACTTCGTCGCACATGTGCATCTGCACAAGCGTTGAGCTCAGCAGAGCGTGTCTCTTGACACTTGATGTGCGTTGGCTGTGTCTGCCTGCTCCAGTGAAGAGAGAAACGGGAAATCATCTTGGTAGAGGCAACGAAGCAAAAGCGAGGCAGGATTGACATCTGCTCAACAGAGACGGATTCCCTGCGCTGACACAGTTCACAGTTACACGAGAAGCAATCTGAGCGGTCCATCGACCGGAGACGTGTTTCCCAAGAGGTCGTTTAGCGAGTGAACAGCAGTGTGCGCGACTTTCAGGAGTGTGCCTGGAAAGTGCCAGAATCACCAGAGCATCTGTGCAAAAGCTGCTGCCTCTGTGACCGCATTGAGGCACGTTCCCGTGTCTGCGAGTACATAGACGGCTCTTCGCGTTCACTCCGAGGGAAACGGTCCGCTATTGCTTCTGTGCGTACAGACGCGATTCCCTTGTCTCTTGCGAACACAGGGAACTCTGTGCATCCAAATCTACAGGCTAAGGACGCGTCTGCATATGTTTTGGTGAACAATCGAGTGTGCGTGTTCTGACAGCTGCCTCTATGCAGACGTCGCCACAGAGCCACTTCTGAATGCCCCGCAGCCCAGGACTGAATGGATACACTAACAAGTGCACCGGTGTGAGCAACCACATATGCAGAAGGACGTCTTTCATCTCACAGAAGCGCGAACGTCTTGGCGTTCAAGCACATGGCAGAAACAAGGTGTGAACAGATGAGCTGCTGCTATTTTCTCCGTTCGGCATGCTTCGTTGTAGCTCTCTTGCCGGTCGCCGGCTTAGCGGCTTGCTTTGCGCGACTAGGTCTGCGGAGAGAAGGAGATAGCGCCGGAAACCTTGCCTTTTGCCTTCTTCGGCGCTGGAACCTGGTTGTTGCGCCTTCTCTTTGTCCATGTGCACACACACGATTCCTCAGCGAAAACCATGCAGAAACCTTTCCACGAGCACCCAGGGATGTGCACCCAGCACCACGTGCACGCACACGCAGCGAGAGAAAAGCACCTACCTTTTCACACACTGATGCCTAAGCAAGCGCGTGGCCACACACACGCACACATCCGCAAGCGCGCCTACTCCCATCTATTGAGGGAAAGACGGACGAGCAACGTCCTGACAGGCTTGAGGGGAAAAACGTCCGTTGATGGTTGGCGTACTGCACGCCCGCCTACGGGGCTGCAGGGGAATCCACATTTGGAAGGTACCTGAAGATGTGTGCCTCTTCTTGGAGCTCCGCTAGTAGGGTAGCAAAGACACTCGTAGGCAGTACTGAATGCTGCTCCGTGCTACTTCTCCTCCGCTGGCAAATGCTTCACAGTCGCCCTAGGAAAGACGTTTAACAATCGATCTCCAAGAGGAACGAAACACATGATGCCATAAGGCGAAAGAATAGCAGGGCATCTCTTCACAAGCTTGTCCCTGATCTATAGCTGAGGGCAAACACTTGTGTGCTTGTGGGAGAGCGTGTGTCTTTCCTGGAAGCGTTTGGGAGTTTTGCTCAGACGCGTGTTTCCTCAAGTTCAAGAATCAAGATCTAGGATACCTGCAGACAGGTGCCTGTTTGTGTGGAGACAGTCTGTTTGAAACTGTGTTCCTCAGCGCCCGCTCTTTCTCCCCGTCGCTCCACACGCCTGGGAGTCCCTTTCTTTCTCTCCACAAGCACGTGTGTTGACTTCGTCGCACATGTGCATCTGCACAAGCGTTGAGCTCAGCAGAGCGTGTCTCTTGACACTTGATGTGCGTTGGCTGTGTCTGCCTGCTCCAGTGAAGAGAGAAACGGGAAATCATCTTGGTAGAGGCAACAAAGCAAAAGCGAGGCAGGATTGACATCTGCTCAACAGAGACGGATTCCCTGCGCTGACACAGTTCACAGTTACACGAGAAGCAATCTGAGCGGTCCGTCGACCGGAGACGTGTTTCCCAAGAGGTCGTTTAGCGAGTGAACAGCAGTGTGCGCGACTTTCAGGAGTGTGCCTGGAAAGTGCCAGAATCACCAGAGCATCTGTGCAAAAGCTGCTGCCTCTGTGACCGCATTGAGGCACGTTCCCGTGTCTGCGAGTACATAAACGGCTCTTTCGCGTTCACTCCGAGGGAAACGGTCCGCTATTGCTTCTGTGCGTACAGACGCGATTCCCTTGTCTCTTGCGAACACAGGGAACTCTGTGCATCCAAATCTACAGGCTAAGGACGCGTCTGCATATGTTTTGGTGAACAATCGAGTGTGCGTGTTCTGACAGCTGCCTCTATGCAGACGTCTCCACAGAGCCACTTCTGAATGCCCCGCAGCCCAGGACTGAATGGATACACTAACAAGTGCACCGGTGTGAGCAACCACATATGCAGAAGGACGTCGTTCATCTCACAGAAGCGCGAACGTCTTGGCGTTCAAGCACATGGCAGAAACAAGGTGTGAACAGATGAGCTGCTGCTATTTTCTCCGTTCGGCATGCTTCGTTGTAGCTCTCTTGCCGGTCGCCGGCTTAGCGGCTTGCTTTGCGCGACTAGGTCTGCGGAGAGAAGGAGATAGCGCCGGAAACCTTGCCTTTTGCCTTCTTCGGCGCTGGAACCTGGTTGCTGCGCCTTCTCTTTGTCCATGTGCACACACACGATTCCTCAGCGAAAACCATGCAGAAACCTTTCCACGAGCACCCAGGGATGTGCACCCAGCACCACGTGCACGCACACGCAGCTAGAGAAAAGCACCTACCTTTTCACACACTGATGCCTACACACGCACACATCCGCAAGCGCGCCTACTCCCATCTATTGAGGGAAAGACGGACGAGCAACGTCCTGACAGGCTTGAGGGGAAAAACGTCCGTTGATGGTTGGCGTACTGCACGCCCGCCTACAGGGCTGCAGGGGAATCCACATTTGGAAGGTACCTGAAGATGTGTGCCTGTTCTTGGAGCTCCGCTAGTAGGGTAGCAAAGACACTCGTAGGCAGTACTGAATGCTGCTCCGTGCTACTTCTCCTCCGCTGGCAAATGCTTCACAGTCGCCCTAGGAAAGACGTTTAACAATCGATCTCCAAGAGGAACGAAACACATGATGCCATAAGGCGAAAGAATAGCAGGGCATCTCTTCACAAGCTTGTCCCTGATCTATAGCTGAGGGCAAACACTTGTGTGCTTGTGGGAGAGCGTGTGTCTTTCCTGGAAGCGTTTGGGAGTTTTGCTCAGACGCGTGTTTCCTCAAGTTCAAGAATCAAGATCTAGGATACCTGCAGACAGGTGCCTGTTTGTGTGGAGACAGTCTGTTTGAAACTGTGTTCCTCAGCGCCCGCTCTTTCTCCCCGTCGCTCCACACGCCTGGGAGTCCCTTTCTTTCTCTCCACAAGCACGTGTGTTGACTTCGTCGCACATGTGCATCTGCACAAGCGTTGAGCTCAGCAGAGCGTGTCTCTTGACACTTGATGTGCGTTGGCTGTGTCTGCGTGCTCCAGTGAAGAGAGAAACGGGAAATCATCTTGGTAGAGGCAACAAAGCAAAAGCGAGGCAGGATTGACATCTGCTCAACAGAGACGGATTCCCTGCGCTGACACAGTTCACAGTTACACGAGAAGCAATCTGAGCGGTCCATCGACCGGAGACGTGTTTCCCAAGAGGTCGTTTAGCGAGTGAACAGCAGTGTGCGCGACTTTCAGGAGTGTGCCTGGAAAGTGCCAGAATCACCAGAGCATCTGTGCAAAAGCTGCTGCCTCTGTGACCGCATTGAGGCACGTTCCCGTGTCTGCGAGTACATAGACGGCTCTTCGCGTTCACTCCGAGGGAAACGGTCCGCTATTGCTTCTGTGCGTACAGACGCGATTCCCTTGTCTCTTGCGAACACAGGGAACTCTGTGCATCCAAATCTACAGGCTAAGGACGCGTCTGCATATGTTTTGGTGAACAATCGAGTGTGCGTGTTCTGACAGCTGCCTCTATGCAGACGTCGCCACAGAGCCACTTCTGAATGCCCCGCAGCCCAGGACTGAATGGATACACTAACAAGTGCACCGGTGTGAGCAACCACATATGCAGAAGGACGTCTTTCATCTCACAGAAGCGCGAACGTCTTGGCGTTCAAGCACATGGCAGAAACAAGGTGTGAACAGATGAGCTGCTGCTATTTTCTCCGTTCGGCATGCTTCGTTGTAGCTCTCTTGCCGGTCGCCGGCTTAGCGGCTTGCTTTGCGCGACTAGGTCTGCGGAGAGAAGGAGATAGCGCCGGAAACCTTGCCTTTTGCCTTCTTCGGCGCTGGAACCTGGTTGCTGCGCCTTCTCTTTGTCCATGTGCACACACACGATTCCTCAGCGAAAACCATGCAGAAACCTTTCCACGAGCACCCAGGGATGTGCACCCAGCACCACGTGCACGCACACGCAGCGAGAGAAAAGCACCTACCTTTTCACACACTGATGCCTAAGCAAGCGCGTGGCCACACACACGCACACATCCGCAAGCGCGCCTACTCCCATCTATTGAGGGAAAGACGGACGAGCAACGTCCTGACAGGCTTGAGGGGAAAAACGTCCGTTGATGGTTGGCGTACTGCACGCCCGCCTACGGGGCTGCAGGGGAATCCACATTTGGAAGGTACCTGAAGATGTGTGCCTCTTCTTGGAGCTCCGCTAGTAGGGTAGCAAAGACACTCGTAGGCAGTACTGAATGCTGCTCCGTGCTACTTCTCCTCCGCTGGCAAATGCTTCACAGTCGCCCTAGGAAAGACGTTTAACAATCGATCTCCAAGAGGAACGAAACACATGATGCCATAAGGCGAAAGAATAGCAGGGCATCTCTTCACAAGCTTGTCCCTGATCTATAGCTGAGGGCAAACACTTGTGTGCTTGTGGGAGAGCCTGTGTCTTTCCTGGAAGCGTTTGGGAGTTTTGCTCAGACGCGTGTTTCCTCAAGTTCAAGAATCAAGATCTAGGATACCTGCAGACAGGTGCCTGTTTGTGTGGAGACAGTCTGTTTGAAACTGTGTTCCTCAGCGCCCGCTCTTTCTCCCCGTCGCTCCACACGCCTGGGAGTCCCTTTCTTTCTCTCCACAAGCACGTGTGTTGACTTCGTCGCACATGTGCATCTGCACAAGCGTTGAGCTCAGCAGAGCGTGTCTCTTGACACTTGATGTGCGTTGGCTGTGTCTGCCTGCTCCAGTGAAGAGAGAAACGGGAAATCATCTTGGTAGAGGCAACAAAGCAAAAGCGAGGCAGGATTGACATCTGCTCAACAGAGACGGATTCCCTGCGCTGACACAGTTCACAGTTACACGAGAAGCAATCTGAGCGGTCCGTCGACCGGAGACGTGTTTCCCAAGAGGTCGTTTAGCGAGTGAACAGCAGTGTGCGCGACTTTCAGGAGTGTGCCTGGAAAGTGCCAGAATCACCAGAGCATCTGTGCAAAAGCTGCTGCCTCTGTGACCGCATTGAGGCACGTTCCCGTGTCTGCGAGTACATAAACGGCTCTTTCGCGTTCACTCCGAGGGAAACGGTCCGCTATTGCTTCTGTGCGTACAGACGCGATTCCCTTGTCTCTTGCGAACACAGGGAACTCTGTGCATCCAAATCTACAGGCTAAGGACGCGTCTGCATATGTTTTGGTGAACAATCGAGTGTGCGTGTTCTGACAGCTGCCTCTATGCAGACGTCTCCACAGAGCCACTTCTGAATGCCCCGCAGCCCAGGACTGAATGGATACACTAACAAGTGCACCGGTGTGAGCAACCACATATGCAGAAGGACGTCGTTCATCTCACAGAAGCGCGAACGTCTTGGCGTTCAAGCACATGGCAGAAACAAGGTGTGAACAGATGAGCTGCTGCTATTTTCTCCGTTCGGCATGCTTCGTTGTAGCTCTCTTGCCGGTCGCCGGCTTAGCGGCTTGCTTTGCGCGACTAGGTCTGCGGAGAGAAGGAGATAGCGCCGGAAACCTTGCCTTTTGCCTTCTTCGGCGCTGGAACCTGGTTGCTGCGCCTTCTCTTTGTCCATGTGCACACACACGATTCCTCAGCGAAAACCATGCAGAAACCTTTCCACGAGCACCCAGGGATGTGCACCCAGCACCACGTGCACGCACACGCAGCTAGAGAAAAGCACCTACCTTTTCACACACTGATGCCTACACACGCACACATCCGCAAGCGCGCCTACTCCCATCTATTGAGGGAAAGACGGACGAGCAACGTCCTGACAGGCTTGAGGGGAAAAACGTCCGTTGATGGTTGGCGTACTGCACGCCCGCCTACAGGGCTGCAGGGGAATCCACATTTGGAAGGTACCTGAAGATGTGTGCCTGTTCTTGGAGCTCCGCTAGTAGGGTAGCAAAGACACTCGTAGGCAGTACTGAATGCTGCTCCGTGCTACTTCTCCTCCGCTGGCAAATGCTTCACAGTCGCCCTAGGAAAGACGTTTAACAATCGATCTCCAAGAGGAACGAAACACATGATGCCATAAGGCGAAAGAATAGCAGGGCATCTCTTCACAAGCTTGTCCCTGATCTATAGCTGAGGGCAAACACTTGTGTGCTTGTGGGAGAGCGTGTGTCTTTCCTGGAAGCGTTTGGGAGTTTTGCTCAGACGCGTGTTTCCTCAAGTTCAAGAATCAAGATCTAGGATACCTGCAGACAGGTGCCTGTTTGTGTGGAGACAGTCTGTTTGAAACTGTGTTCCTCAGCGCCCGCTCTTTCTCCCCGTCGCTCCACACGCCTGGGAGTCCCTTTCTTTCTCTCCACAAGCACGTGTGTTGACTTCGTCGCACATGTGCATCTGCACAAGCGTTGAGCTCAGCAGAGCGTGTCTCTTGACACTTGATGTGCGTTGGCTGTGTCTGCGTGCTCCAGTGAAGAGAGAAACGGGAAATCATCTTGGTAGAGGCAACAAAGCAAAAGCGAGGCAGGATTGACATCTGCTCAACAGAGACGGATTCCCTGCGCTGACACAGTTCACAGTTACACGAGAAGCAATCTGAGCGGTCCATCGACCGGAGACGTGTTTCCCAAGAGGTCGTTTAGCGAGTGAACAGCAGTGTGCGCGACTTTCAGGAGTGTGCCTGGAAAGTGCCAGAATCACCAGAGCATCTGTGCAAAAGCTGCTGCCTCTGTGACCGCATTGAGGCACGTTCCCGTGTCTGCGAGTACATAGACGGCTCTTCGCGTTCACTCCGAGGGAAACGGTCCGCTATTGCTTCTGTGCGTACAGACGCGATTCCCTTGTCTCTTGCGAACACAGGGAACTCTGTGCATCCAAATCTACAGGCTAAGGACGCGTCTGCATATGTTTTGGTGAACAATCGAGTGTGCGTGTTCTGACAGCTGCCTCTATGCAGACGTCTCCACAGAGCCACTTCTGAATGCCCCGCAGCCCAGGACTGAATGGATACACTAACAAGTGCACCGGTGTGAGCAACCACATATGCAGAAGGACGTCGTTCATCTCACAGAAGCGCGAACGTCTTGGCGTTCAAGCACATGGCAGAAACAAGGTGTGAACAGATGAGCTGCTGCTATTTTCTCCGTTCGGCATGCTTCGTTGTAGCTCTCTTGCCGGTCGCCGGCTTAGCGGCTTGCTTTGCGCGACTAGGTCTGCGGAGAGAAGGAGATAGCGCCGGAAACCTTGCCTTTTGCCTTCTTCGGCGCTGGAACCTGGTTGCTGCGCCTTCTCTTTGTCCATGTGCACACACACGATTCCTCAGCGAAAACCATGCAGAAACCTTTCCACGAGCACCCAGGGATGTGCACCCAGCACCACGTGCACGCACACGCAGCTAGAGAAAAGCACCTACCTTTTCACACACTGATGCCTACACACGCACACATCCGCAAGCGCGCCTACTCCCATCTATTGAGGGAAAGACGGACGAGCAACGTCCTGACAGGCTTGAGGGGAAAAACGTCCGTTGATGGTTGGCGTACTGCACGCCCGCCTACAGGGCTGCAGGGGAATCCACATTTGGAAGGTACCTGAAGATGTGTGCCTGTTCTTGGAGCTCCGCTAGTAGGGTAGCAAAGACACTCGTAGGCAGTACTGAATGCTGCTCCGTGCTACTTCTCCTCCGCTGGCAAATGCTTCACAGTCGCCCTAGGAAAGACGTTTAACAATCGATCTCCAAGAGGAACGAAACACATGATGCCATAAGGCGAAAGAATAGCAGGGCATCTCTTCACAAGCTTGTCCCTGATCTATAGCTGAGGGCAAACACTTGTGTGCTTGTGGGAGAGCGTGTGTCTTTCCTGGAAGCGTTTGGGAGTTTTGCTCAGACGCGTGTTTCCTCAAGTTCAAGAATCAAGATCTAGGATACCTGCAGACAGGTGCCTGTTTGTGTGGAGACAGTCTGTTTGAAACTGTGTTCCTCAGCGCCCGCTCTTTCTCCCCGTCGCTCCACACGCCTGGGAGTCCCTTTCTTTCTCTCCACAAGCACGTGTGTTGACTTCGTCGCACATGTGCATCTGCACAAGCGTTGAGCTCAGCAGAGCGTGTCTCTTGACACTTGATGTGCGTTGGCTGTGTCTGCCTGCTCCAGTGAAGAGAGAAACGGGAAATCATCTTGGTAGAGGCAACGAAGCAAAAGCGAGGCAGGATTGACATCTGCTCAACAGAGACGGATTCCCTGCGCTGACACAGTTCACAGTTACACGAGAAGCAATCTGAGCGGTCCATCGACCGGAGACGTGTTTCCCAAGAGGTCGTTTAGCGAGTGAACAGCAGTGTGCGCGACTTTCAGGAGTGTGCCTGGAAAGTGCCAGAATCACCAGAGCATCTGTGCAAAAGCTGCTGCCTCTGTGACCGCATTGAGGCACGTTCCCGTGTCTGCGAGTACATAGACGGCTCTTCGCGTTCACTCCGAGGGAAACGGTCCGCTATTGCTTCTGTGCGTACAGACGCGATTCCCTTGTCTCTTGCGAACACAGGGAACTCTGTGCATCCAAATCTACAGGCTAAGGACGCGTCTGCATATGTTTTGGTGAACAATCGAGTGTGCGTGTTCTGACAGCTGCCTCTATGCAGACGTCGCCACAGAGCCACTTCTGAATGCCCCGCAGCCCAGGACTGAATGGATACACTAACAAGTGCACCGGTGTGAGCAACCACATATGCAGAAGGACGTCTTTCATCTCACAGAAGCGCGAACGTCTTGGCGTTCAAGCACATGGCAGAAACAAGGTGTGAACAGATGAGCTGCTGCTATTTTCTCCGTTCGGCATGCTTCGTTGTAGCTCTCTTGCCGGTCGCCGGCTTAGCGGCTTGCTTTGCGCGACTAGGTCTGCGGAGAGAAGGAGATAGCGCCGGAAACCTTGCCTTTTGCCTTCTTCGGCGCTGGAACCTGGTTGCTGCGCCTTCTCTTTGTCCATGTGCACACACACGACTCCTCAGCGAAAACCATGCAGAAACCTTTCCACGAGCACCCAGGGATGTGCACCCAGCACCACGTGCACGCACACGCAGCGAGAGAAAAGCACCTACCTTTTCACACACTGATGCCTAAGCAAGCGCGTGGCCACACACACGCACACATCCGCAAGCGCGCCTACTCCCATCTATTGAGGGAAAGACGGACGAGCAACGTCCTGACAGGCTTGAGGGGAAAAACGTCCGTTGATGGTTGGCGTACTGCACGCCCGCCTACGGGGCTGCAGGGGAATCCACATTTGGAAGGTACCTGAAGATGTGTGCCTGTTCTTGGAGCTCCGCTAGTAGGGTAGCAAAGACACTCGTAGGCAGTACTGAATGCTGCTCCGTGCTACTTCTCCTCCGCTGGCAAATGCTTCACAGTCGCCCTAGGAAAGACGTTTAACAATCGATCTCCAAGAGGAACGAAACACATGATGCCATAAGGCGAAAGAATAGCAGGGCATCTCTTCACAAGCTTGTCCCTGATCTATAGCTGAGGGCAAACACTTGTGTGCTTGTGGGAGAGCGTGTGTCTTTCCTGGAAGCGTTTGGGAGTTTTGCTCAGACGCGTGTTTCCTCAAGTTCAAGAATCAAGATCTAGGATACCTGCAGACAGGTGCCTGTTTGTGTGGAGACAGTCTGTTTGAAACTGTGTTCCTCAGCGCCCGCTCTTTCTCCCCGTCGCTCCACACGCCTGGGAGTCCCTTTCTTTCTCTCCACAAGCACGTGTGTTGACTTCGTCGCACATGTGCATCTGCACAAGCGTTGAGCTCAGCAGAGCGTGTCTCTTGACACTTGATGTGCGTTGGCTGTGTCTGCGTGCTCCAGTGAAGAGAGAAACGGGAAATCATCTTGGTAGAGGCAACGAAGCAAAAGCGAGGCAGGATTGACATCTGCTCAACAGAGACGGAATCCCTGCGCTGACACAGTTCACAGTTACACGAGAAGCAATCTGAGCGGTCCATCGACCGGAGACGTGTTTCCCAAGAGGTCGTTTAGCGAGTGAACAGCAGTGTGCGCGACTTTCAGGAGTGTGCCTGGAAAGTGCCAGAATCACCAGAGCATCTGTGCAAAAGCTGCTGCCTCTGTGACCGCATTGAGGCACGTTCCCGTGTCTGCGAGTACATAGACGGCTCTTCGCGTTCACTCCGAGGGAAACGGTCCGCTATTGCTTCTGTGCGTACAGACGCGATTCCCTTGTCTCTTGCGAACACAGGGAACTCTGTGCATCCAAATCTACAGGCTTAAGGACGCGTCTGCATATGTTTTGGTGAACAATCGAGTGTGCGTGTTCTGACAGCTGCCTCTATGCAGACGTCGCCACAGAGCCACTTCTGAATGCCCCGCAGCCCAGGACTGAATGGATACACTAACAAGTGCACCGGTGTGAGCAACCACATATGCAGAAGGACGTCTTTCATCTCACAGAAGCGCGAACGTCTTGGCGTTCAAGCACATGGCAGAAACAAGGTGTGAACAGATGAGCTGCTGCTATTTTCTCCGTTCGGCATGCTTCGTTGTAGCTCTCTTGCCGGTCGCCGGCTTAGCGGCTTGCTTTGCGCGACTAGGTCTGCGGAGAGAAGGAGATAGCGCCGGAAACCTTGCCTTTTGCCTTCTTCGGCGCTGGAACCTGGTTGCTGCGCCTTCTCTTTGTCCATGTGCACACACACGATTCCTCAGCGAAAACCATGCAGAAACCTTTCCACGAGCACCCAGGGATGTGCACCCAGCACCACGTGCACGCACACGCAGCGAGAGAAAAGCACCTACCTTTTCACACACTGATGCCTAAGCAAGCGCGTGGCCACACACACGCACACATCCGCAAGCGCGCCTACTCCCATCTATTGAGGGAAAGACGGACGAGCAACGTCCTGACAGGCTTGAGGGGAAAAACGTCCGTTGATGGTTGGCGTACTGCACGCCCGCCTACGGGGCTGCAGGGGAATCCACATTTGGAAGGTACCTGAAGAGGTGTGCCTGTTCTTGGAGCTCCGCTAGTAGGGTAGCAAAGACACTCGTAGGCAGTACTGAATGCTGCTCCGTGCTACTTCTCCTCCGCTGGCAAATGCTTCACAGTCGCCCTAGGAAAGACGTTTAACAATCGATCTCCAAGAGGAACGAAACACATGATGCCATAAGGCGAAAGAATAGCAGGGCATCTCTTCACAAGCTTGTCCCTGATCTATAGCTGAGGGCAAACACTTGTGTGCTTGTGGGAGAGCGTGTGTCTTTCCTGGAAGCGTTTGGGAGTTTTGCTCAGACGCGTGTTTCCTCAAGTTCAAGAATCAAGATCTAGGATACCTGCAGACAGGTGCCTGTTTGTGTGGAGACAGTCTGTTTGAAACTGTGTTCCTCAGCGCCCGCTCTTTCTCCCCGTCGCTCCACACGCCTGGGAGTCCCTTTCTTTCTCTCCACAAGCACGTGTGTTGACTTCGTCGCACATGTGCATCTGCACAAGCGTTGAGCTCAGCAGAGCGTGTCTCTTGACACTTGATGTGCGTTGGCTGTGTCTGCCTGCTCCAGTGAAGAGAGAAACGGGAAATCATCTTGGTAGAGGCAACAAAGCAAAAGCGAGGCAGGATTGACATCTGCTCAACAGAGACGGATTCCCTGCGCTGACACAGTTCACAGTTACACGAGAAGCAATCTGAGCGGTCCATCGACCGGAGACGTGTTTCCCAAGAGGTCGTTTAGCGAGTGAACAGCAGTGTGCGCGACTTTCAGGAGTGTGCCTGGAAAGTGCCAGAATCACCAGAGCATCTGTGCAAAAGCTGCTGCCTCTGTGACCGCATTGAGGCACGTTCCCGTGTCTGCGAGTACATAGACGGCTCTTCGCGTTCACTCCGAGGGAAACGGTCCGCTATTGCTTCTGTGCGTACAGACGCGATTCCCTTGTCTCTTGCGAACACAGGGAACTCTGTGCATCCAAATCTACAGGCTAAGGACGCGTCTGCATATGTTTTGGTGAACAATCGAGTGTGCGTGTTCTGACAGCTGCCTCTATGCAGACGTCTCCACAGAGCCACTTCTGAATGCCCCGCAGCCCAGGACTGAATGGATACACTAACAAGTGCACCGGTGTGAGCAACCACATATGCAGAAGGACGTCTTTCATCTCACAGAAGCGCGAACGTCTTGGCGTTCAAGCACATGGCAGAAACAAGGTGTGAACAGATGAGCTGCTGCTATTTTCTCCGTTCGGCATGCTTCGTTGTAGCTCTCTTGCCGGTCGCCGGCTTAGCGGCTTGCTTTGCGCGACTAGGTCTGCGGAGAGAAGGAGATAGCGCCGGAAACCTTGCCTTTTGCCTTCTTCGGCGCTGGAACCTGGTTGCTGCGCCTTCTCTTTGTCCATGTGCACACACACGATTCCTCAGCGAAAACCATGCAGAAACCTTTCCACGAGCACCCAGGGATGTGCACCCAGCACCACGTGCACGCACACGCAGCGAGAGAAAAGCACCTACCTTTTCACACACTGATGCCTAAGCAAGCGCGTGGCCACACACACGCACACATCCGCAAGCGCGCCTACTCCCATCTATTGAGGGAAAGACGGACGAGCAACGTCCTGACAGGCTTGAGGGGAAAAACGTCCGTTGATGGTTGGCGTACTGCACGCCCGCCTACGGGGCTGCAGGGGAATCCACATTTGGAAGGTACCTGAAGAGGTGTGCCTGTTCTTGGAGCTCCGCTAGTAGGGTAGCAAAGACACTCGTAGGCAGTACTGAATGCTGCTCCGTGCTACTTCTCCTCCGCTGGCAAATGCTTCACAGTCGCCCTAGGAAAGACGTTTAACAATCGATCTCCAAGAGGAACGAAACACATGATGCCATAAGGCGAAAGAATAGCAGGGCATCTCTTCACAAGCTTGTCCCTGATCTATAGCTGAGGGCAAACACTTGTGTGCTTGTGGGAGAGCGTGTGTCTTTCCTGGAAGCGTTTGGGAGTTTTGCTCAGACGCGTGTTTCCTCAAGTTCAAGAATCAAGATCTAGGATACCTGCAGACAGGTGCCTGTTTGTGTGGAGACAGTCTGTTTGAAACTGTGTTCCTCAGCGCCCGCTCTTTCTCCCCGTCGCTCCACACGCCTGGGAGTCCCTTTCTTTCTCTCCACAAGCACGTGTGTTGACTTCGTCGCACATGTGCATCTGCACAAGCGTTGAGCTCAGCAGAGCGTGTCTCTTGACACTTGATGTGCGTTGGCTGTGTCTGCCTGCTCCAGTGAAGAGAGAAACGGGAAATCATCTTGGTAGAGGCAACAAAGCAAAAGCGAGGCAGGATTGACATCTGCTCAACAGAGACGGATTCCCTGCGCTGACACAGTTCACAGTTACACGAGAAGCAATCTGAGCGGTCCATCGACCGGAGACGTGTTTCCCAAGAGGTCGTTTAGCGAGTGAACAGCAGTGTGCGCGACTTTCAGGAGTGTGCCTGGAAAGTGCCAGAATCACCAGAGCATCTGTGCAAAAGCTGCTGCCTCTGTGACCGCATTGAGGCACGTTCCCGTGTCTGCGAGTACATAGACGGCTCTTCGCGTTCACTCCGAGGGAAACGGTCCGCTATTGCTTCTGTGCGTACAGACGCGATTCCCTTGTCTCTTGCGAACACAGGGAACTCTGTGCATCCAAATCTACAGGCTAAGGACGCGTCTGCATATGTTTTGGTGAACAATCGAGTGTGCGTGTTCTGACAGCTGCCTCTATGCAGACGTCTCCACAGAGCCACTTCTGAATGCCCCGCAGCCCAGGACTGAATGGATACACTAACAAGTGCACCGGTGTGAGCAACCACATATGCAGAAGGACGTCTTTCATCTCACAGAAGCGCGAACGTCTTGGCGTTCAAGCACATGGCAGAAACAAGGTGTGAACAGATGAGCTGCTGCTATTTTCTCCGTTCGGCATGCTTCGTTGTAGCTCTCTTGCCGGTCGCCGGCTTAGCGGCTTGCTTTGCGCGACTAGGTCTGCGGAGAGAAGGAGATAGCGCCGGAAACCTTGCCTTTTGCCTTCTTCGGCGCTGGAACCTGGTTGCTGCGCCTTCTCTTTGTCCATGTGCACACACACGATTCCTCAGCGAAAACCATGCAGAAACCTTTCCACGAGCACCCAGGGATGTGCACCCAGCACCACGTGCACGCACACGCAGCGAGAGAAAAGCACCTACCTTTTCACACACTGATGCCTAAGCAAGCGCGTGGCCACACACACGCACACATCCGCAAGCGCGCCTACTCCCATCTATTGAGGGAAAGACGGACGAGCAACGTCCTGACAGGCTTGAGGGGAAAAACGTCCGTTGATGGTTGGCGTACTGCACGCCCGCCTACGGGGCTGCAGGGGAATCCACATTTGGAAGGTACCTGAAGATGTGTGCCTGTTCTTGGAGCTCCGCTAGTAGGGTAGCAAAGACACTCGTAGGCAGTACTGAATGCTGCTCCGTGCTACTTCTCCTCCGCTGGCAAATGCTTCACAGTCGCCCTAGGAAAGACGTTTAACAATCGATCTCCAAGAGGAACGAAACACATGATGCCATAAGGCGAAAGAATAGCAGGGCATCTCTTCACAAGCTTGTCCCTGATCTATAGCTGAGGGCAAACACTTGTGTGCTTGTGGGAGAGCGTGTGTCTTTCCTGGAAGCGTTTGGGAGTTTTGCTCAGACGCGTGTTTCCTCAAGTTCAAGAATCAAGATCTAGGATACCTGCAGACAGGTGCCTGTTTGTGTGGAGACAGTCTGTTTGAAACTGTGTTCCTCAGCGCCCGCTCTTTCTCCCCGTCGCTCCACACGCCTGGGAGTCCCTTTCTTTCTCTCCACAAGCACGTGTGTTGACTTCGTCGCACATGTGCATCTGCACAAGCGTTGAGCTCAGCAGAGCGTGTCTCTTGACACTTGATGTGCGTTGGCTGTGTCTGCGTGCTCCAGTGAAGAGAGAAACGGGAAATCATCTTGGTAGAGGCAACAAAGCAAAAGCGAGGCAGGATTGACATCTGCTCAACAGAGACGGATTCCCTGCGCTGACACAGTTCACAGTTACACGAGAAGCAATCTGAGCGGTCCATCGACCGGAGACGTGTTTCCCAAGAGGTCGTTTAGCGAGTGAACAGCAGTGTGCGCGACTTTCAGGAGTGTGCCTGGAAAGTGCCAGAATCACCAGAGCATCTGTGCAAAAGCTGCTGCCTCTGTGACCGCATTGAGGCACGTTCCCGTGTCTGCGAGTACATAGACGGCTCTTCGCGTTCACTCCGAGGGAAACGGTCCGCTATTGCTTCTGTGCGTACAGACGCGATTCCCTTGTCTCTTGCGAACACAGGGAACTCTGTGCATCCAAATCTACAGGCTAAGGACGCGTCTGCATATGTTTTGGTGAACAATCGAGTGTGCGTGTTCTGACAGCTGCCTCTATGCAGACGTCTCCACAGAGCCACTTCTGAATGCCCCGCAGCCCAGGACTGAATGGATACACTAACAAGTGCACCGGTGTGAGCAACCACATATGCAGAAGGACGTCTTTCATCTCACAGAAGCGCGAACGTCTTGGCGTTCAAGCACATGGCAGAAACAAGGTGTGAACAGATGAGCTGCTGCTATTTTCTCCATTCGGCATGCTTCGTTGTAGCTCTCTTGCCGGTCGCCGGCTTAGCGGCTTGCTTTGCGCGACTAGGTCTGCGGAGAGAAGGAGATAGCGCCGGAAACCTTGCCTTTTGCCTTCTTCGGCGCTGGAACCTGGTTGCTGCGCCTTCTCTTTGTCCATGTGCACACACACGATTCCTCAGCGAAAACCATGCAGAAACCTTTCCACGAGCACCCAGGGATGTGCACCCAGCACCACGTGCACGCACACGCAGCGAGAGAAAAGCACCTACCTTTTCACACACTGATGCCTAAGCAAGCGCGTGGCCACACACACGCACACATCCGCAAGCGCGCCTACTCCCATCTATTGAGGGAAAGACGGACGAGCAACGTCCTGACAGGCTTGAGGGGAAAAACGTCCGTTGATGGTTGGCGTACTGCACGCCCGCCTACGGGGCTGCAGGGGAATCCACATTTGGAAGGTACCTGAAGATGTGTGCCTGTTCTTGGAGCTCCGCTAGTAGGGTAGCAAAGACACTCGTAGGCAGTACTGAATGCTGCTCCGTGCTACTTCTCCTCCGCTGGCAAATGCTTCACAGTCGCCCTAGGAAAGACGTTTAACAATCGATCTCCAAGAGGAACGAAACACATGATGCCATAAGGCGAAAGAATAGCAGGGCATCTCTTCACAAGCTTGTCCCTGATCTATAGCTGAGGGCAAACACTTGTGTGCTTGTGGGAGAGCGTGTGTCTTTCCTGGAAGCGTTTGGGAGTTTTGCTCAGACGCGTGTTTCCTCAAGTTCAAGAATCAAGATCTAGGATACCTGCAGACAAATGCCTGTTTGTGTGGAGACAGTCTGTTTGAAACTGTGTTCCTCAGCGCCCGCTCTTTCTCCCCGTCGCTCCACACGCCTGGGAGTCCCTTTCTTTCTCTCCACAAGCACGTGTGTTGACTTCGTCGCACATGTGCATCTGCACAAGCGTTGAGCTCAGCAGAGCGTGTCTCTTGACACTTGATGTGCGTTGGCTGTGTCTGCCTGCTCCAGTGAAGAGAGAAACGGGAAATCATCTTGGTAGAGGCAACGAAGCAAAAGCGAGGCAGGATTGACATCTGCTCAACAGAGACGGATTCCCTGCGCTGACACAGTTCACAGTTACACGAGAAGCAATCTGAGCGGTCCATCGACCGGAGACGTGTTTCCCAAGAGGTCGTTTAGCGAGTGAACAGCAGTGTGCGCGACTTTCAGGAGTGTGCCTGGAAAGTGCCAGAATCACCAGAGCATCTGTGCAAAAGCTGCTGCCTCTGTGACCGCATTGAGGCACGTTCCCGTGTCTGCGAGTACATAGACGGCTCTTCGCGTTCACTCCGAGGGAAACGGTCCGCTATTGCTTCTGTGCGTACAGACGCGATTCCCTTGTCTCTTGCGAACACAGGGAACTCTGTGCATCCAAATCTACAGGCTAAGGACGCGTCTGCATATGTTTTGGTGAACAATCGAGTGTGCGTGTTCTGACAGCTGCCTCTATGCAGACGTCTCCACAGAGCCACTTCTGAATGCCCCGCAGCCCAGGACTGAATGGATACACTAACAAGTGCACCGGTGTGAGCAACCACATATGCAGAAGGACGTCTTTCATCTCACAGAAGCGCGAACGTCTTGGCGTTCAAGCACATGGCAGAAACAAGGTGTGAACAGATGAGCTGCTGCTATTTTCTCCGTTCGGCATGCTTCGTTGTAGCTCTCTTGCCGGTCGCCGGCTTAGCGGCTTGCTTTGCGCGACTAGGTCTGCGGAGAGAAGGAGATAGCGCCGGAAACCTTGCCTTTTGCCTTCTTCGGCGCTGGAACCTGGTTGCTGCGCCTTCTCTTTGTCCATGTGCACACACACGATTCCTCAGCGAAAACCATGCAGAAACCTTTCCACGAGCACCCAGGGATGTGCACCCAGCACCACGTGCACGCACACGCAGCGAGAGAAAAGCACCTACCTTTTCACACACTGATGCCTAAGCAAGCGCGTGGCCACACACACGCACACATCCGCAAGCACGCCTACTCCCATCTATTGAGGGAAAGACGGACGAGCAACGTCCTGACAGGCTTGAGGGGAAAAACGTCCGTTGATGGTTGGCGTACTGCACGCCCGCCTACGGGGCTGCAGGGGAATCCACATTTGGAAGGTACCTGAAGATGTGTGCCTGTTCTTGGAGCTCCGCTAGTAGGGTAGCAAAGACACTCGTAGGCAGTACTGAATGCTGCTCCGTGCTACTTCTTCTCCGCTGGCAAATGCTTCACAGTCGCCCTAGGAAAGACGTTTAACAATCGATCTCCAAGAGGAACGAAACACATGATGCCATAAGGCGAAAGAATAGCAGGGCATCTCTTCACAAGCTTGTCCCTGATCTATAGCTGAGGGCAAACACTTGTGTGCTTGTGGGAGAGCTTGTGTCTTTCCTGGAAGCGTTTGGGAGTTTTGCTCAGACGCGTGTTTCCTCAAGTTCAAGAATCAAGATCTAGGATACCTGCAGACAGGTGCCTGTTTGTGTGGAGACAGTCTGTTTGAAACTGTGTTCCTCAGCGCCCGCTCTTTCTCCCCGTCGCTCCACACGCCTGGGAGTCCCTTTCTTTCTCTCCACAAGCACGTGTGTTGACTTCGTCGCACATGTGCATCTGCACAAGCGTTGAGCTCAGCAGAGCGTGTCTCTTGACACTTGATGTGCGTTGGCTGTGTCTGCGTGCTCCAGTGAAGAGAGAAACGGGAAATCATCTTGGTAGAGGCAACAAAGCAAAAGCGAGGCAGGATTGACATCTGCTCAACAGAGACGGATTCCCTGCGCTGACACAGTTCACAGTTACACGAGAAGCAATCTGAGCGGTCCGTCGACCGGAGACGTGTTTCCCAAGAGGTCGTTTAGCGAGTGAACAGCAGTGTGCGCGACTTTCAGGAGTGTGCCTGGAAAGTGCCAGAATCACCAGAGCATCTGTGCAAAAGCTGCTGCCTCTGTGACCGCATTGAGGCACGTTCCCGTGTCTGCGAGTACATAAACGGCTCTTTCGCGTTCACTCCGAGGGAAACGGTCCGCTATTGCTTCTGTGCGTACAGACGCGATTCCCTTGTCTCTTGCGAACACAGGGAACTCTGTGCATCCAAATCTACAGGCTTAAGGACGCGTCTGCATATGTTTTGGTGAACAATCGAGTGTGCGTGTTCTGACAGCTGCCTCTATGCAGACGTCGCCACAGAGCCACTTCTGAATGCCCCGCAGCCCAGGACTGAATGGATACACTAACAAGTGCACCGGTGTGAGCAACCACATATGCAGAAGGACGTCTTTCATCTCACAGAAGCGCGAACGTCTTGGCGTTCAAGCACATGGCAGAAACAAGGTGTGAACAGATGAGCTGCTGCTATTTTCTCCGTTCGGCATGCTTCGTTGTAGCTCTCTTGCCGGTCGCCGGCTTAGCGGCTTGCTTTGCGCGACTAGGTCTGCGGAGAGAAGGAGATAGCGCCGGAAACCTTGCCTTTTGCCTTCTTCGGCGCTGGAACCTGGTTGCTGCGCCTTCTCTTTGTCCATGTGCACACACACGATTCCTCAGCGAAAACCATGCAGAAACCTTTCCACGAGCACCCAGGGATGTGCACCCAGCACCACGTGCACGCACACGCAGCGAGAGAAAAGCACCTACCTTTTCACACACTGATGCCTAAGCAAGCGCGTGGCCACACACACGCACACATCCGCAAGCGCGCCTACTCCCATCTATTGAGGGAAAGACGGACGAGCAACGTCCTGACAGGCTTGAGGGGAAAAACGTCCGTTGATGGTTGGCGTACTGCACGCCCGCCTACGGGGCTGCAGGGGAATCCACATTTGGAAGGTACCTGAAGAGGTGTGCCTGTTCTTGGAGCTCCGCTAGTAGGGTAGCAAAGACACTCGTAGGCAGTACTGAATGCTGCTCCGTGCTACTTCTCCTCCGCTGGCAAATGCTTCACAGTCGCCCTAGGAAAGACGTTTAACAATCGATCTCCAAGAGGAACGAAACACATGATGCCATAAGGCGAAAGAATAGCAGGGCATCTCTTCACAAGCTTGTCCCTGATCTATAGCTGAGGGCAAACACTTGTGTGCTTGTGGGAGAGCGTGTGTCTTTCCTGGAAGCGTTTGGGAGTTTTGCTCAGACGCGTGTTTCCTCAAGTTCAAGAATCAAGATCTAGGATACCTGCAGACAGGTGCCTGTTTGTGTGGAGACAGTCTGTTTGAAACTGTGTTCCTCAGCGCCCGCTCTTTCTCCCCGTCGCTCCACACGCCTGGGAGTCCCTTTCTTTCTCTCCACAAGCACGTGTGTTGACTTCGTCGCACATGTGCATCTGCACAAGCGTTGAGCT
This sequence comes from Patagioenas fasciata, assembly GCF_037038585.1. NCBI lineage: Eukaryota > Metazoa > Chordata > Aves > Columbiformes > Columbidae > Patagioenas > Patagioenas fasciata. The sequence continues at coordinate 49,313,508 of NC_092523.1, read as the reverse complement.
CAGCAGAGCGTGTCTCTTGACACTTGATGTGCGTTGGCTGTGTCTGCCTGCTCCAGTGAAGAGAGAAACGGGAAATCATCTTGGTAGAGGCAACAAAGCAAAAGCGAGGCAGGATTGACATCTGCTCAACAGAGACGGATTCCCTGCGCTGACACAGTTCACAGTTACACGAGAAGCAATCTGAGCGGTCCATCGACCGGAGACGTGTTTCCCAAGAGGTCGTTTAGCGAGTGAACAGCAGTGTGCGCGACTTTCAGGAGTGTGCCTGGAAAGTGCCAGAATCACCAGAGCATCTGTGCAAAAGCTGCTGCCTCTGTGACCGCATTGAGGCACGTTCCCGTGTCTGCGAGTACATAGACGGCTCTTCGCGTTCACTCCGAGGGAAACGGTCCGCTATTGCTTCTGTGCGTACAGACGCGATTCCCTTGTCTCTTGCGAACACAGGGAACTCTGTGCATCCAAATCTACAGGCTAAGGACGCGTCTGCATATGTTTTGGTGAACAATCGAGTGTGCGTGTTCTGACAGCTGCCTCTATGCAGACGTCTCCACAGAGCCACTTCTGAATGCCCCGCAGCCCAGGACTGAATGGATACACTAACAAGTGCACCGGTGTGAGCAACCACATATGCAGAAGGACGTCTTTCATCTCACAGAAGCGCGAACGTCTTGGCGTTCAAGCACATGGCAGAAACAAGGTGTGAACAGATGAGCTGCTGCTATTTTCTCCGTTCGGCATGCTTCGTTGTAGCTCTCTTGCCGGTCGCCGGCTTAGCGGCTTGCTTTGCGCGACTAGGTCTGCGGAGAGAAGGAGATAGCGCCGGAAACCTTGCCTTTTGCCTTCTTCGGCGCTGGAACCTGGTTGCTGCGCCTTCTCTTTGTCCATGTGCACACACACGATTCCTCAGCGAAAACCATGCAGAAACCTTTCCACGAGCACCCAGGGATGTGCACCCAGCACCACGTGCACGCACACGCAGCGAGAGAAAAGCACCTACCTTTTCACACACTGATGCCTAAGCAAGCGCGTGGCCACACACACGCACACATCCGCAAGCGCGCCTACTCCCATCTATTGAGGGAAAGACGGACGAGCAACGTCCTGACAGGCTTGAGGGGAAAAACGTCCGTTGATGGTTGGCGTACTGCACGCCCGCCTACGGGGCTGCAGGGGAATCCACATTTGGAAGGTACCTGAAGAGGTGTGCCTGTTCTTGGAGCTCCGCTAGTAGGGTAGCAAAGACACTCGTAGGCAGTACTGAATGCTGCTCCGTGCTACTTCTCCTCCGCTGGCAAATGCTTCACAGTCGCCCTAGGAAAGACGTTTAACAATCGATCTCCAAGAGGAACGAAACACATGATGCCATAAGGCGAAAGAATAGCAGGGCATCTCTTCACAAGCTTGTCCCTGATCTATAGCTGAGGGCAAACACTTGTGTGCTTGTGGGAGAGCGTGTGTCTTTCCTGGAAGCGTTTGGGAGTTTTGCTCAGACGCGTGTTTCCTCAAGTTCAAGAATCAAGATCTAGGATACCTGCAGACAGGTGCCTGTTTGTGTGGAGACAGTCTGTTTGAAACTGTGTTCCTCAGCGCCCGCTCTTTCTCCCCGTCGCTCCACACGCCTGGGAGTCCCTTTCTTTCTCTCCACAAGCACGTGTGTTGACTTCGTCGCACATGTGCATCTGCACAAGCGTTGAGCTCAGCAGAGCGTGTCTCTTGACACTTGATGTGCGTTGGCTGTGTCTGCCTGCTCCAGTGAAGAGAGAAACGGGAAATCATCTTGGTAGAGGCAACAAAGCAAAAGCGAGGCAGGATTGACATCTGCTCAACAGAGACGGATTCCCTGCGCTGACACAGTTCACAGTTACACGAGAAGCAATCTGAGCGGTCCATCGACCGGAGACGTGTTTCCCAAGAGGTCGTTTAGCGAGTGAACAGCAGTGTGCGCGACTTTCAGGAGTGTGCCTGGAAAGTGCCAGAATCACCAGAGCATCTGTGCAAAAGCTGCTGCCTCTGTGACCGCATTGAGGCACGTTCCCGTGTCTGCGAGTACATAGACGGCTCTTCGCGTTCACTCCGAGGGAAACGGTCCGCTATTGCTTCTGTGCGTACAGACGCGATTCCCTTGTCTCTTGCGAACACAGGGAACTCTGTGCATCCAAATCTACAGGCTAAGGACGCGTCTGCATATGTTTTGGTGAACAATCGAGTGTGCGTGTTCTGACAGCTGCCTCTATGCAGACGTCTCCACAGAGCCACTTCTGAATGCCCCGCAGCCCAGGACTGAATGGATACACTAACAAGTGCACCGGTGTGAGCAACCACATATGCAGAAGGACGTCTTTCATCTCACAGAAGCGCGAACGTCTTGGCGTTCAAGCACATGGCAGAAACAAGGTGTGAACAGATGAGCTGCTGCTATTTTCTCCGTTCGGCATGCTTCGTTGTAGCTCTCTTGCCGGTCGCCGGCTTAGCGGCTTGCTTTGCGCGACTAGGTCTGCGGAGAGAAGGAGATAGCGCCGGAAACCTTGCCTTTTGCCTTCTTCGGCGCTGGAACCTGGTTGCTGCGCCTTCTCTTTGTCCATGTGCACACACACGATTCCTCAGCGAAAACCATGCAGAAACCTTTCCACGAGCACCCAGGGATGTGCACCCAGCACCACGTGCACGCACACGCAGCGAGAGAAAAGCACCTACCTTTTCACACACTGATGCCTAAGCAAGCGCGTGGCCACACACACGCACACATCCGCAAGCGCGCCTACTCCCATCTATTGAGGGAAAGACGGACGAGCAACGTCCTGACAGGCTTGAGGGGAAAAACGTCCGTTGATGGTTGGCGTACTGCACGCCCGCCTACGGGGCTGCAGGGGAATCCACATTTGGAAGGTACCTGAAGATGTGTGCCTGTTCTTGGAGCTCCGCTAGTAGGGTAGCAAAGACACTCGTAGGCAGTACTGAATGCTGCTCCGTGCTACTTCTCCTCCGCTGGCAAATGCTTCACAGTCGCCCTAGGAAAGACGTTTAACAATCGATCTCCAAGAGGAACGAAACACATGATGCCATAAGGCGAAAGAATAGCAGGGCATCTCTTCACAAGCTTGTCCCTGATCTATAGCTGAGGGCAAACACTTGTGTGCTTGTGGGAGAGCGTGTGTCTTTCCTGGAAGCGTTTGGGAGTTTTGCTCAGACGCGTGTTTCCTCAAGTTCAAGAATCAAGATCTAGGATACCTGCAGACAGGTGCCTGTTTGTGTGGAGACAGTCTGTTTGAAACTGTGTTCCTCAGCGCCCGCTCTTTCTCCCCGTCGCTCCACACGCCTGGGAGTCCCTTTCTTTCTCTCCACAAGCACGTGTGTTGACTTCGTCGCACATGTGCATCTGCACAAGCGTTGAGCTCAGCAGAGCGTGTCTCTTGACACTTGATGTGCGTTGGCTGTGTCTGCGTGCTCCAGTGAAGAGAGAAACGGGAAATCATCTTGGTAGAGGCAACAAAGCAAAAGCGAGGCAGGATTGACATCTGCTCAACAGAGACGGATTCCCTGCGCTGACACAGTTCACAGTTACACGAGAAGCAATCTGAGCGGTCCATCGACCGGAGACGTGTTTCCCAAGAGGTCGTTTAGCGAGTGAACAGCAGTGTGCGCGACTTTCAGGAGTGTGCCTGGAAAGTGCCAGAATCACCAGAGCATCTGTGCAAAAGCTGCTGCCTCTGTGACCGCATTGAGGCACGTTCCCGTGTCTGCGAGTACATAGACGGCTCTTCGCGTTCACTCCGAGGGAAACGGTCCGCTATTGCTTCTGTGCGTACAGACGCGATTCCCTTGTCTCTTGCGAACACAGGGAACTCTGTGCATCCAAATCTACAGGCTAAGGACGCGTCTGCATATGTTTTGGTGAACAATCGAGTGTGCGTGTTCTGACAGCTGCCTCTATGCAGACGTCTCCACAGAGCCACTTCTGAATGCCCCGCAGCCCAGGACTGAATGGATACACTAACAAGTGCACCGGTGTGAGCAACCACATATGCAGAAGGACGTCTTTCATCTCACAGAAGCGCGAACGTCTTGGCGTTCAAGCACATGGCAGAAACAAGGTGTGAACAGATGAGCTGCTGCTATTTTCTCCATTCGGCATGCTTCGTTGTAGCTCTCTTGCCGGTCGCCGGCTTAGCGGCTTGCTTTGCGCGACTAGGTCTGCGGAGAGAAGGAGATAGCGCCGGAAACCTTGCCTTTTGCCTTCTTCGGCGCTGGAACCTGGTTGCTGCGCCTTCTCTTTGTCCATGTGCACACACACGATTCCTCAGCGAAAACCATGCAGAAACCTTTCCACGAGCACCCAGGGATGTGCACCCAGCACCACGTGCACGCACACGCAGCGAGAGAAAAGCACCTACCTTTTCACACACTGATGCCTAAGCAAGCGCGTGGCCACACACACGCACACATCCGCAAGCGCGCCTACTCCCATCTATTGAGGGAAAGACGGACGAGCAACGTCCTGACAGGCTTGAGGGGAAAAACGTCCGTTGATGGTTGGCGTACTGCACGCCCGCCTACGGGGCTGCAGGGGAATCCACATTTGGAAGGTACCTGAAGATGTGTGCCTGTTCTTGGAGCTCCGCTAGTAGGGTAGCAAAGACACTCGTAGGCAGTACTGAATGCTGCTCCGTGCTACTTCTCCTCCGCTGGCAAATGCTTCACAGTCGCCCTAGGAAAGACGTTTAACAATCGATCTCCAAGAGGAACGAAACACATGATGCCATAAGGCGAAAGAATAGCAGGGCATCTCTTCACAAGCTTGTCCCTGATCTATAGCTGAGGGCAAACACTTGTGTGCTTGTGGGAGAGCGTGTGTCTTTCCTGGAAGCGTTTGGGAGTTTTGCTCAGACGCGTGTTTCCTCAAGTTCAAGAATCAAGATCTAGGATACCTGCAGACAAATGCCTGTTTGTGTGGAGACAGTCTGTTTGAAACTGTGTTCCTCAGCGCCCGCTCTTTCTCCCCGTCGCTCCACACGCCTGGGAGTCCCTTTCTTTCTCTCCACAAGCACGTGTGTTGACTTCGTCGCACATGTGCATCTGCACAAGCGTTGAGCTCAGCAGAGCGTGTCTCTTGACACTTGATGTGCGTTGGCTGTGTCTGCCTGCTCCAGTGAAGAGAGAAACGGGAAATCATCTTGGTAGAGGCAACGAAGCAAAAGCGAGGCAGGATTGACATCTGCTCAACAGAGACGGATTCCCTGCGCTGACACAGTTCACAGTTACACGAGAAGCAATCTGAGCGGTCCATCGACCGGAGACGTGTTTCCCAAGAGGTCGTTTAGCGAGTGAACAGCAGTGTGCGCGACTTTCAGGAGTGTGCCTGGAAAGTGCCAGAATCACCAGAGCATCTGTGCAAAAGCTGCTGCCTCTGTGACCGCATTGAGGCACGTTCCCGTGTCTGCGAGTACATAGACGGCTCTTCGCGTTCACTCCGAGGGAAACGGTCCGCTATTGCTTCTGTGCGTACAGACGCGATTCCCTTGTCTCTTGCGAACACAGGGAACTCTGTGCATCCAAATCTACAGGCTAAGGACGCGTCTGCATATGTTTTGGTGAACAATCGAGTGTGCGTGTTCTGACAGCTGCCTCTATGCAGACGTCTCCACAGAGCCACTTCTGAATGCCCCGCAGCCCAGGACTGAATGGATACACTAACAAGTGCACCGGTGTGAGCAACCACATATGCAGAAGGACGTCTTTCATCTCACAGAAGCGCGAACGTCTTGGCGTTCAAGCACATGGCAGAAACAAGGTGTGAACAGATGAGCTGCTGCTATTTTCTCCGTTCGGCATGCTTCGTTGTAGCTCTCTTGCCGGTCGCCGGCTTAGCGGCTTGCTTTGCGCGACTAGGTCTGCGGAGAGAAGGAGATAGCGCCGGAAACCTTGCCTTTTGCCTTCTTCGGCGCTGGAACCTGGTTGCTGCGCCTTCTCTTTGTCCATGTGCACACACACGATTCCTCAGCGAAAACCATGCAGAAACCTTTCCACGAGCACCCAGGGATGTGCACCCAGCACCACGTGCACGCACACGCAGCGAGAGAAAAGCACCTACCTTTTCACACACTGATGCCTAAGCAAGCGCGTGGCCACACACACGCACACATCCGCAAGCACGCCTACTCCCATCTATTGAGGGAAAGACGGACGAGCAACGTCCTGACAGGCTTGAGGGGAAAAACGTCCGTTGATGGTTGGCGTACTGCACGCCCGCCTACGGGGCTGCAGGGGAATCCACATTTGGAAGGTACCTGAAGATGTGTGCCTGTTCTTGGAGCTCCGCTAGTAGGGTAGCAAAGACACTCGTAGGCAGTACTGAATGCTGCTCCGTGCTACTTCTTCTCCGCTGGCAAATGCTTCACAGTCGCCCTAGGAAAGACGTTTAACAATCGATCTCCAAGAGGAACGAAACACATGATGCCATAAGGCGAAAGAATAGCAGGGCATCTCTTCACAAGCTTGTCCCTGATCTATAGCTGAGGGCAAACACTTGTGTGCTTGTGGGAGAGCTTGTGTCTTTCCTGGAAGCGTTTGGGAGTTTTGCTCAGACGCGTGTTTCCTCAAGTTCAAGAATCAAGATCTAGGATACCTGCAGACAGGTGCCTGTTTGTGTGGAGACAGTCTGTTTGAAACTGTGTTCCTCAGCGCCCGCTCTTTCTCCCCGTCGCTCCACACGCCTGGGAGTCCCTTTCTTTCTCTCCACAAGCACGTGTGTTGACTTCGTCGCACATGTGCATCTGCACAAGCGTTGAGCTCAGCAGAGCGTGTCTCTTGACACTTGATGTGCGTTGGCTGTGTCTGCGTGCTCCAGTGAAGAGAGAAACGGGAAATCATCTTGGTAGAGGCAACAAAGCAAAAGCGAGGCAGGATTGACATCTGCTCAACAGAGACGGATTCCCTGCGCTGACACAGTTCACAGTTACACGAGAAGCAATCTGAGCGGTCCGTCGACCGGAGACGTGTTTCCCAAGAGGTCGTTTAGCGAGTGAACAGCAGTGTGCGCGACTTTCAGGAGTGTGCCTGGAAAGTGCCAGAATCACCAGAGCATCTGTGCAAAAGCTGCTGCCTCTGTGACCGCATTGAGGCACGTTCCCGTGTCTGCGAGTACATAAACGGCTCTTTCGCGTTCACTCCGAGGGAAACGGTCCGCTATTGCTTCTGTGCGTACAGACGCGATTCCCTTGTCTCTTGCGAACACAGGGAACTCTGTGCATCCAAATCTACAGGCTAAGGACGCGTCTGCATATGTTTTGGTGAACAATCGAGTGTGCGTGTTCTGACAGCTGCCTCTATGCAGACGTCTCCACAGAGCCACTTCTGAATGCCCCGCAGCCCAGGACTGAATGGATACACTAACAAGTGCACCGGTGTGAGCAACCACATATGCAGAAGGACGTCTTTCATCTCACAGAAGCGCGAACGTCTTGGCGTTCAAGCACATGGCAGAAACAAGGTGTGAACAGATGAGCTGCTGCTATTTTCTCCGTTCGGCATGCTTCGTTGTAGCTCTCTTGCCGGTCGCCGGCTTAGCGGCTTGCTTTGCGCGACTAGGTCTGCGGAGAGAAGGAGATAGCGCCGGAAACCTTGCCTTTTGCCTTCTTCGGCGCTGGAACCTGGTTGCTGCGCCTTCTCTTTGTCCATGTGCACACACACGATTCCTCAGCGAAAACCATGCAGAAACCTTTCCACGAGCACCCAGGGATGTGCACCCAGCACCACGTGCACGCACACGCAGCTAGAGAAAAGCACCTACCTTTTCACACACTGATGCCTAAGCAAACGCGTGGCCACACACACGCACACATCCGCAAGCGCGCCTACTCCCATCTATTGAGGGAAAGACGGACGAGCAACGTCCTGACAGGCTTGAGGGGAAAAACGTCCGTTGATGGTTGGCGTACTGCACGCCCGCCTACGGGGCTGCAGGGGAATCCACATTTGGAAGGTACGTGAAGATTTGTGCCTGTTCTTGGAGCTCCGCTAGTAGGGTAGCAAAGACACTCGTAGGCAGTACTGAATGCTGCTCCGTGCTACTTCTCCTCCGCTGGCAAATGCTTCACAGTCGCCCTAGGAAAGACGTTTAACAATCGATCTCCAAGAGGAACGAAACACATGATGCCATAAGGCGAAAGAATAGCAGGGCATCTCTTCACAAGCTTGTCCTTGATCTATAGCTGAGGGCAAACACTTGTGTGCTTGTGGGAGAGCCTGTGTCTTTCCTGGAAGCGTTTGGGAGTTTTGCTCAGACGCGTGTTTCCTCAAGTTCAAGAATCAAGATCTAGGATACCTGCAGACAGGTGCCTGTTTGTGTGGAGACAGTCTGTTTGAAACTGTGTTCCTCAGCGCCCGCTCTTTCTCCCCGTCGCTCCACACGCCTGGGAGTCCCTTTCTTTCTCTCCACAAGCACGTGTGTTGACTTCGTCGCACATGTGCATCTGCACAAGCGTTGAGCTCAGCAGAGCGTGTCTCTTGACACTTGATGTGCGTTGGCTGTGTCTGCCTGCTCCAGTGAAGAGAGAAACGGGAAATCATCTTGGTAGAGGCAACAAAGCAAAAGCGAGGCAGGATTGACATCTGCTCAACAGAGACGGATTCCCTGCGCTGACACAGCTCACAGTTACACGAGAAGCAATCTGAGCGGTCCATCGACCGGAGACGTGTTTCCCAAGAGGTCGTTTAGCGAGTGAACAGCAGTGTGCGCGACTTTCAGGAGTGTGCCTGGAAAGTGCCAGAATCACCAGAGCATCTGTGCAAAAGCTGCTGCCTCTGTGACCGCATTGAGGCACGTTCCCGTGTCTGCGAGTACATAGACGGCTCTTCGCGTTCACTCCGAGGGAAACGGTCCGCTATTGCTTCTGTGCGTACAGACGCGATTCCCTTGTCTCTTGCGAACACAGGGAACTCTGTGCATCCAAATCTACAGGCTAAGGACGCGTCTGCATATGTTTTGGTGAACAATCGAGTGTGCGTGTTCTGACAGCTGCCTCTATGCAGACGTCGCCACAGAGCCACTTCTGAATGCCCCGCAGCCCAGGACTGAAGGGATACACTAACAAGTGCACCGGTGTGAGCAACCACATATGCAGAAGGACGTCTTTCATCTCACAGAAGCGCGAACGTCTTGGCGTTCAAGCACATGGCAGAAACAAGGTGTGAACAGATGAGCTGCTGCTATTTTCTCCGTTCGGCATGCTTCGTTGTAGCTCTCTTGCCGGTCGCCGGCTTAGCGGCTTGCTTTGCGCGACTAGGTCTGCGGAGAGAAGGAGATAGCGCCGGAAACCTTGCCTTTTGCCTTCTTCGGCGCTGGAACCTGGTTGCTGCGCCTTCTCTTTGTCCATGTGCACACACACGATTCCTCAGCGAAAACCATGCAGAAACCTTTCCACGAGCACCCAGGGATGTGCACCCAGCACCACGTGCACGCACACGCAGCGAGAGAAAAGCACCTACCTTTTCACACACTGATGCCTAAGCAAACGCGTGGCCACACACACGCACACATCCGCAAGCGCGCCTACTCCCATCTATTGAGGGAAAGACGGACGAGCAACGTCCTGACAGGCTTGAGGGGAAAAACGTCCGTTGATGGTTGGCGTACTGCACGCCCGCCTACGGGGCTGCAGGGGAATCCACATTTGGAAGGTACCTGAAGATGTGTGCCTGTTCTTGGAGCTCCGCTAGTAGGGTAGCAAAGACACTCGTAGGCAGTACTGAATGCTGCTCCGTGCTACTTCTCCTCCGCTGGCAAATGCTTCACAGTCGCCCTAGGAAAGACGTTTAACAATCGATCTCCAAGAGGAACGAAACACATGATGCCATAAGGCGAAAGAATAGCAGGGCATCTCTTCACAAGCTTGTCCCTGATCTATAGCTGAGGGCAAACACTTGTGTGCTTGTGGGAGAGCGTGTGTCTTTCCTGGAAGCGTTTGGGAGTTTTGCTCAGACGCGTGTTTCCTCAAGTTCAAGAATCAAGATCTAGGATACCTGCAGACAGGTGCCTGTTTGTGTGGAGACAGTCTGTTTGAAACTGTGTTCCTCAGCGCCCGCTCTTTCTCCCCGTCGCTCCACACGCCTGGGAGTCCCTTTCTTTCTCTCCACAAGCACGTGTGTTGACTTCGTCGCACATGTGCATCTGCACAAGCGTTGAGCTCAGCAGAGCGTGTCTCTTGACACTTGATGTGCGTTGGCTGTGTCTGCGTGCTCCAGTGAAGAGAGAAACGGGAAATCATCTTGGTAGAGGCAACAAAGCAAAAGCGAGGCAGGATTGACATCTGCTCAACAGAGACGGATTCCCTGCGCTGACACAGCTCACAGTTACACGAGAAGCAATCTGAGCGGTCCATCGACCGGAGACGTGTTTCCCAAGAGGTCGTTTAGCGAGTGAACAGCAGTGTGCGCGACTTTCAGGAGTGTGCCTGGAAAGTGCCAGAATCACCAGAGCATCTGTGCAAAAGCTGCTGCCTCTGTGACCGCATTGAGGCACGTTCCCGTGTCTGCGAGTACATAGACGGCTCTTCGCGTTCACTCCGAGGGAAACGGTCCGCTATTGCTTCTGTGCGTACAGACGCGATTCCCTTGTCTCTTGCGAACACAGGGAACTCTGTGCATCCAAATCTACAGGCTAAGGACGCGTCTGCATATGTTTTGGTGAACAATCGAGTGTGCGTGTTCTGACAGCTGCCTCTATGCAGACGTCTCCACAGAGCCACTTCTGAATGCCCCGCAGCCCAGGACTGAATGGATACACTAACAAGTGCACCGGTGTGAGCAACCACATATGCAGAAGGACGTCTTTCATCTCACAGAAGCGCGAACGTCTTGGCGTTCAAGCACATGGCAGAAACAAGGTGTGAACAGATGAGCTGCTGCTATTTTCTCCGTTCGGCATGCTTCGTTGTAGCTCTCTTGCCGGTCGCCGGCTTAGCGGCTTGCTTTGCGCGACTAGGTCTGCGGAGAGAAGGAGATAGCGCCGGAAACCTTGCCTTTTGCCTTCTTCGGCGCTGGAACCTGGTTGCTGCGCCTTCTCTTTGTCCATGTGCACACACACGATTCCTCAGCGAAAACCATGCAGAAACCTTTCCACGAGCACCCAGGGATGTGCACCCAGCACCACGTGCACGCACACGCAGCGAGAGAAAAGCACCTACCTTTTCACACACTGATGCCTAAGCAAACGCGTGGCCACACACACGCACACATCCGCAAGCGCGCCTACTCCCATCAATTGAGGGAAAGACGGACGAGCAACCTCCTGACAGGCTTGAGGGGAAAAACGTCCGTTGATGGTTGGCGTACTGCACGCCCGCCTACGGGGCTGCAGGGGAATCCACATTTGGAAGGTACCTGAAGATGTGTGCCTGTTCTTGGAGCTCCGCTAGTAGGGTAGCAAAGACACTCGTAGGCAGTACTGAATGCTGCTCCGTGCTACTTCTCCTCCGCTGGCAAATGCTTCACAGTCGCCCTAGGAAAGACGTTTAACAATCGATCTCCAAGAGGAACGAAACACATGATGCCATAAGGCGAAAGAATAGCAGGGCATCTCTTCACAAGCTTGTCCCTGATCTATAGCTGAGGGCAAACACTTGTGTGCTTGTGGGAGAGCCTGTGTCTTTCCTGGAAGCATTTGGGAGTTTTGCTCAGACGCGTGTTTCCTCAAGTTCAAGAATCAAGATCTAGGATACCTGCAGACAGGTGCCTGTTTGTGTGGAGACAGTCTGTTTGAAACTGTGTTCCTCAGCGCCCGCTCTTTCTCCCCGTCGCTCCACACGCCTGGGAGTCCCTTTCTTTCTCTCCACAAGCACGTGTGTTGACTTCGTCGCACATGTGCATCTGCACAAGCGTTGAGCTCAGCAGAGCGTGTCTCTTGACACTTGATGTGCGTTGGCTGTGTCTGCGTGCTCCAGTGAAGAGAGAAACGGGAAATCATCTTGGTAGAGGCAACAAAGCAAAAGCGAGGCAGGATTGACATCTGCTCAACAGAGACGGATTCCCTGCGCTGACACAGCTCACAGTTACACGAGAAGCAATCTGAGCGGTCCATCGACCGGAGACGTGTTTCCCAAGAGGTCGTTTAGCGAGTGAACAGCAGTGTGCGCGACTTTCAGGAGTGTGCCTGGAAAGTGCCAGAATCACCAGAGCATCTGTGCAAAAGCTGCTGCCTCTGTGACCGCATTGAGGCACGTTCCCGTGTCTGCGAGTACATAGACGGCTCTTCGCGTTCACTCCGAGGGAAACGGTCCGCTATTGCTTCTGTGCGTACAGACGCGATTCCCTTGTCTCTTGCGAACACAGGGAACTCTGTGCATCCAAATCTACAGGCTAAGGACGCGTCTGCATATGTTTTGGTGAACAATCGAGTGTGCGTGTTCTGACAGCTGCCTCTATGCAGACGTCGCCACAGAGCCACTTCTGAATGCCCCGCAGCCCAGGACTGAAGGGATACACTAACAAGTGCACCGGTGTGAGCAACCACATATGCAGAAGGACGTCTTTCATCTCACAGAAGCGCGAACGTCTTGGCGTTCAAGCACATGGCAGAAACAAGGTGTGAACAGATGAGCTGCTGCTATTTTCTCCGTTCGGCATGCTTCGTTGTAGCTCTCTTGCCGGTCGCCGGCTTAGCGGCTTGCTTTGCGCGACTAGGTCTGCGGAGAGAAGGAGATAGCGCCGGAAACCTTGCCTTTTGCCTTCTTCGGCGCTGGAACCTGGTTGCTGCGCCTTCTCTTTGTCCATGTGCACACACACGATTCCTCAGCGAAAACCATGCAGAAACCTTTCCACGAGCACCCAGGGATGTGCACCCAGCACCACGTGCACCCAGCACACGCAGCTAGAGAAAAGCACCTACCTTTTCACACACTGATGCCTAAGGAAGCGCGTGGCCACACACACGCACACATCCGCAAGCGCGCCTACTCCCATCTATTGAGGGAAAGACGGACGAGCAACGTCCTGACAGGCTTGAGGGGAAAAACGTCCGTTGATGGTTGGCGTACTGCACGCCCGCCTACGGGGCTGCAGGGGAATCCACATTTGGAAGGTACCTGAAGATGTGTGCCTGTTCTTGGATCTCCGCTAGTAGGGTAGCAAAGACACTCGTAGGCAGTACTGAATGCTGCTCCGTGCTACTTCTCCTCCACTGGCAAATGCTTCACAGTCGCCCTAGGAAAGACGTTTAACAATCGATCTCCAAGAGGAACGAAACACATGATGCCATAAGGCGAAAGAATAGCAGGGCATCTCTTCACAAGCTTGTCCCTGATCTATAGCTGAGGGCAAACACTTGTGTGCTTGTGGGAGAGCCTGTGTCTTTCCTGGAAGCGTTTGGGAGTTTTGCTCAGACGCGTGTTTCCTCAAGTTCAAGAATCAAGATCTAGGATACCTGCAGACAGGTGCCTGTTTGTGTGGAGACAGTCTGTTTGAAACTGTGTTCCTCAGCGCCCGCTCTTTCTCCCCGTCGCTCCACACGCCTGGGAGTCCCTTTCTTTCTCTCCACAAGCACGTGTGTTGACTTCGTCGCACATGTGCATCTGCACAAGCGTTGAGCTCAGCAGAGCGTGTCTCTTGACACTTGATGTGCGTTGGCTGTGTCTGCGTGCTCCAGTGAAGAGAGAAACGGGAAATCATCTTGGTAGAGGCAACAAAGCAAAAGCGAGGCAGGATTGACATCTGCTCAACAGAGACGGATTCCCTGCGCTGACACAGTTCACAGTTACACGAGAAGCAATCTGAGCGGTCCATCGACCGGAGACGTGTTTCCCAAGAGGTCGTTTAGCGAGTGAACAGCAGTGTGCGCGACTTTCAGGAGTGTGCCTGGAAAGTGCCAGAATCACCAGAGCATCTGTGCAAAAGCTGCTGCCTCTGTGACCGCATTGAGGCACGTTCCCGTGTCTGCGAGTACATAGACGGCTCTTCGCGTTCACTCCGAGGGAAACGGTCCGCTATTGCTTCTGTGCGTACAGACGCGATTCCCTTGTCTCTTGCGAACACAGGGAACTCTGTGCATCCAAATCTACAGGCTAAGGACGCGTCTGCATATGTTTTGGTGAACAATCGAGTGTGCGTGTTCTGACAGCTGCCTCTATGCAGACGTCTCCACAGAGCCACTTCTGAATGCCCCGCAGCCCAGGACTGAAGGGATACACTAACAAGTGCACCGGTGTGAGCAACCACATATGCAGAAGGACGTCTTTCATCTCACAGAAGCGCGAACGTCTTGGCGTTCAAGCACATGGCAGAAACAAGGTGTGAACAGATGAGCTGCTGCTATTTTCTCCGTTCGGCATGCTTCGTTGTAGCTCTCTTGCCGGTCGCCGGCTTAGCGGCTTGCTTTGCGCGACTAGGTCTGCGGAGAGAAGGAGATAGCGCCGGAAACCTTGCCTTTTGCCTTCTTCGGCGCTGGAACCTGGTTGCTGCGCCTTCTCTTTGTCCATGTGCACACACACGATTCCTCAGCGAAAACCATGCAGAAACCTTTCCACGAGCACCCAGGGATGTGCACCCAGCACCACGTGCACGCACACGCAGCGAGAGAAAAGCACCTACCTTTTCACACACTGATGCCTAAGCAAACGCGTGGCCACACACACGCACACATCCGCAAGCGCGCCTACTCCCATCTATTGAGGGAAAGACGGACGAGCAACGTCCTGACAGGCTTGAGGGGAAAAACGTCCGTTGATGGTTGGCGTACTGCACGCCCGCCTACGGGGCTGCAGGGGAATCCACATTTGGAAGGTACCTGAAGATGTGTGCCTGTTCTTGGAGCTCCGCTAGTAGGGTAGCAAAGACACTCGTAGGCAGTACTGAATGCTGCTCCGTGCTACTTCTCCTCCGCTGGCAAATGCTTCACAGTCGCCCTAGGAAAGACGTTTAACAATCGATCTCCAAGAGGAACGAAACACATGATGCCATAAGGCGAAAGAATAGCAGGGCATCTCTTCACAAGCTTGTCCCTGATCTATAGCTGAGGGCAAACACTTGTGTGCTTGTGGGAGAGCCTGTGTCTTTCCTGGAAGCATTTGGGAGTTTTGCTCAGACGCGTGTTTCCTCAAGTTCAAGAATCAAGATCTAGGATACCTGCAGACAGGTGCCTGTTTGTGTGGAGACAGTCTGTTTGAAACTGTGTTCCTCAGCGCCCGCTCTTTCTCCCCGTCGCTCCACACGCCTGGGAGTCCCTTTCTTTCTCTCCACAAGCACGTGTGTTGACTTCGTCGCACATGTGCATCTGCACAAGCGTTGAGCTCAGCAGAGCGTGTCTCTTGACACTTGATGTGCGTTGGCTGTGTCTGCGTGCTCCAGTGAAGAGAGAAACGGGAAATCATCTTGGTAGAGGCAACAAAGCAAAAGCGAGGCAGGATTGACATCTGCTCAACAGAGACGGATTCCCTGCGCTGACACAGCTCACAGTTACACGAGAAGCAATCTGAGCGGTCCGTCGATCGGAGACGTGTTTCCCAAGAGGTCGTTTAGCGAGTGAACAGCAGTGTGCGCGACTTTCAGGAGTGTGCCTGGAAAGTGCCAGAATCACCAGAGCATCTGTGCAAAAGCTGCTGCCTCTGTGACCGCATTGAGGCACGTTCCCGTGTCTGCGAGTACATAGACGGCTCTTCGCGTTCACTCCGAGGGAAACGGTCCGCTATTGCTTCTGTGCGTACAGACGCGATTCCCTTGTCTCTTGCGAACACAGGGAACTCTGTGCATCCAAATCTACAGGCTAAGGACGCGTCTGCATATGTTTTGGTGAACAATCGAGTGTGCGTGTTCTGACAGCTGCCTCTATGCAGACGTCGCCACAGAGCCACTTCTGAATGCCCCGCAGCCCAGGACTGAAGGGATTCACTAACAAGTGCACCGGTGTGAGCAACCACATATGCAGAAGGACGTCTTTCATCTCACAGAAGCGCGAACGTCTTGGCGTTCAAGCACATGCCAGAAACAAGGTGTGAACAGATGAGCTGCTGCTATTTTCTCCGTTCGGCATGCTTCGTTGTAGCTCTCTTGCCGGTCGCCGGCTTAGCGGCTTGCTTTGCGCGACTAGGTCTGCGGAGAGAAGGAGATAGCGCCGGAAACCTTGCCTTTTGCCTTCTTCGGCGCTGGAACCTGGTTGCTGCGCCTTCTCTTTGTCCATGTGCACACACACGATTCCTCAGCGAAAACCATGCAGAAACCTTTCCACGAGCACCCAGGGATGTGCACCCAGCACCACGTGCACCCAGCACACGCAGCTAGAGAAAAGCACCTACCTCTTCACACACTGATGCCTAAGCAAACGCGTGGCCACACACACGCACACATCCGCAAGCGCGCCTACTCCCATCTATTGAGGGAAAGACGGACGAGCAACCTCCTGACAGGCTTGAGGGGAAAAACGTCCGTTGATGGTTGGCGTACTGCACGCCCGCCTACGGGGCTGCAGGGGAATCCACATTTGGAAGGTACCTGAAGATGTGTGCCTGTTCTTGGAGCTCCGCTAGTAGGGTAGCAAAGACACTCGTAGGCAGTACTGAATGCTGCTCCGTGCTACTTCTCCTCCGCTGGCAAATGCTTCACAGTCGCCCTAGGAAAGACGTTTAACAATCGATCTCCAAGAGGAACGAAACACATGATGCCATAAGGCGAAAGAATAGCAGGGCATCTCTTCACAAGCTTGTCCCTGATCTATAGCTGAGGGCAAACACTTGTGTGCTTGTGGGAGAGCCTGTGTCTTTCCTGGAAGCATTTGGGAGTTTTGCTCAGACGCGTGTTTCCTCAAGTTCAAGAATCAAGATCTAGGATACCTGCAGACAGGTGCCTGTTTGTGTGGAGACAGTCTGTTTGAAACTGTGTTCCTCAGCGCCCGCTCTTTCTCCCCGTCGCTCCACACGCCTGGGAGTCCCTTTCTTTCTCTCCACAAGCACGTGTGTTGACTTCGTCGCACATGTGCATCTGCACAAGCGTTGAGCTCAGCAGAGCGTGTCTCTTGACACTTGATGTGCGTTGGCTGTGTCTGCGTGCTCCAGTGAAGAGAGAAACGGGAAATCATCTTGGTAGAGGCAACAAAGCAAAAGCGAGGCAGGATTGACATCTGCTCAACAGAGACGGATTCCCTGCGCTGACACAGCTCACAGTTACACGAGAAGCAATCTGAGCGGTCCATCGACCGGAGACGTGTTTCCCAAGAGGTCGTTTAGCGAGTGAACAGCAGTGTGCGCGACTTTCAGGAGTGTGCCTGGAAAGTGCCAGAATCACCAGAGCATCTGTGCAAAAGCTGCTGCCTCTGTGACCGCATTGAGGCACGTTCCCGTGTCTGCGAGTACATAGACGGCTCTTCGCGTTCACTCCGAGGGAAACGGTCCGCTATTGCTTCTGTGCGTACAGACGCGATTCCCTTGTCTCTTGCGAACACAGGGAACTCTGTGCATCCAAATCTACAGGCTAAGGACGCGTCTGCATATGTTTTGGTGAACAATCGAGTGTGCGTGTTCTGACAGCTGCCTCTATGCAGACGTCGCCACAGAGCCACTTCTGAATGCCCCGCAGCCCAGGACTGAAGGGATTCACTAACAAGTGCACCGGTGTGAGCAACCACATATGCAGAAGGACGTCTTTCATCTCACAGAAGCGCGAACGTCTTGGCGTTCAAGCACATGCCAGAAACAAGGTGTGAACAGATGAGCTGCTGCTATTTTCTCCGTTCGGCATGCTTCGTTGTAGCTCTCTTGCCGGTCGCCGGCTTAGCGGCTTGCTTTGCGCGACTAGGTCTGCGGAGAGAAGGAGATAGCGCCGGAAACCTTGCCTTTTGCCTTCTTCGGCGCTGGAACCTGGTTGCTGCGCCTTCTCTTTGTCCATGTGCACACACACGATTCCTCAGCGAAAACCATGCAGAAACCTTTCCACGAGCACCCAGGGATGTGCACCCAGCACCACGTGCACCCAGCACACGCAGCTAGAGAAAAGCACCTACCTCTTCACACACTGATGCCTAAGCAAACGCGTGGCCACACACACGCACACATCCGCAAGCGCGCCTACTCCCATCTATTGAGGGAAAGACGGACGAGCAACGTCCTGACAGGCTTGAGGGGAAAAACGTCCGTTGATGGTTGGCGTACTGCACGCCCGCCTACGGGGCTGCAGGGGAATCCACATTTGGAAGGTACCTGAAGATGTGTGCCTGTTCTTGGAGCTCCGCTAGTAGGGTAGCAAAGACACTCGTAGGCAGTACTGAATGCTGCTCCGTGCTACTTCTCCTCCACTGGCAAATGCTTCACAGTCGCCCTAGGAAAGACGTTTAACAATCGATCTCCAAGAGGAACGAAACACATGATGCCATAAGGCGAAAGAATAGCAGGGCATCTCTTCACAAGCTTGTCCCTGATCTATAGCTGAGGGCAAACACTTGTGTGCTTGTGGGAGAGCCTGTGTCTTTCCTGGAAGCGTTTGGGAGTTTTGCTCAGACGCGTGTTTCCTCAAGTTCAAGAATCAAGATCTAGGATACCTGCAGACAGGTGCCTGTTTGTGTGGAGACAGTCTGTTTGAAACTGTGTTCCTCAGCGCCCGCTCTTTCTCCCCGTCGCTCCACACGCCTGGGAGTCCCTTTCTTTCTCTCCACAAGCACGTGTGTTGACTTCGTCGCACATGTGCATCTGCACAAGCGTTGAGCTCAGCAGAGCGTGTCTCTTGACACTTGATGTGCGTTGGCTGTGTCTGCGTGCTCCAGTGAAGAGAGAAACGGGAAATCATCTTGGTAGAGGCAACAAAGCAAAAGCGAGGCAGGATTGACATCTGCTCAACAGAGACGGATTCCCTGCGCTGACACAGTTCACAGTTACACGAGAAGCAATCTGAGCGGTCCATCGACCGGAGACGTGTTTCCCAAGAGGTCGTTTAGCGAGTGAACAGCAGTGTGCGCGACTTTCAGGAGTGTGCCTGGAAAGTGCCAGAATCACCAGAGCATCTGTGCAAAAGCTGCTGCCTCTGTGACCGCATTGAGGCACGTTCCCGTGTCTGCGAGTACATAGACGGCTCTTCGCGTTCACTCCGAGGGAAACGGTCCGCTATTGCTTCTGTGCGTACAGACGCGATTCCCTTGTCTCTTGCGAACACAGGGAACTCTGTGCATCCAAATCTACAGGCTAAGGACGCGTCTGCATATGTTTTGGTGAACAATCGAGTGTGCGTGTTCTGACAGCTGCCTCTATGCAGACGTCTCCACAGAGCCACTTCTGAATGCCCCGCAGCCCAGGACTGAAGGGATACACTAACAAGTGCACCGGTGTGAGCAACCACATATGCAGAAGGACGTCTTTCATCTCACAGAAGCGCGAACGTCTTGGCGTTCAAGCACATGGCAGAAACAAGGTGTGAACAGATGAGCTGCTGCTATTTTCTCCGTTCGGCATGCTTCGTTGTAGCTCTCTTGCCGGTCGCCGGCTTAGCGGCTTGCTTTGCGCGACTAGGTCTGCGGAGAGAAGGAGATAGCGCCGGAAACCTTGCCTTTTGCCTTCTTCGGCGCTGGAACCTGGTTGCTGCGCCTTCTCTTTGTCCATGTGCACACACACGATTCCTCAGCGAAAACCATGCAGAAACCTTTCCACGAGCACCCAGGGATGTGCACCCAGCACCACGTGCACCCAGCACACGCAGCTAGAGAAAAGCACCTACCTCTTCACACACTGATGCCTAAGCAAACGCGTGGCCACACACACGCACACATCCGCAAGCGCGCCTACTCCCATCTATTGAGGGAAAGACGGACGAGCAACGTCCTGACAGGCTTGAGGGGAAAAACGTCCGTTGATGGTTGGCGTACTGCACGCCCGCCTACGGGGCTGCAGGGGAATCCACATTTGGAAGGTACCTGAAGATGTGTGCCTGTTCTTGGAGCTCCGCTAGTAGGGTAGCAAAGACACTCGTAGGCAGTACTGAATGCTGCTCCGTGCTACTTCTCCTCCGCTGGCAAATGCTTCACAGTCGCCCGAGGAAAGACGTTTAACAATCGATCTCCAAGAGGAAAGAAACACATGATGCCATAAGGCGAAAGAATAGCAGGGCATCTCTTCACAAGCTTGTCCCTGATCTATAGCTGAGGGCAAACACTTGTGTGCTTGTGGGAGAGCCTGTGTCTTTCCTGGAAGCGTTTGGGAGTTTTGCTCAGACGCGTGTTTCCTCAAGTTCAAGAATCAAGATCTAGGATACCTGCAGACAGGTGCCTGTTTGTGTGGAGACAGTCTGTTTGAAACTGTGTTCCTCAGCGCCCGCTCTTTCTCCCCGTCGCTCCACACGCCTGGGAGTCCCTTTCTTTCTCTCCACAAGCACGTGTGTTGACTTCGTCGCACATGTGCATCTGCACAAGCGTTGAGCTCAGCAGAGCGTGTCTCTTGACACTTGATGTGCGTTGGCTGTGTCTGCGTGCTCCAGTGAAGAGAGAAACGGGAAATCATCTTGGTAGAGGCAACAAAGCAAAAGCGAGGCAGGATTGACATCTGCTCAACAGAGACGGATTCCCTGCGCTGACACAGCTCACAGTTACACGAGAAGCAATCTGAGCGGTCCATCGACCGGAGACGTGTTTCCCAAGAGGTCGTTTAGCGAGTGAACAGCAGTGTGCGCGACTTTCAGGAGTGTGCCTGGAAAGTGCCAGAATCACCAGAGCATCTGTGCAAAAGCTGCTGCCTCTGTGACCGCATTGAGGCACGTTCCCGTGTCTGCGAGTACATAGACGGCTCTTCGCGTTCACTCCGAGGGAAACGGTCCGCTATTGCTTCTGTGCGTACAGACGCGATTCCCTTGTCTCTTGCGAACACAGGGAACTCTGTGCATCCAAATCTACAGGCTAAGGACGCGTCTGCATATGTTTTGGTGAACAATCGAGTGTGCGTGTTCTGACAGCTGCCTCTATGCAGACGTCTCCACAGAGCCACTTCTGAATGCCCCGCAGCCCAGGACTGAATGGATACACGAACAAGTGCACCGGTGTGAGCAACCACATATGCAGAAGGACGTCTTTCATCTCACAGAAGCGCGAACGTCTTGGCGTTCAAGCACATGGCAGAAACAAGGTGTGAACAGATGAGCTGCTGCTATTTTCTCCGTTCGGCATGCTTCGTTGTAGCTCTCTTGCCGGTCGCCGGCTTAGCGGCTTGCTTTGCGCGACTAGGTCTGTGGAGAGAAGGAGATAGCGCCGGAAACCTTGCCTTTTGCCTTCTTCGGCGCTGGAACCTGGTTGCTGCGCCTTCTCTTTGTCCATGTGCACACACACGATTCCTCAGCGAAAACCATGCAGAAACCTTTCCACGAGCACCCAGGGATGTGCACCCAGCACCACGTGCACGCACACGCAGCGAGAGAAAAGCACCTACCTTTTCACACACTGATGCCTAAGCAAGCGCGTGGCCACACACACGCACACATCCGCAAGCGCGCCTACTCCCATCTATTGAGGGAAAGACGGACGAGCAACGTCCTGACAGGCTTGAGGGGAAAAACGTCCGTTGATGGTTGGCGTACTGCACGCCCGCC
Source organism: Patagioenas fasciata (assembly GCF_037038585.1). Lineage (NCBI taxonomy): Eukaryota > Metazoa > Chordata > Aves > Columbiformes > Columbidae > Patagioenas > Patagioenas fasciata. Next base: position 49,291,974 of record NC_092523.1, on the reverse strand, counting down.
TACGGGGCTGCAGGGGAATCCACATTTGGAAGGTACCTGAAGATGTGTGCCTGTTCTTGGAGCTCCGCTAGTAGGGTAGCAAAGACACTCGTAGGCAGTACTGAATGCTGCTCCGTGCTACTTCTCCTCCGCTGGCAAATGCTTCACAGTCGCCCTAGGAAAGACGTTTAACAATCGATCTCCAAGAGGAACGAAACACATGATGCCATAAGGCGAAAGAATAGCAGGGCATCTCTTCACAAGCTTGTCCCTGATCTATAGCTGAGGGCAAACACTTGTGTGCTTGTGGGAGAGCGTGTGTCTTTCCTGGAAGCGTTTGGGAGTTTTGCTCAGACGCGTGTTTCCTCAAGTTCAAGAATCAAGATCTAGGATACCTGCAGACAGGTGCCTGTTTGTGTGGAGACAGTCTGTTTGAAACTGTGTTCCTCAGCGCCCGCTCTTTCTCCCCGTCGCTCCACACGCCTGGGAGTCCCTTTCTTTCTCTCCACAAGCACGTGTGTTGACTTCGTCGCACATGTGCATCTGCACAAGCGTTGAGCTCAGCAGAGCGTGTCTCTTGACACTTGATGTGCGTTGGCTGTGTCTGCCTGCTCCAGTGAAGAGAGAAACGGGAAATCATCTTGGTAGAGGCAACAAAGCAAAAGCGAGGCAGGATTGACATCTGCTCAACAGAGACGGATTCCCTGCGCTGACACAGTTCACAGTTACACGAGAAGCAATCTGAGCGGTCCATCGACCGGAGACGTGTTTCCCAAGAGGTCGTTTAGCGAGTGAACAGCAGTGTGCGCGACTTTCAGGAGTGTGCCTGGAAAGTGCCAGAATCACCAGAGCATCTGTGCAAAAGCTGCTGCCTCTGTGACCGCATTAAGGCACGTTCCCGTGTCTGCGAGTACATAGACGGCTCTTCGCGTTCACTCCGAGGGAAACGGTCCGCTATTGCTTCTGTGCGTACAGACGCGATTCCCTTGTCTCTTGCGAACACAGGGAACTCTGTGCATCCAAATCTACAGGCTAAGGACGCGTCTGCATATGTTTTGGTGAACAATCGAGTGTGCGTGTTCTGACAGCTGCCTCTATGCAGACGTCTCCACAGAGCCACTTCTGAATGCCCCGCAGCCCAGGACTGAATGGATACACTAACAAGTGCACCGGTGTGAGCAACTACATACGCAGAAGGACGTCTTTCATCTCACAGAAGCGCGAACGTCTTGGCGTTCAAGCACATGGCAGAAACAAGGTGTGAACAGATGAGCTGCTGCTATTTTCTCCGTTCGGCATGCTTCGTTGTAGCTCTCTTGCCGGTCGCCGGCTTAGCGGCTTGCTTTGCGCGACTAGGTCTGCGGAGAGAAGGAGATAGCGCCGGAAACCTTGCCTTTTGCCTTCTTCGGCGCTGGAACCCGGTTGCTGCGCCTTCTCTTTGTCCATGTGCACACACACGATTCCTCAGCGAAAACCATGCAGAAACCTTTCCACGAGCACCCAGGGATGTGCACCCAGCACCACGTGCACGCACACGCAGCGAGAGAAAAGCACCTACCTTTTCACACACTGATGCCTAAGCAAGCGCGTGGCCACACACACGCACACATCCGCAAGCGCGCCTACTCCCATCTATTGAGGGAAAGACGGACGAGCAACGTCCTGACAGGCTTGAGGGGAAAAACGTCCGTTGATGGTTGGCGTACTGCACGCCAGCCTACGGGGCTGCAGGGGAATCCACATTTGGAAGGTACCTGAAGACGTGTGCCTGTTCTTGGAGCTCCGCTAGTAGGGTAGCAAAGACACTCGTAGGCAGTACTGAATGCTGCTCCGTGCTACTTCTCCTCTGGTGGCAAATGCTTCACAGTCGCCCTAGGAAAGACGTTTAACAACCGATCTCCAAGAGGAACGAAACACATGATGCCATAAGGCGAAAGAATAGCAGGGCATCTCTTCACAAGCTTGTCCCTGATCTATAGCTGAGGGCAAACACTTGTGTGCTTGTGGGAGAGCGTGTGTCTTTCCTGGAAGCGTTTGGGAGTTTTGCTCAGACGCGTGTTTCCTCAAGTTCAAGAATCAAGATCTAGGATACCTGCAGACAGGTGCCTGTTTGTGTGGAGACAGTCTGTTTGAAACTGTGTTCCTCAGCGCCCGCTCTTTCTCCCCGTCGCTCCACACGCCTGGGAGTCCCTTTCTTTCTCTCCACAAGCACGTGTGTTGACTTCGTCGCACATGTGCATCTGCACAAGCGTTGAGCTCAGCAGAGCGTGTCTCTTGACACTTGATGTGCGTTGGCTGTGTCTGCGTGCTCCAGTGAAGAGAGAAACGGGAAATCATCTTGGTAGAGGCAACAAAGCAAAAGCGAGGCAGGATTGACATCTGCTCAACAGAGACGGATTCCCTGCGCTGACACAGCTCACAGTTACACGAGAAACAATCTGAGCGGTCCATCGACCGGAGACGTGTTTCCCAAGAGGTCGTTTAGCGAGTGAACAGCAGTGTGCGCGACTTTCAGGAGTGTGCCTGGAAAGTGCCAGAATCACCAGAGCATCTGTGCAAAAGCTGCTGCCTCTGTGACCGCATTGAGGCACGTTCCCGTGTCTGCGAGTACATAGACGGCTCTTCGCGTTCACTCCGAGGGAAACGGTCCGCTATTGCTTCTGTGCGTACAGACGCGATTCCCTTGTCTCTTGCGAACACAGGGAACTCTGTGCATCCAAATCTACAGGCTAAGGACGCGTCTGCATATGTTTTGGTGAACAAGCGAGTGTGCGTGTTCTGACAGCTGCCTCTATGCAGACGTCTCCACAGAGCCACTTCTGAATGCCCCGCAGCCCAGGACTGAATGGATACACTAACAAGTGCACCGGTGTGAGCAACCACATATGCAGAAGGACGTCTTTCATCTCACAGAAGCGCGAACGTCTTGGCGTTCAAGCACATGGCAGAAACAAGGTGTGAACAGATGAGCTGCTGCTATTTTCTCCGTTCGGCATGCTTCGTTGTAGCTCTCTTGCCGGTCGCCGGCTTAGCGGCTTGCTTTGCGCGACTAGGTCTGCGGAGAGAAGGAGATAGCGCCGGAAACCTTGCCTTTTGCCTTCTTCGGCGCTGGAACCTGGTTGCTGCGCCTTCTCTTTGTCCATGTGCACACACACGATTCCTCAGCGAAAACCATGCAGAAACCTTTCCACGAGCACCCAGGGATGTGCACCCAGCACCACGTGCACGCACACGCAGCGAGAGAAAAGCACCTACCTTTTCACACACTGATGCCTAAGCAAGCGCGTGGCCACACACACGCACACATCCGCAAGCGCGCCTACTCCCATCTATTGAGGGAAAGACGGACGAGCAACGTCCTGACAGGCTTGAGGGGAAAAACGTCCGTTGATGGTTGGCGTACTGCACGCCCGCCTACGGGGCTGCAGGGGAATCCACATTTGGAAGGTACCTGAAGATGTGTGCCTGTTCTTGGAGCTCCGCTAGTAGGGTAGCAAAGACACTCGTAGGCAGTACTGAATGCTGCTCCGTGCTACTTCTCCTCCGCTGGCAAATGCTTCACAGTCGCCCTAGGAAAGACGTTTAACAATCGATCTCCAAGAGGAAAGAAACACATGATGCCATAAGGCGAAAGAATAGCAGGGCATCTCTTCACAAGCTTGTCCCTGATCTATAGCTGAGGGCAAACACTTGTGTGCTTGTGGGAGAGCGTGTGTCTTTCCTGGAAGCGTTTGGGAGTTTTGCTCAGACGCGTGTTTCCTCAAGTTCAAGAATCAAGATCTAGGATACCTGCAGACAGGTGCCTGTTTGTGTGGAGACAGTCTGTTTGAAACTGTGTTCCTCAGCGCCCGCTCTTTCTCCCCGTCGCTCCACACGCCTGGGAGTCCCTTTCTTTCTCTCCACAAGCACGTGTGTTGACTTCGTCGCACATGTGCATCTGCACAAGCGTTGAGCTCAGCAGTGCGTGTCTCTTGACACTTGATGTGCGTTGGCTGTGTCTGCGTGCTCCAGTGAAGAGAGAAACGGGAAATCATCTTGGTAGAGGCAACAAAGCAAAAGCGAGGCAGGATTGACATCTGCTCAACAGAGACGGATTCCCTGCGCTGACACAGCTCACAGTTACACGAGAAGCAATCTGAGCGGTCCATCGACCGGAGACGTGTTTCCCAAGAGGTCGTTTAGCGAGTGAACAGCAGTGTGCGCGACTTTCAGGAGTGTGCCTGGAAAGTGCCAGAATCACCAGAGCATCTGTGCAAAAGCTGCTGCCTCTGTGACCGCATTGAGGCACGTTCCCGTGTCTGCGAGTACATAGACGGCTCTTCGCGTTCACTCCGAGGGAAACGGTCCGCTATTGCTTCTGTGCGTACAGACGCGATTCCCTTGTCTCTTGCGAACACAGGGAACTCTGTGCATCCAAATCTACAGGCTAAGGACGCGTCTGCATATGTTTTGGTGAACAATCGAGTGTGCGTGTTCTGACAGCTGCCTCTATGCAGACGTCTCCACAGAGCCACTTCTGAATGCCCCGCAGCCCAGGACTGAATGGATACACTAACAAGTGCACCGGTGTGAGCAACCACATATGCAGAAGGACGTCTTTCATCTCACAGAAGCGCGAACGTCTTGGCGTTCAAGCACATGGCAGAAACAAGGTGTGAACAGATGAGCTGCTGCTATTTTCTCCGTTCGGCATGCTTCGTTGTAGCTCTCTTGCCGGTCGCCGGCTTAGCGGCTTGCTTTGCGCGACTAGGTCTGCGGAGAGAAGGAGATAGCGCCGGAAACCTTGCCTTTTGCCTTCTTCGGCGCTGGAACCTGGTTGCTGCGCCTTCTCTTTGTCCATGTGCACACACACGATTCCTCAGCGAAAACCATGCAGAAACCTTTCCACGAGCACCCAGGGATGTGCACCCAGCACCACGTGCACGCACACGCAGCGAGAGAAAAGCACCTACCTTTTCACACACTGATGCCTAAGCAAGCGCGTGGCCACACACACGCACACATCCGCAAGCGCGCCTACTCCCATCTATTGAGGGAAAGACGGACGAGCAACGTCCTGACAGGCTTGAGGGGAAAAACGTCCGTTGATGGTTGGCGTACTGCACGCCCGCCTACGGGGCTGCAGGGGAATCCACATTTGGAAGGTACCTGAAGATGTGTGCCTGTTCTTGGAGCTCCGCTAGTAGGGTAGCAAAGACACTCGTAGGCAGTACTGAATGCTGCTCCGTGCTACTTCTCCTCCGCTGGCAAATGCTTCACAGTCGCCCTAGGAAAGACGTTTAACAATCGATCTCCAAGAGGAACGAAACACATGATGCCATAAGGCGAAAGAATAGCAGGGCATCTCTTCACAAGCTTGTCCCTGATCTATAGCTGAGGGCAAACACTTGTGTGCTTGTGGGAGAGCCTGTGTCTTTCCTGGAAGCGTTTGGGAGTTTTGCTCAGACGCGTGTTTCCTCAAGTTCAAGAATCAAGATCTAGGATACCTGCAGACAGGTGCCTGTTTGTGTGGAGACAGTCTGTTTGAAACTGTGTTCCTCAGCGCCCACTCTTTCTCCCCGTCGCTCCACACGCCTGGGAGTCCCTTTCTTTCTCTCCACAAGCACGTGTGTTGACTTCGTCGCACATGTGCATCTGCACAAGCGTTGAGCTCAGCAGAGTGTGTCTCTTGACACTTGATGTGCGTTGGCTGTGTCTGCGTGCTCCAGTGAAGAGAGAAACGGGAAATCATCTTGGTAGAGGCAACAAAGCAAAACCGAGGCAGGATTGACATCTGCTCAACAGAGACGGATTCCCTGCGCTGACACAGTTCACAGTTACACGAGAAGCAATCTGAGCGGTCCATCGACCGGAGACGTGTTTCCCAAGAGGTCGTTTAGCGAGTGAACAGCAGTGTGCGCGACTTTCAGGAGTGTGCCTGGAAAGTGCCAGAATCACCAGAGCATCTGTGCAAAAGCTGCTGCCTCTGTGACCGCATTGAGGCACGTTCCCGTGTCTGCGAGTATATAGACGGCTCTTCGCGTTCACTCCGAGGGAAACGGTCCGCTATTGCTTCTGTGCGTACAGACGCGATTCCCTTGTCTCTTGCGAACACAGGGAACTCTGTGCATCCAAATCTACAGGCTAAGGACGCGTCTGCATATGTTTTGGTGAACAATCGAGTGTGCGTGTTCTGACAGCTGCCTCTATGCAGACGTCTCCACAGAGCCACTTCTGAATGCCCCGCAGCCCAGGACTGAATGGATACACTAACAAGTGCACCGGTGTGAGCAACCACATATGCAGAAGGACGTCTTTCATCTCACAGAAGCGCGAACGTCTTGGCGTTCAAGCACATGGCAGAAACAAGGTGTGAACAGATGAGCTGCTGCTATTTTCTCCGTTCGGCATGCTTCGTTGTAGCTCTCTTGCCGGTCGCCGGCTTAGCGGCTTGCTTTGCGCGACTAGGTCTGCGGAGAGAAGGAGATAGCGTCGGAAACCTTGCCTTTTGCCTTCTTCGGCGCTGGAACCTGGTTGCTGCGCCTTCTCTTTGTCCATGTGCACACACACGATTCCTCAGCGAAAACCATGCAGAAACCTTTCCACGAGCACCCAGGGATGTGCACCCAGCACCACGTGCACCCAGCACACGCAGCTAGAGAAAAGCACCTACCTTTTCACACACTGATGCCTAAGCAAACGCGTGGCCACACACACGCACACATCCGCAAGCGCGCCTACTCCCATCTATTGAGGGAAAGACGGACGAGCAACGTCCTGACAGGCTTGAGGGGAAACACGTCCGTTGATGGTTGGCGTACTGCACGCCCGCCTACGGGGCTGCAGGGGAATCCACATTTGGAAGGTACCTGAAGATAGAGATGTGCCTGTTCTTGGAGCTTTGCTAGCAAAGGAGCAAAGGCACTCGTAGGCAGTACTGAATGCTGTTCCGTGCTTCTTCTCCTCCGCTGGCAAATGCTTCGGAGTCGCCCGAGGAAAGACGCTTAGCAATCGATCTCCAAGAGAAACGAAACACATGATGCCATAAGGCGAAAGAACAGCAGGGCATCTCTTCCCAAGCTTGTCGCTGATCTATAGCTGAGGGCAAACACTTGTGCGCTTGTGGGAGAGCCTGTGTCTTTCCTGGATGTGTTTGGGAGTTTTGCTCAGACGCATGTTTCCTCAAGTTCAAGAATCAGGATCTAGGATACCTGCAGACAGGTCCCTGTTTGTGTGGAGACAGTGTGCCTGAAACTCTGTGTTCCTTAGCGCCCGCTCTTTCTATCCGTCGCTCCACACGCCTGGGAGTCCCTTTCTTTCTCTCCACAAGCACGTGTGTTGACTTCGTCGCACATGTGCATCTGCACAAGCGTTGAGCTCAGCGGACGGAGTGTGTCTCTTGACACTTGATGTGCGTTGGCTGTGTCTGCGTGCTCCAGTGAAGAGAGAAACGGGAAATCATCTTGGTAGAGGCAACAAAGCAAAAGCGAGGCAGGATTGACATCTGCTCAACAGAGACGGATTCCCTGCGCTGACACAGTTCACAGTTACACGAGAAGCAATCTGAGCGGTCCATCGACCGGAGACGTGTTTCCCAAGAGGTCGTTTAGCGAGTGAACAGCAGTGTGCGCGACTTTCAGGAGTGTGCCTGGAAAGTGCCAGAATCACCAGAGCATCTGTGCAAAAGCTGCTGCCTCTGTGACCGCATTGAGGCACGTTCCCGTGTCTGCGAGTACATAGACGGCTCTTCGCGTTCACTCCGAGGGAAACGGTCCGCTATTGCTTCTGTGCGTACAGACGCGATTCCCTTGTCTCTTGCGAACACAGGGAACTCTGTGCATCCAAATCTACAGGCTAAGGACGCGTCTGCATATGTTTTGGTGAACAATCGAGTGTGCGTGTTCTGACAGCTGCCTCTATGCAGACGTCTCCACAGAGCCACTTCTGAATGCCCCGCAGCCCAGGACTGAAGGGATACACTAACAAGTGCACCGGTGTGAGCAACCACAGATTCAGAAGGACGTCTTTCATCTTACAGAAGCGCGAACGTCTTGGCGTTCAAGCACATGGCAGAAACAAGGTGTGAACAGAGGAGCTGCTGCTATTTTCTCCGGTCGGCATGCTTCGTTGTAGCTCTCTTGCCGGTCGCCGGCTTAGCGGCTTGCTTTGCGCGACTAGGTCTGGGGAGAGAAGGAGATAGCGTCGGAAACCTGGTCTTTTGCCGCCTTCGGCGCTGGAACCTAGTTGCTACGCCTTCTGTTTGTCCATGTGCACACACACGGTTCCTCAGCGAAAACCACGCAGAAACCTTTCCACAAGCACCCACCCAGGTACGTGCACCCAGCACCACGTGCATGCACACGCAGCTAGAGAAAAGCACCTACCTTTTCACACACTGATGCCTAAGCAAACGCGTGGCCACACACACGCACACATCCGCAAGCGCGCCCACTCCCATCTCTTGACGGAAAGACGGACGAGAAACGTCCTGACAGGCTTGAGGGGAAACACGTCCGTTGATGGTTGGCGTACTGCACGCCCGCCTACGGGGCTGCAGGGGAATCCACATTTGGAAGGTACCTGAAGATAGAGATGTGCCTGTTCTTGGAGCTTTGCTAGCAAAGGAGCAAAGGCACTCGTAGGCAGTACTGAATGCTGTTCCGTGCTTCTTCTCCTCCGCTGGCAAATGCTTCGGAGTCGCCCGAGGAAAGACGCTTAGCAATCGATCTCCAAGAGAAAAGAAACACATCATGCCATAAGGTGAAAGAACAGCAGGGCATCTCTTCCCAAGCTTGTCGCTGATCTATAGCTGAGGGCAAACACTTGTGCGCTTGTGGGAGAGCCTGTGTCTTTCCTGGATGTGTTTGGGAGTTTTGCTCAGACGCATGTTTCCTCAAGTTCAAGAATCAGGATCTAGGATACCTGCAGACAGGTCCCTGTTTGTGTGGAGACAGTGTGCCTGAAACTCTGTGTTCCTTAGCGCCCGCTCTTTCTATCCGTCGCTCCACACGCCTGGGAGTCCCTTTCTTTCTCTCCACAAGCACGTGTGTTGACTTCGTCGCACATGTGCATCTGCACAAGCGTTGAGCTCAGCGGACGGAGTGTGTCCCTTGACACTTGATGTGCGTTGGCTGTGTCTGACTGCTCCAGTGAAGAGAGAAACGGGAAATCATCTTGGTAGAGGCAACAAAGCAAAACCGAGGCAGGATTGACATCTGCTCAACCGAGACGGAATCCCCGCGCTGACACAGTTCACAGTTACACGAGAAGAAATCTGAGCGGTACATGGACCGGAGAAGTGATTCCCAAGAGGTCGTTTAGCGAGTGAAAAGCAGTGTGCGCGACGTTCAGGAGTGTTCCTGAAAAGTGCCAGAATCACCAGAGCCTCTCTTCAAAAGCTACTGCCTCTGTGACTGCACTGAGGCAAGTTCCAGTGTCTGCGAGTGTATAGACAGCTCTTTGGTGTTCACTCCGAGGGAAACGCTCCGGTATTGCGTCTGTGCGTACAGATGCGATTCCCTTGTCTCGTGCCAACAGAGGCAACTCTGTGCATCCAAATCTACGAGGTAAGGACGCGTCTGCATATGTTTTGGTGAACAGCCGAGTGTGCGTGTTCTGACAGCTGCCTCTATGCAGACGTCTCCACAGAGCCACTTCTGAATGCCCCGCAGCCCAGACCTGAATGGATACACCAACAAGTGCACCGGTGTGAGCAACCACAGATTCAGAAGGACGTCTTTCATCTCACAGCAGCACGAACGCATTGGCGTTCAAGCACATGGCAGAAACAAGGTGTGAACAGAGGAGCTGCTGCTATTTTCTCCGGTCGGCATGCTTCGTTGTAGCTCTCTTGCCGGTCGCCGGCTTAGCGGCTTGCTTTGCGCGACTAGGTCTGGGGAGAGAAGGAGATAGCGTCGGAAACCTGGTCTTTTGCCGCCTTCGGCGCTGGAACCTAGTTGCTACGCCTTCTGTTTGTCCATGTGCACACACACGGTTCCTCAGCGAAAACCACGCAGAAACCTTTCCACAAGCACCCACCCAGGTACGTGCACCCAGCACCACGTGCATGCACACGCAGCTAGAGAAAAGCACCTACCTTTTCACACACTGATGCCTAAGCAAACGCGTGGCCACACACACGCACACATCCGCAAGCGCGCCCACTCCCATCTCTTGACGGAAAGACGGACGAGAAACGTCCTGACAGGCTTGAGGGGAAACACGTCCGTTGATGGTTGGCGTACTGCACGCCCGCCTACGGGGCTGCAGGGGAATCCACATTTGGAAGGTACCTGAAGATAGAGATGTGCCTGTTCTTGGAGCTTTGCTAGCAAAGGAGCAAAGGCACTCGTAGGCAGTACTGAATGCTGTTCCGTGCTTCTTCTCCTCCGCTGGCAAATGCTTCGGAGTCGCCCGAGGAAAGACGCTTAGCAATCGATCTCCAAGAGAAACGAAACACATCACGCCATAAGGCGAAAGAACAGCAGGGCATCTCTTCCCAAGCTTGTCGCTGATCTATAGCTGAGGGCAAACACTTGTGCGCTTGTGGGAGAGCCTGTGTCTTTCCTGGATGTGTTTGGGAGTTTTGCTCAGACGCATGTTTCCTCAAGTTCAAGAATCAGGATCTAGGATACCTGCAGACAGGTCCCTGTTTGTGTGGAGACAGTGTGCCTGAAACTCTGTGTTCCTTAGCGCCCGCTCTTTCTATCCGTCGCTCCACACGCCTGGGAGTCCCTTTCTTTCTCTCCACAAGCACGTGTGTTGACTTCGTCGCACATGTGCATCTGCACAAGCGTTGAGCTCAGCGGACGGAGTGTGTCCCTTGACACTTGATGTGCGTTGGCTGTGTCTGACTGCTCCAGTGAAGAGAGAAACGGGAAATCATCTTGGTAGAGGCAACAAAGCAAAACCGAGGCAGGATTGACATCTGCTCAACCGAGACGGAATCCCCGCGCTGACACAGTTCACAGTTACACGAGAAGAAATCTGAGCGGTACATGGACCGGAGAAGTGATTCCCAAGAGGTCGTTTAGCGAGTGAACAGCAGTGTGCGCGACGTTCAGGAGTGTTCCTGAAAAGTGCCAGAATCACCAGAGCCTCTCTTCAAAAGCTACTGCCTCTGTGACTGCACTGAGGCAAGTTCCAGTGTCTGCGAGTGTATAGACAGCTCTTTGGTGTTCACTCCGAGGGAAACGCTCCGGTATTGCGTCTGTGCGTACAGATGCGATTCCCTTGTCTCGTGCCAACAGAGGCAACTCTGTGCATCCAAATCTACGAGGTAAGGACGCGTCTGCATATGTTTTGGTGAACAGCCGAGTGTGCGTGTTCTGACAGCTGCCTCTATGCAGACGTCTCCACAGAGCCACTTCTGAATGCCCCGCAGCCCAGACCTGAATGGATACACCAACAAGTGCACCGGTGTGAGCAACCACAGATTCAGAAGGACGTCTTTCATCTCACAGCAGCACGAACGCATTGGCGTTCAAGCACATGGCAGAAACAAGGTGTGAACAGAGGAGCTGCTGCTATTTTCTCCGGTCGGCATGCTTCGTTGTAGCTCTCTTGCCGGTCGCCGGCTTAGCGGCTTGCTTTGCGCGACTAGGTCTGGGGAGAGAAGGAGATAGCGTCGGAAACCTGGTCTTTTGCCGCCTTCGGCGCTGGAACCTAGTTGCTACGCCTTCTGTTTGTCCATGTGCACACACACGGTTCCTCAGCGAAAACCACGCAGAAACCTTTCCACAAGCACCCACCCAGGTACGTGCACCCAGCACCACGTGCATGCACACGCAGCTAGAGAAAAGCACCTACCTTTTCACACACTGATGCCTAAGCAAACGCGTGGCCACACACACGCACACATCCGCAAGCGCGCCCACTCCCATCTCTTGACGGAAAGACGGACGAGAAACGTCCTGACAGGCTTGAGGGGAAACACGTCCGTTGATGGTTGGCGTACTGCACGCCCGCCTACGGGGCTGCAGGGGAATCCACATTTGGAAGGTACCTGAAGATAGAGATGTGCCTGTTCTTGGAGCTTTGCTAGCAAAGGAGCAAAGGCACTCGTAGGCAGTACTGAATGCTGTTCCGTGCTTCTTCTCCTCCGCTGGCAAATGCTTCGGAGTCGCCCGAGGAAAGACGCTTAGCAATCGATCTCCAAGAGAAACGAAACACATCACGCCATAAGGCGAAAGAACAGCAGGGCACCTCTTCCCAAGCTTGTCGCTGATCTATAGCTGAGGGCAAACACTTGTGCGCTTGTGGGAGAGCCTGTGTCTTTCCTGGATGTGTTTGGGAGTTTTGCTCAGACGCATGTTTCCTCAAGTTCAAGAATCAAGATCTAGGATACCTGCAGACAGGTCCCTGTTTGTGTGGAGACAGTGTGCCTGAAACTCTGTGTTCCTTAGCGCCCGCTCTTTCTATCCGTCGCTCCACACGCCTGGGAGTCCCTTTCTTTCTCTCCACAAGCACGTGTGTTGACTTCGTCGCACATGTGCATCTGCACAAGCGTTGAGCTCAGCGGACGGAGTGTGTCCCTTGACACTTGATGTGCGTTGGCTGTGTCTGACTGCTCCAGTGAAGAGAGAAACGGGAAATCATCTTGGTAGAGGCAACAAAGCAAAACCGAGGCAGGATTGACATCTGCTCAACCGAGACGGAATCCCCGCGCTGACACAGTTCACAGTTACACGAGAAGAAATCTGAGCGGTACATGGACCGGAGAAGTGATTCCCAAGAGGTCGTTTAGCGAGTGAACAGCAGTGTGCGCGACTTTCAGGAGTGTGCCTGAAAAGTGCCAGAATCACCAGAGCCTCTCTTCAAAAGCTACTGCCTCTGTGACTGCACTGAGGCAAGTTCCAGTGTCTGCGAGTGTATAGACGGCTCTTTGGTGTTCACTCCGAGGGAAACGCTCCGGTATTGCGTCTGTGCGTACAGATGCGATTCCCTTGTCTCGTGCCAACAGAGGCAACTCTGTGCATCCAAATCTACGAGGTAAGGACGCGTCTGCATATGTTTTGGTGAACAGCCGAGTGTGCGTGTTCTGACAGCTGCCTCTATGCAGACGTCTCCACAGAGCCACTTCTGAATGCCCCGCAGCCCAGACCTGAATGGATACACTAACAAGTGCACCGGTGTGAGCAACCACAGATTCAGAAGGACGTCTTTCATCTCACAGCAGCACGAACACATTGGCGTTCAAGCACATGGCAGAAACAAGGTGTGAACAGAGGAGCTGCTGCTATTTTCTCCGGTCGGCATGCTTCATTGTAGCTCTCTTGCCGGTCGCCGGCTTAGCGGCTTGCTTTGCGCGACTAGGTCTGGGGAGAGAAGGAGATAGCGTCGGAAACCTGGTCTTTTGCCGCCTTCGGCGCTGGAACCTAGTTGCTACGCCTTCTGTTTGTCCATGTGCACACACACGGTTCCTCAGCGAAAACCACGCAGAAACCTTTCCACAAGCACCCACCCAGGTACGTGCACCCAGCACCACGTGCATGCACACGCAGCTAGAGAAAAGCACCTACCTTTTCACACACTGATGCCTAAGCAAACGCCTGGCCACACACACGCACACATCCGCAAGCGCGCCCACTCCCATCTCTTGACGGAAAGACGGACGAGCAACGTCCTGACAGGCTTGAGGGGAAACACGTCCGTTGATGGTTGGCGTACTGCACGCCCGCCTACGGGGCTGTCGGGGAAACCACATTTGGAAGGTACCTGAAGATAGAGATGTGCCTGTTCTTGGAGCTTTGCTAGCAAAGGAGCAAAGGCACTCGTAGGCAGTACTGAATGCTGTTCCGTGCTTCTTCTCCGCTGGCAAATGCTTCGGAGTCGCCCGAGGAAAGACGCTTAGCAATCGATCTCCAAGAGAAACGAAACACATCATGCCATAAGGCGAAAGAATAGCAGGGCATCTCTTCACAAGCTTGTCCCTGATCTATAGCTGAGGGCAAACACTTGTGTGCTTGTGGGAGAGCCTGTGTCTTTCCTGGAAGCGTTTGGGAGTTTTGCTCAGACGCATGTTTCCTCAAGTTCAAGAATCAAGATCTAGGATACCTGCAGACAGGTCCCTGTTTGTGTGGAGACAGTGTGCCTGAAACTCTGTGTTCCTTAGCGCCCGCTCTTTCTATCCGTCGCTCCACACGCCTGGGAGTCCCTTTCTTTCTCTCCACAAGCACGTGTGTTGACTTCGTCGCACATGTGCATCTGCACAAGCGTTGAGCTCAGCGGACCGAGTGTGTCCCTTGACACTTGATGTGCGTTGGCTGTGTCTGCGTGCTCCAGGGAAGAGAGAAACGGGAAATCATCTTGGTAGAGGCAACAAAGCAAAACCGAGGCAGGATTGACATCTGCTCAACCGAGACGGAATCCCCGCGCTGACACAGTTCACAGTTACACGAGAAGAAATCTGAGCGGTACATGGACCGGAGAAGTGATTCCCAAGAGGTCGTTTAGCGAGTGAACAGCAGTGTGCGCGACGTTCAGGAGTGTTCCTGAAAAGTGCCAGAATCACCAGAGCCTCTCTTCAAAAGCTACTGCCTCTGTGACTGCACTGAGGCAAGTTCCAGTGTCTGCGAGTGTATAGACGGCTCTTTGGTGTTCACTCCGAGGGAAACGCTCCGGTATTGCGTCTGTGCGTACAGATGCGATTCCCTTGTCTCGTACCAACAGAGGCAACTCTGTGCATCCAAATCTACGAGGTAAGGACGCGTCTGCATATGTTTTGGTGAACAGCCGAGTGTGCGTGTTCCGACAGCTGCCTCTATGCAGCCGTCTCCACAGAGCCACTTCTGAATGCCCCGCAGCCCAGGCCTGAATGGATACACTAACAAGTGCACCGGTGTGAGCAACCACAGATTCAGAAGGACGTCTTTCATCTCACAGCAGCACGAACGCATTGGCGTTCAAGCACATGGCAGAAACAAGGTGTGAACAGAGGAGTTGCTGCTATTTTCTCCGGTCGGCATGCTTCGTTGTAGCTCTCTTGCCGGTCGCCGGCTTAGCGGCTTGCTTTGCGCGACTAGGTCTGGGGAGAGAAAGAGATAGCGTCGGAAACCTTGTCTTCTGCCGCCTTCGGCGCTGGAACCTAGTTGCTACGCCTTCTGTTTGTCCATGTGCACACACACGGTTCCTCAGCGAAAACCACGCAGAAACCTTTCCACAAGCACCCACCCAGGTACGTGCACCCAGTACCACGTGCACGCACACGCAGCTAGAGAAAAGTCCCTACCTTTTCACACACTGATGCCTAAGCAAACGCGTGGCCACACACACGCACACATCCGCAAGCGCGCCCACTCCCATCTCTTGAGGGAAAGACGGACGAGAAACGTCCTGACAGGCTTGAGGGGAAACACGTCCGTTGATGGTTGGCGTACTGCACGCCCGCCTACGGGGCTGCAGGGGAATCCACATTTGGAAGGTACCTGAAGATAGAGATGTGCCTGTTCTTGGAGCTTTGCTAGCAAAGGAGCAAAGGCACTCGTAGGCAGTACTGAATGCTGTTCCGTGCTTCTTCTCCTCCGCTGGCAAATGCTTCACAGTCGCCCGAGGAAAGACGCTTAGCAATCGATCTCCAAGAGAAACGAAACACATCATGCCATAAGGCGAAAGAACAGCAGGGCATCTCTTCCCAAGCTTGTCGCTGATCTATAGCTGAGGGCAAACACTTGTGCGCTTGTGGGAGAGCCTGTGTCTTTCCTGGATGTGTTTGGGAGTTTTGCTCAGACGCATGTTTCCTCAAGTTCAAGAATCAGGATCTAGGATACCTGCAGACAGGTCCCTGTTTGTGTGGAGACAGTGTGCCTGAAACTCTGTGTTCCTTAGCGCCCGCTCTTTCTATCCGTCGCTCCACACGCCTGGGAGTCCCTTTCTTTCTCTCCACAAGCACGTGTGTTGACTTCGTCGCACATGTGCATCTGCACAAGCGTTGAGCTCAGCGGACGGAGTGTGTCTCTTGACACTTGATGTGCGTTGGCTGTGTCTGCGTGCTCCAGTGAAGAGAGAAACGGGAAATCATCTTGGTAGAGGCAACAAAGCAAAACCGAGGCAGGATTGACATCTGCTCAACCGAGACGGAATCCCCGCGCTGACACAGTTCACAGTTACACGAGAAGAAATCTGAGCGGTACATGGACCGGAGAAGTGATTCCCAAGAGGTCGTTTAGCGAGTGAACAGCAGTGTGCGCGACTTTCAGGAGTGTGCCTGAAAAGTGCCAGAATCACCAGAGCCTCTCTTCAAAAGCTACTGCCTCTGTGACTGCACTGAGGCAAGTTCCAGTGTCTGCGAGTGTATAGACGGCTCTTTGGTGTTCACTCCGAGGGAAACGCTCCGGTATTGCGTCTGTGCGTACAGATGCGATTCCCTTGTCTCGTGCCAACAGAGGCAACTCTGTGCATCCAAATCTACGAGGTAAGGACGCGTCTGCATATGTTTTGGTGAACAGCCGAGTGTGCGTGTTCTGACAGCTGCCTCTATGCAGACGTCTCCACAGAGCCACTTCTGAATGCCCCGCAGCCCAGACCTGAATGGATACACTAACAAGTGCACCGGTGTGAGCAACCACAGATTCAGAAGGACGTCTTTCATCTCACAGCAGCACGAACACATTGGCGTTCAAGCACATGGCAGAAACAAGGTGTGAACAGAGGAGCTGCTGCTATTTTCTCCGGTCGGCATGCTTCATTGTAGCTCTCTTGCCGGTCGCCGGCTTAGCGGCTTGCTTTGCGCGACTAGGTCTGGGGAGAGAAGGAGATAGCGTCGGAAACCTGGTCTTTTGCCGCCTTCGGCGCTGGAACCTAGTTGCTACGCCTTCTGTTTGTCCATGTGCACACACACGGTTCCTCAGCGAAAACCACGCAGAAACCTTTCCACAAGCACCCACCCAGGTACGTGCACCCAGCACCACGTGCATGCACACGCAGCTAGAGAAAAGCACCTACCTTTTCACACACTGATGCCTAAGCAAACGCCTGGCCACACACACGCACACATCCGCAAGCGCGCCCACTCCCATCTCTTGACGGAAAGACGGACGAGCAACGTCCTGACAGGCTTGAGGGGAAACACGTCCGTTGATGGTTGGCGTACTGCACGCCCGCCTACGGGGCTGTCGGGGAAACCACATTTGGAAGGTACCTGAAGATAGAGATGTGCCTGTTCTTGGAGCTTTGCTAGCAAAGGAGCAAAGGCACTCGTAGGCAGTACTGAATGCTGTTCCGTGCTTCTTCTCCGCTGGCAAATGCTTCGGAGTCGCCCGAGGAAAGACGCTTAGCAATCGATCTCCAAGAGAAACGAAACACATCATGCCATAAGGCGAAAGAATAGCAGGGCATCTCTTCACAAGCTTGTCCCTGATCTATAGCTGAGGGCAAACACTTGTGTGCTTGTGGGAGAGCCTGTGTCTTTCCTGGAAGCGTTTGGGAGTTTTGCTCAGACGCATGTTTCCTCAAGTTCAAGAATCAAGATCTAGGATACCTGCAGACAGGTCCCTGTTTGTGTGGAGACAGTGTGCCTGAAACTCTGTGTTCCTTAGCGCCCGCTCTTTCTATCCGTCGCTCCACACGCCTGGGAGTCCCTTTCTTTCTCTCCACAAGCACGTGTGTTGACTTCGTCGCACATGTGCATCTGCACAAGCGTTGAGCTCAGCGGACCGAGTGTGTCCCTTGACACTTGATGTGCGTTGGCTGTGTCTGCGTGCTCCAGGGAAGAGAGAAACGGGAAATCATCTTGGTAGAGGCAACAAAGCAAAACCGAGGCAGGATTGACATCTGCTCAACCGAGACGGAATCCCCGCGCTGACACAGTTCACAGTTACACGAGAAGAAATCTGAGCGGTACATGGACCGGAGAAGTGATTCCCAAGAGGTCGTTTAGCGAGTGAACAGCAGTGTGCGCGACGTTCAGGAGTGTTCCTGAAAAGTGCCAGAATCACCAGAGCCTCTCTTCAAAAGCTACTGCCTCTGTGACTGCACTGAGGCAAGTTCCAGTGTCTGCGAGTGTATAGACGGCTCTTTGGTGTTCACTCCGAGGGAAACGCTCCGGTATTGCGTCTGTGCGTACAGATGCGATTCCCTTGTCTCGTACCAACAGAGGCAACTCTGTGCATCCAAATCTACGAGGTAAGGACGCGTCTGCATATGTTTTGGTGAACAGCCGAGTGTGCGTGTTCCGACAGCTGCCTCTATGCAGCCGTCTCCACAGAGCCACTTCTGAATGCCCCGCAGCCCAGGCCTGAATGGATACACTAACAAGTGCACCGGTGTGAGCAACCACAGATTCAGAAGGACGTCTTTCATCTCACAGCAGCACGAACGCATTGGCGTTCAAGCACATGGCAGAAACAAGGTGTGAACAGAGGAGTTGCTGCTATTTTCTCCGGTCGGCATGCTTCGTTGTAGCTCTCTTGCCGGTCGCCGGCTTAGCGGCTTGCTTTGCGCGACTAGGTCTGGGGAGAGAAAGAGATAGCGTCGGAAACCTTGTCTTCTGCCGCCTTCGGCGCTGGAACCTAGTTGCTACGCCTTCTGTTTGTCCATGTGCACACACACGGTTCCTCAGCGAAAACCACGCAGAAACCTTTCCACAAGCACCCACCCAGGTACGTGCACCCAGTACCACGTGCACGCACACGCAGCTAGAGAAAAGTCCCTACCTTTTCACACACTGATGCCTAAGCAAACGCGTGGCCACACACACGCACACATCCGCAAGCGCGCCCACTCCCATCTCTTGACGGAAAGACGGACGAGCAACGTCCTGACAGGCTTGAGGGGAAACACGTCCGTTGATGGTTGGCGTACTGCACGCCCGCCTACGGGGCTGTCGGGGAAACCACATTTGGAAGGTACCTGAAGATAGAGATGTGCCTGTTCTTGGAGCTTTGCTAGCAAAGGAGCAAAGGCACTCGTAGGCAGTACTGAATGCTGTTCCGTGCTTCTTCTCCGCTGGCAAATGCTTCGGAGTCGCCCGAGGAAAGACGCTTAGCAATCGATCTCCAAGAGAAACGAAACACATCATGCCATAAGGCGAAAGAATAGCAGGGCATCTCTTCACAAGCTTGTCCCTGATCTATAGCTGAGGGCAAACACTTGTGTGCTTGTGGGAGAGCCTGTGTCTTTCCTGGAAGCGTTTGGGAGTTTTGCTCAGACGCATGTTTCCTCAAGTTCAAGAATCAAGATCTAGGATACCTGCAGACAGGTCCCTGTTTGTGTGGAGACAGTGTGCCTGAAACTCTGTGTTCCTTAGCGCCCGCTCTTTCTATCCGTCGCTCCACACGCCTGGGAGTCCCTTTCTTTCTCTCCACAAGCACGTGTGTTGACTTCGTCGCACATGTGCATCTGCACAAGCGTTGAGCTCAGCGGACGGAGTGTGTCCCTTGACACTTGATGTGCATTGGCTGTGTCTGCGTGCTCCAGTGAAGAGAGAAACGGGAAATCATCTTGGTAGAGGCAACAAAGCAAAACCGAGGCAGGATTGACATCTGCTCAACCGAGACGGAATCCCCGCGCTGACACAGTTCACAGTTACACGAGAAGAAATCTGAGCGGTACATGGACCGGAGAAGTGATTCCCAAGAGGTCGTTTAGCGAGTGAACAGCAGTGTGCGCGACTTTCAGGAGTGTGCCTGAAAAGTGCCAGAATCACCAGAGCCTCTCTTCAAAAGCTACTGCCTCTGTGACTGCACTGAGGCAAGTTCCAGTGTCTGCGAGTGTATAGACGGCTCTTTGGTGTTCACTCCGAGGGAAACGCTCCGGTATTGCGTCTGTGCGTACAGATGCGATTCCCTTGTCTCGTACCAACAGAGGCAACTCTGTGCATCCAAATCTACGAGGTAAGGACGCGTCTGCATATGTTTTGGCGAACAGCCGAGTGTGCGTGTTCTGACAGCTGCCTCTATGCAGACGTCTCCACAGAGCCACTTCTGAATGCCCCGCATCCCAGACCTGAATGGATACACTAACAAGTGCACCGGTGTGAGCAACCACAGATTCAGAAGGACGTCTTTCATCTCACAGCAGCACGAACGCATTGGCGTTCAAGCACATGGCAGAAACAAGGTGTGAACAGAGGAGCTGCTGCTATTTTCTCCGGTCGGCATGCTTCGTTGTAGCTCTCTTGCCGGTCGCCGGCTTAGCGGCTTGCTTTGCGCGACTAGGTCTGGGGAGAGAAGGAGATAGCGTCGGAAACCTGGTCTTCTGCCGCCTTCGGCGCTGGAACCTAGTTGCTACGCCTTCTGTTTGTCCATGTGCACACACACGGTTCCTCAGCGAAAACCACGCAGAAACCTTTCCACAAGCACCCACCCAGGTACGTGCACCCAGCACCACGTGCATGCACACGCAGCTAGAGAAAAGCACCTACCTTTTCACACACTGATGCCTAAGCAAATGCGTGGCCACACACACGCACACATCCGCAAGCGCGCCCACTCCCATCTCTTGAGGGAAAGACGGACGAGAAACGTCCTGACAGGCTTGAGGGGAAACACGTCCGTTGATGGTTGGCGTACTGC
Source organism: Patagioenas fasciata (assembly GCF_037038585.1). Lineage (NCBI taxonomy): Eukaryota > Metazoa > Chordata > Aves > Columbiformes > Columbidae > Patagioenas > Patagioenas fasciata. The sequence goes on along the minus strand of NC_092523.1, from coordinate 49,271,506 downwards.
ACGCCCGCCTACGGGGCTGCAGGGGAATCCACATTTGGAAGGTACCTGAAGATAGAGATGTGCCTGTTCTTGGAGCTTTGCTAGCAAAGGAGCAAAGGCACTCGTAGGCAGTACTGAATGCTGTTCCGTGCTTCTTCTCCTCCGCTGGCAAATGCTTCACAGTCGCCCGAGGAAAGACGCTTAGCAATCGATCTCCAAGAGAAACGAAACACATCATGCCATAAGGCGAAAGAACAGCAGGGCATCTCTTCCCAAGCTTGTCGCTGATCTATAGCTGAGGGCAAACACTTGTGCGCTTGTGGGAGAGCCTGTGTCTTTCCTGGATGTGTTTGGGAGTTTTGCTCAGACGCATGTTTCCTCAAGTTCAAGAATCAGGATCTAGGATACCTGCAGACAGGTCCCTGTTTGTGTGGAGACAGTGTGCCTGAAACTCTGTGTTCCTTAGCGCCCGCTCTTTCTATCCGTCGCTCCACACGCCTGGGAGTCCCTTTCTTTCTCTCCACAAGCACGTGTGTTGACTTCGTCGCACATGTGCATCTGCACAAGCGTTGAGCTCAGCGGACGGAGTGTGTCTCTTGACACTTGATGTGCGTTGGCTGTGTCTGCGTGCTCCAGTGAAGAGAGAAACGGGAAATCATCTTGGTAGAGGCAACAAAGCAAAACCGAGGCAGGATTGACATCTGCTCAACCGAGACGGAATCCCCGCGCTGACACAGTTCACAGTTACACGAGAAGAAATCTGAGCGGTACATGGACCGGAGAAGTGATTCCCAAGAGGTCGTTTAGCGAGTGAACAGCAGTGTGCGCGACTTTCAGGAGTGTGCCTGAAAAGTGCCAGAATCACCAGAGCCTCTCTTCAAAAGCTACTGCCTCTGTGACTGCACTGAGGCAAGTTCCAGTGTCTGCGAGTGTATAGACGGCTCTTTGGTGTTCACTCCGAGGGAAACGCTCCGGTATTGCTTCTGTGCGTACAGACGCGATTCCCTTGTCTCGTGCCAACAGAGGCAACTCTGTGCATCCAAATCTACGAGGTAAGGACGCGTCTGCATATGTTTTGGTGAACAGCCGAGTGTGCGTGTTCTGACAGCTGCCTCTATGCGGACGTCTCCACAGAGCCACTTCTGAATGCCCCGCAGCCCAGGCCTGAATGGATACACTAACAAGTGCACCGGTGTGAGCAACCACAGATTCAGAAGGACGTCTTTCATCTCACAGCAGCACGAACGCATTGGCGTTCAAGCACATGGCAGAAACAAGGTGTGAACAGAGGAGCTGCTGCTATTTTCTCCGTTCGGCATGCTTCGTTGTAGCTCTCTTGCCGGTCGCCGGCTTAGCGGCTTGCTTTGCGCGACTAGGTCTGGGGAGAGAAGGAGATAGCGTCGGAAACCTTGTCTTCTGCCGCCTTCGGCGCTGGAACCTAGTTGCTACGCCTTCTGTTTGTCCATGTGCACACACACGGTTCCTCAGCGAAAACCACGCAGAAACCTTTCCACAAGCACCCACCCAGGTACGTGCACCCTGCACCACATGCACGCACACGCAGCTAGAGAAAAGCACCTACCTTTTCACACGCTGATGCCTAAGCAAACGGGAGAGAGGAAAGAGGAGACATGCAGCCAGACGAGGGGTTAGTGAGAGAGGCTGGGACAGAGAACAGGATGAGAAGGAAATAAGGCAAGGCAAGGCAAGGCTAGGCCAAAGGACGTTTCCTTGATTTATATTTTCTACCACATTCATCTTGAGATGAGGAGGAAAGCCATCAGACCTTATGGATTAGGCCCAAACAAAAACCCCAACTACTTGAGAAACTTAAACTAAGCCTAAACCACAAAGATCTCTCCATAAAGGTGGTTTTTAAACTGTACTTCCACAATCTGCTGGCAGTACAAGACAACAAGCGGCAAATGTATTTAGGCTGAGTCATGGTGGTTCGGTGCAGAGACCATGCATCTCATGGGAATATTTCAGCATTTCTGCTCTGGTTTTCAGTGTATTACACCAAAACACCCACCTGATGACATCATTTCAAGAGCAAAAGCAGCAATTGGCAGAATTCAGCTTCTTTGGGGAACTGAGCAATTGCTGAGCTGACACCAAGTCCTGCTGGGTCCCTGTCACCTGCAGAGTGCCCGCATCCTCACCACGGTAGCGGGCATTGTGACAAAGGTTCTATGTCAGCTGGGTGTGGCAGGCGAGCGCCCGCTAGGGGAGGGGGAGCCTGTCAGCCCCGGGCCTGTCACTGCCTGCTGTCCCCCCTGTCAGCAGCGAGGCCTCTGAAAAGTTTCCAAAACATCCCCAGACTTGGGTGCAAAGTGGCCAAAAGTCTCCAAGAGACAAGTCGGGAAGAAGGATATGGAACAGAGGGAGAAAGCCAAGGAAGCAGGCCAAAGGGAGGCAAGAGGAAAAAGTAGTGCCGGGCTGCAGGACTGAAATGGAGGAATTGAAAGAGGAAAGCCAGGAAGCAGGAGAGTTTGAGAAAAGGAGAGAGGAAAGAAGAGACATGCAGCCAGACGAGGGCTTAGTGAGAGAGGCTGGGACAGAGAACAGGATGAGAAGGAAATAAGGCAAGGCAAGGCAAGGCTAGGCCAAAGGACGTTTCCTTGATTTATATTTTCTACCACATTCATCTGGAGATGAGGAGGAAAGCCATCAGACCTTATGGATTAGGCCCAAACAAAAGCCCCGGCTACTTGACACGCTTAGACTAAGCCTAAACCACAAAGATCTCTCCATAAAGATGGTTTTTGTACTGTACCTCCACAATCTTCTGGCAGTACAGAAGAACAAGTGGCAGATGTACTTAGGCTGAGTCGTGGTGGTTTGGTGCAGAGACCATGCATATCATGGGAATATTTCAGCATTTCTGCTCTGGTTTTCAGTGTATTACACCAAAACACCCACCTGATGACATCATTTCAAGAGCAAAAGCAGCCATTTGCAGAATTCAGCTTCTTTGGGGAACTGAGCAATTGCTGAGCTGACATCAAGTCCTGCTGGGTCCCTGTCACCTGCAGAGTGCCCGCATCCTCACCACGGTAGCGGGCATTGTGACAAAGGTTCTATGTCAGCTGGGTGTGGCAGCCGAGCGCCCGCTAGGGGAGGGGGAGCCTGTCAGCCCCGGGCCTGTCACTGCCTGCTGTCCCCCCTGTCAGCAGCGAGGCCTCTGAAAAGTTTCCAAAACATGCCCAGACTTGGGTGCAAAGTGGCCAAAAGTCTCCAAGAGACAAGTCGGGAAGAAGGATATGGAACAGAGGGAGAAAGCCAAGGGAGCAGGCCAAAGGGAGGCAAGAGGAAAAAGTAGTGCCGGGCTGCAGGACTGAAATGGAGGAATTGAAAGATGAAAGCCAGGAAGCAGGAGAGTTTGAGAAAAGGAGAGAGGAAAGAAGAGACATGCAGCCAGACGAGGGCTTAGTGAGAGAGGCTGGGAGAGAGAACAGGATGAGAAGGAAATAAGGCAAGGCAAGGCAAGGCTAGGCCAAAGGACGTTTCCTTGATTTATATTTTCTACCACATTCATCTTGAGATGAGGAGGAAAGCCATCAGACCTTATGGATTAGGCCCAAACAAAAACCCCAGCTACTTGAGAAACTTAGACTAAGCCGAAACCACAAAGATCTCTCCATAAAGATGGTTTTTAAACTGTACTTCCACAATCAGCTGGCAGTACAAGACAACAAGCGGCAGATGTATTTAGCCTGAGTCATGGTGGTGTTGTGCAGAGACCATGCATATCATGGCAATATTTCAGCATTTCTGCTCTGGTTTTCAGTGTATTACACCAAAACACCCACCTGATGACATCATTTCAAGAGCAAAAGCAGCAATTGGCAGAATTCAGCTTCTTTGGGGAACTGAGCAATTGCTGAGCTGACAGCAAGTCCTGCTGGGTCCCTGTCACCTGCAGAGTGCCCGCATCCTCACCACGGTAGCGGGCATTGTGACAAAGGTTCTATGACAGCTGGGTGTGGCAGCTGAGCGCCCGCTAGGGGAGGGGGAGCCTGTCAGCCCCGGGCCTGTCACTGCCTGCTGTCCCCCCTGTCAGCAGCGGGGCCTCTGAAAAGTTTCCAAAACATGCCCAGACTTGGGTGCAAAGTGGCCAAAAGTCTCCAAGAGACAAGTCGGGAAGAAGGATATGGAACAGAGGGAGAAAGCCAAGGGAGCAGGCCAAAGGGAGGCAAGAGGAAAAAGTAGTGCCGGGCTGCAGGACTGAAATGGAGGAATTGAAAGAGGAAAGCCAGGAAGCAGGAGAGTTTGAGAAAAGGAGAGAGGAAAGAAGAGACATGCAGCCAGACGAGGGGTTAGTGAGAGAGGCTGGGACAGAGAACAGGATGAGAAGGCAATAAGGCAAGGCAAGGCAAGGCTAGGCCAAAGGACGTTTCCTTGATTTATATTTTCTACCACATTCATCTGGAGATGAGGAGGAAAGCCATCAGACCTTATGGATTAGGCCCAAACAAAAGCCCCGGCTACTTGAGACGCTTAGACTAAGCCTAACCACAAAGATCTCTCCATAAAGATGGTTTTTATACTGTACCTCCACAATCTTCTGTCAGTACAGAAGAACAAGCAGCAGATGTACTTAGGCTGAGTTATGGTGGTTTGGTGCAGAGACCATGCATATCATGGGAATATTTCAGCATTTCTGCTCTGGTTTTCAGTGTATTACACCAAAACACCCACCTGATGACATCATTTCAAGAGCAAAAGCAGCAATTGGCAGAATTCAGCTTCTTTGGGGAACTGAGCAATTGCTGAGCTGACATCAAGTCCTGCTGGGTCCCTGTCACCTGCAGAGTGCCCGCATCCTCACCACGGTAGCGGGCATTGTGACAAAGGTTCTATGTCAGCTGGGTGTGGCAGCCGAGCGCCCGCTAGGGGAGGGGGAGCCTGTCAGCCCCGGGCCTGTCACTGCCTGCTGTCCCCCCTGTCAGCAGCGAGGCCTCTGAAAAGTTTCCAAAACATACCCAGACTTGGGTGCAAAGTGGCCAAAAGAGTTCAAGAGACAAGTCGGGAAGAAGGATATGGAACAGAGGGAGAAAGCCAAGGGAGCAGGCCAAAGGGAGGCAAGAGGAAAAAGTAGTGCCGGGCTGCAGGACTGAAATGGAGGAATTGAAAGACAAAGCCAGGAAGCAGGAGAGTTTGAGAAAAGGAGAGAGGAAAGAAGAGACATGCAGCCAGACGAGGGGTTAGTGAGAGTGGCTGGGACAGAGAACAGAATGAGAAGGAAATAAGGCAAGGCAAGGCAAGGCTAGGCCAAAGGACGTTTCCTTGATTTATATTTTCTACCACATTCATCTTGAGATGAGGAGGAAAGCCATCAGACCTTACGGATTAGGCCCAAACAAAAACCCCAGCTACTTGAGAAACTTAGACTAAGCCGAAACCACAAAGATCTCTCCATAAAGATGGTTTTTAAACTGTACTTCCACAATCTGCTGGCAGTACAAGAGAACAAGCGGCAGATGTATTTAGCCTGAGTCATGGTGGTGTTGTGCAGAGACCATGCATATCATGGCAATATTTCAGCATTTCTGCTCTGGTTTTCAGTGTATTACACCAAAACACCCACCTGATGACATCATTTCAAGAGCAAAAGCAGCAATTGGCAGAATTCAGCTTCTTTGGGGAACTGAGCAATTGCTGAGCTGACAGCAAGTCCTGCTGGGTCCCTGTCACCTGCAGAGTGCCCGCATCCTCACCACGGTAGCGGGCATTGTGACAAAGGTTCTATGTCAGCTGGGTGTGGCAGCCGAGCGCCCGCTAGGGGAGGGGGAGCCTGTCAGCCCCGGGCCTGTCACTGCCTGCTGTCCCCCCTGTCAGCAGCGAGGCCTCTGAAAAGTTTCCAAAACATCCCCAGACTTGGGTGCAAAGTGGCCAAAAGTCTCCAAGAGACAAGTCGGGAAGAAGGATATGGAACAGAGGGAGAAAGCCAAGGGAGCAGGCCAAAGGGAGGCAAGAGGAAAAAGTAGTGCCGGGCTGCAGGACTGAAATGGAGGAATTGAAAGACGAAAGCCAGGAAGCAGGAGAGTTTGAGAAAAGGAGAGAGGAAAGAAGAGACATGCAGCCAGACGAGGGGTTAGTGAGAGAGGCTGGGACAGAGAACAGGATGAGAAGGAAATAAGGCAAGGCAAGGCAAAGCTAGGCCGAAGGACGTTTCTTTGATTTCTATTTTCTACCACATTCATCTTGAGATGAGGAGGAAAGCCATCAGACCTTATGGATTAGGCCCAAACAAAAGCCCCGGCTACTTGAGATGCTTAGACTAAGCCTAAACCACAAAGATCTCTCCATAAAGATGGTTTTTATACTGTACTTCCACAATCTGCTGGCAGTACAAGAGAACAAGCGGCAGATGTATTTAGGCTGAGTCATGGTGGTTTGGTGCAGAGACCATGCATATCATGGGAATATTTCAGCATTTCTGCTCTGGTTTTCAGTGTATTACACCAAAACACCCACCTGATGACATCATTTCAAGAGCAAAAGCAGCAATTTGCAGAATTCAGCTTCTTTGGGGAACTGAGCAATTGCTGAGCTGACAGCAAGTCCTGCTGGGTCCCTGTCACCTGCAGAGTGCCCGCATCCTCACCACGGTCACGGGCATTGTGACAAAGGTTCTATGTCAGCTGGGTGTGGCAGCCGAACGCCCGCTAGGGGAGGGTGAGCCTGTCAGCCCCGGGCCTGTCACTGCCTGCTGTCCCCCCTGTCAGCAGCGAGGCCTCTGAAAAGTTTCCAAAACATGCCCAGACTTGGGTGCAAAGTGGCCAAAAGTCTCCAAGAGACAAGTCGGGAAGAAGGATATGGAACAGAGGGAGAAAGCCACGGGAGCAGGCCAAAGGGAGGCAAGAGGAAAAAGTAGTGCCGGGCTGCAGGACTGAAATGGAGGAATTGAAAGATGAAAGCCGGGAAGCAGGAGAGTTTGAGAAAAGGAGAGAGGAAAGAAGAGACATGCAGCCAGACGAGGGGTTAGTGAGAGAGGCTGGGACAGAGAACAGGATGAGAAGGAAATAAGGCAAGGCAAGGCAAGGCTAGGCCAAAGGACGTTTCTTTGATTTATATTTTCTGCCACATTCATCTTGAGATGAGGAGGAAAGCCATCAGACCTTATGGATTAGGCCCAAACAAAAGCCCCGGCTACTTGAGACGCTTAGACTAAGCCTAAACCACAAAGATCTCTCCATAAAGATGGTTTTTGTACTGTACCTCCACAATCTTCTGTCAGTACAGAAGAACAAGCGGCAGATGTACTTAGGCTGAGTCATGGTGGTTTGGTGCAGAGACCATGCATATCATGGGAATATTTCAGCATTTCTGCTCTGGTTTTCAGTGTATTACACCAAAACACCCACCTGATGACATAATTTCAAGAGCAAAAGCAGCAATTTGCAGAATTCAGCTTCTTTGGGGAACTGAGCAATTGGTGAGCTGACAACAAGACCTGCTGGGTCCCTGTCACCTACAGAGTGCCCGCATCCTCACCACGGTAGCGGGCATTGTGACAAAGGTTCTATGTCAGCTGGGTGTGGCAGCCGAGCGCCCGCTAGGGGAGGGTGAGCCTGTCAGCCCCGGGCCTGTCACTGCCTGCTGTCCCCCCTGTCACCAGCGAGGCCTCTGAAAAGTTTCCAAAACTTGCCCAGAGTTGGGTGCAAAGAGGCAAAAAGTCTCCAAGAGACAAGTCGGGAAGAAGGATATGGAACAGAGGGAGAAAGCCAAGGGAGCAGGCCAAAGGGAGGCAAGAGGAAAAAGTAGTGCCGGGCTGCAGGACTGAAATGGAGGAATTGAAAGACAAAGCCAGGAAGCAGGAGAGTTTGAGAAAAGGAGAGAGGAAAGAAGAGACATGCAGCCAGACGAGGGGATAGTGAGAGAGGCTGGGACAGAGAACAGGATGAGAAGGAAATAAGGCAAGGCAAGGCAAGGCTAGGCCAAAGGACGTTTCTTTGATTTATATTTTCTACTTTTATATTTTTTTTTTTTTGATTTATATTTCTATTGCTGCTTTTGCTCTTGAAATGATGTCATCAGGTGGGTGTTTTGGTGTAATACACTGAAAACCAGAGCAGAAATGCTGAAATATTCCCATTATATGCATGGTCTCTGCACCAAACCACCATAACTCAGCCTAAATACATCTGCCGCTTGTTGTCTTGTACTGCCAGCAGATTGTGGAAGTACAGTTTAAAAACCATCTTTATGGAGAGATCTTTGTGGTTTAGGCTTAGTCTAAGCGTCTCAAGTAGCCGGGGCTTTTGTTTGGGCCTAATCCATAAGGTCTGATGGCTTTCCTCCTCATCTCCAGATGAATGTGGAAGAAAATATAAATCAAGGAAACGTCCTTTGGCCTAGCCTTGCCTTGCCTTGCCTTATTTCCTTCTCATCCTGTTCTCTGTCCCAGCCTCTCTCACTAAGCCCTCGTCTGGCTGCATGTCTCTTCTTTCCTCTCTCCTTTTCTCAAACTCTCCTGCTTCCTGGCTTTCGTCTTTCAATTCCTCCATTTCAGTCCTGCAGCCCGGCACTACTTTTTCCTCTTGCCTCCCTTTGGCCTGCTCCCTTGGCTTTCTCCCTCTGTTCCATATCCTTCTTCCTGACTTGTCTCTTGGAGACTTTTGGCCACTTTGCACCCAAGTCTGGGGATATTTTGGAAACTTTTCAGAGGCCTCGCTGCTGACAGGGGGGACAGCAGGCATTGACAGGCCCGGGGCTGACAGGCTCCCCCTCCCCTAGCGGGTGCTCGGCTGCCACACCCAGCTGACATAGAACCTTTGTCACAATGCCCGCTACCGTGGTGAGGATGCGGGTACTCTGCAGGTGACAGGGACCCAGCAGGACTTGCTGTCAGCTCAGCAATTGTTCAGTTCCCCAAAGAAGCTGAATTCTGCAAATTGCTGTTTTTGCTCTTGAAATGATGTCATCAGGTGGGTGTTTTGGTGTAATACACTGAAAACCAGAGCAGAAATGCTGAAATATTCCCATGATATGCATGGTCTCTGCACCAAACCACCATGACTCAGCCTAAGTACATCTGCCGCTTGTTCTTCTGTACTGACAGAAGATTGTGGAGGTACAGTATAAAAACCATCTTTATGGAGAGATCTTTGTGGTTAGGCTTAGTCTAAGCGTGTCAAGTAGCCGGGGCTTTTGTTTGGGCCTAATCCATAAGGTCTGATGGCTTTCCTCCTCATCTCAAGATGAATGTGGTAGAAAATATAAATCAAAGAAACGTCCTTTGGCCTAGCCTTGCCTTGCCTTGCCTTATTTCCTTCTCATCCTGTTCTCTGTCCCAGCCTCTCTCACTAAGCCCTCGTCTGGCTGCATGTCTCTTCTTTCCTCTCTCCTTTTCTCAAACTCTCCTGCTTCCTGGCTTTCGTCTTTCAATTCCTCCATTTCAGTCCTGCAGCCCGGCACTACTTTTTCCTCTTGCCTCCCTTTGGCCTGCTCCCTTGGCTTTCTCCCTCTGTTCCATATCCTTCTTCCCGACTTGTCTCTTGGAGACTTTTGGCCACTTTGCACCCAAGTCTGGGGATGTTTTGGAAACTTTTCAGAGGCCTCGCTGCTGACAGGGGGGACAGCAGGCAGTGACAGGCCCGGGGCTGACAGGCTCCCCCTCCCCTAGCGGGCGTTCGGCTGCCACACCCAGCTGACATAGAACCTTTGTCACAATGCCCGCTACCGTGGTGAGGATGCGGGTACTCTGCAGGTGACAGGGACCCAGCAGGACTTGATGTCAGCTCAGCAATTGCTCAGTTCCCCAAAGAAGCTGAATTCTGCAAATTGCTGCTTTTGCTCTTGAAATGATGTCATCAGGTGGGTGTTTTGGTGTAATACACTGAAAACCAGAGCAGAAATGCTGAAATATTCCCATGATATGCATGGTCTCTGCACCAAACCACCATGACTCAGCCTAAGTACATCTGCCGCTTGTTCTTCTGTACTGACAGAAGATTGTGGAGGTACAGTATAAAAACCATCTTTATGGAGAGATCTTTGTGGTTAGGCTTAGTCTAAGCGTCTCAAGTAGCCGGGGCTTTTGTTTGGGCCTAATCCATAAGGTCTGATGGCTTTCCTCCTCATCTCAAGATGAATGTGGTAGAAAATATAAATCAAGGAAACGTCCTTTGGCCTAGCCTTGCCTTGCCTTGCCTTATTTCCTTCTCATCCTGTTCTCTGTCCCAGCCTCTCTCACTAACCCCTCGTCTGGCTGCATGTCTCTTCTTTCCTCTCTCCTTTTCTCAAACTCTCCTGCTTCCTGGCTTTCGTCTTTCAATTCCTCCATTTCAGTCCTGCAGCCCAGCACTACTTTTTTCTCTTGCCTCCCTTTGGCCTGCTCCCTTGGCTTTCTCCCTCTGTTCCATATCCTTCTTCCCGACTTGTCTCTTGGAGACTTTTGGCCACTTTGCACCCAAGTCTGGGCATGTTTTGGAAACTTTTCAGAGGCCTCGCTGCTGACAGGGGGGACAGCAGGCAGTGACAGGCCCGGGGCTGACAGGCTCCCCCTCCCCTAGCGGGCGCTCGGCTGCCACACCCAGCTGACATAGAACCTTTGTCACAATGCCCGCTACCGTGGTGAGGATGCAGGCACTCTGCAGGTGACAGGGACCCAGCAGGACTTGCTGTCAGCTCAGCAATTGCTCAGTTCCCCAAAGAAGCTGAATTCTGCAAATTGCTGCTTTTGCTCTTGAAATGATGTCATCAGGTGGGTGTTTTGGTGTAATACACTGAAAACCAGAGCAGAAATGCTGAAATATTCCCATGATATGCATGGTCTCTGCACCAAACCACCATGACTCAGCCTAAGTACATCTGCCGCTTGTTCTTCTGTACTGACAGAAGATTGTGGAGGTACAGTATAAAAACCATCTTTATGGAGAGATCTTTGTGGTTTAGGCTTAGTCTAAGTGTCTCAAGTAGCTGGGGTTTTTGTTTGGGCCTAATCCATAAGGTCTGATGGCTTTCCTCCTCATCTCAAGATGAATGTGGTAGAAAATATAAATCAAGGAAACGTCCTTTGGCCTAGCCTTGCCTTGCCTTGCCTTATTTCCTTCTCATCCTGTTCTGTGTCCCAGCTCCTCTCACTAACCCCTCGTCTGGCTGCATGTCTCTTCTTTCCTCTCTCCTTTTCTCAAACTCTCCTGCTTCCTGGCTTTGTCTTTCAATTCCTCCATTTCAGTCCTGCAGCCCGGCACTACTTTTTCCTCTTGCCTCCCTTTGGACTGCTCCCTTGGCTTTCTCCCTCTGTTCCATATCCTTCTTCCCGACTTGTCTCTTGGAGACTTTTGGCCACTTTGCACCCAAGTCTGGGCATGTTTTGGAAACTTTTCAGAGGCCTCGCTGCTGACAGGGGGGACAGCAGGCAGTGACAGGCCCGGGGCTGACAGGCTCCCCCTCCCCTAGCGGGCGCTCGGCTGCCACACCCAGCTGACATAGAACCTTTGTCACAATGCCCGCTACCGTGGTGAGGATGCGGGCACTCTGCAGGTGACAGGGACCCAGCAGGACTTGCTGTCAGCTCAGCAATAGCTCAGTTCTTCAAAGAAGCTGAATTCTGTAAATCGCTGCTTTTGCTGTTGAAATGATGTCATCAGGTGGGTGTTTTGGTGTAATACACTGAAAACCAGAGCAGAAATGCTGAAATATTCCCATGATATGCATGGTCTCCGCACCAAACCACCATGACTCAGCCTAAGTACATCTGCCGCTTGTTCTTCTGTACTGACAGACGATTGTGGAGGTACAGTATAAAAACCATCTTTATGGAGAGATCTTTGTGGTTTAGGCTTAGTCTAAGTGTCTCAAGTAGCTGGGGTTTTTGTTTGGGCCTAATCCATAAGGTCTGATGGCTTTCCTCCTCATCTCAAGATGAATGTGGTAGAAAATATAAATCAAAGAAACATACTTTGGCCTAGCCTTGCCTTGCCTTGCCTTATTTCCTTCTCATCCTGTTCTCTGTCCCAGCCTCTCTCACTAAGCCCTCGTCTGGCTGCATGTCTCTTCTTTCCTCTCTCCTTTTCTCAAACTCTCCTGCTTCCTGGCTTTCCTCTTTCAATTCCTCCATTTCAGTCCTGCAGCCCGGCACTACTTTTTCCTCTTGCCTCCCTTTGGCCTGCTCCCTTGGTTTTCTCCCTCTGTTCCATATCCTTCTTCCCGACTTGTCTCTTGGAGACTTTTGGCCACTTTGGAGCCAAGTCTGGGGATGTTTTGGAAACTTTTCAGAGGCCTCGCTGCTGACAGGGGGGACAGCAGGCAGTGACAGGCCCGGGGCTGACAGGCTCCCCCTCCCCTAGCGGGCGTTCGGCTGCCACACCCAGCTGACATAGAACCTTTGTCACAATGCCCGTGACCGTGGTGAGGATGCGGGCACTCTGCAGGTGACAGGGACCCAGCAGGACTTGCTGTCAGCTCAGCAATTGCTCAGTTCCCCAAAGAAGCTGAATTCTGCAAATTGCTGCTTTTGCTCTTGAAATGATGTCATCAGGTTGGTGTTTTGGTGTAATACACTGAAAACCAGAGCAGAAATGCTGAAATATTCCCATGATATGCATGGTCTCTGCACCAAACAACCATGACTCAGGCTAAACACATCTGCCGCTTGTTCTATTGTACTGCCAGCAGATTGTGGAAGTACAGTATAAAAACCATCTTTATGGAGAGATCTTTGTGGTTTAGGCTTAGTCTAAGTTTCTCAAGTAGCCGGGGATTTTGTTTGGGCCTAATCCATAAGGTCTGATGCCTTTCCTCCTCATCTCAAGATGAATGTGGTAGAAAATATAAATCAAAGAAACGTCCTTTGGCCTAGCCTTGCCTTGCCTTGCCTTATTTCCTTCTCATCCTGTTCTCTGTCCCAGCCTCTCTCACTAACCCCTCGTCTGGCTGCATGTCTCTTCTTTCCTCTCTCCTTTTCTCAAACTCTCCTGCTTCCTGGCTTTGTCTTTCAATTCCTCCATTTCAGTCCTGCAGCCCGGCACTACTTTTTCCTCTTGCCTCCCTTTGGCCTGCTCCCTTGGCTTTCTCCCTCTGTTCCATATCCTTCTTCCCGACTTGTCTCTTGGAGACTTTTGGCCACTTTGCACCCAAGTCTGGGCATGTTTTGGAAACTTTTCAGAGGCCTCGCTGCTGACAGGGGGGACAGCAGGCAGTGACAGGCCCGGGGCTGACAGGCTCTCCCTCCCCTAGCGGGTGCTCGGCTGCCACACCCAGCTGACATAGAACCTTTGTGACAATGCCCGCTACCGTGGTGAGGATGCGGGCACTCTGCAGGTGACAGGGACCCAGCAGGACTTGCTGTCAGCTCAGCAATTGCTCAGTTCCTCAAAGAAGCTGAATTCTGTAAATCGCTGCTTTTGCTCTTGAAATGATGTCATCAGGTGGGTGTTTTGGTGTAATACACTGAAAACCAGAGCAGAAATGCTGAAATATTCCCATGATATGCATGGTCTCTGCACCAAACCACCATGACTCAGCCTAAGTACATCTGCCGCTTGTTCTTCTGTACTGACAGACGATTGTGGAGGTACAGTATAAAAACCATCTTTATGGAGAGATCTTTGTGGTTTAGGCTTAGTCTAAGTTTCTCAAGTAGCCGGGGATTTTGTTTGGGCCTAATCCATAAGGTCTGATGCCTTTCCTCCTCATCTCAAGATGAATGTGGTAGAAAATATAAATCAAAGAAACGTCCTTTGGCCTAGCCTTGCCTTGCCTTGCCTTATTTCCTTCTCATCCTGTTCTCTGTCCCAGCCTCTCTCACTAACCCCTCGTCTGGCTGCATGTCTCTTCTTTCCTCTCTCCTTTTCTCAAACTCTCCTGCTTCCTGGCTTTGTCTTTCAATTCCTCCATTTCAGTCCTGCAGCCCGGCACTACTTTTTCCTCTTGCCTCCCTTTGGCCTGCTCCCTTGGCTTTCTCCCTCTGTTCCATATCCTTCTTCCCGACTTGTCTCTTGGAGACTTTTGGCCACTTTGCACCCAAGTCTGGGCATGTTTTGGAAACTTTTCAGAGGCCTCGCTGCTGACAGGGGGGACAGCAGGCAGTGACAGGCCCAGGGCTGACAGGCTCCCCCTCCCCTAGCGGGTGCTCGGCTGCCACACCCAGCTGACATAGAACCTTTGTCACAATGCCCGCTACCGTGGTGAGGATGCGGGCACTCTGCAGGTGACAGGGACCCAGCAGGACTTGGTGTCAGCTCAGCAATTGCTCAGTTCCCCAAAGAAGCTGAATTCTGCAAATTGCTGCTTTTGCTGTTGAAATGATGTCATCAGGTGGGTGTTTTGGTGTAATACACTGAAAACCAGAGCAGAAATGCTGAAATATTCCCATGATATGCATGGTCTCTGCACCAAACCACCATGACTCAGCCTAAGTACATCTGCCGCTTGTTCTTCTGTACTGACAGACGATTGTGGAGGTACAGTATAAAAACCATCTTTATGGAGAGATCTTTGTGGTTTAGGCTTAGTCTAAGTGTCTCAAGTAGCTGGGGTTTTTGTTTGGGCCTAATCCATAAGGTCTGATGGCTTTCCTCCTCATCTCAAGATGAATGTGGTAGAAAATATAAATCAAGGAAACGTCCTTTGGCCTAGCCTTGCCTTGCCTTGCCTTATTTCCTTCTCATCCTGTTCTGTGTCCCAGCCTCTCTCACTAAGCCCTCGTCTGGCTGCATGTCTCTTCTTTCCTCTCTCCTTTTCTCAAACTCTCCTGCTTCCTGGCTTTGTCTTTCAATTCCTCCATTTCAGTCCTGCAGCCCGGCACTACTTTTTCCTCTTGCCTCCCTTTGGCCTGCTCCCTTGGCTTTCTCCCTCTGTTCCATATCCTTCTTCCCGACTTGTCTCTTGGAGACTTTTGGCCACTTTGCACCCAAGTCTGGGGATGTTTTGGAAACTTTTCAGAGGCCTCGCTGCTGACAGGGGGGACAGCAGGCAGTGACAGGCCCGGGGCTGACAGGCTCCCCCTCCCCTAGCGGGCGCTCGGCTGCCACACCCAGCTGACATAGAACCTTTGTCACAATGCCCGCTACCGTGGTGAGGATGCGGGCACTCTGCAGGTGACAGGGACCCAGCAGGACTTGATGTCAGCTCAGCAATTGCTCAGTTCCTCAAAGAAGCTGAATTCTGTAAATCGCTGCTTTTGCTGTTGAAATGATGTCATCAGGTGGGTGTTTTGGTGTAATACACTGAAAACCAGAGCAGAAATGCTGAAATATTCCCATGATATGCATGGTCTCTGCACCAAACCACCATGACTCAGCCTAAGTACATCTGCCGCTTGTTCTTTTGTACTGCCAGCTGATTGTGGAAGTACAGTATAAAAACCATCTTTATGGAGAGATCTTTGTGGTTTAGGCTTAGTCTAAGTGTCTCAAGTAGCTGGGGATTTTGTTTGGGCCTAATCCATAAGGTCTGATAGCTTTCCTCCTCATCTCAAGATGAATGTGGTAGAAAATATAAATCAAGGAAACGTCCTTTGGCCTAGCCTTGCCTTGCCTTGCCTTATTTCCTTCTCATCCTGTTCTCTGTCCCAGCCTCTCTCACTAACCCCTTGTCTGGCTGCATGTCTCTTCTTTCCTCTCTCCTTTTCTCAAACTCTCCTGCTTCCTGGCTTTCCTCTTTCATTTCCTCCATTTCAGTCCTGCAGCCCGGCACTACTTTTTCCTCTTGCCTCCCTCTGGCCTGCTCCCTTGGCTTTCTCCCTCTGTTCCATATCCTTCTTCCCGACTTGTCTCTTGGAGACTTTTGGCCACTTTGCACCCAAGTCTGGGCATGTTTTGGAAACTTTTCAGAGGCCTCGCTGCTGACAGGGGGGACAGCAGGCAGTGACAGGCCCGGGGCTGACAGGCTCCCCCTCCCCTAGCGGGCGCTCGGCTGCCACACCCAGCTGACATAGAACCTTTGTCACAATGCCCGCTACCGTGGTGAGGATGCGGGCACTCTGCAGGTGACAGGGACCCAGCAGGACTTGCTGTCAGCTCAGCAATTGCTCAGTTCCCCAAAGAAGCTGAATTCTGCAAATTGCTGCTTTTGCTCTTGAAATGATGTCATCAGGTGGGTGTTTTGGTGTAATACACTGAAAACCAGAGCAGAAATGCTGAAATATTCCCATGATATGCATGGTCTCTGCACCAAACCACCATGACTCAGCCTAAGTACATCTGCCGCTTGTTCTTCTGTACTGACAGAAGATTGTGGAAGTACAGTATAAAAACCATCTTTATGGAGAGATCTTTGTGGTTTAGGCTTAGTCCAAGCGTCTCAAGTAGCTGGGGTTTTTGTTTGGGCCTAATCCATAAGGTCTGATGGCTTTCCTCCTCATCTCAAGATGAATGTGGTAGAAAATATAAATCAAAGAAACGTCCTTTGGCCTAGCCTTGCCTTGCCTTGCCTTATTTCCTTCTCATCCTGTTCTCTGTCCCAGCCTCTCTCACTAACCCCTCGTCTGGCTCCATTTCTCTTCTTTCCTCTCTCCTTTTCTCAAACTCTCCTGCTTCCTGGCTTTCCTCTTTCAATTCCTCCATTTCAGACCTGCAGCCCGGCACTACTTTTTCCTCTTGCCTCCCTTTGGCCTGCTCCCTTGGCTTTCTCCCTCTGTTCCATATCCTTCTTCCCGACTTGTCTCTTGGAGACTTTTGGCCACTTTGCACCCAAGTCTGGGGATGTTTTGGAAACTTTTCAGAGGCCTCGCTGGTGACAGGGGGGACAGCAGGCAGTGACAGGCCCGGGGCTGACAGGCTCACCCTCCCCTAGCGGGCGCTCGGCTGCCACACCCAGCTGACATAGAACCTTTGTCACAATGCCCGCTACCGTGGTGAGGATGCGGGCACTCTGCAGGTGACAGGGACCCAGCAGGACTTGCTGTCAGCTCAGCAATTGCTCAGTTCCCCAAAGAAGCTGAATTCTGCAAATTGCTGCTTTTGCTCTTGAAATGATGTCATCAGGTGGGTGTTTTGGTGTAATACACTGAAAACCAGAGCAGAAATGCTGAAATATTCCCATGATATGCATGGTCTCTGCACCAAACCACCATGACTCAGCCTAAGTACATCTGCCGCTTGTTCTTCTGTACTGACAGAAGATTGTGGAAGTACAGTATAAAAACCATCCTTATGGAGAGATCTTTGTGGTTTAGGCTTAGTCCAAGCGTCTCAAGTAGCCGGGGCTTTTGTTTGGGCCTAATCCATAAGGTCTGATGGCTTTCCTCCTCATCTCAAGATGAATGTGGTAGAAAATATAAATCAAAGAAACATACTTTGGCCTAGCCTTGCCTTGCCTTGCCTTATTTCCTTCTCATCCTGTTCTCTGTCCCAGCCTCTCTCACTAACCCCTCGTCTGGCTGCATGTCTCTTCTTTCCTATCTCCTTTTCTCAAACTCTCCTGCTTCCTGGCTTTCCTCTTTCATTTCCTCCATTTCAGTCCTGCAGCCCGGCACTACTTTTTCCTCTTGCCTCCCTCTGGCCTGCTCCCTTGGCTTTCTCCCTCTGTTCCATATCCTTCTTCCCGACTTGTCTCTTGGAGACTTTTGGCCACTTTGCACCCAAGTCTGGGCATGTTTTGGAAACTTTTCAGAGGCCTCGCTGCTGACAGGGGGGACAGCAGGCAGTGACAGGCCCGGGGCTGACAGGCTCCCCCTCCCCTAGCGGGCGCTCGGCTGCCACACCCAGCTGACATAGAACCTTTGTCACAATGCCCGCTACCGTGGTGAGGATGCGGGCACTCTGCAGGTGACAGGGACCCAGCAGGACTTGCTGTCAGCTCAGCAATTGCTCAGTTCCTCAAAGAAGCTGAATTCTGTAAATCGCTGCTTTTGCTGTTGAAATGATGTCATCAGGTGGGTGTTTTGGTGTAATACACTGAAAACCAGAGCAGAAATGCTGAAATATTCCCATGATATGCATGGTCTCTGCACCAAACCACCATGACTCAGCCTAAGTACATCTGCCGCTTGTTCTTTTGTACTGCCAGCTGATTGTGGAAGTACAGTATAAAAACCATCTTTATGGAGAGATCTTTGTGGTTTAGGCTTAGTCTAAGTGTCTCAAGTAGCTGGGGATTTTGTTTGGGCCTAATCCATAAGGTCTGATAGCTTTCCTCCTCATCTCAAGATGAATGTGGTAGAAAATATAAATCAAGGAAACGTCCTTTGGCCTAGCCTTGCCTTGCCTTGCCTTATTTCCTTCTCATCCTGTTCTCTGTCCCAGCCTCTCTCACTAACCCCTTGTCTGGCTGCATGTCTCTTCTTTCCTCTCTCCTTTTCTCAAACTCTCCTGCTTCCTGGCTTTCCTCTTTCATTTCCTCCATTTCAGTCCTGCAGCCCGGCACTACTTTTTCCTCTTGCCTCCCTCTGGCCTGCTCCCTTGGCTTTCTCCCTCTGTTCCATATCCTTCTTCCCGACTTGTCTCTTGGAGACTTTTGGCCACTTTGCACCCAAGTCTGGGCATGTTTTGGAAACTTTTCAGAGGCCTCGCTGCTGACAGGGGGGACAGCAGGCAGTGACAGGCCCGGGGCTGACAGGCTCCCCCTCCCCTAGCGGGCGCTCGGCTGCCACACCCAGCTGACATAGAACCTTTGTCACAATGCCCGCTACCGTGGGGAGGATGCGGGCACTCTGCAGGTGACAGGGACCCAGCAGGACTTGCTGTCAGCTCAGCAATTGCTCAGTTCCCCAAAGAAGCTGAATTCTGCAAATTGCTGCTTTTGCTCTTGAAATGATGTCATCAGGTGGGTGTTTTGGTGTAATACACTGAAAACCAGAGCAGAAATGCTGAAATATTCCCATGATATGCATGGTCTCTGCACCAAACCACCATGACTCAGCCTAAGTACATCTGCCGCTTGTTCTTCTGTACTGACAGAAGATTGTGGAAGTACAGTATAAAAACCATCTTTATGGAGAGATCTTTGTGGTTTAGGCTTAGTCCAAGCGTCTCAAGTAGCTGGGGTTTTTGTTTGGGCCTAATCCATAAGGTCTGATGGCTTTCCTCCTCATCTCAAGATGAATGTGGTAGAAAATATAAATCAAAGAAACGTCCTTTGGCCTAGCCTTGCCTTGCCTTGCCTTATTTCCTTCTCATCCTGTTCTCTGTCCCAGCCTCTCTCACTAACCCCTCGTCTGGCTCCATTTCTCTTCTTTCCTCTCTCCTTTTCTCAAACTCTCCTGCTTCCTGGCTTTCCTCTTTCAATTCCTCCATTTCAGACCTGCAGCCCGGCACTACTTTTTCCTCTTGCCTCCCTTTGGCCTGCTCCCTTGGCTTTCTCCCTCTGTTCCATATCCTTCTTCCCGACTTGTCTCTTGGAGACTTTTGGCCACTTTGCACCCAAGTCTGGGGATGTTTTGGAAACTTTTCAGAGGCCTCGCTGGTGACAGGGGGGACAGCAGGCAGTGACAGGCCCGGGGCTGACAGGCTCACCCTCCCCTAGCGGGCGCTCGGCTGCCACACCCAGCTGACATAGAACCTTTGTCACAATGCCCGCTACCGTGGTGAGGATGCGGGCACTCTGCAGGTGACAGGGACCCAGCAGGACTTGCTGTCAGCTCAGCAATTGCTCAGTTCCCCAAAGAAGCTGAATTCTGCAAATTGCTGCTTTTGCTCTTGAAATGATGTCATCAGGTGGGTGTTTTGGTGTAATACACTGAAAACCAGAGCAGAAATGCTGAAATATTCCCATGATATGCATGGTCTCTGCACCAAACCACCATGACTCAGCCTAAGTACATCTGCCGCTTGTTCTTCTGTACTGACAGAAGATTGTGGAAGTACAGTATAAAAACCATCCTTATGGAGAGATCTTTGTGGTTTAGGCTTAGTCCAAGCGTCTCAAGTAGCCGGGGCTTTTGTTTGGGCCTAATCCATAAGGTCTGATGGCTTTCCTCCTCATCTCAAGATGAATGTGGTAGAAAATATAAATCAAAGAAACATACTTTGGCCTAGCCTTGCCTTGCCTTGCCTTATTTCCTTCTCATCCTGTTCTCTGTCCCAGCCTCTCTCACTAACCCCTCGTCTGGCTGCATGTCTCTTCTTTCCTATCTCCTTTTCTCAAACTCTCCTGCTTCCTGGCTTTCCTCTTTCATTTCCTCCATTTCAGTCCTGCAGCCCGGCACTACTTTTTCCTCTTGCCTCCCTCTGGCCTGCTCCCTTGGCTTTCTCCCTCTGTTCCATATCCTTCTTCCCGACTTGTCTCTTGGAGACTTTTGGCCACTTTGCACCCAAGTCTGGGCATGTTTTGGAAACTTTTCAGAGGCCTCGCTGCTGACAGGGGGGACAGCAGGCAGTGACAGGCCCGGGGCTGACAGGCTCCCCCTCCCCTAGCGGGCGCTCGGCTGCCACACCCAGCTGACATAGAACCTTTGTCACAATGCCCGCTACCGTGGTGAGGATGCGGGCACTCTGCAGGTGACAGGGACCCAGCAGGACTTGCTGTCAGCTCAGCAATTGCTCAGTTCCCCAAAGAAGCTGAATTCTGCAAATTGCTGCTTTTGCTCTTGAAATGATGTCATCAGGTGGGTGTTTTGGTGTAATACACTGAAAACCAGAGCAGAAATGCTGAAATATTCCCATGATATGCATGGTCTCTGCACCAAACCACCATGACTCAGCCTAAGTACATCTGCCGCTTGTTCTTCTGTACTGACAGAAGATTGTGGAAGTACAGTATAAAAACCATCTTTATGGAGAGATCTTTGTGGTTTAGGCTTAGTCCAAGCGTCTCAAGTAGCTGGGGTTTTTGTTTGGGCCTAATCCATAAGGTCTGATGGCTTTCCTCCTCATCTCAAGATGAATGTGGTAGAAAATATAAATCAAAGAAACGTCCTTTGGCCTAGCCTTGCCTTGCCTTGCCTTATTTCCTTCTCATCCTGTTCTCTGTCCCAGCCTCTCTCACTAACCCCTCGTCTGGCTCCATTTCTCTTCTTTCCTCTCTCCTTTTCTCAAACTCTCCTGCTTCCTGGCTTTCCTCTTTCAATTCCTCCATTTCAGACCTGCAGCCCGGCACTACTTTTTCCTCTTGCCTCCCTTTGGCCTGCTCCCTTGGCTTTCTCCCTCTGTTCCATATCCTTCTTCCCGACTTGTCTCTTGGAGACTTTTGGCCACTTTGCACCCAAGTCTGGGGATGTTTTGGAAACTTTTCAGAGGCCTCGCTGCTGACAGGGGGGACAGCAGGCAGTGACAGGCCCGGGGCTGACAGGCTCACCCTCCCCTAGCGGGCGCTCGGCTGCCACACCCAGCTGACATAGAACCTTTGTCACAATGCCCGCTACCGTGGTGAGGATGCGGGCACTCTGCAGGTGACAGGGACCCAGCAGGACTTGCTGTCAGCTCAGCAATTGCTCAGTTCCCCAAAGAAGCTGAATTCTGCAAATCGCTGCTTTTGCTGTTGAAATGATGTCATCAGGTGGGTGTTTTGGTGTAATACACTGAAAACCAGAGCAGAAATGCTGAAATATTCCCATGATATGCATGGTCTCTGCACCAAACCACCATGACTCAGCCTAAGTACATCTGCCGCTTGTTCTTCTGTACTGACAGAAGATTGTGGAAGTACAGTATAAAAACCATCTTTATGGAGAGATCTTTGTGGTTTAGGCTTAGTCCAAGCGTCTCAAGTAGCCGGGGCTTTTGTTTGGGCCTAATCCATAAGGTCTGATGGCTTTCCTCCTCATCTCAAGATGAATGTGGTAGAAAATATTAATCAAAGAAACGTCCTTTGGCCTAGCCTTGCCTTGCCTTGCCTTATTTCCTTCTCATCCTGTTCTCTGTCCCAGCCTCTCTCACTAACCCCTCGTCTGGCTGCACGTCTCTTCTTTCCTCTCTCCTTTTCTCAAACTCTCCTGCTTCCTGGCTTTCGTCTTTCAATTCCTCCATTTCAGTCCTGCAGCCCGGCACTACTTTTTCCTCTTGCCTCCCTTGGGCCTGCTCCCTTGGCTTTCTCCCTGAGTTCCATAACCTTCTTCCCGACTTGTCTCTTGGAGACTTTTGGCTACTTTGGACCCAAGTCTGGGGATGTTTTGGAAACTTTTCAGAGGCCTCGCTGCTGACAGGGGGGACAGCAGGCAGTGACAGGCCCGGGGCTGACAGGCTCCCCCTCCCCTAGCGGGCGCTCGGCTGCCACACCCAGCTGACATAGAACCTTTGTCACAATGCCCGCTACCGTGGTGAGGATGCGGGCACTCTGCAGGTGACAGGGACCCAGCAGGACTTGCTGTCAGCTCAGCAATTGCTCAGTTCCCCAAAGAAGCTGAATTCTGCAAATCGCTGCTTTTGCTGTTGAAATGATGTCATCAGGTGGGTGTTTTGGTGTAATACACTGAAAACCAGAGCAGAAATGCTGAAATATTCCCATGATATGCATGGTCTCTGCACCAAACCACCATGACTCAGCCTAAGTACATCTGCCGCTTGTTCTTCTGTACTGACAGAAGATTGTGGAGGTACAGTATAAAAACCATCTTTATGGAGAGATCTTTGTGGTTTAGGATTAGTCTAAGCGTCTCAAGAAGCCGGGGCTTTTGTTTGGGCCTAATCCATAAGGTCTGATGGATTTCCTCCTCATCTCAAGATGAATGTGGTAGAAAATATAAATCAAAGAAACGTCCTTTGGCCTAGCCTTGCCTTGCCTTGCCTTATTTCCTTCTCATCCTGTTCTCTGTCCCAGCCTCTCTCACTAACCCCTCGTCTGGCTCCATTTCTCTTCTTTCCTCTCTCCTTTTCTCAAACTCTCCTGCTTCCTGGCTTTCCTCTTTCAATTCCTCCATTTCAGTCCTGCAGCCCGGCACTACTTTTTCCTCTTGCCTCCCTTTGGCCTGCTCCCTTGGCTTTCTCCCTCTGTTCCATATCCTTCTTCCCGACTTGTCTCTTGGAGACTTTTGGCCACTTTGCACCCAAGTCTGGGGATGTTTTGGAAACTTTTCAGAGGCCTCGCTGCGGACAGGGGGGACAGCAGGCAGTGACAGGCCCGGGGCTGACAGGCTCCCCCTCCCCTAGCGGGCGCTCGGCTGCCACACCCAGCTGACATAGAACCTTTGTCACAATGCCCGTGACAGTGGTGAGGATGCGGGCACTCTGCAGGTCACAGGGACCCAGCACAACTTGCTGTCAGCTCAGCAATTACTCAGTTCCCCAAAGAAGCTGAATTCTGCAAATTGCTGCTTTTGCTCTTGAAATGATGTCATCAGGTGGCTGTTTTGGTGTAATACACTGAAAACCAGAGCAGAAATGCTGAAATATTCCCATGATATGCATGGTCTCTGCACCAAACCACCATGACTCAGCCTAAGTACATCTGCCGCTTGTTCTTCTGTACTGACAGAAGATTGTGGAAGTACAGTATAAAAACCACCTTTATGGAGAGATCTTTGTGGTTTAGGCTTAGTCTAAGCATCTCAAGTAGCCGGGGCTTTTGTTTGGGCCTAATCCATAAGGTCTGATGGCTTTCCTCCTCATCTCAAGATGAATGTGGTAGAAAATAGAAATCAAAGAAACGTCCTTCGGCCTAGCTTTGCCTTGCCTTGCCTTATTTCCTTCTCATCCTGTTCTCTGTCCCAGCCTCTCTCACTAACCCCTCGTCTGGCTGCATGTCTCTTCTTTCTTCTCTCCTTTTCTCAAACTCTCCTGCTTCCTGGCTTTCCTCTTTCAATTCCTCCATTTCAGTCCTGCAGCCCGGCACTACTTTTTCCTCTTGCCTCCCTTTGGCCTGCTCCCTTGGCTTTCTCCCTCTGTTCCATAACCTTCTTCCCGACTTGTCTCTTGGAGACTTTTGGCCACTTTGCACCCAAGTCTGGGGATGTTTTGGAAACTTTTCAGAGGCCTCGCTGCTGACAGGGGGGACAGCAGGCAGTGACAGGCCCGGGGCTGACAGGCTCCCCCTCCCCTAGCGGGCGCTCGGCTGCCACACCCAGCTGACATAGAACCTTTGTCACAATGCCCGCTACCGTGGTGAGGATGCGGGCACTCTGCAGGTGACAGGGACCCAGCAGGACTTGCTGTCAGCTCAGCAATTGCTCAGTTCCCCAAAGAAGCTGAATTCTGCAAATTGCTGCTTTTGCTGTTGAAATGATGTCATCAGGTGGGTGTTTTGGTGTAATACACTGAAAACCAGAGCAGAAATGCTGAAATATTCCCATGATATGCATGGTCTCTGCACCAAACCACCATGACTCAGCCTAAGTACACCTGCCGCTTGTTCTTTTGTACTGCCAGCTGATTGTGGAAGTACAGTATAAAAACCATCTTTATGGAGAGATCTTTGTGGTTTCGGCTTAGTCCAAGCGTCTCAAGTAGCCGGGGCTTTTGTTTGGGCCTAATCCATAAGGTCTGATGGCTTTCCTCCTCATCTCCAGATGAATGTGGTAGAAAATATAAATCAAAGAAACGTCCTTTGGCCTAGCCTTGCCTTGCCTTGCCTTATTTCCTTCTCATCCTGTTCTCTGTCCCAGCCTCTCTCACTAAGCCCTCGTCTGGCTGCATGTCTCTTCTTTCCTCTCTCCTTTTCTCAAACTCTCCTGCTTCCTGGCTTTCCTCTTTCAATTCCTCCATTTCAGTCCTGCAGCCCGGCACTACTTTTTCCTCTTGCCTCCCTTTGGCCTGCTCCCTTGGCTTTCTCCCTCTGTTCCATATCCTTCTTCCCGACTTGTCTCTTGGAGACTTTTGGCCACTTTGCACCCAAGTCTGGGCATGTTTTGGAAACTTTTCAGAGGCCTCGCTGCTGACAGGGGGGACAGCAGGCAGTGACAGGCCCGGGGCTGACAGGCTCCCCCTCCCCTAGGGGACGCTCGGCTGCCACACCCAGCTGACATAGAACCTTTGTCACAATGCCCGCTACCGTGGTGAGGATGCGGGCACTCTGCAGGTGACAGGGACCCAGCAGGACTTGCTGTCAGCTCAGCAATTGCTCAGTTCCCCAAAGAAGCTGAATTCTGCAAATTGCTGCTTTTGCTGTTGAAATGATGTCATCAGGTGGGTGTTTTGGTGTAATACACTGAAAACCAGAGCAGAAATGCTGAAATATTCCCATGATATGCATGGTCTCTGCACCAAACCACCATGACTCAGCCTAAGTACACCTGCCGCTTGTTCTTCTGTACTGACAGAAGATTGTGGAAGTACAGTATAAAAACCATCTTTATGGAGAGATCTTTGTGGTTTCGGCTTAGTCCAAGCATCTCAAGTAGCCGGGGCTTTTGTTTGGGCCTAATCCATAAGGTCTGATGGCTTTCCTCCTCATCTCCAGATGAATGTGGTAGAAAATATAAATCAAAGAAACGTCCTTTGGCCTAGCCTTGCCTTGCCTTGCCTTATTTCCTTCTCATCCTGTTCTCTGTCCCAGCCTCTCTCACTAAGCCCTCGTCTGGCTGCATGTCTCTTCTTTCCTCTCTCCTTTTCTCAAACTCTCCTGCTTCCTGGCTTTCCTCTTTCAATTCCTCCATTTCAGTCCTGCAGCCCGGCACTACTTTTTCCTCTTGCCTCCCTTTGGCCTGCTCCCTTGGCTTTCTCCCTCTGTTCCATATCCTTCTTCCCGACTTGTCTCTTGGAGACTTTTGGCCACTTTGCACCCAAGTCTGGGCATGTTTTGGAAACTTTTCAGAGGCCTCGCTGCTGACAGGGGGGACAGCAGGCAGTGACAGGCCCGGGGCTGACAGGCTCCCCCTCCCCTAGGGGACGCTCGGCTGCCACACCCAGCTGACATAGAACCTTTGTCACAATGCCCGCTACCGTGGTGAGGATGCGGGCACTCTGCAGGTGACAGGGACCCAGCAGGACTTGCTGTCAGCTCAGCAATTGCTCAGTTCCCCAAAGAAGCTGAATTCTGCAAATTGCTGCTTTTGCTGTTGAAATGATGTCATCAGGTGGGTGTTTTGGTGTAATACACTGAAAACCAGAGCAGAAATGCTGAAATATTCCCATGATATGCATGGTCTCTGCACCAAACCACCATGACTCAGCCTAAGTACACCTGCCGCTTGTTCTTCTGTACTGACAGAAGATTGTGGAAGTACAGTATAAAAACCATCTTTATGGAGAGATCTTTGTGGTTTCGGCTTAGTCCAAGCATCTCAAGTAGCCGGGGCTTTTGTTTGGGCCTAATCCATAAGGTCTGATGGCTTTCCTCCTCATCTCAAGATGAATGTGGTAGAAAATATAAATCAAAGAAACGTCCTTTGGCCTAGCCTTGCCTTGCCTTGCCTTATTTCCTTCTCATCCTGTTCTCTGTCCCAGCCTCTCTCACTAAGCCCTCGTCTGGCTGCATGTCTCTTCTTTCCTCTCTCCTTTTCTCAAACTCTCCTGCTTCCTGGCTTTCCTCTTTCAATTCCTCCATTTCAGTCCTGCAGCCCGGCACTACTTTTTCCTCTTGCCTCCCTTTGGCCTGCTCCCTTGGCTTTCTCCCTCTGTTCCATATCCTTCTTCCCGACTTGTCTCTTGGAGACTTTTGGCCACTTTGCACCCAAGTCTGGGCATGTTTTGGAAACTTTTCAGAGGCCTCGCTGCTGACAGGGGGGACAGCAGGCAGTGACAGGCCCGGGGCTGACAGGCTCCCCCTCCCCTAGGGGACGCTCGGCTGCCACACCCAGCTGACATAGAACCTTTGTCACAATGCCCGCTACCGTGGTGAGGATGCGGGCACTCTGCAGGTGACAGGGACCCAGCGGGACTTGATGTCAGCTCAGCAATTGCTCAGTTCCCCAAAGAAGCTGAATTCTGCAAATTGCTGCTTTTGCTCTTGAAATGATGTCATCAGGTGGGTGTTTTGGTGTAAAACACTGAAAACCAGAGCAGAAATGCTGAAATATTCCCATGATATGCATGGTCTCTGCACCAAACCACCATGACTCAGCCTTATAATACCTCTGCCGCTTGTTCTCTTGTACTGCCAGCAGATTGTGGAAGTACAGTTTAAAAACCATCTTTATGGAGAGATCTTTGTGGTTTAGGCTTAGTCTAAGTTTCTCAAGTAGCTGGGGTTTTTGTTTGGGCCTAATCCATAAGCTCTGATGGCTTTCCTCCTCATCTCAAGATGAATGTGGTAGAAAATATAAATCAAAGAAACGTCCTTTGGCCTAGCCTTGCCTTGCCTTGCCTTATTTCCTTCTCATCCTGTTCTCTGTCCCAGCCTCTCTCACTAACCCCTCGTCTGGCTGCATGTCTCTTCTTTCCTCTCTCCTTTTCTCAAACTCTCCTGCTTCCTGGCTTTCGTCTTTCAATTCCTCCATTTCAGTCCTGCAGCCCGGCACTACTTTTTCCTCTTGCCTCCCTTTGGCCTGCTCCCTTGGCTTTCTCCCTCTGTTCCATATCCTTCTTCCCGACTTGTCTCTTGGAGACTTTTGGCCACTTTGCACCCAAGTCTGGGGATGTTTTGGAAACTTTTCAGAGGCCTCGCTGCTGACAGGGGGGACAGCAGGCAGTGACAGGCCCGGGGCTGACAGGCTCCCCCTCCCCTAGCGGGTACTCGGCTGCCACACCCAGCTGACATAGAACCTTTGTCACAATGCCCGCTACCGTGGGGAGGATGCGGGCACTCTGCAGGTGACAGGGACCCAGCAGGACTTGGTGTCAGCTCAGCAATTGCTCAGTTCCCCAAAGAAGCTGAATTCTGCCAATTGCTGCTTTTGCTCTTGAAATGATGTCATCAGGTGGGTGTTTTGGTGTAATACACTGAAAACCAGAGCAGAAATGCTGAAATATTCCCATGATATGCATGGTCTCTGCACCAAACCACCATGACTCAGCCTATAATACCTCAGCCGCTTGTTCTCTCGTACTGCCAGCAGATTGTGGAAGTACAGTTTAAAAACCATCTTTATGGAGATATCTTTGTGGTTTAGGCTTAGTCTAAGTTTCTCAAGTAGCTGGGGTTTTTGTTTGGGACTAATCCATAAGCTCTGATGGCTTTCCTCCTCATCTCAAGATGAATGTGGTAGAAAATATAAATCAAGGAAACGTCCTTTGGCCTAGCCTTGCCTTGCCTTGCCTTATTTCCTTCTCATCCTGTTCTCTGTTCCAGGCTCTCTCACTAACCCCTCGTCTGGCTGCATGTCTCTTCTTTCCTCTCTCCTTTTCTCAAACTCTCCTGCTTCCTGGCTTTCGTCTTTCAATTCCTCCATTTCAGTCCTGCAGCCCGGCACTACTTTTTCCTCTTGCCTCCCTTTGGCCTGCTCCCTTGACTTTCTCCCTCTGTTCCATATCCTTCTTCCCGACTTGTCTCTTGGAGACTTTTGGCCACTTTGCACCCAAGTCTGGGGATGTTTTGGAAACTTTTCAGAGGCCTCGCTGCTGACAGGGGGGACAGCAGGCAGTGACAGGCCTGGGGCTGACAGGCTCCCCCTCCCCTAGCGGGTACTCGGCTGCCACACCCAGCTGACATAGAACCTTTGTCACAATGCCCGCTACCGTGGGGAGGATGCGGGCACTCTGCAGGTGACAGGGACCCAGCAGGACTTGGTGTCAGCTCAGCAATTGCTCAGTTCCCCAAAGAAGCTGAATTCTGCCAATTGCTGCTTTTGCTCTTGAAATGATGTCATCAGGTGGGTGTTTTGGTGTAATACACTGAAAACCAGAGCAGAAATGCTGAAATATTCCCATGATATGCATGGTCTCTCCACCAAACCACCATGACTCAGCCTAAACACATCTGCCGCTTGTTCTTCTGTACTGACAGAAGATTGCGGAGGTACAGTATAAAAACCATCTTTATGGAGAGATCTTTTTGGTTAGGCTTAGTCTAAGCATCTCAAGTAGCCGGGGCTTTTGTTTGGGCCTAATCCATAAGGTCTGATGGCTTTCCTCCTCATCTCCAGATGAATGTGGTAGAAAATATAAATCAAGGAAACATCCTTTGGCCTAGCCTTGCCTTGCCTTGCCTTATTTCCTTCTCATCCTGTTCTCTGTCCCAGCCTCTCTCACTAAGCCCTCGTCTGGCTGCATGTCTCTTCTTTCCTCTCTCCTTTTCTCAAACTCTCCTGCTTCCTGGCTTTGTCTTTCAATTCCTCCATTTCAGTCCTGCAGCCCGGCACTACTTTTTCCTCTTGCCTCCCTTTGGCCTGCTCCCTTGGCTTTCTCCCTCTGTTCCATATCCTTCTTCCCGACTTGTCTCTTGGAGACTTTTGGCCACTTTGCACCCAAGTCTGGGCATGTTTTGGAAACTTTTCAGAGGCCTCGCTGCTGACAGGGGGGACAGCAGGCAGTGACAGGCCCGGGGCTGACAGGCTCCCCGTCCCCTAGCGGGCGCTCGGCTGCCACACCCAGCTGACATAGAACCTTTGTCACAATGCCCGCTACCGTGGTGAGGATGCGGGCACTCTGCAGGTGACAGGGACCCAGCAGGACTTGGTGTCAGCTCAGCAATTGCTCAGTTCCCCAAAGAAGCTGAATTCTGCAAATTGCTGCTTTTGCTGTTGAAATGATGTCATCAGGTGGCTGTTTTGGTGTAATACACTGAAAACCAGAGCAGAAATGCTGAAATATTCCCATGATATGCATGGTCTCTGCACCAAACCACCATGACTCAGCCTAAATACATCTGCCACTTGTTCTCTTGTACTGCCAGCAGATTGTGGAAGTACAGGTTAAAAACCATCTTTATGGAGAGATCTTTGTGGTTTAGGCTTAGTCTAAGTTTCTCAAGTAGCTGGGGTTTTTGTTTGGGCCTAATCCATAAGGTCTGATGGCTTTCCTCCTCATCTCAAGATGAATGTGGTAGAAAATATAAATCAAGGAAACGTCCTTTGGCCTAGACTTGCCTTGCCTTGCCTTATTTCCTTCTCATCCTGTTCTCTGTCCCAGCCTCTCTCACTAACCCCTCGTCTGGCTGCATGTCTCTTGTTTCCTCCCTGTTTTTCTCAAACTCGCCTGCTTCCTGGCTTTCGTCTTTCAATTCCTCCATTTCAGTCCTGCAGCCCGGCACTACTTTTTCCTCTTGCCTCCCTTTGGACTGCTCCCTTGGCTTTCTCCCTCTGTTCCATATCCTTCTTCCCGACTTGTCTCTTGGAGACTTTTGGCCACTTTGCACCCAAGTCTGGGCATGTTTTGGAAACTTTTCAGAGGCCTCGCTGCTGACAGGGGGGACAGCAGGCAGTGACAGGCCCAGGGCTGACAGGCTCCCCCTCCCCTAGCGGGCGCTCGGCTGCCACACCCAGCTGACATAGAACCTTTGTCACAATGCCCGCTACCGTGGTGAGGATGCGGGCACTCTGCAGGTGACAGGGACCCAGCAGGACTTGCTGTCAGCTCAGCAATTGCTCAGTTCCCCAAAGAAGCTGAATTCTGCAAATTGCTGCTTTTGCTGTTGAAATGATGTCATCAGGTGGGTGTTTTGGTGTAATACACTGAAAACCAGAGCAGAAATGCTGAAATATTCCCATGATATGCATGGTCTCTGCACCAAACCACCATGACTCAGCCTAAGTACATCTGCCGCTTGTTCTTCTGTACTGACAGACGATTGTGGAGGTACAGTATAAAAACCATCTTTATGGAGAGAGCTTTGTGGTTTAGGCTTAGTCTAAGTGTCTCAAGTAGCTGGGGATTTTGTTTGGGCCTAATCCATAAAGTCTGATAGCTTTCCTCCTCATCTCAAGATGAATGTGGTAGAAAATATAAATCAAGGAAACGTCCTTTGGCCTAGCCTTGCCTTGCCTTGCCTTATTTCCTTCTCATCCTGTTCTCTGTCCCAGCCTCTCTCACTAACCCCTTGTCTGGCTGCATGTCTCTTCTTTCCTCTCTCCTTTTCTCAAACTCTCCTGCTTCCTGGCTTTCCTCTTTCATTTCCTCCATTTCAGTCCTGCAGCCCGGCACTACTTTTTCCTCTTGCCTCCCTTTGGACTGCTCCCTTGGCTTTCTCCCTCTGTTCCATATCCTTCTTCCCGACTTGTCTCTTGGAGACTTTTGGCCACTTTGCACCCAAGTCTGGGCATGTTTTGGAAACTTTTCAGAGGCCTCGCTGCTGACAGGGGGGACAGCAGGCAGTGACAGGCCCGGGGCTGACAGGCTCCCCCTCCCCTAGCGGGCGCTCGGCTGCCACACCCAGCTGACATAGAACCTTTGTCACAATGCCCGCTACCGTGGTGAGGATGCGGGCACTCTGCAGGTGACAGGGACCCAGCAGGACTTGCTGTCAGCTCAGCAATTGCTCAGTTCCCCAAAGAAGCTGAATTCTGCAAATTGCTGCTTTTGCTCTTGAAATGATGTCATCAGGTGGGTGTTTTGGTGTAATACACTGAAAACCAGAGCAGAAATGCTGAAATATTCCCATGATATGCATGGTCTCTGCACCAAACCACCATGACTCAGCCTAAGTACATCTGCCGCTTGTTCTTCTGTACTGACAGAAGATTGTGGAAGTACAGTATAAAAACCATCTTTATGGAGAGATCTTTGTGGTTTAGGCTTAGTCCAAGCGTCTCAAGTAGCTGGGGTTTTTGTTTGGGCCTAATCCATAAGGTCTGATGGCTTTCCTCCTCATCTCAAGATGAATGTGGTAGAAAATATAAATCAAAGAAACGTCCTTTGGCCTAGCCTTGCCTTGCCTTGCCTTATTTCCTTCTCATCCTGTTCTCTGTCCCAGCCTCTCTCACTAACCCCTCGTCTGGCTCCATTTCTCTTCTTTCCTCTCTCCTTTTCTCAAACTCTCCTGCTTCCTGGCTTTCCTCTTTCAATTCCTCCATTTCAGACCTGCAGCCCGGCACTACTTTTTCCTCTTGCCTCCCTTTGGCCTGCTCCCTTGGCTTTCTCCCTCTGTTCCATATCCTTCTTCCCGACTTGTCTCTTGGAGACTTTTGGCCACTTTGCACCCAAGTCTGGGGATGTTTTGGAAACTTTTCAGAGGCCTCGTTGGTGACAGGGGGGACAGCAGGCAGTGACAGGCCCGGGGCTGACAGGCTCCCCCTCCCCTAGCGGGCGCTCGGCTGCCACACCCAGCTGACATAGAACCTTTGTCACAATGCCCGCTACCGTGGTGAGGATGCGGGCACTCTGCAGGTGACAGGGACCCAGCAGGACTTGCTGTCAGCTCAGCAATTGCTCAGTTCCCCAAAGAAGCTGAATTCTGCAAATTGCTGCTTTTGCTCTTGAAATGATGTCATCAGGTGGGTGTTTTGGTGTAATACACTGAAAACCAGAGCAGAAATGCTGAAATATTCCCATGATATGCATGGTCTCTGCACCAAACCACCATGACTCAGCCTAAGTACATCTGCCGCTTGTTCTTCTGTACTGACAGAAGATTGTGGAAGTACAGTATAAAAACCATCCTTATGGAGAGATCTTTGTGGTTTAGGCTTAGTCCAAGCGTCTCAAGTAGCCGGGGCTTTTGTTTGGGCCTAATCCATAAGGTCTGATGGCTTTCCTCCTCATCTCAAGATGAATGTGGTAGAAAATATAAATCAAAGAAACATACTTTGGCCTAGCCTTGCCTTGCCTTGCCTTATTTCCTTCTCATCCTGTTCTCTGTCCCAGCCTCTCTCACTAACCCCTCGTCTGGCTGCATGTCTCTTCTTTCCTATCTCCTTTTCTCAAACTCTCCTGCTTCCTGGCTTTCCTCTTTCAATTCCTCCATTTCAGACCTGCAGCCCGGCACTACTTTTTCCTCTTGCCTCCCTTGGGCCTGCTCCCTTGGCTTTCTCCCTGAGTTCCATAACCTTCTTCCCGACTTGTCTCTTGGAGACTTTTGGCTACTTTGGACCCAAGTCTGGGGATGTTTTGGAAACTTTTCAGAGGCCTCGCTGCTGACAGGGGGGACAGCAGGCAGTGACAGGCCCGGGGCTGACAGGCTCCCCCTCCCCTAGCGGGCGCTCGGCTGCCACACCCAGCTGACATAGAACCTTTGTCACAATGCCCGCTACCGTGGGGAGGATGCGGGCACTCTGCAGGTGACAGGGACCCAGCAGGACTTGCTGTCAGCTCAGCAATTGCTCAGTTCCCCAAAGAAGCTGAATTCTGCAAATCGCTGCTTTTGCTGTTGAAATGATGTCATCAGGTGGGTGTTTTGGTGTAATACACTGAAAACCAGAGCAGAAATGCTGAAATATTCCCATGATATGCATGGTCTCTGCACCAAACCACCATGACTCAGCCTAAGTACATCTGCCGCTTGTTCTTCTGTACTGACAGAAGATTGTGGAGGTACAGTATAAAAACCATCTTTATGGAGAGATCTTTGTGGTTTAGGATTAGTCTAAGCGTCTCAAGAAGCCGGGGCTTTTGTTTGGGCCTAATCCATAACGTCTGATGGATTTCCTCCTCATCTCAAGCTGAATGTGGTAGAAAATATAAATCAAAGAAACGTCCTTTGGCCTAGCCTTGCCTTGCCTTGCCTTATTTCCTTCTCATCCTGTTCTCTGTCCCAGCCTCTCTCACTAACCCCTCGTCTGGCTCCATTTCTCTTCTTTCCTCTCTCCTTTTCTCAAACTCTCCTGCTTCCTGGCTTTCCTCTTTCAATTCCTCCATTTCAGTCCTGCAGCCCGGCACTACTTTTTCCTCTTGCCTCCCTTTGGCCTGCTCCCTTGGCTTTCTCCCTCTGTTCCATATCCTTCTTCCCGACTTGTCTCTTGGAGACTTTTGGCCACTTTGCACCCAAGTCTGGGGATGTTTTGGAAACTTTTCAGAGGCCTCGCTGCGGACAGGGGGGACAGCAGGCAGTGACAGGCCCGGGGCTGACAGGCTCCCCCTCCCCTAGCGGGCGCTCGGCTGCCACACCCAGCTGACATAGAACCTTTGTCACAATGCCCGTGACAGTGGTGAGGATGCGGGCACTCTGCAGGTCACAGGGACCCAGCACAACTTGCTGTCAGCTCAGCAATTACTCAGTTCCCCAAAGAAGCTGAATTCTGCAAATTGCTGCTTTTGCTCTTGAAATGATGTCATCAGGTGGCTGTTTTGGTGTAATACACTGAAAACCAGAGCAGAAATGCTGAAATATTCCCATGATATGCATGGTCTCTGCACCAAACCACCATGACTCAGCCTAAGTACATCTGCCGCTTGTTCTTCTGTACTGACAGAAGATTGTGGAAGTACAGTATAAAAACCACCTTTATGGAGAGATCTTTGTGGTTTAGGCTTAGTCTAAGCATCTCAAGTAGCCGGGGCTTTTGTTTGGGCCTAATCCATAAGGTCTGATGGCTTTCCTCCTCATCTCAAGATGAATGTGGTAGAAAATAGAAATCAAAGAAACGTCCTTCGGCCTAGCTTTGCCTTGCCTTGCCTTATTTCCTTCTCATCCTGTTCTCTGTCCCAGCCTCTCTCACTAACCCCTCGTCTGGCTGCATGTCTCTTCTTTCCTCTCTCCTTTTCTCAAACTCTCCTGCTTCCTGGCTTTCCTCTTTCAATTCCTCCATTTCAGTCCTGCAGCCCGGCACTACTTTTTCCTCTTGCCTCCCTTTGGCCTGCTCCCTTGGCTTTCTCCCTCTGTTCCATAACCTTCTTCCCGACTTGTCTCTTGGAGACTTTTGGCCACTTTGCACCCAAGTCTGGGGATGTTTTGGAAACTTTTCAGAGGCCTCGCTGCTGACAGGGGGGACAGCAGGCAGTGACAGGCCCGGGGCTGACAGGCTCCCCCTCCCCTAGCGGGCGCTCGGCTGCCACACCCAGCTGACATAGAACCTTTGTCACAATGCCCGCTACCGTGGTGAGGATGCGGGCACTCTGCAGGTGACAGGGACCCAGCAGGACTTGCTGTCAGCTCAGCAATTGCTCAGTTCCCCAAAGAAGCTGAATTCTGCAAATTGCTGCTTTTGCTGTTGAAATGATGTCATCAGGTGGGTGTTTTGGTGTAATACACTGAAAACCAGAGCAGAAATGCTGAAATATTCCCATGATATGCATGGTCTCTGCACCAAACCACCATGACTCAGCCTAAGTACACCTGCCGCTTGTTCTTCTGTACTGACAGAAGATTGTGGAAGTACAGTATAAAAACCATCTTTATGGAGAGATCTTTGTGGTTTCGGCTTAGTCCAAGCGTCTCAAGTAGCCGGGGCTTTTGTTTGGGCCTAATCCATAAGGTCTGATGGCTTTCCTCCTCATCTCCAGATGAATGTGGTAGAAAATATAAATCAAAGAAACGTCCTTTGGCCTAGCCTTGCCTTGCCTTGCCTTATTTCCTTCTCATCCTGTTCTCTGTCCCAGCCTCTCTCACTAAGCCCTCGTCTGGCTGCATGTCTCTTCTTTCCTCTCTCCTTTTCTCAAACTCTCCTGCTTCCTGGCTTTCCTCTTTCAATTCCTCCATTTCAGTCCTGCAGCCCGGCACTACTTTTTCCTCTTGCCTCCCTTTGGCCTGCTCCCTTGGCTTTCTCCCTCTGTTCCATATCCTTCTTCCCGACTTGTCTCTTGGAGACTTTTGGCCACTTTGGACCCAAGTCTGGGGATGTTTTGGAAACTTTTCAGAGGCCTCGCTGCTGACAGGGGGGACAGCAGGCAGTGACAGGCCCGGGGCTGACAGGCTCCCCCTCCCCTAGGGGACGCTCGGCTGCCACACCCAGCTGACATAGAACCTTTGTCACAATGCCCGCTACCGTGGGGAGGATGCGGGCACTCTGCAGGTGACAGGGACCCAGCGGGACTTGATGTCAGCTCAGCAATTGCTCAGTTCCCCAAAGAAGCTGAATTCTGCAAATTGCTGCTTTTGCTCTTGAAATGATGTCATCAGGTGGGTGTTTTGGTGTAAAACACTGAAAACCAGAGCAGAAATGCTGAAATATTCCCATGATATGCATGGTCTCTGCACCAAACCACCATGACTCAGCCTTATAATACCTCTGCCGCTTGTTCTCTTGTACTGCCAGCAGATTGTGGAAGTACAGTTTAAAAACCATCTTTATGGAGAGATCTTTGTGGTTTAGGCTTAGTCTAAGTTTCTCAAGTAGCTGGGGTTTTTGTTTGGGCCTAATCCATAAGCTCTGATGGCTTTCCTCCTCATCTCAAGATGAATGTGGTAGAAAATATAAATCAAGGAAACGTCCTTTGGCCTAGCCTTGCCTTGCCTTGCCTTATTTCCTTCTCATCCTGTTCTCTGTCCCAGCCTCTCTCACTAAGCCCTCGTCTGGCTGCATGTCTCTTCTTTCCTCTCTCCTTTTCTCAAACTCTCCTGCTTCCTGGCTTTCCTCTTTCAATTCCTCCATTTCAGTCCTGCAGCCCGGCACTACTTTTTCCTCTTGCCTCCCTTTGGCCTGCTCCCTTGGCTTTCTCCCTCTGTTCCATAACCTTCTTCCCGACTTGTCTCTTGGAGACTTTTGGCCACTTTGCACCCAAGTCTGGGGATGTTTTGGAAACTTTTCAGAGGCCTCGCTGCTGACAGGGGGGACAGCAGGCAGTGACAGGCCCGGGGCTGACAGGCTCCCCCTCCCCTAGCGGGCGCTCGGCTGCCACACCCAGCTGACATAGAACCTTTGTCACAATGCCCGCTACCGTGGTGAGGATGCGGGCACTCTGCAGGTGACAGGGACCCAGCAGGACTTGCTGTCAGCTCAGCAATTGCTCAGTTCCCCAAAGAAGCTGAATTCTGCAAATTGCTGCTTTTGCTGTTGAAATGATGTCATCAGGTGGGTGTTTTGGTGTAATACACTGAAAACCAGAGCAGAAATGCTGAAATATTCCCATGATATGCATGGTCTCTGCACCAAACCACCATGACTCAGCCTAAGTACACCTGCCGCTTGTTCTTCTGTACTGCCAGAAGATTGTGGAAGTACAGTATAAAAACCATCTTTATGGAGAGATCTTTGTGGTTTCGGCTTAGTCCAAGCGTCTCAAGTAGCCGGGGCTTTTGTTTGGGCCTAATCCATAAGGTCTGATGGCTTTCCTCCTCATCTCAAGATGAATGTGGTAGAAAATATAAATCAAAGAAACGTCCTTTGGCCTAGCCTTGCCTTGCCTTGCCTTATTTCCTTCTCATCCTGTTCTCTGTCCCAGCCTCTCTCACTAAGCCCTCGTCTGGCTGCATGTCTCTTCTTTCCTCTCTCCTTTTCTCAAACTCTCCTGCTTCCTGGCTTTCGTCTTTCAATTCCTCCATTTCAGTCCTGCAGCCCGGCACTACTTTTTCCTCTTGCCTCCCTTTGGCCTGCTCCCTTGGCTTTCTCCCTCTGTTCCATATCCTTCTTCCCGACTTGTCTCTTGGAGACTTTTGGCCACTTTGCACCCAAGTCTGGGCATGTTTTGGAAACTTTTCAGAGGCCTCGCTGCTGACAGGGGGGACAGCAGGCAGTGACAGGCCCGGGGCTGACAGGCTCCCCCTCCCCTAGGGGACGCTCGGCTGCCACACCCAGCTGACATAGAACCTTTCTCACAATGCCCGCTACCGTGGGGAGGATGCGGGCACTCTGCAGGTGACAGGGACCCAGCGGGACTTGATGTCAGCTCAGCAATTGCTCAGTTCCCCAAAGAAGCTGAATTCTGCAAATTGCTGCTTTTGCTCTTGAAATGATGTCATCAGGTGGGTGTTTTGGTGTAAAACACTGAAAACCAGAGCAGAAATGCTGAAATATTCCCATGATATGCATGGTCTCTGCACCAAACCACCATGACTCAGCCTTATAATACCTCTGCCGCTTGTTCTCTTGTACTGCCAGCAGATTGTGGAAGTACAGTTTAAAAACCATCTTTATGGAGAGATCTTTGTGGTTTAGGCTTAGTCTAAGTTTCTCAAGTAGCTGGGGTTTTTGTTTGGGCCTAATCCATAAGCTCTGATGGCTTTCCTCCTCATCTCAAGATGAATGTGGTAGAAAATATAAATCAAGGAAACGTCCTTTGACCTAGCCTTGCCTTGCCTTGCCTTATTTCCTTCTCATCCTGTTCTCTGTCCCAGCCTCTCTCACTAACCCCTCGTCTGGCTGCATGTCTCTTCTTTCCTCTCTCCTTTTCTCAAACTCTCCTGCTTCCTGGCTTTCCTCTTTCAATTCCTCCATTTCAGTCCTGCAGCCCGGCACTACTTTTTCCTCTTGCCTCCCTTTGGCCTGCTCCCTTGGCTTTCTCCCTCTGTTCCATATCCTTCTTCCCGACTTGTCTCTTGGAGACTTTTGGCCACTTTGCACCCAAGTCTGGGGATGTTTTGGAAACTTTTCAGAGGCCTCGCTGCTGACAGGGGGGACAGCAGGCAGTGACAGGCCCGGGGCTGACAGGCTCCCCCTCCCCTAGCGGGTACTCGGCTGCCACACCCAGCTGACATAGAACCTTTGTCACAATGCCCGCTACCGTGGGGAGGATGCGGGCACTCTGCAGGTGACAGGGACCCAGCAGGACTTGGTGTCAGCTCAGCAATTGCTCAGTTCCCCAAAGAAGCTGAATTCTGCCAATTGCTGCTTTTGCTCTTGAAATGATGTCATCAGGTGGGTGTTTTGGTGTAATACACTGAAAACCAGAGCAGAAATGCTGAAATATTCCCATGATATGCATGGTCTCTGCACCAAACCACCATGACTCAGCCTATAATACCTCAGCCGCTTGTTCTCTCGTACTGCCAGCAGATTGTGGAAGTACAGTTTAAAAACCATCTTTATGGAGATATCTTTGTGGTTTAGGCTTAGTCTAAGTTTCTCAAGTAGCTGGGGTTTTTGTTTGGGCCTAATCCATAAGCTCTGATGGCTTTCCTCCTCATCTCAAGATGAATGTGGTAGAAAATATAAATCAAGGAAACGTCCTTTGGCCTAGCCTTGCCTTGCCTTGCCTTATTTCCTTCTCATCCTGTTCTCTGTTCCAGCCTCTCTCACTAACCCCTCGTCTGGCTGCATGTCTCTTCTTTCCTCTCTCCTTTTCTCAAACTCTCCTGCTTCCTGGCTTTCGTCTTTCAATTCCTCCATTTCAGTCCTGCAGCCCGGCACTACTTTTTCCTCTTGCCTCCCTTTGGCCTGCTCCCTTGACTTTCTCCCTCTGTTCCATATCCTTCTTCCCGACTTGTCTCTTGGAGACTTTTGGCCACTTTGCACCCAAGTCTGGGGATGTTTTGGAAACTTTTCAGAGGCCTCGCTGCTGACAGGGGGGACAGCAGGCAGTGACAGTCCTGGGGCTGACAGGCTCCCCCTCCCCTAGCGGGTACTCGGCTGCCACACCCAGCTGACATAGAACCTTTGTCACAATGCCCGCTACCGTGGGGAGGATGCGGGCACTCTGCAGGTGACAGGGACCCAGCAGGACTTGGTGTCAGCTCAGCAATTGCTCAGTTCCCCAAAGAAGCTGAATTCTGCCAATTGCTGCTTTTGCTCTTGAAATGATGTCATCAGGTGGGTGTTTTGGTGTAATACACTGAAAACCAGAGCAGAAATGCTGAAATATTCCCATGATATGCATGGTCTCTCCACCAAACCACCATGACTCAGCCTAAACACATCTGCCGCTTGTTCTTCTGTACTGACAGAAGATTGCGGAGGTACAGTATAAAAACCATCTTTATGGAGAGATCTTTTTGGTTAGGCTTAGTCTAAGCATCTCAAGTAGCCGGGGCTTTTGTTTGGGCCTAATCCATAAGGTCTGATGGCTTTCCTCCTCATCTCCAGATGAATGTGGTAGAAAATATAAATCAAGGAAACATCCTTTGGCCTAGCCTTGCCTTGCCTTGCCTTATTTCCTTCTCATCCTGTTCTCTGTCCCAGCCTCTCTCACTAAGCCCTCGTCTGGCTGCATGTCTCTTCTTTCCTCTCTCCTTTTCTCAAACTCTCCTGCTTCCTGGCTTTGTCTTTCAATTCCTCCATTTCAGTCCTGCAGCCCGGCACTACTTTTTCCTCTTGCCTCCCTTTGGCCTGCTCCCTTGGCTTTCTCCCTCTGTTCCATATCCTTCTTCCCGACTTGTCTCTTGGAGACTTTTGGCCACTTTGCACCCAAGTCTGGGCATGTTTTGGAAACTTTTCAGAGGCCTCGCTGCTGACAGGGGGGACAGCAGGCAGTGACAGGCCCGGGGCTGACAGGCTCCCCGTCCCCTAGCGGGCGCTCGGCTGCCACACCCAGCTGACATAGAACCTTTGTCACAATGCCCGCTACCGTGGTGAGGATGCGGGCACTCTGCAGGTGACAGGGACCCAGCAGGACTTGGTGTCAGCTCAGCAATTGCTCAGTTCCCCAAAGAAGCTGAATTCTGCAAATTGCTGCTTTTGCTGTTGAAATGATGTCATCAGGTGGCTGTTTTGGTGTAATACACTGAAAACCAGAGCAGAAATGCTGAAATATTCCCATGATATGCATGGTCTCTGCACCAAACCACCATGACTCAGCCTAAATACATCTGCCACTTGTTCTCTTGTACTGCCAGCAGATTGTGGAAGTACAGGTTAAAAACCATCTTTATGGAGAGATCTTTGTGGTTTAGGCTTAGTCTAAGTTTCTCAAGTAGCTGGGGTTTTTGTTTGGGCCTAATCCATAAGGTCTGATGGCTTTCCTCCTCATCTCAAGATGAATGTGGTAGAAAATATAAATCAAGGAAACGTCCTTTGGCCTAGCCTTGCCTTGCCTTGCCTTATTTCCTTCTCATCCTGTTCTCTGTCCCAGCCTCTCTCACTAACCCCTCGTCTGGCTGCATGTCTCTTGTTTCCTCCCTGTTTTTCTCAAACTCGCCTGCTTCCTGGCTTTCGTCTTTCAATTCCTCCATTTCAGTCCTGCAGCCCGGCACTACTTTTTCCTCTTGCCTCCCTTTGGCCGGCTCCCTTGGCTTTCTCCCTCTGTTCCATATCCTTCTTCCCGACTTGTCTCTTGGAGACTTTTGGCCACTTTGCACCCAAGTCTGGGGATGTTTTGGAAACTTTTCAGAGGCCTCGCTGCTGACAGGGGGGACAGCAGGCAGTGACAGGCCCGGGGCTGACAGGCTCCCCCTCCCCTAGCGGGCGCTCGGCTGCCACACCCAGCTGACATAGAACCTTTGTCACAATGCCCGCTACCGTGGGGAGGATGCGGGCACTCTGCAGGTGACAGGGACCCAGCAGGACTTGCTGTCAGCTCAGCAATTGCTCAGTTCCCCAAAGAAGCTGAAATCTGCAAATTGCTGCTTTTGCTGTTGAAATGATGTCATCAGGTGGGTGTTTTGGTGTAATACACTGAAAACCAGAGCAGAAATGCTGAAATATTCCCATGATATGCATGGTCTCTGCACCAAACCACCATGACTCAGCCTATAATACCTCTGCCGCTTG
The DNA here is from genome assembly GCF_037038585.1 of Patagioenas fasciata. Classification (NCBI taxonomy): domain Eukaryota; kingdom Metazoa; phylum Chordata; class Aves; order Columbiformes; family Columbidae; genus Patagioenas; species Patagioenas fasciata. Next base: position 49,230,438 of record NC_092523.1, on the reverse strand, counting down.
TTCTCTTGTACTGCCAGCAGATTGTGGAAGTACAGTTTAAAAACCATCTTTATGGAGAGTTCTTTGTGGTTTAGGATTAGTCTAAGCGTCTCAAGAAGCCGGGGCTTTTGTTTGGGCTTAATCCATAAGGTCTGATGGCTTTCCTCCTCATCTCAAGCTGAATGTGGTAGAAAATATAAATCAAAGAAACGTCCTTTGGCCTAGCCTTGCCTTGCCTTGCCTTATTTCCTTCTCATCCTGTTCTCTGTCCCAGCCTCTCTCACTAACCCCTCGTCTGGCTGCATGTCTCTTCTTTCCTCTCTCCTTTTCTCAAACTCTCCTGCTTCCTGGCTTTCCTCTTTCAATTCCTCCATTTCAGTCCTGCAGCCCGGCACTACTTTTTCCTCTTGCCTCCCTTTGGCCTGCTCCCTTGGCTTTCTCCCTCTGTTCCATATCCTTCTTCCCGACTTGTCTCTTGGAGACTTTTGGCCACTTTGCACCCAAGTCTGGGGATGTTTTGGAAACTTTTCAGAGGCCTCGCTGCTGACAGGGGGGACAGCAGGCAGTGACAGGCCCGGGGCTGACAGGCTCCCCCTCCCCTAGCGGGTACTCGGCTGCCACACCCAGCTGACATAGAACCTTTGTCACAATGCCCGCTACCGTGGGGAGGATGCGGGCACTCTGCAGGTGACAGGGACCCAGCAGGACTTGGTGTCAGCTCAGCAATTGCTCAGTTCCCCAAAGAAGCTGAATTCTGCCAATTGCTGCTTTTGCTCTTGAAATGATGTCATCAGGTGGGTGTTTTGGTGTAATACACTGAAAACCAGAGCAGAAATGCTGAAATATTCCCATGATATGCATGGTCTCTGCACCAAACCACCATGACTCAGCCTATAATACCTCAGCCGCTTGTTCTCTCGTACTGCCAGCAGATTGTGGAAGTACAGTTTAAAAACCATCTTTATGGAGATATCTTTGTGGTTTAGGCTTAGTCTAAGTTTCTCAAGTAGCTGGGGTTTTTGTTTGGGCCTAATCCATAAGCTCTGATGGCTTTCCTCCTCATCTCAAGATGAATGTGGTAGAAAATATAAATCAAGGAAACGTCCTTTGGCCTAGCCTTGCCTTGCCTTGCCTTATTTCCTTCTCATCCTGTTCTCTGTTCCAGCCTCTCTCACTAACCCCTCGTCTGGCTGCATGTCTCTTCTTTCCTCTCTCCTTTTCTCAAACTCTCCTGCTTCCTGGCTTTCGTCTTTCAATTCCTCCATTTCAGTCCTGCAGCCCGGCACTACTTTTTCCTCTTGCCTCCCTTTGGCCTGCTCCCTTGACTTTCTCCCTCTGTTCCATATCCTTCTTCCCGACTTGTCTCTTGGAGACTTTTGGCCACTTTGCACCCAAGTCTGGGGATGTTTTGGAAACTTTTCAGAGGCCTCGCTGCTGACAGGGGGGACAGCAGGCAGTGACAGTCCTGGGGCTGACAGGCTCCCCCTCCCCTAGCGGGTACTCGGCTGCCACACCCAGCTGACATAGAACCTTTGTCACAATGCCCGCTACCGTGGGGAGGATGCGGGCACTCTGCAGGTGACAGGGACCCAGCAGGACTTGGTGTCAGCTCAGCAATTGCTCAGTTCCCCAAAGAAGCTGAATTCTGCCAATTGCTGCTTTTGCTCTTGAAATGATGTCATCAGGTGGGTGTTTTGGTGTAATACACTGAAAACCAGAGCAGAAATGCTGAAATATTCCCATGATATGCATGGTCTCTCCACCAAACCACCATGACTCAGCCTAAACACATCTGCCGCTTGTTCTTCTGTACTGACAGAAGATTGCGGAGGTACAGTATAAAAACCATCTTTATGGAGAGATCTTTTTGGTTAGGCTTAGTCTAAGCATCTCAAGTAGCCGGGGCTTTTGTTTGGGCCTAATCCATAAGGTCTGATGGCTTTCCTCCTCATCTCCAGATGAATGTGGTAGAAAATATAAATCAAGGAAACATCCTTTGGCCTAGCCTTGCCTTGCCTTGCCTTATTTCCTTCTCATCCTGTTCTCTGTCCCAGCCTCTCTCACTAACCCCTCGTCTGGCTGCATGTCTCTTGTTTCCTCCCTGTTTTTCTCAAACTCGCCTGCTTCCTGGCTTTCGTCTTTCAATTCCTCCATTTCAGTCCTGCAGCCCGGCACTACTTTTTCCTCTTGCCTCCCTTTGGCCGGCTCCCTTGGCTTTCTCCCTCTGTTCCATATCCTTCTTCCCGACTTGTCTCTTGGAGACTTTTGGCCACTTTGCACCCAAGTCTGGGGATGTTTTGGAAACTTTTCAGAGGCCTCGCTGCTGACAGGGGGGACAGCAGGCAGTGACAGGCCCGGGGCTGACAGGCTCCCCGTCCCCTAGCGGGCGCTCGGCTGCCACACCCAGCTGACATAGAACCTTTGTCACAATGCCCGCTACCGTGGTGAGGATGCGGGCACTCTGCAGGTGACAGGGACCCAGCAGGACTTGGTGTCAGCTCAGCAATTGCTCAGTTCCCCAAAGAAGCTGAATTCTGCAAATTGCTGCTTTTGCTGTTGAAATGATGTCATCAGGTGGCTGTTTTGGTGTAATACACTGAAAACCAGAGCAGAAATGCTGAAATATTCCCATGATATGCATGGTCTCTGCACCAAACCACCATGACTCAGCCTAAATACATCTGCCACTTGTTCTCTTGTACTGCCAGCAGATTGTGGAAGTACAGGTTAAAAACCATCTTTATGGAGAGATCTTTGTGGTTTAGGCTTAGTCTAAGTTTCTCAAGTAGCTGGGGTTTTTGTTTGGGCCTAATCCATAAGGTCTGATGGCTTTCCTCCTCATCTCAAGATGAATGTGGTAGAAAATATAAATCAAGGAAACGTCCTTTGGCCTAGCCTTGCCTTGCCTTGCCTTATTTCCTTCTCATCCTGTTCTCTGTCCCAGCCTCTCTCACTAACCCCTCGTCTGGCTGCATGTCTCTTGTTTCCTCCCTGTTTTTCTCAAACTCGCCTGCTTCCTGGCTTTCGTCTTTCAATTCCTCCATTTCAGTCCTGCAGCCCGGCACTACTTTTTCCTCTTGCCTCCCTTTGGCCGGCTCCCTTGGCTTTCTCCCTCTGTTCCATATCCTTCTTCCCGACTTGTCTCTTGGAGACTTTTGGCCACTTTGCACCCAAGTCTGGGGATGTTTTGGAAACTTTTCAGAGGCCTCGCTGCTGACAGGGGGGACAGCAGGCAGTGACAGGCCCGGGGCTGACAGGCTCCCCCTCCCCTAGCGGGCGCTCGGCTGCCACACCCAGCTGACATAGAACCTTTGTCACAATGCCCGCTACCGTGGGGAGGATGCGGGCACTCTGCAGGTGACAGGGACCCAGCAGGACTTGCTGTCAGCTCAGCAATTGCTCAGTTCCCCAAAGAAGCTGAAATCTGCAAATTGCTGCTTTTGCTGTTGAAATGATGTCATCAGGTGGGTGTTTTGGTGTAATACACTGAAAACCAGAGCAGAAATGCTGAAATATTCCCATGATATGCATGGTCTCTGCACCAAACCACCATGACTCAGCCTATAATACCTCTGCCGCTTGTTCTCTTGTACTGCCAGCAGATTGTGGAAGTACAGTTTAAAAACCATCTTTATGGAGAGTTCTTTGTGGTTTAGGATTAGTCTAAGCGTCTCAAGAAGCCGGGGCTTTTGTTTGGGCTTAATCCATAAGGTCTGATGGCTTTCCTCCTCATCTCAAGCTGAATGTGGTAGAAAATATAAATCAAAGAAACGTCCTTTGGCCTAGCCTTGCCTTGCCTTGCCTTATTTCCTTCTCATCCTGTTCTCTGTCCCAGCCTCTCTCACTAACCCCTCGTCTGGCTCCATTTCTCTTCTTTCCTCTCTCCTTTTCTCAAACTCTCCTGCTTCCTGGCTTTCCTCTTTCAATTCCTCCATTTCAGTCCTGCAGCCCGGCACTACTTTTTCCTCTTGCCTCCCTTTGGCCTGCTCCCTTGGCTTTCTCCCTCTGTTCCATATCCTTCTTCCCGACTTGTCTCTTGGAGACTTTTGGCCACTTTGCACCCAAGTCTGGGGATGTTTTGGAAACTTTTCAGAGGCCTCGCTGCGGACAGGGGGGACAGCAGGCAGTGACAGGCCCGGGGCTGACAGGCTCACCCTCCCCTAGCGGGCGCTCGGCTGCCACACCCAGCTGACATAGAACCTTTGTCACAATGCCCGTGACAGTGGTGAGGATGCGGGCACTCTGCAGGTCACAGGGACCCAGCACAACTTGCTGTCAGCTCAGCAATTACTCAGTTCCCCAAAGAAGCTGAATTCTGCAAATTGCTGCTTTTGCTCTTGAAATGATGTCATCAGGTGGCTGTTTTGGTGTAATACACTGAAAACCAGAGCAGAAATGCTGAAATATTCCCATGATATGCATGGTCTCTGCACCAAACCACCATGACTCAGCCTAAGTACATCTGCCGCTTGTTCTTCTGTACTGACAGAAGATTGTGGAAGTACAGTATAAAAACCACCTTTATGGAGAGATCTTTGTGGTTTAGGCTTAGTCTAAGCATCTCAAGTAGCCGGGGCTTTTGTTTGGGCCTAATCCATAAGGTCTGATGGCTTTCCTCCTCATCTCAAGATGAATGTGGTAGAAAATAGAAATCAAAGAAACGTCCTTCGGCCTAGCTTTGCCTTGCCTTGCCTTATTTCCTTCTCATCCTGTTCTCTGTCCCAGCCTCTCTCACTAACCCCTCGTCTGGCTGCATGTCTCTTCTTTCCTCTCTCCTTTTCTCAAACTCTCCTGCTTCCTGGCTTTCCTCTTTCAATTCCTCCATTTCAGTCCTGCAGCCCGGCACTACTTTTTCCTCTTGCCTCCCTTTGGCCTGCTCCCTTGGCTTTCTCCCTCTGTTCCATAACCTTCTTCCCGACTTGTCTCTTGGAGACTTTTGGCCACTTTGCACCCAAGTCTGGGGATGTTTTGGAAACTTTTTAGAGGCCTCGCTGCTGACAGGGGGGACAGCAGGCAGTGACAGGCCCGGGGCTGACAGGCTCCCCCTCCCCTAGCGGGCGCTCGGCTGCCACACCCAGCTGACATAGAACCTTTGTCACAATGCCCGCTACCGTGGTGAGGATGCGGGCACTCTGCAGGTGACAGGGACCCAGCAGGACTTGCTGTCAGCTCAGCAATTGCTCAGTTCCCCAAAGAAGCTGAATTCTGCAAATTGCTGCTTTTGCTGTTGAAATGATGTCATCAGGTGGGTGTTTTGGTGTAATACACTGAAAACCAGAGCAGAAATGCTGAAATATTCCCATGATATGCATGGTCTCTGCACCAAACCACCATGACTCAGCCTAAGTACACCTGCCGCTTGTTCTTCTGTACTGACAGAAGATTGTGGAAGTACAGTATAAAAACCATCTTTATGGAGAGATCTTTGTGGTTTCGGCTTAGTCCAAGCGTCTCAAGTAGCCGGGGCTTTTGTTTGGGCCTAATCCATAAGGTCTGATGGCTTTCCTCCTCATCTCAAGATGAATGTGGTAGAAAATATAAATCAAAGAAACGTCCTTTGGCCTAGCCTTGCCTTGCCTTGCCTTATTTCCTTCTCATCCTGTTCTCTGTCCCAGCCTCTCTCACTAAGCCCTCGTCTGGCTGCATGTCTCTTCTTTCCTCTCTCCTTTTCTCAAACTCTCCTGCTTCCTGGCTTTCCTCTTTCAATTCCTCCATTTCAGTCCTGCAGCCCGGCACTACTTTTTCCTCTTGCCTCCCTTTGGCCTGCTCCCTTGGCTTTCTCCCTCTGTTCCATATCCTTCTTCCCGACTTGTCTCTTGGAGACTTTTGGCCACTTTGCACCCAAGTCTGGGCATGTTTTGGAAACTTTTCAGAGGCCTCGCTGCTGACAGGGGGGACAGCAGGCAGTGACAGGCCCGGGGCTGACAGGCTCCCCCTCACCTAGGGGACGCTCGGCTGCCACACCCAGCTGACATAGAACCTTTGTCACAATGCCCGCTACCGTGGGGAGGATGCGGGCACTCTGCAGGTGACAGGGACCCAGCGGGACTTGATGTCAGCTCAGCAATTGCTCAGTTCCCCAAAGAAGCTGAATTCTGCAAATTGCTGCTTTTGCTCTTGAAATGATGTCATCAGGTGGGTGTTTTGGTGTAAAACACTGAAAACCAGAGCAGAAATGCTGAAATATTCCCATGATATGCATGGTCTCTGCACCAAACCACCATGACTCAGCCTTATAATACCTCTGCCGCTTGTTCTCTTGTACTGCCAGCAGATTGTGGAAGTACAGTTTAAAAACCATCTTTAGGGAGAGATCTTTGTGGTTTAGGCTTAGTCTAAGTTTCTCAAGTAGCTGGGGTTTTTGTTTGGGCCTAATCCATAAGCTCTGATGGCTTTCCTCCTCATCTCAAGATGAATGTGGTAGAAAATATAAATCAAGGAAACGTCCTTTGGCCTAGCCTTGCCTTGCCTTGCCTTATTTCCTTCTCATCCTGTTCTCTGTCCCAGCCTCTCTCACTAACCCCTCGTCTGGCTGCATGTCTCTTCTTTCCTCTCTCCTTTTCTCAAACTCTCCTGCTTCCTGGCTTTCGTCTTTCAATTCCTCCATTTCAGTCCTGCAGCCCGGCACTACTTTTTCCTCTTGCCTCCCTTTGGCCTGCTCCCTTGGCTTTCTCCCTCTGTTCCATATCCTTCTTCCCGACTTGTCTCTTGGAGACTTTTGGCCACTTTGCACCCAAGTCTGGGGATGTTTTGGAAACTTTTCAGAGGCCTCGCTGCTGACAGGGGGGACAGCAGGCAGTGACAGGCCCGGGGCTGACAGGCTCCCCCTCCCCTAGCGGGTACTCGGCTGCCACACCCAGCTGACATAGAACCTTTGTCACAATGCCCGCTACCGTGGGGAGGATGCGGGCACTCTGCAGGTGACAGGGACCCAGCAGGACTTGGTGTCAGCTCAGCAATTGCTCAGTTCCCCAAAGAAGCTGAATTCTGCCAATTGCTGCTTTTGCTCTTGAAATGATGTCATCAGGTGGGTGTTTTGGTGTAATACACTGAAAACCAGAGCAGAAATGCTGAAATATTCCCATGATATGCATGGTCTCTGCACCAAACCACCATGACTCAGCCTATAATACCTCAGCCGCTTGTTCTCTCGTACTGCCAGCAGATTGTGGAAGTACAGTTTAAAAACCATCTTTATGGAGAGATCTTTGTGGTTTAGGCTTAGTCTAAGTTTCTCAAGTAGCTGGGGTTTTTGTTTGGGACTAATCCATAAGCTCTGATGGCTTTCCTCCTCATCTCAAGATGAATGTGGTAGAAAATATAAATCAAGGAAACGTCCTTTGGCCTAGCCTTGCCTTGCCTTGCCTTATTTCCTTCTCATCCTGTTCTCTGTCCCAGCCTCTCTCACTAAGCCCTCGTCTGGCTGCATGTCTCTTCTTTCCTCTCTCCTTTTCTCAAACTCTCCTGCTTCCTGGCTTTCGTCTTTCAATTCCTCCATTTCAGTCCTGCAGCCCGGCACTACTTTTTCCTCTTGCCTCCCTTTGGCCTGCTCCCTTGGCTTTCTCCCTCTGTTCCATATCCTTCTTCCCGACTTGTCTCTTGGAGACTTTTGGCCACTTTGCACCCAAGTCTGGGCATGTTTTGGAAACTTTTCAGAGGCCTCGCTGCTGACAGGGCGGACAGCAGGCAGTGACAGGCCCGGGGCTGACAGGCTCCCCCTCCCCTAGCGGGCGCTCGGCTGCCACACCCAGCTGACATAGAACCTTTGTCACAATGCCCGGTACCGTGGTGAGGATGCGGGCACTCTGCAGGTGACAGGGACCCAGCGGGACTTGATGTCAGCTCAGCAATTGCTCAGTTCCCCAAAGAAGCTGAATTCTGCCAATTGCTGCTTTTGCTCTTGAAATGATGTCATCAGGTGGGTGTTTTGGTGTAATACACTGAAAACCAGAGCAGAAATGCTGAAATATTCCCATGATATGCATGGTCTCTCCACCAAACCACCATGACTCAGCCTAAACACATCTGCCGCTTGTTCTTCTGTACTGACAGAAGATTGTGGAGGTACAGTATAAAAACCATCTTTATGGAGAGATCTTTTTGGTTAGGCTTAGTCTAAGCATCTCAAGTAGCCGGGGCTTTTGTTTGGGCCTAATCCATAAGGTCTGATGGCTTTCCTCCTCATCTCCAGATGAATGTGGTAGAAAATATAAATCAAGGAAACATCCTTTGGCCTAGCCTTGCCTTGCCTTGCCTTATTTCCTTCTCATCCTGTTCTCTGTCCCAGCCTCTCTCACTAAGCCCTCGTCTGGCTGCATGTCTCTTCTTTCCTCTCTCCTTTTCTCAAACTCTCCTGCTTCCTGGCTTTCCTCTTTCAATTCCTCCATTTCAGTCCTGCAGCCCGGCACTAGTTTTTTCTCTTGCCTCCCTTTGGCCTGCTCCCTTGGCTTTCTCCCTCTGTTCCATATCCTTCTTCCCGACTTGTCTCTTGGAGACTTTTGGCCACTTTGCACCCAAGTCTGGGGATGTTTTGGAAACTTTTCAGAGGCCTCGCTGCTGACAGGGGGGACAGCAGGCAGTGACAGGCCCGGGGCTGACAGGCTCCCCCTCCCCTAGCGGGCGCTCGGCTGCCACACCCAGCTGACATAGAACCTTTGTCACAATGCCCGCTACCGTGGGGAGGATGCGGGCACTCTGCAGGTGACAGGGACCCAGCAGGACTTGATGTCAGCTCAGCAATTGCTCAGTTCCCCAAAGAAGCTGAATTCGCAAATTGCTGCTTTTGCTCTTGAAATGATGTCATCAGGTGGCTGTTTTGGTGTAATACACTGAAAACCAGAGCAGAAATGGTGAAATATTCCCATGATATGCATGGTCTCTGCACCAAACCACCATGACTCAGCCTAAATACATTTGCCGCTTGTTGTCTTGTACTGCCAGCAGATTGTGGAAGTACAGTTTAAAAACCATCCTTATGGAGAGATCTTTGTGGTTTAGGCTTAGTCTAAGTTTCTCAAGTAGCTGGGGTTTTTGTTTGGGCCTAATCCATAAGGTCTGATGGCTTTCCTCCTCATCTCAAGATGAATGTGGTAGAAAATATAAATCAAGGAAACGTCCTTTGGCCTAGACTTGCCTTGCCTTGCCTTATTTCCTTCTCATCCTGTTCTCTGTCCCAGCCTCTCTCACTAACCCCTCGTCTGGCTGCATGTCTCTTGTTTCCTCCCTGTTTTTCTCAAACTCGCCTGCTTCCTGGCTTTCGTCTTTCAATTCCTCCATTTCAGTCCTGCAGCCCGGCACTACTTTTTCCTCTTGCCTCCCTTTGGCCGGCTCCCTTGGCTTTCTCCCTCTGTTCCATATCCTTCTTCCCGACTTGTCTCTTGGAGACTTTTGGCCACTTTGCACCCAAGTCTGGGCATGTTTTGGAAACTTTTCAGAGGCCTCGCTGCTGACAGGGGGGACAGCAGGCAGTGACAGGCCTGGGGCTGACAGGCTCCCCCTCCCCTAGGGGGCACTCGGCTGCCACACCCAGCTGACATAGAACCTTTGTCACAATGCCCGCTACCGTGGTGAGGATGCGGGCACTCTGCAGGTGACAGGGACCCAGCAGGACTTGCTGTCAGCTCAGCAATTGCTCAGTTCCCCAAAGAAGCTGAATTCTGCAAATTGCTGCTTTTGCTCTTGAAATGATGTCATCAGGTGGCTGTTTTGGTGTAATACACTGAAAACCAGAGCAGAAATGCTGAAATATTCCCATGATATGCATGGTCTCTGCACCAAACCACTATGACTCAGCCTAAGTACATCTGCCGCTTGTTCTTCTGTACTGCCAGAAGATTGTGGAAGTACAGTATAAAAACCATCTTTATGGAGAGATCTTTGTGGTTTAGGCTTAGTCTAAGCGTCTCAAGAAGCCGGGGCTTTTGTTTGGGCCTAATCCATAAGGTCTGATGGCTTTCCTCCTCATCTCAAGATGAATGTGGTAGAAAATATAAATCAAGGAAACGTCCTTTGGCCTAGCCTTGCCTTGCCTTGCCTTATTTCCTTCTCATCCTGTTCTCTGTCCCAGCCTCTCTCACTAAGCCCTCGTCTGGCTGCATGTCTCTTCTTTCCTCTCTCCTTTTCTCAAACTCTCCTGCTTCCTGGCTTTCCTCTTTCAATTCCTCCATTTCAGTCCTGCAGCCCGGCACTACTTTTTCCTCTTGCCTCCCTTTGGCCTGCTCCCTTGCCTTTCTCCCTCTGTTCCATATCCTTCTTCCCGACTTGTCTCTTGGAGACTTTTGGCCACTTTGCACCCAAGTCTGGGGATGTTTTGGAAACTTTTCAGAGGCCTCGCTGCTGACAGGGGGGACAGCAGGCAGTGACAGGCCCGGGGCTGACAGGCTCCCCCTCCCCTAGCGGGCGCTCGGCTGCCACACCCAGCTGACATAGAACCTTTGTCACAATGCCCGCTACCGTGGGGAGGATGCGGGCACTCTGCAGGTGACAGGGACCCAGCAGGACTTGCTGTCAGCTCAGCAATTGCTCAGTTCCCCAAAGAAGCTGAATTCTGCAAATTGCTGCTTTTGCTCTCTAAATGATGTCATCAGGTGGGTGTTTTGGTGTAATACACTGAAAACCAGAGCAGAAATGCTGAAATATTCCCATGATATGCATGGTCTCTGCACCAAACCACCATGACTCAGCCTATAATACCTCTGCCGCTTGTTCTCTTGTACTGCCAGCAGATTGTGGAAGTACAGTTTAAAAACCATCTTTATGGAGAGATCTTTGTGGTTTAGGCTTAGTCTAAGTTTCTCAAGTAGCTGGGGTTTTTGTTTGGGCCTAATCCATAAGCTCTGATGGCTTTCCTCCTCATCTCAAGATGAATGTGGTAGAAAATATAAATCAAGGAAACGTCCTTTGGCCTAGCCTTGCCTTGCCTTGCCTTATTTCCTTCTCATCCTGTTCTCTGTCCCAGCCTCTCTCACTAAGCCCTCGTCTGGCTGCATGTCTCTTCTTTCCTCTCTCCTTTTCTCAAACTCTCCTGCTTCCTGGCTTTCGTCTTTCAATTCCTCCATTTCAGTCCTGCAGCCCGGCACTACTTTTTCCTCTTGCCTCCCTTTGGCCTGCTCCCTTGGCTTTCTCCCTCTGTTCCATATCCTTCTTCCCGACTTGTCTCTTGGAGACTTTTGGCCACTTTGCACCCAAGTCTGGGCATGTTTTGGAAACTTTTCAGAGGCCTCGCTGCTGACAGGGGGGACAGCAGGCAGTGACAGGCCCGGGGCTGACAGGCTCCCCCTCCCCTAGCGGGCGCTCGGCTGCCACACCCAGCTGACATAGAACCTTTGTCACAATGCCCGGTACCGTGGTGAGGATGCGGGCACTCTGCAGGTGACAGGGACCCAGCAGGACTTGCTGTCAGCTCAGCAATTGCTCAGTTCCCCAAAGAAGCTGAATTCTGCCAATTGCTGCTTTTGCTCTTGAAATGATGTCATCAGGTGGGTGTTTTGGTGTAATACACTGAAAACCAGAGCAGAAATGCTGAAATATTCCCATGATATGCATGGTCTCTGCACCAAACCACCATGACTCAGCCTATAATACCTCAGCCGCTTGTTCTCTCGTACTGCCAGCAGATTGTGGAAGTACAGTTTAAAAACCATCTTTATGGAGAGATCTTTGTGGTTTAGGCTTAGTCTAAGTTTCTCAAGTAGCTGGGGTTTTTGTTTGGGCCTAATCCATAAGCTCTGATGGCTTTCCTCCTCATCTCAAGATGAATGTGGTAGAAAATATAAATCAAAGAAACATACTTTGGCCTAGCCTTGCCTTGCCTTGCCTTATTTCCTTCTCATCCTGTTCTCTGTCCCAGCCTCTCTCACTAACCCCTCGTCTGGCTGCATGTCTCTTCTTTCCTCTCTCCTTTTCTCAAACTCTCCTGCTTCCTGGCTTTCGTCTTTCAATTCCTCCATTTCAGTCCTGCAGCCCGGCACTACTTTTTCCTCTTGCCTCCCTTTGGCCTGCTCCCTTGGCTTTCTCCCTCTGTTCCATATCCTTCTTCCCGACTTGTCTCTTGGAGACTTTTGGCCACTTTGCACCCAAGTCTGGGGATGTTTTGGAAACTTTTCAGAGGCCTCGCTGCTGACAGGGGGGACAGCAGGCAGTGACAGGCCCAGGGCTGACAGGCTCCCCCTCCCCTAGCGGGTACTCGGCTGCCACACCCAGCTGACATAGAACCTTTGTCACAATGCCCGCTACCGTGGGGAGGATGCGGGCACTCTGCAGGTGACAGGGACCCAGCAGGACTTGGTGTCAGCTCAGCAATTGCTCAGTTCCCCAAAGAAGCTGAATTCTGCCAATTGCTGCTTTTGCTCTTGAAATGATGTCATCAGGTGGGTGTTTTGGTGTAATACACTGAAAACCAGAGCAGAAATGCTGAAATATTCCCATGATATGCATGGTCTCTGCACCAAACCACCATGACTCAGCCTAAATACATCTGCCGCTTGTTCTCTTGTACTGCCAGCAGATTGTGGAAGTACAGTATAAAAACCATCTTTATGGAGAGATCTTTGTGGTTTCGGCTTAGTCCAAGTGTCTCAAGTAGCCGGGGCTTTTGTTTGGGCCTAATCCATAAGCTCTGATGGCTTTCCTCCTCATCTCAAGATGAATGTGGTAGAAAATATAAATCAAGGAAACGTCCTTTGGCCTAGACTTGCCTTGCCTTGCCTTATTTCCTTCTCATCCTGTTCTCTGTCCCAGCCTCTCTCACTAACCCCTCGTCTGGCTGCATGTCTCTTCTTTCCTCTCTCCTTTTCTCAAAGTCTCCTGCTTCCTGGCTTTCGTCTTTCAATTCCTCCATTTCAGTCCTGCAACCCGGCACTACTTTTTCCTCTTGCCTCCCTCTGGCCTCCTCCCTTGGCTTTCTCCCTCTGTTCCATATCCTCCTTCCCGACTTGTCTCTTGGAGACTTTTGGCCACTTTGGAGCCAAGTCTGGGGATGTTTTGGAAACTTTTCAGAGGCCTCGCTGCTGACAGGGGGGACAGCAGTCAGTGACAGGTCCGGGGCTGACAGGCTCCCCGTCCCCTAGCGGGCGCTCGGCTGCCACACCCAGCTGACATAGAACCTTTGTCACAATGCCCGCTACCGTGGGGAGGATGCGGGCACTCTGCAGGTGACAGGGACCCAGCAGGACTTGCTGTCAGCTCAGCAATTGCTCCGTTCCCAAAGAAGCTGAATTCTGCAAATTGCTGCTTTTGCTCTTGAAATGATGTCATCAGGTGGGTGTTTTGGTGTAATACAATGAAAACCAGAGCAGAAATGCTGAAATATTCCCATGATATGCATGGTCTCTGCACCAAACCACCATGACTCAGCCTAAGTACATCTGCCGCTTGTTCTTCTGTACTGACAGAAGATTGTGGAGGTACAGTATAAAAACCATCTTTATGGAGAGATCTTTTTGGTTAGGCTTAGTCTAAGTGTCTCAAGTAGCCGGGGTTTTTGTTTGGGCCTAATCCATAAGGTCTGATGGCTTTCCTCCTCATCTCAAGATGAATGTGGTAGAAAACATAAATCAAGGAAACGTCCTTTGGCCTAGCCTTGCCTTGCCTTGCCTTATTTCCTTCTCATCCTGTTCTCTGTCCCAGCCTCTCTCACTAAGCCCTCGTCTGGCTGCATGTCTCTTCTTTCCTCTCTCCTTTTCTCAAACTCTCCTGCTTCCTGGCTTTGTCTTTCAATTCCTCCATTTCAGTCCTGCAGCCCAGCACTACTTTTTCCTCTTGCCTCCCTTTGGCCTGCTCCCTTGGCTTTCTCCCTCTGTTCCATATCCTTCTTCCCGACTTGTCTCTTGGAGACTTTTGGCCACTTTGCACCCAAGTCTGGGCATGTTTTAAAAACTTTTCAGAGGCCTCGCTGCTGACAGGGGGAACAGCAGGCAGTGACAGGCCCGGGGCTGACAGGCTCCCCCTCCCCTAGCGGGCGCTCGACTGCCACACCCAGCTGACATAGAACCTTTGTCACAATGCCCGGTACCGTGGTGAGGATGCGGGCACTCTGCAGGTGACAGGGACCCAGCAGGACTAGTTTCAGCTCAGCAATTGCTCAATTCCCCAAAGAAGCTTAATTCTGCAAATTGCTGCTTTTGCTCTTGAAATGATGTCATCAGGTGGGTGTTTTGGTGTAATACACTGAAAACCAGAGCAGAAATGCTGAAATATTCCCATGATATGCATGGTCTCTGCACCAAACCACCATGACTCAGCCTAAGTGCATCTGCCGCTTGTTCTTCTGTACTGCCAGAAGATTGTGGAGGTACAGTATAAAAACCATCTTTATGGAGAGATCTTTGTGGTTTAGGCTTAGTCTAAGCGTCTCAAGTAGCCGGGGCTTTTGTTTGGGCCTAATCCATAAGGTCTGATGGCTTTCCTCCTCATCTCAAGATGAATGTGGTAGAAAATATAAATCAAGGAAACATCCTTTGGCCTAGCCTTGCCTTGCCTTGCCTTATTTCCTTCTCATCCTGTTCTCTGTCCCAGCCTCTCTCACTAACCCCTCGTCTGGCTGCATGTCTCTTCTTTCCTCTCTCCTTTTCTCAAACTCTCCTGCTTCCTGGCTTTCCTCTTTCAATTCCTCCATTTCAGTCCTGCAGCCCGGCACTACTTTTTCCTCTTGCCTCCCTTTGGCCTGCTCCCTTGGCTTTCTCCCTCTGTTCCATATCCTTCTTCCCGACTTGTCTCTTGGAGACTTTTGGCCACTTTGCACCCAAGTCTGGGGATGTTTTGGAAACTTTTCAGAGGCCTCGCTGCTGACAGGGGGGACAGCCGGCAGTGACAGGCCCAGGGCTGACAGGCTCCCCCTCCCCTAGCGGGCGCTCGGCTGCCACACCCAGCTGACATAGAACCTTTGTCACAATGCCCGCTACCGTGGTGAGGATGCGGGCACTCTGCAGGTGACAGGGACCCAGCAGGACTTGCTGTCAGCTCAGCAATTGCTCAGTTCCCCAAAGAAGCTGAATTCTGACAATTGCTGCTTTTGCTGTTGAAATGATGTCATCAGGTGGGTGTTTTGGTGTAATACACTGAAAACCAGAGCAGAAATGCTGAAATATTCCCATGATATGCATGGTCTCTGCACCAAACCACCATGGCTCAGCCTAAGTACATCTGCCGCTTGTTCTTCTGTACTGACAGAAGATTGTGGAAGTACAGTATAAAAACCATCTTTATGGAGAGATCTTTGTGGTTTAGGCTTAGTCCAAGCGTCTCAAGTAGCCGGGGCTTTTGTTTGGGCCTAATCCATAAGGTCTGATGGCTTTCCTCCTCATCTCAAGATGAATGTGGTAGAAAATATAAATCAAGGAAACGTCCTTTGGCCTAGCCTTGCCTTGCCTTGCCTTATTTCCTTCTCATCCTGTTCTCTGTCCCAGCCTCTCTCACTAACCCCTCGTCTGGCTGCATGTCTCTTCTTTCCTCTCTCCTTTTCTCAAGCTCTCCTGCTTCCTGGCTTTCCTCTTTCAATTCCTCCATTTCAGTCCTGCAGCCCGGCACTACTTTTTCCTCTTGCCTCCCTTTGGCCTGCTCCCTTGGCTTTCTCCCTCTGTTCCATATCCACCTTCCCGACTTGTCTCTTGGAGACTTTTGGCCACTTTGGAGCCAAGTGTGGGGATGTTTTGGAAACTTTTCAGAGGCCTCGCTGCTGACAGGGGGGACAGCAGGCAGTGACAGGCCCGGGGCTGACAGGCTCCCCCTCCCCTAGCGGGCGCTCGGCTGCCACACCCAGCTGACATAGAACCTTTGTCACAATGCCCGCTACCGTGGTGAGGATGCGGGCACTCTGCAGGTGACAGGGACCCAGCAGGACTTGCTGTCAGCTCAGCAATTGCTCAGTGCCCCAAAGAAGCTGAATTCTGCAAATTGCTGCTTTTGCTCTTGAAATGATGTCATCAGGTGGGTGTTTTGGTGTAATACACTGAAAACCAGAGCAGAAATGCTGAAATATTCCCATGATATGCATGGTCTCTGCACCAAACCACCATGACTCAGCCTAAATACATCTGCCGCTTGTTCTCTTGTACTGCCAGCAGATTGTGGAAGTACAGTATAAAAACCATCTTTATGGAGAGATCTTTGTGGTTTCGGCTTAGTCCAAGTGTCTCAAGTAGCCGGGGCTTTTGTTTGGGCCTAATCCATAAGCTCTGATGGCTTTCCTCCTCATCTCAAGATGAATGTGGTAGAAAATATAAATCAAGGAAACGTCCTTTGGCCTAGACTTGCCTTGCCTTGCCTTATTTCCTTCTCATCCTGTTCTCTGTCCCAGCCTCTCTCACTAACCCCTCGTCTGGCTGCATGTCTCTTCTTTCCTCTCTCCTTTTCTCAAAGTCTCCTGCTTCCTGGCTTTCGTCTTTCAATTCCTCCATTTCAGTCCTGCAACCCGGCACTACTTTTTCCTCTTGCCTCCCTCTGGCCTCCTCCCTTGGCTTTCTCCCTCTGTTCCATATCCTCCTTCCCGACTTGTCTCTTGGAGACTTTTGGCCACTTTGGAGCCAAGTCTGGGGATGTTTTGGAAACTTTTCAGAGGCCTCGCTGCTGACAGGGGGGACAGCAGTCAGTGACAGGTCCGGGGCTGACAGGCTCCCCGTCCCCTAGCGGGCGCTCGGCTGCCACACCCAGCTGACATAGAACCTTTGTCACAATGCCCGCTACCGTGGGGAGGATGCGGGCACTCTGCAGGTGACAGGGACCCAGCAGGACTTGCTGTCAGCTCAGCAATTGCTCCGTTCCCAAAGAAGCTGAATTCTGCAAATTGCTGCTTTTGCTCTTGAAATGATGTCATCAGGTGGGTGTTTTGGTGTAATACAATGAAAACCAGAGCAGAAATGCTGAAATATTCCCATGATATGCATGGTCTCTGCACCAAACCACCATGACTCAGCCTAAGTACATCTGCCGCTTGTTCTTCTGTACTGACAGAAGATTGTGGAGGTACAGTATAAAAACCATCTTTATGGAGAGATCTTTTTGGTTAGGCTTAGTCTAAGTGTCTCAAGTAGCCGGGGTTTTTGTTTGGGCCTAATCCATAAGGTCTGATGGCTTTCCTCCTCATCTCAAGATGAATGTGGTAGAAAACATAAATCAAGGAAACGTCCTTTGGCCTAGCCTTGCCTTGCCTTGCCTTATTTCCTTCTCATCCTGTTCTCTGTCCCAGCCTCTCTCACTAAGCCCTCGTCTGGCTGCATGTCTCTTCTTTCCTCTCTCCTTTTCTCAAACTCTCCTGCTTCCTGGCTTTGTCTTTCAATTCCTCCATTTCAGTCCTGCAGCCCAGCACTACTTTTTCCTCTTGCCTCCCTTTGGCCTGCTCCCTTGGCTTTCTCCCTCTGTTCCATATCCTTCTTCCCGACTTGTCTCTTGGAGACTTTTGGCCACTTTGCACCCAAGTCTGGGCATGTTTTAAAAACTTTTCAGAGGCCTCGCTGCTGACAGGGGGAACAGCAGGCAGTGACAGGCCCGGGGCTGACAGGCTCCCCCTCCCCTAGCGGGCGCTCGACTGCCACACCCAGCTGACATAGAACCTTTGTCACAATGCCCGGTACCGTGGTGAGGATGCGGGCACTCTGCAGGTGACAGGGACCCAGCAGGACTAGTTTCAGCTCAGCAATTGCTCAATTCCCCAAAGAAGCTTAATTCTGCAAATTGCTGCTTTTGCTCTTGAAATGATGTCATCAGGTGGGTGTTTTGGTGTAATACACTGAAAACCAGAGCAGAAATGCTGAAATATTCCCATGATATGCATGGTCTCTGCACCAAACCACCATGACTCAGCCTAAGTGCATCTGCCGCTTGTTCTTCTGTACTGCCAGAAGATTGTGGAGGTACAGTATAAAAACCATCTTTATGGAGAGATCTTTGTGGTTTAGGCTTAGTCTAAGCGTCTCAAGTAGCCGGGGCTTTTGTTTGGGCCTAATCCATAAGGTCTGATGGCTTTCCTCCTCATCTCCAGATGAATGTGGTAGAAAATATAAATCAAGGAAACATCCTTTGGCCTAGCCTTGCCTTGCCTTGCCTTATTTCCTTCTCATCCTGTTCTCTGTCCCAGCCTCTCTCACTAACCCCTCGTCTGGCTGCATGTCTCTTCTTTCCTCTCTCCTTTTCTCAAACTCTCCTGCTTCCTGGCTTTCCTCTTTCAATTCCTCCATTTCAGTCCTGCAGCCCGGCACTACTTTTTCCTCTTGCCTCCCTTTGGCCTGCTCCCTTGGCTTTCTCCCTCTGTTCCATATCCTTCTTCCCGACTTGTCTCTTGGAGACTTTTGGCCACTTTGCACCCAAGTCTGGGGATGTTTTGGAAACTTTTCAGAGGCCTCGCTGCTGACAGGGGGGACAGCCGGCAGTGACAGGCCCAGGGCTGACAGGCTCCCCCTCCCCTAGCGGGCGCTCGGCTGCCACACCCAGCTGACATAGAACCTTTGTCACAATGCCCGCTACCGTGGTGAGGATGCGGGCACTCTGCAGGTGACAGGGACCCAGCAGGACTTGCTGTCAGCTCAGCAATTGCTCAGTTCCCCAAAGAAGCTGAATTCTGACAATTGCTGCTTTTGCTGTTGAAATGATGTCATCAGGTGGGTGTTTTGGTGTAATACACTGAAAACCAGAGCAGAAATGCTGAAATATTCCCATGATATGCATGGTCTCTGCACCAAACCACCATGGCTCAGCCTAAGTACATCTGCCGCTTGTTCTTCTGTACTGACAGAAGATTGTGGAAGTACAGTATAAAAACCATCTTTATGGAGAGATCTTTGTGGTTTAGGCTTAGTCCAAGCGTCTCAAGTAGCCGGGGCTTTTGTTTGGGCCTAATCCATAAGGTCTGATGGCTTTCCTCCTCATCTCAAGATGAATGTGGTAGAAAATATAAATCAAGGAAACGTCCTTTGGCCTAGCCTTGCCTTGCCTTGCCTTATTTCCTTCTCATCCTGTTCTCTGTCCCAGCCTCTCTCACTAACCCCTCGTCTGGCTGCATGTCTCTTCTTTCCTCTCTCCTTTTCTCAAGCTCTCCTGCTTCCTGGCTTTCGTCTTTCAATTCCTCCATTTCAGTCCTGCAGCCCGGCACTACTTTTTCCTCTTGCCTCCCTTTGGCCTGCTCCCTTGGCTTTCTCCCTCTGTTCCATATCCACCTTCCCGACTTGTCTCTTGGAGACTTTTGGCCACTTTGGAGCCAAGTGTGGGGATGTTTTGGAAACTTTTCAGAGGCCTCGCTGCTGACAGGGGGGACAGCAGGCAGTGACAGGCCCGGGGCTGACAGGCTCCCCCTCCCCTAGCGGGCGCTCGGCTGCCACACCCAGCTGACATAGAACCTTTGTCACAATGCCCGCTACCGTGGTGAGGATGCGGGCACTCTGCAGGTGACAGGGACCCAGCAGGACTTGCTGTCAGCTCAGCAATTGCTCAGTGCCCCAAAGAAGCTGAATTCTGCAAATTGCTGCTTTTGCTCTTGAAATGATGTCATCAGGTGGGTGTTTTGGTGTAATACACTGAAAACCAGAGCAGAAATGCTGAAATATTCCCATGATATGCATGGTCTCTGCACCAAACCACCATGACTCAGCCTAAATACATCTGCCGCTTGTTCTCTTGTACTGCCAGCAGATTGTGGAAGTACAGTATAAAAACCATCTTTATGGAGAGATCTTTGTGGTTTCGGCTTAGTCCAAGTGTCTCAAGTAGCCGGGGCTTTTGTTTGGGCCTAATCCATAAGCTCTGATGGCTTTCCTCCTCATCTCAAGATGAATGTGGTAGAAAATATAAATCAAAGAAACGTCCTTTGGCCTAGCCTTGCCTTGCCTTGCCTTATTTCCTTCTCATCCTGTTCTCTGTCCCAGCCTCTCTCACTAACCCCTCGTCTGGCTGCATGTCTCTTCTTTCCTCTCTCCTTTTCTCAAACTCTCCTGCTTCCTGGCTTTCGTCTTTCAATTCCTCCATTTCAGTCCTGCAACCCGGCACTACTTTTTCCTCTTGCCTCCCTCTGGCCTCCTCCCTTGGCTTTCTCCCTCTGTTCCATATCCTCCTTCCCGACTTGTCTCTTGGAGACTTTTGGCCACTTTGGAGCCAAGTCTGGGGATGTTTTGGAAACTTTTCAGAGGCCTCGCTGCTGACAGGGGGGACAGCAGTCAGTGACAGGTCCGGGGCTGAGAGGCTCCCCGTCCCCTAGCGGGCGCTCGGCTGCCACACCCAGCTGACATAGAACCTTTGTCACAATGCCCGCTACCGTGGGGAGGATGCGGGCACTCTGCAGGTGACAGGGACCCAGCAGGACTTGCTGTCAGCTCAGCAATTGCTCAGTTCCCAAAGAAGCTGAATTCTGCAAATTGCTGCTTTTGCTGTTGAAATGATGTCATCAGGTGGGTGTTTTGGTGTAATACACTGAAAACCAGAGCAGAAATGCTGAAATATTCCCATGATATGCATGGTCTCTGCACCAAACCACCATGACTCAGCCTAAGTACATCTGCCGCTTGTTCTTCTGTACTGCCAGAAGATTGTGGAGGTACAGTATAAAAACCATCTTTATGGAGAGATCTTTTTGGTTAGGCTTAGTCTAAGTGTCTCAAGTAGCCGGGGTTTTTGTTTGGGCCTAATCCATAAGGTCTGATGGCTTTCCTCCTCATCTCAAGATGAATGTGGTAGAAAACATAAATCAAGGAAACGTCCTTTGGCCTAGCCTTGCCTTGCCTTGCCTTATTTCCTTCTCATCCTGTTCTCTGTCCCAGCCTCTCTCACTAAGCCCTCGTCTGGCTGCATGTCTCTTCTTTCCTCTCTCCTTTTCTCAAACTCTCCTGCTTCCTGGCTTTGTCTTTCAATTCCTCCATTTCAGTCCTGCAGCCCAGCACTACTTTTTCCTCTTGCCTCCCTTTGGCCTGCTCCCTTGGCTTTCTCCCTCTGTTCCATATCCTTCTTCCCGACTTGTCTCTTGGAGACTTTTGGCCACTTTGCACCCAAGTCTGGGCATGTTTTGGAAACTTTTCAGAGGCCTCGCTGCTGACAGGGGGAACAGCAGGCAGTGACAGGCCCGGGGCTGACAGGCTCCCCCTCCCCTAGCGGGCGCTCGGCTGCCACACCCAGCTGACATAGAACCTTTGTCACAATGCCCGCTACCGTGGGGAGGATGCGGGCACTCTGCAGGTGACAGGGACCCAGCAGGACTTGATGTCAGCTCAGCAATTGCTCAGTTCCCCAAAGAAGCTGAATTCTGCAAATTGCTGCTTTTGCTCTTGAAATGATGTCATCAGGTGGCTGTTTTGGTGTAATACACTGAAAACCAGAGCAGAAATGCTGAAATATTCCCATGATATGCATGGTCTCTGCACCAAACCACCGTGACTCAGCCTAAGTACATCTGCCGCTTGTTCTTCTGTACTGCCAGAAGATTGTGGAAGTAAAGTATAAAAACCATCTTTATGGAGAGATCTTTGTGGTTTAGGCTTAGTCTAAGTGTCTCAAGTAGCTGGGTTTTTTTGTTTGGGCCTAATCCATAAGGTCTGATGGCTTTCCTCCTCATCTCAAGATGAATGTGGTAGTAAATATAAATCAAGGAAACGTCCTTTGGCCTAGCCTTGCCTTGCCTTGCCTTATTTCCTTCTCATCCTGTTCTCTGTCCCAACCTCTCTCACTAACCCCTCGTCTGGCTGCATGTCTCTTCTTTCCTCTCTCCTTTTCTTAAACTCTCCTGCTTCCTGGCTTTCCTCTTTCAATTCCTCCATTTCAGTCCTGCAGCCCGGCACTACTTTTTCCTCTTGCCTCCCTTTGGCCTGCTCCCTTGGCTTTCTCCCTCTGTTCCATATCCTTCTTCCCGACTTGTCTCTTGGAGACTTTTGGTCACTTTGCACCCAAGTCTGGGCATGTTTTGGAAACTTTTCAGAGGCCTCGCTGGTGACAGGGGGGACAGCAGGCAGTGACAAGCCCGAGGCTGACAGGCTCCCCCTCCCCTAGCGGGCGCTCGGCTGCCACACCCAGCTGACATAGAACCTTTGTCACAATGCCCGCTACCGTGGTGAGGATGCGGGCACTCTGCAGGTGACAGGGACCCAGCAGGACTTGCTGTCAGCTCAGCAATTGCTCAGTTCCCCAAAGAAGCTGAATTCTGCAAATTGCTGCTTTTGCTCTTGAAATGATGTCATCAGGTGGGTGTTTTGGTGTAATACACTGAAAACCAGAGCAGAAATGCTGAAATATTCCCATGATATGCATGGTCTCTGCACCAAACCACCATGACTCAGGCTAAATACATCTGTCGCTTGTTCTCTTGTACTGCCAGCAGATTGTGGAAGTACAGTTTAAAAACCATCTTTATGGAGAGATCTTTGTGGTTTAGGCTTAGTCTAAGTTTCTCAAGTAGCCGGGGTTTTTGTTTGGGCCTAATCCGTAAGGTCTGATGGCTTTCCTCCTCATCTCAAGATGAATGTGGTAGAAAATATAAATCAAAGAAACGTCCTTTGGCCTAGCCTTGCCTTGCCTTGCCTTATTTCCTTCTCATCCTGTTCTCTGTCCCAGCCTCTTTCACTAACCCCTCGTCTGGCTCCATTTCTCTTCTTTCCTCTCTCCTTTTCTCAAACTCTCCTGCTTCCTGGCTTTCCTCTTTCAATTCCTCCATTTCAGTCCTGCAGCCCGGCACTACTTTTTCCTCTTGCCTCCCTTTGGCCTGCTCCCTTGGCTTTCTCCCTCTGTTCCATATCCTTCTTCCCGACTTGTCTCTTGGAGACTTTTGGCCACTTTGCACCCAAGTCTGGGCATGTTTTGGAAACTTTTCAGATGCCTCGCTGCTACACAGCGGGGACTGCAGGCAGTGACAGGCCCGGGGCTGACAGGCTCACCCTCCCCTAGGGGGCGCTCGGCTGCCACACCCAGCTGACATAGAACCTTTGTCACAATGCCTGCTACCGTGGTGAGGATGCGGGCACTCTGCAGGTGACAGGGACCCAGCAGGACTTGATGTCAGCTCAGCAATTGCTCAGTTCCCCAAAGAAGCTGAATTCTGCAAATTGCTGCTTTTGCTCTTGAAATGATGTCATCAGGTGGGTGTTTTGGTGTAATACACTGAAAACCAGAGCAGAAATGCTGAAATATTCCCATGATATGCATGGTCTCTGCACCAAACCACCATGACTCAGGCTAAATACATCTGTCGCTTGTTCTCTTGTACTGCCAGCACATTGTGGAAGTACAGTTTAAAAACCATCTTTATGGAGAGATCTTTGTGGTTTAGGCTTAGTCTAAGTTTCTCAAGTAGCCGGGGTTTTTGTTTGGGCCTAATCCATAAGGTCTGATGGCTTTCCTCCTCATCTGAAGATGAATGTGGTAGAAAATATAAATCAAAGAAACGTCCTTTGGCCTAGCCTTGCCTTGCCTTGCCTTATTTCCTTCTCATCCTGTTCTCTGTCCCAGCCTCTCTCACTAACCCCTCGTCTGGCTCCATTTCTCTTCTTTCCTCTCTCCTTTTCTCAAACTCTCCTGCTTCCTGGCTTTCCTCTTTCAATTCCTCCATTTCAGACCTGCATCCCGGCACTACTTTTTCCTCTTGCCTCCCTTTGGCCTGCTCCCTTGGCTTTCTCCCTCTGTTCCATATCCTTCTTCCCGACTTGTCTCTTGGAGACTTTTGGCCACTTTGCACCCAAGTCTGGGCATGTTTTGGAAACTTTTCAGAGGCCTCGCTGCTGACAGGGGGGACAGCAGGCAGTGACAGGCCCAGGGCTGACAGGCTCCCTCTCCCCTAGCGGGCGCTCGGCTGCCACACCCAGCTGACATAGAACCTTTGTCACAATGCCCGCTACCGTGGTGAGGATGCGGGCACTCTGCAGGTGACAGGGACCCAGCAGGACTTGCTGTCAGCTCAGCAATTGCTCAGCTCCTCAAAGAAGCTGAATTCTGCAAATTGCTGCTTTTGCTCTTGAAATGATGTCATCAGGTGGGTGTTTTGGTGTAATACACTGAAAACCAGAGCAGAAATGCTGAAATATTCCCATGATATGCATGGTCTCTGCACCAAACCACCATGACTCAGCCTAAGTACATCTGCCGCTTGTTCTTCTGTACTGCCAGAAGATTGTGGAGGTACAGTATAAAAACCATCTTTATGGAGAGATCTTTTTGGTTAGGCTTAGTCTAAGTGTCTCAAGTAGCCGGGGTTTTTGTTTGGGCCTAATCCATAAGGTCTGATGGCTTTCCTCCTCATCTCAAGATGAATGTGGTAGAAAACATAAATCAAGGAAACGTCCTTTGGCCTAGCCTTGCCTTGCCTTGCCTTATTTCCTTCTCATCCTGTTCTCTGTCCCAGCCTCTCTCACTAAGCACTCGTCTGGCTGCATGTCTCTTCTTTCCTCTCTCCTTTTCTCAAACTCTCCTGCTTCCTGGCTTTGTCTTTCAATTCCTCCATTTCAGTCCTGCAGCCCAGCACTACTTTTTCCTCTTGCCTCCCTTTGGCCTGCTCCCTTGGCTTTCTCCCTCTGTTCCATATCCTTCTTCCCGACTTGTCTCTTGGAGACTTTTGGCCACTTTGCACCCAAGTCTGGGCATGTTTTGGAAACTTTTCAGAGGCCTCGCTGCTGACAGGGGGGACAGCAGGCAGTGACAGGCCCGGGGCTGACAGGCTCCCCCTCCCCTAGCGGGCGCTCGGCTGCCACACCCAGCTGACATAGAACCTTTGTCACAATGCCCGCTACCGTGGTGAGGATGCGGGCACTCTGCAGGTGACAGGGACCCAGCAGGACTAGTTTCAGCTCAGCAATTGCTCAATTCCCCAAAGAAGCTGAATTCTGCAAATTGCTGCTTTTGCTCTTGAAATGATGTCATCAGGTGGGTGTTTTGGTGTAATACACTGAAAACCAGAGCAGAAATGCTGAAATATTCCCATGATATGCATGGTCTCTGCACCAAACCACCGTGACTCAGCCTAAGTACATCTGCCGCTTGTTCTTCTGTACTGACAGAAGATTGTGGAGGTACAGTATAAAAACCATCTTTATGGAGAGATCTTTGTGGTTTAGGCTTAGTCTAAGTGTCTCAAGTAGCTGGGGTTTTTGTTTGGGCCTAATCCATAAGGTCTGATGGCTTTCCTCCTCATCTCAAGATGAATGTGGTAGAAAATATAAATCAAGGAAACGTCCTTTGGCCTAGCCTTGCCTTGCCTTGCCTTATTTCCTTCTCATCCTGTTCTCTGTCCCAGCCTCTCTCACTAACCCCTCGTCTGGCTGCATGTCTCTTCTTTCCTCTCTCCTTTTCTTAAACTCTCCTGCTTCCTGGCTTTGTGATTCAATTCCTCCATTTCAACCCGCAGCCCGGCACTACTTTTTCCTCTTGCCTCCCTTTGGCCTGCTCCCTTGGCTTTCTCCCTCTGTTCCATATCCTTCTTCCCGACTTGTCTCTTGGAGACTTTTGGCCACTTTGCACCCAAGTCTGGGCATGTTTTGGAAACTTTTCAGAGGCCTCGCTGCTGACAGGGGGGACAGCAGGCAGTGACAGGCCCGGGGCTGACAGGCTCCCCCTCCCCTAGCGGGCGCTCGGCTGCCACACCCAGCTGACATAGAACCTTTGTCACAATGCCCGCTACCGTGGTGAGGATGCAGGCACTCTGCAGGTGACAGGGACCCAGCAGGACTTGCTGTCAGCTCAGCAATTGCTCAGTGCCCCAAAGAAGCTGAATTCTGCAAATTGCTGCTTTTGCTCTTGAAATGATGTCATCAGGTGGGTGTTTTGGTGTAATACACTGAAAACCAGAGCAGAAATGCTGAAATATTCCCATGATATGCATGGTCTCTGCACCAAACCACCGTGACTCAGCCTAAGTACATCTGCCGCTTGTTCTTCTGTACTGCCAGAAGATTGTGGAAGTACAGTATAAAAACCATCTTTATGGAGAGATCTTTGTGGTTTAGGCTTAGTCTAAGCGTCTCAAGTAGCCGGGGCTTTTGTTTGGGCCTAATCCGTAAGGTCTGATGGCTTTCCTCCTCATCTCAAGATGAATGTGGTAGAAAATATAAATCAAAGAAACGTCCTTTGGCCTAGCCTTGCCTTGCCTTGCCTTATTTCCTTCTCATCCTGTTCTCTGTCCCAGCCTCTCTCACTAACCCCTCGTCTGGCTGCATGTCTCTTCTTTCCTCTCTCCTTTTCTCAAACTCTCCTGCTTCCTGGCTTTCCTCTTTCAATTCCTCCATTTCAGTCCTGCAGCCCGGCACTACTTTTTCCTCTTGCCTCCCTTTGGCCTGCTCCCTTGGCTTTCTCCCTCTGTTCCATATCCTTCTTCCCGACTTGTCTCTTGGAGACTTTTGGCCACTTTGCACCCAAGTCTGGGGATGTTTTGGAAACTTTTCAGAGGCCTCGCTGCTGACAGGGGGGACAGCAGGCAGTGACAGGCCCCGGGCTGACAGGCTCCCCCTCCCCTAGCGGGCTCTCGGCTGCCACACCCAGCTGACATAGAACCTTTGTCACAATGCCCGCTACCGTGGTGAGGATGCGGGCACTCTGCAGGTGACAGGGACCCAGCAGGACTTGCTGTCAGCTCAGCAATTGCTCAGTGCCCCAAAGAAGCTGAATTCTGCAAATTGCTGCTTTTGCTGTTGAAATGATGTCATCAGGTGGGTGTTTTGGTGTAATACACTGAAAACCAGAGCAGAAATGCTGAAATATTCCCATGATATGCATGGTCTCTGCACCAAACCACCATGACTCAGCCTAAGTACATCTGCCGCTTGTTCTTCTGTACTGACAGAAGATTGTGGAAGTACAGTATAAAAACCATCTTTATGGAGAGATCTTTGTGGTTTAGGCTTAGTCTAAGCGTCTCAAGTAGCCGGGGCTTTTGTTTGGGCCTAATCCATAAGGTCTGATGGCTTTCCTCCTCATCTCAAGATGAATGTGGTAGAAAATATAAATCAAAGAAACGTCCTTTGGCCTAGCCTTGCCTTGCCTTGCCTTATTTCCTTCTCATCCTGTTCTCTGTCCCAGCCTCTCTCACTAAGCCCTCGTCTGGCTGCATGTCTCTTCTTTCCTCTCTCCTTTTCTCAAACTCTCCTGCTTCCTGGCTTTCCTCTTTCAATTCCTCCATTTCAGTCCTGCAGCCCGGCACTACTTTTTCCTCTTGCCTCCCTTTGGCCTGCTCCCTTGCCTTTCTCCCTCTGTTCCATATCCTTCTTCCCGACTTGTCTCTTGGAGACTTTTGGCCACTTTGCACCCAAGTCTGGGCATGTTTTGGAAACTTTTCAGAGGCCTCGCTGGTGACAGGGGGGACAGCAGGCAGTGACAAGCCCGAGGCTGACAGGCTCCCCCTCCCCTAGCGGGCGCTCGGCTGCCACACCCAGCTGACATAGAACCTTTGTCACAATGCCCGCTACCGTGGTGAGGATGCGGGCACTCTGCAGTGACAGGGACCCAGCAGGACTTGCTGTCAGCTCAGCAATTGCTCAGTGCCCCAAAGAAGCTGAATTCTGCAAATTGCTGCTTTTGCTCTTGAAATGATGTCATCAGGTGGGTGTTTTGGTGTAATACACTGAAAACCAGAGCAGAAATGCTGAAATATTCCCATGATATGCATGGTCTCTGCACCAAACCACCATGACTCAGGCTAAATACATCTGCCGCTTGTTCTCTTGTACTGCCAGCAGATTGTGGAAGTACAGTTTAAAAACCATCTTTATGGAGAGATCTTTGTGGTTTAGGCTTAGTCTAAGTTTCTCAAGTAGCTGGGGTTTTTGTTTGGGCCTAATCCATAAGGTCTGATGGCTTTCCTCCTCATCTCAAGATGAATGTGGTAGAAAATATAAATCAAGGAAACGTCCTTTGGCCTAGCCTTGCCTTGCCTTGCCTTATTTCCTTCTCATCCTGTTCTCTGTCCCAGCCTCTCTCACTAAGCCCTCGTCTGGCTGCATGTCTCTTCTTTCCTCTCTCCTTTTCTCAAACTCTCCTGCTTCCTGGCTTTCCTCTTTCAATTCCTCCATTTCAGTCCTGCAGCCCGGCACTACTTTTTCCTCTTGCCTCCCTTTGGCCTGCTCCCTTGGCTTTCTCCCTCTGTTCCATATCCTTCTTCCCGACTTGTCTCTTGGAGACTTTTGGCCACTTTGCACCCAAGTCTGGGCATGTTTTGGAAACTTTTCAGAGGCCTCGCTGCTGACAGGGGGGACAGCAGGCAGTGACAGGCCCGGGGCTGACAGGCTCCCCCTCCCCTAGGGGGCGCTCGGCTGCCACACCCAGCTGACATAGAACCTTTGTCACAATGCCCGCTACCGTGGTGAGGATGCGGGCACTCTGCAGTGACAGGGACCCAGCAGGACTTGCTGTCAGCTCAGCAATTGCTCAGTGCCCCAAAGAAGCTGAATTCTGCCAATTGCTGCTTTTGCTCTTGAAATGATGTCATCAGGTGGGTGTTTTGGTGTAATACACTGAAAACCAGAGCAGAAATGCTGAAATATTCCCATGATATGCATGGGCTCTGCACCAAACCACCATGACTCAGCCTAAGTACATCTGCCGCTTGTTCTCTTGTACTGCCAGCAGATTGTGGAAGTACAGTTTAAAAACCATCTTTATGGAGAGATCTTTGTGGTTTAGGCTTAGTCTAAGTTTCTCAAGTAGCCGGGGTTTTTGTTTGGGCCTAATCCATAAGGTCTGATGGCTTTCCTCCTCATCTCAAGATGAATGTGGTAGAAAATATAAATCAAGGAAACGTCCTTTGGCCTAGCCTTGCCTTGCCTTGCCTTATTTCCTTCTCATCCTGTTCTCTGTCCCAGCCTCTCTCACTAAGCCCTCGTCTGGCTGCATGTCTCTTCTTTCCTCTCTCCTTTTCTCAAACTCTCCTGCTTCCTGGCTTTCGTCTTTCAATTCCTCCATTTCAGTCCTGCAGCCCGGCACTACTTTTTCCTCTTGCCTCCCTTTGGCCTGCTCCCTTGGCTTTCTCCCTCTGTTCCATATCCTTCTTCCCGACTTGTCTCTTGGAGACTTTTGGCCACTTTGCACCCAAGTCTGGGCATGTTTTGGAAACTTTTCAGAGGCCTCGCTGCTGACAGGGGGGACAGCAGGCAGTGACAGGCCTGGGGCTGACAGGCTCCCCCTCCCCTAGCGGGCGCTCGGCTGCCACACCCAGCTGACATAGAACCTTTGTCACAATGCCCGCTACCGTGGTGAGGATGCGGGCACTCTGCAGGTGACAGGGACCCAGCAGGACTTGATGTCAGCTCAGCAATTGCTCAGTTCCCCAAAGAAGCTGAATTCTGCAAATTACTGCTTTTGCTCTTGAAATGATTTCATCAGGTGGGTGTTTTGGTGTAATACACTGAAAACCAGAGCAGAAATGCTGAAATATTCCCATGATATGCATGGTCTCTCCACCAAACCACCATGACTCAGCCTAAGTACATCTGCCGCTTGTTCTTCTGTACTGCCAGAAGATTGTGGAGGTACAGTATAAAAACCATCTTTATGGAGAGATCTTTGTGGTTTAGGCTTAGTCTAAGCGTCTCAAGTAGCCGGGGCTTTTGTTTGGGCCTAATCCGTAAGGTCTGATGGCTTTCCTCCTCATCTCAAGATGAATGTGGTAGAAAATATAAATCAAGGAAACGTCCTTTGGCCTAGCCTTGCCTTGCCTTGCCTTATTTCCTTCTCATCCTGTTCTCTGTCCCAGCCTCTCTCACTAACCCCTCGTCTGGCTGCATGTCTCTTCTTTCCTCTCTCCTTTTCTCAAACTCTCCTGCTTCCTGGCTTTCCTCTTTCAATTCCTCCATTTCAGTCCTGCAGCCCGGCACTACTTTTTCCTCTTGCCTCCCTTTGGCCTGCTCCCTTGGCTTTCTCCCTCTGTTCCATATCCTTCTTCCCGACTTGTCTCTTGGAGACTTTTGGCCACTTTGCACCCAAGTCTGGGCATGTTTTGGAAACTTTTCAGAGGCCTCGCTGCTGACAGGGGGGACAGCAGGCAGTGACAGGCCCGGGGCTGACAGGCTCCCCCTCCCCTAGCGGGCGCTCGGCTGCCACACCCAGCTGACATAGAACCTTTGTCACAATGCCCGCTACCGTGGTGAGGATGCGGGCACTCTGCAGGTGACAGGGACCCAGCAGGACTTGATGTCAGCTCAGCAATTGCTCAGTTCCCCAAAGAAGCTGAATTCTGCAAATTACTGCTTTTGCTCTTGAAATGATGTCATCAGGTGTGTGTTTTGGTGTAATACACTGAAAACCAGAGCAGAAATGCTGAAATATTCCCATGATATGCATGGTCTCTGCACCAAACCACCATGACTCAGCCTAAGTACATCTGCCGCTTGTTCTTCTGTACTGCCAGAAGATTGTGGAGGTACAGTATAAAAACCATCTTTATGGAGAGATCTTTGTGGTTTAGGCTTAGTCTAAGCGTCTCAAGTAGCCGGGGCTTTTGTTTGGGCCTAATCCATAAGGTCTGATGGCTTTCCTCCTCATCTCAAGATGAATGTGGTAGAAAATATAAATCAAAGAAACGTCTTTTGGCCTAGCCTTGCCTTGCCTTATTTCCTTCTCATCCTGTTCTCTGTCCCAGCCTCTCTCACTAAGCCCTCGTCTGGCTGCATGTCTCTTCTTTCCTCTCTCCTTTTCTCAAACTCTCCTGCTTCCTGGCTTTCGTCTTTCAATTCCTCCATTTCAGTCCTGCAGCCCGGCACTACTTTTTCCTCTTGCCTCCCTTTGGCCTGCTCCCTTGGCTTTCTCCCTCTGTTCCATATCCTTCTTCCCGACTTGTCTCTTGGAGACTTTTGGCCACTTTGCACCCAAGTCTGGGGATGTTTTGGAAACTTTTCAGAGGCCTCGCTGCTGACAGGGGGGACAGCAGGCAGTGACAGGCCCGGGGCTGACAGGCTCACCCTCCCCTAGGGGGCGCTCGGCTGCCACACCCAGCTGACATAGAACCTTTGTCACAATGCCCGCTACCGTGGTGAGGATGCGGGCACTCTGCAGGTGACAGGGACCCAGCAGGACTAGTGTCAGCTCAGCAATTGCTCAGTTCCCCAAAGAAGCTGAATTCTGCAAATTGCTGCTTTTGCTCTTGAAATGATGTCATCAGGTGGCTGTTTTGGTGTAATACACTGAAAACCAGAGCAGAAATGCTGGAATATTCCCATGATATGCATGGTCTCTGCACCAAACCACCATGACTCAGCCTAAGTACATCTGCCGCTTGTTCTTCTGTACTGCCAGAAGATTGTGGAGGTACAGTATAAAAACCATCTTTATGGAGAGATCTTTGTGGTTTAGGCTTAGTCTAAGCGTCTCAAGTAGCCGGGGCTTTTGTTTGGGCCTAATCCATAAGGTCTGATGGCTTTCCTCCTCATCTCAAGATGAATGTGGTAGAAAATATAAATCAAAGAAACGTCCTTTGGCCTAGCCTTGCCTTCCCTTGCCTTATTTCCTTCTCATCCTGTTCTCTGTCCCAGCCTCTCTCACTAAGCCCTCGTCTGGCTGCATGTCTCTTCTTTCCTCTCTCCTTTTCTCAAACTCTCCTGCTTCCTGGCTTTCGTCTTTCAACTCCTCCATTTCAGTCCTGCAGCCCGGCACTACTTTTTCCTCTTGCCTCCCTTTGGCCTGCTCCCTTGGCTTTCTCCCTCTGTTCCATATCCTTCTTCCCGACTTGTCTCTTGGAGACTTTTGGCCACTTTGCACCCAAGTCTGGGCATGTTTTGGAAACTTTTCAGAGGCCTCGCTGCTGACAGGGGGGACAGCAGGCAGTGACAGGCCCGGGGCTGACAGGCTCCCCCTCCCCTAGGGGGCGCTCGGCTGCCACACCCAGCTGACATAGAACCTTTGTCACAATGCCCGCTACCGTGGTGAGGATGCGGGCACTCTGCAGGTGACAGGGACCCAGCAGGACTAGTGTCAGCTCAGCAATTGCTCAGTTCCCCAAAGAAGCTGAATTCTGCAAATTGCTGCTTTTGCTCTTGAAATGATGTCATCAGGTGGCTGTTTTGGTGTAATACACTGAAAACCAGAGCAGAAATGCTGGAATATTCCCATGATATGCATGGTCTCTGCACCAAACCACCATGACTCAGCCTAAGTA
Source organism: Patagioenas fasciata (assembly GCF_037038585.1). Lineage (NCBI taxonomy): Eukaryota > Metazoa > Chordata > Aves > Columbiformes > Columbidae > Patagioenas > Patagioenas fasciata. Next base: position 49,198,430 of record NC_092523.1, on the reverse strand, counting down.
CATCTGCCGCTTGTTCTTCTGTACTGCCAGAAGATTGTGGAGGTACAGTATAAAAACCATCTTTATGGAGAGATCTTTGTGGTTTAGGCTTAGTCTAAGCGTCTCAAGTAGCCGGGGCTTTTGTTTGGGCCTAATCCATAAGGTCTGATGGCTTTCCTCCTCATCTCAAGATGAATGTGGTAGAAAATATAAATCAAAGAAACGTCCTTTGGCCTAGCCTTGCCTTGCCTTGCCTTATTTCCTTCTCATCCTGTTCTCTGTCCCAGCCTCTCTCACTAACCCCTCGTCTGGCTGCATGTCTCTTCTTTCCTCTCTCCTTTTCTCAAACTCTCCTGCCTCCTGGCTTTCGTCTTTCAATTCCTCCATTTCAGTCCTGCAGCCCGGCACTACTTTTTCCTCTTGCCTCCCTTTGGCCTGCTCCCTTGGCTTTCTCCCTCTGTTCCATATCCTTCTTCCCGACTTGTCTCTTGGAGACTTTTGGCCACTTTGCACCCAAGTCTGGGCATGTTTTGGAAACTTTTCAGAGGCCTCGCTGCTGACAGGGGGGACAGCAGGCAGTGACAGGCCTGGGGCTGACAGGCTCCCCCTCCCCTAGCGGGCGCTCGGCTGCCACACCCAGCTGACATAGAACCTTTGTCACAATGCCCGCTACCGTGGTGAGGATGCGGGCACTCTGCAGGTGACAGGGACCCAGCAGGACTTGATGTCAGCTCAGCAATTGCTCAGTTCCCCAAAGAAGCTGAATTCTGCAAATTACTGCTTTTGCTCTTGAAATGATGTCATCAGGTGTGTGTTTTGGTGTAATACACTGAAAACCAGAGCAGAAATGCTGAAATATTCCCATGATATGCATGGTCTCTGCACCAAACCACCATGACTCAGCCTAAGTACGTCTGCCGCTTGTTCTTCTGTACTGACAGAAGATTGTGGAGGTACAGTATAAAAACCATCTTTATGGAGAGATCTTTGTGGTTTAGGCTTAGTCTAAGCGTCTCAAGTAGCCGGGGCTTTTGTTTGGGCCTAATCCGTAAGGTCTGATGGCTTTCCTCCTCATCTCAAGATGAATGTGGTAGAAAATATAAATCAAAGAAACGTCCTTTGGCCTAGCCTTGCCTTGCCTTGCCTTATTTCCTTCTCATCCTGTTCTCTGTCCCAGCCTCTCTCACTAACCCCTCGTCTGGCTGCATGTCTCTTCTTTCCTCTCTCCTTTTCTCAAACTCTCCTGCCTCCTGGCTTTCCTCTTTCAATTCCTCCATTTCAGTCCTGCAGCCCGGCACTACTTTTTCCTCTTGCCTCCCTTTGGCCTGCTCCCTTGGCTTTCTCCCTCTGTTCCATATCCTTCTTCCCGACTTGTCTCTTGGAGACTTTTGGCCACTTTGCACCCAAGTCTGGGCATGTTTTGGAAACTTTTCAGAGGCCTCGCTGCTGACAGGGGGGACAGCAGGCAGTGACAGGCCTGGGGCTGACAGGCTCCCCCTCCCCTAGCGGGCGCTCGGCTGCCACACCCAGCTGACATAGAACCTTTGTCACAATGCCCGCTACCGTGGTGAGGATGCGGGCACTCTGCAGGTGACAGGGACCCAGCAGGACTTGATGTCAGCTCAGCAATTGCTCAGTTCCCCAAAGAAGCTGAATTCTGCAAATTACTGCTTTTGCTCTTGAAATGATGTCATCAGGTGTGTGTTTTGGTGTAATACACTGAAAACCAGAGCAGAAATGCTGAAATATTCCCATGATATGCATGGTCTCTGCACCAAACCACCATGACTCAGCCTAAGTACGTCTGCCGCTTGTTCTTCTGTACTGACAGAAGATTGTGGAGGTACAGTATAAAAACCATCTTTATGGAGAGATCTTTGTGGTTTAGGCTTAGTCTAAGCGTCTCAAGTAGCCGGGGCTTTTGTTTGGGCCTAATCCGTAAGGTCTGATGGCTTTCCTCCTCATCTCAAGATGAATGTGGTAGAAAATATAAATCAAAGAAACGTCCTTTGGCCTAGCCTTGCCTTGCCTTGCCTTATTTCCTTCTCATCCTGTTCTCTGTCCCAGCCTCTCTCACTAAGCCCTCGTCTGGCTGCATGTCTCTTCTTTCCTCTCTCCTTTTCTCAAACTCTCCTGCTTCCTGGCTTTCGTCTTTCAATTCCTCCATTTCAGTCCTGCAGCCCGGCACTACTTTTTCCTCTTGCCTCCCTTTGGCCTGCTCCCTTGGCTTTCTCCCTCTGTTCCAAATCCTTCTTCCCGACTTGTCTCTTGGAGACTTTTGGCCACTTTGCACCCAAGTCTGGGCATGTTTTGGAAACTTTTCAGAGGCCTCGCTGCTGACAGCGGGGACAGCAGGCAGTGACAGGCCCGGGGCTGACAGGCTCCCCCTCCCCTAGGGGGCGCTCGCTTGCCACACCCAGCTGACATAGAACCTTTGTCACAATGCCCGCTACCGTGGTGAGGATGCGGGCGCTCTGCAGGTGACAGGGACCCAGCAGGACTAGTGTCAGCTCAGCAATTGCTCAGTTCCAGAAAGAAGCTGAATTCTGCAAATTGCTGCTTTTGCTCTTGAAATGATGTCATCAGGTGGGTGTTTTGGTGTAATACACTGAAAACCAGAGCAGAAATGCTGAAATATTCCCATGATATGCATGGTCTCTCCACCAAACCACCATGACTCAGCATAAGTACATCTGCCGCTTGTTCTTCTGTACTGCCAGAAGATTGTGGAGGTACAGTATAAAAACCATCTTTATGGAGAGATCTTTGTGGTTTAGGCTTAGTCTAAGCGTCTCAAGTAGCCGGGGCTTTTGTTTGGGCCTAATCCGTAAGGTCTGATGGCTTTCCTCCTCATCTCAAGATGAATGTGGTAGAAAATATAAATCAAAGAAACGTCCTTTGGCCTAGCCTTGCCTTGCCTTGCCTTATTTCCTTCTCATCCTGTTCTCTGTCCCAGCCTCTCTCACTAACCCCTCGTCTGGCTGCATGTCTCTTCTTTCCTCTCTCCTTTTCTCAAACTCTCCTGCTTCCTGGCTTTCGTCTTTCAATTCCTCCATTTCAGTCCTGCAGCCCGGCACTACTTTTTCCTCTTGCCTCCCTTTGGCCTGCTCCCTTGGCTTTCTCCCTCTGTTCCATATCCTTCTTCCCGACTTGTCTCTTGGAGACTTTTGGCCACTTTGCACCCAAGTCTGGGCATGTTTTGGAAACTTTTCAGAGGCCTCGCTGCTGACAGGGGGGAGAGCAGGCAGTGACAGGCCCGGGGCTGACAGGCTCCCCCTCCCCTAGGGGGCGCTCGGCTGCCACACCCAGCTGACATAGAACCTTTGTCACAATGCCCGCTCCCGTGGTGAGGATGCGGGCACTCTGCAGGTGACAGGGACCCAGCAGGACTTGGTGTCAGCTCAGCAATTGCTCAGTTCCCCAAAGAAGCTGAATTCTGCCAATTGCTGCTTTTGCTCTTGAAATGATGTCATCAGGTGGGTGTTTTGGTGTAATACACTGAAAACCAGAGCAGAAATGCTGAAATATTCCCATGATATGCATGGTCTCTGCACCAAACCACCATGACTCAGCCTAAGTACATCTGCCGCTTGTTCTTCTGTACTGACAGAACATTGTGGAGGTACAGTATAAAAACCATCTTTATGGAGAGATCTTTGTGGTTTAGGCTTAGTCTAAGTTTCTCAAGTAGACGGGGTTTTTGTTTGGGCCTAATCCGTAAGGTCTCATGGCTTTCCTCCTCATCTCAAGATGAATGTGGTAGAAAATATAAATCAAAGAAACGTCCTTTGGCCTAGCCTTGCCTTGCCTTGCCTTATTTCCTTCTCATCCTGTTCTCTGTCCCAGCCTCTCTCACTAACCCCTCGTCTGGCTGCATGTCTCTTCTTTCCTCTCTCCTTTTCTCAAACTCTCCTGCTTCCTGGCTTTCGTCTTTCAATTCCTCCATTTCAGTCCTGCAGCCCGGCACTACTTTTTCCTCTTGCCTCCCTTTGGCCTGCTCCGTTGCCTTTCTCCCTCTGTTCCATATCCTTCTTCCCGACTTGTCTCTTGGAGACTTTTGGCCACTTTGCACCCAAGTCTGGGCATGTTTTGGAAACTTTTCAGAGGCCTCGCTGCTGACAGGGGGGACAGCAGGCAGTGACAGGCCCGGGGCTGACAGGCTCCCCCTCCCCTAGGGGGCGCTCGGCTGCCACATCCAGGTGACATAGAACCTTTGTCACAATGCCCGCTACCGTGGTGAGGATGCGGGCACTCTGCAGGTGACAGGGACCCAGCAGGACTAGTGTCAGCTCAGCAATTGCTCAGTTCCCCAAAGAAGCTGAATTCTGCAAATTGCTGCTTTTGCTCTTGAAATGATGTCATCAGGTGGCTGTTTTGGTGTAATACACTGAAAACCAGAGCAGAAATGCTGAAATATTCCCATGATATGCATGGGCTCTGCACCAAACCACCATGACTCAGCCTAAGTACATCTGCCGCTTGTTCTTCTGTACTGCCAGAAGATTGTGGAGGTACAGTATAAAAACCATCTTTATGGAGAGATCTTTGTGGTTTAGGCTTAGTCTAAGCGTCTCAAGTAGCCGGGGCTTTTGTTTGGGCCTAATCCATAAGGTCTGATGGCTTTCCTCCTCATCTCAAGATGAATGTGGTAGAAAATATAAATCAAAGAAACGTCCTTTGGCCTAGCCTTGCCTTGCCTTGCCTTATTTCCTTCTCATCCTGTTCTCTGTCCCAGCCTCTCTCACTAACCCCTCGTCTGGCTGCATGTCTCTTCTTTCCTCTCTCCTTTTCTCAAACTCTCCTGCTTCCTGGCTTTCCTCTTTCAATTCCTCCATTTCAGTCCTGCAGCCCGGCACTACTTTTTCCTCTTGCCTCCCTTTGGCCTGCTCCCTTGGCTTTCTCCCTCTGTTCCATATCCTTCTTCCCGACTTGTCTCTTGGAGACTTTTGGCCACTTTGCACCCAAGTCTGGGCATGTTTTGGAAACTTTTCAGAGGCCTCGCTGCTGACAGGGGGGACAGCAGGCAGTGACAGGCCCGGGGCTGACAGGCTCCCCCTCCCCTAGGGGACGCTCGGCTGCCACACCCAGCTGACATAGAACCTTTGTCACAATGCCCGCTACCGTGGTGAGGATGCGGGCACTCTGCAGGTGACAGGGACCCAGCAGGACTTGGTGTCAGCTCAGCAATTGCTCAGTTCTCCAAAGAAGCTGAATTCTGCCAATTGCTGCTTTTGCTCTTGAAATGATGTCATCAGGTGGCTGTTTTGGTGTAATACACTGAAAACCAGAGCAGAAATGCTGAAATATTCCCATGATATGCATGGTCTCTGCACCAAACCACCATGACTCAGCCTAAGTACATCTGCCGCTTGTTCTTCTGTACTGCCAGAAGATTGTGGAGGTACAGTATAAAAACCATCTTTATGGAGAGATCTTTGTGGTTTAGGCTTAGTCTAAGCGTCTCAAGTAGCCGGGGCTTTTGTTTGGGCCTAATCCATAAGGTCTGATGGCTTTCCTCCTCATCTCAAGATGAATGTGGTAGAAAATATAAATCAAAGAAACGTCCTTTGGCCTAGCCTTGCCTTGCCTTGCCTTATTTCCTTCTCATCCTGTTCTCTGTCCCAGCCTCTCTCACTAACCCCTCGTCTGGCTGCATGTCTCTTCTTTCCTCTCTCCTTTTCTCAAACTCTCCTGCTTCCTGGCTTTCGTCTTTCAATTCCTCCATTTCAGTCCTGCAGCCCGGCACTACTTTTTCCTCTTGCCTCCCTTTGGCCTGCTCCCTTGGCTTTCTCCCTCTGTTCCATATCCTTCTTCCCGACTTGTCTCTTGGAGACTTTTGGCCACTTTGCACCCAAGTCTGGGCATGTTTTGGAAACTTTTCAGAGGCCTCGCTGCTGACAGGGGGGACAGCAGGCAGTGACAGGCCCGGGGCTGACAGGCTCCCCCTCCCCTAGGGGGCGCTCGGCTGCCACATCCAGGTGACATAGAACCTTTGTCACAATGCCCGCTACCGTGGTGAGGATGCGGGCACTCTGCAGGTGACAGGGACCCAGCAGGACTAGTGTCAGCTCAGCAATTGCTCAGTTCCCCAAAGAAGCTGAATTCTGCCAATTGCTGCTTTTGCTCTTGAAATGATGTCATCAGGTGGCTGTTTTGGTGTAATACACTGAAAACCAGAGCAGAAATGCTGAAATATTCCCATGATATGCATGGTCTCTGCACCAAACCACCATGACTCAGCCTAAGTACATCTGCCGCTTGTTCTTCTGTACTGCCAGAAGATTGTGGAGGTACAGTATAAAAACCATCTTTATGGAGAGATCTTTGTGGTTTAGGCTTAGTCTAAGCGTCTCAAGTAGCCGGGGCTTTTGTTTGGGCCTAATCCGTAAGGTCTGATGGCTTTCCTCCTCATCTCAAGATGAATGTGGTAGAAAATATAAATCAAAGAAACGTCCTTTGGCCTAGCCTTGCCTTGCCTTGCCTTATTTCCTTCTCATCCTGTTCTCTGTCCCAGCCTCTCTCACTAACCCCTCGTCTGGCTGCATGTCTCTTCTTTCCTCTCTCCTTTTCTCAAACTCTCCTGCTTCCTGGCTTTCCTCTTTCAATTCCTCCATTTCAGTCCTGCAGCCCGGCACTACTTTTTCCTCTTGCCTCCCTTTGGCCTGCTCCCTTGGCTTTCTCCCTCTGTTCCATATCCTTCTTCCCGACTTGTCTCTTGGAGACTTTTGGCCACTTTGCACCCAAGTCTGGGCATGTTTTGGAAACTTTTCAGAGGCCTCGCTGCTGACAGGGGGGACAGCAGGCAGTGACAGGCCCGGGGCTGACAGGCTCCCCCTCCCCTAGGGGGCGCTCGGCTGCCACACCCAGCTGACATAGAACCTTTGTCACAATGCCCGCTACCGTGGTGAGGATGCGGGCACTCTGCAGGTGACAGGGACCCAGCAGGACTTGGTGTCAGCTCAGCAATTGCTCAGTTCCCCAAAGAAGCTGAATTCTGCCAATTGCTGCTTTTGCTCTTGAAATGATGTCATCAGGTGGGTGTTTTGGTGTAATACACTGAAAACCAGAGCAGAAATGCTGAAATATTCCCATGATATGCATGGTCTCTGCACCAAACCACCATGACTCAGCCTAAGTACATCTGCCGCTTGTTCTTCTGTACTGCCAGAAGATTGTGGAGGTACAGTATAAAAACCATCTTTATGGAGAGATCTTTGTGGTTTAGGCTTAGTCTAAGCGTCTCAAGTAGCCGGGGCTTTTGTTTGGGCCTAATCCGTAAGGTCTGATGGCTTTCCTCCTCATCTCAAGATGAATGTGGTAGAAAATATAAATCAAAGAAACGTCCTTTGGCCTAGCCTTGCCTTGCCTTGCCTTATTTCCTTCTCATCCTGTTCTCTGTCCCAGCCTCTCTCACTAACCCCTCGTCTGGCTGCATGTCTCTTCTTTCCTCTCTCCTTTTCTCAAACTCTCCTGCTTCCTGGCTTTCCTCTTTCAATTCCTCCATTTCAGTCCTGCAGCCCGGCACTACTTTTTCCTCTTGCCTCCCTTTGGCCTGCTCCCTTGGCTTTCTCCCTCTGTTCCATATCCTTCTTCCCGACTTGTCTCTTGGAGACTTTTGGCCACTTTGCACCCAAGTCTGGGCATGTTTTGGAAACTTTTCAGAGGCCTCGCTGCTGACAGGGGGGACAGCAGGCAGTGACAGGCCCGGGGCTGACAGGCTCCCCCTCCCCTAGGGGGCGCTCGGCTGCCACATCCAGGTGACATAGAACCTTTGTCACAATGCCCGCTACCGTGGTGAGGATGCGGGCACTCTGCAGGTGACAGGGACCCAGCAGGACTAGTGTCAGCTCAGCAATTGCTCAGTTCCCCAAAGAAGCTGAATTCTGCCAATTGCTGCTTTTGCTCTTGAAATGATGTCATCAGGTGGCTGTTTTGGTGTAATACACTGAAAACCAGAGCAGAAATGCTGAAATATTCCCATGATATGCATGGTCTCTGCACCAAACCACCATGACTCAGCCTAAGTACATCTGCCGCTTGTTCTTCTGTACTGACAGAAGATCGTGGAGGTACAGTATAAAAACCATCTTTATGGAGAGATCTTTGTGGTTTAGGCTTAGTCTAAGCGTCTCAAGTAGCCGGGGCTTTTGTTTGGGCCTAATCCGTAAGGTCTGATGGCTTTCCTCCTCATCTCAAGATGAATGTGGTAGAAAATATAAATCAAAGAAACGTCTTTTGGCCTAGCCTTGCCTTGCCTTGCCTTATTTCCTTCTCATCCTGTTCTCTGTCCCAGCCTCTCTCACTAAGCCCTCGTCTGGCTGCATGTCTCTTCTTTCCTCTCTCCTTTTCTCAAACTCTCCTGCTTCCTGGCTTTCCTCTTTCAATTCCTCCATTTCAGTCCTGCAGCGCGGCACTACTTTTTCCTCTTGCCTCCCTTTGGCCTGCTCCCTTGGCTTTCTCCCTCTGTTCCATATCCTTCTTCCCGACTTGTCTCTTGGAGACTTTTGGCCACTTTGCACCCAAGTCTGGGCATGTTTTGGAAACTTTTCAGAGGCCTCGCTGCTGACAGGGGGGACAGCAGGCAGTGACAGGCCCGGGGCTGACAGGCTCCCCCTCCCCTACGGGGCGCTCGGCTGCCACACCCAGCTGACATAGAACCTTTGTCACAATGCCCGCTACCGTGGTGAGGATGCGGGCACTCTGCAGGTGACAGGGACCCAGCAGGACTTGGTGTCAGCTCAGCAATTGCTCAGTTCCCCAAAGAAGCTGAATTCTGCCAATTGCTGCTTTTGCTCTTGAAATGATGTCATCAGGTGGGTGTTTTGGTGTAATACACTGAAAACCAGAGCAGAAATGCTGAAATATTCCCATGATATGCATGGTCTCTGCACCAAACCACCATGACTCAGCCTAAGTACATCTGCCGCTTGTTCTTCTGTACTGCCAGAAGATTGTGGAGGTACAGTATAAAAACCATCTTTATGGAGAGATCTTTGTGGTTTAGGCTTAGTCTAAGCGTCTCAAGTAGCCGGGGCTTTTGTTTGGGCCTAATCCGTAAGGTCTGATGCCTTTCCTCCTCATCTCAAGATGAATGTGGTAGAAAATATAAATCAAAGAAACGTCCTTTGGCCTAGCCTTGCCTTGCCTTGCCTTATTTCCTTCTCATCCTGTTCTCTGTCCCAGCCTCTCTCACTAACCCCTCGTCTGGCTGCATGTCTCTTCTTTCCTCTCTCCTTTTCTCAAACTCTCCTGCTTCCTGGCTTTCCTCTTTCAATTCCTCCATTTCAGTCCTGCAGCCCGGCACTACTTTTTCCTCTTGCCTCCCTTTGGCCTGCTCCCTTGGCTTTCTCCCTCTGTTCCATATCCTTCTTCCGGACTTGTCTCTTGGAGACTTTTGGCCACTTTGCACCCAAGTCTGGGCATGTTTTGGAAACTTTTCAGAGGCCTCGCTGCTGACAGGGGGGACAGCAGGCAGTGACAGGCCCGGGGCTGACAGGCTCCCCCTCCCCTAGGGGGCGCTCGGCTGCCACACCCAGCTGACATAGAACCTTTGTCACAATGCCCGCTACCGTGGTGAGGATGCGGGCACTCTGCAGGTGACAGGGACCCAGCAGGACTTGGTGTCAGCTCAGCAATTGCTCAGTTCCCCAAAGAAGCTGAATTCTGCCAATTGCTGCTTTTGCTCTTGAAATGATGTCATCAGGTGGCTGTTTTGGTGTAATACACTGAAAACCAGAGCAGAAATGCTGAAATATTCCCATGATATGCATGGTCTCTGCACCAAACCACCATGACTCAGCCTAAGTACATCTGCCGCTTGTTCTTCTGTACTGACAGAAGATTGTGGAGGTACAGTATAAAAACCATCTTTATGGAGAGATCTTTGTGGTTTAGGCTTAGTCTAAGCGTCTCAAGTAGCCGGGGCTTTTGTTTGGGCCTAATCCGTAAGGTCTGATGGCTTTCCTCCTCATCTCAAGATGAATGTGGTAGAAAATATAAATCAAAGAAACGTCCTTTGGCCTAGCCTTGCCTTGCCTTGCCTTATTTCCTTCTCATCCTGTTCTCTGTCCCAGCCTCTCTCACTAACCCCTCGTCTGGCTGCATGTCTCTTCTTTCCTCTCTCCTTTTCTCAAACTCTCCTGCTTCCTGGCTTTCCTCTTTCAATTCCTCCATTTCAGTCCTGCAGCCCGGCACTACTTTTTCCTCTTGCCTCCCTCTGGCCTGCTCCCTTGGCTTTCTCCCTCTGTTCCATATCCTTCTTCCCGACTTGTCTCTTGGAGACTTTTGGCCACTTTGCACCCAAGTCTGGGCATGTTTTGGAAACTTTTCAGAGGCCTCGCTGCTGACAGGGGGGACAGCAGGCAGTGACAGGCCCAGGGGCTGACAGGCTCCCCCTCCCCTAGGGGGCGCTCGGCTGCCACACCCAGCTGACATAGAACCTTTGTCACAATGCCCGCTACCGTGGTGAGGATGCGGGCGCTCTGCAGGTGACAGGGACCCAGCAGGACTAGTGTCAGCTCAGCAATTGCTCAGTTCCCCAAAGAAGCTGAATTCTGCAAATTGCTGCTTTTGCTCTTGAAATGATGTCATCAGGTGGGTGTTTTGGTGTAATACACTGAAAACCAGAGCAGAAATGCTGAAATATTCCCATGATATGCATGGTCTCTGCACCAAACCACCATGACTCAGCCTAAGTACATCTGCCGCTTGTTCTTCTGTACTGACAGAAGATTGTGGAGGTACAGTATAAAAACCATCTTTATGGAGAGATCTTTGTGGTTTAGGCTTAGTCTAAGCGTCTCAAGTAGCCGGGGCTTTTGTTTGGGCCTAATCCATAAGGTCTGATGGCTTTCCTCCTCATCTCAAGATGAATGTGGTAGAAAATATAAATCAAAGAAACGTCCTTTGGCCTAGCCTAGCCTTGCCTTGCCTTATTTCCTTCTCATCCTGTTCTCTGCCCCAGCCTCTCTCACTAAGCCCTCGTCTGGCTGCATGTCTCTTCTTTCCTCTCTCCTTTTCTCAAACTCTCCTGCTTCCTGGCTTTCGTCTTTCAGTTCCTCCATTTCAGTCCTGCAGCCCGGCACTACTTTTTCCTCTTGCCTCCCTTTGGCCTGCTCCCTTGGCTTTCTCCCTCTGTTCCATATCCTTCTTCCCGACTTGTCTCTTGGAGACTTTTGGCCACTTTGCACCCAAGTCTGGGGATGTTTTGGAAACTTTTCAGAGGCCTCGCTGCTGACAGGGGGGACAGCAGGCAGTGACAGGCCCGGGGCTGACAGGCTCCCCCTCCCCTAGGGGGCGCTCGGCTGCCACACCCAGCTGACATAGAACCTTTGTCACAATGCCTGCTACCGTGGTGAGGATGCGGGCGCTCTGCAGGTGACAGGGACCCAGCAGGACTAGTGTCAGCTCAGCAATTGCTCAGTGCCCCAAAGAAGCTGAATTCTGCCAATTGCTGCTTTTGCTCTTGAAATGATGTCATCAGGTGGGTGTTTTGGTGTAATACACTGAAAACCAGAGCAGAAATGCTGAAATATTCCCATGATATGCATGGTCTCTGCACCAAACCACCATGACTCAGCCTAAGTACATCTGCCGCTTGTTCTTCTGTACTGCCAGAAGATTGTGGAGGTACAGTATAAAAACCATCTTTATGGAGAGATCTTTGTGGTTTAGGCTTAGTCTAAGCGTCTCAAGTAGCCGGGGCTTTTGTTTGGGCCTAATCCGTAAAGTCTGATGGCTTTCCTCCTCATCTCAAGATGAATGTGGTAGAAAATATAAATCAAAGAAACGTCCTTTGGCCTAGCCTTGCCTTGCCTTGCCTTATTTCCTTCTCATCCTGTTCTCTGTCCCAGCCTCTCTCACTAAGCCCTCGTCTGGCTGCATGTCTCTTCTTTCCTCTCTCCTTTTCTCAAACTCTCCTGCTTCCTGGCTTTCGTCTTTCAATTCCTCCATTTCAGTCCTGCAGCCCGGCACTACTTTTTCCTCTTGCCTCCCTTTGGCCTGCTCCCTTGGCTTTCTCCCTCTGTTCCATATCCTTCTTCCCGACTTGTCTCTTGGAGACTTTTGGCCACTTTGCACCCAAGTCTGGGGATGTTTTGGAAACTTTTCAGAGGCCTCGCTGCTGACAGGGGGGACAGCAGGCAGCGACAGGCCCGGGGCTGACAGGCTCCCCCTCCCCTAGGGGGCGCTCGGCTGCCACACCCAGCTGACATAGAATCTTTGTCACAATGCCCGCTACCGTGGTGAGGATGCGGGCGCTCTGCAGGTGACAGGGACCCAGCAGGACTAGTGTCAGCTCAGCAATTGCTCAGTTCCCCAAAGAAGCTGAATTCTGCAAATTGCTGCTTTTGCTCTTGAAATGATGTCATCAGGTGGGTGTTTTGGTGTAATACACTGAAAACCAGAGCAGAAATGCTGAAATATTCCCATGATATGCATGGTCTCTGCACCAAACCACCATGACTCAGCCTAAGTACATCTGCCGCTTGTTCTTCTGTACTGCCAGAAGATTGTGGAGGTACAGTATAAAAACCATCTTTATGGAGAGATCTTTGTGGTTTAGGCTTAGTCTAAGCGTCTCAAGTAGCCGGGGCTTTTGTTTGGGCCTAATCCGTAAGGTCTGATGGCTTTCCTCCTCATCTCAAGATGAATGTGGTAGAAAATATAAATCAAAGAAACGTCCTTTGGCCTAGCCTTGCCTTGCCTTGCCTTATTTCCTTCTCATCCTGTTCTCTGTCCCAGCCTCTCTCACTAACCCCTCGTCTGGCTGCATGTCTCTTCTTTCCTCTCTCCTTTTCTCAAACTCTCCTGCTTCCTGGCTTTCCTCTTTCAATTCCTCCATTTCAGTCCTGCAGCCCGGCACTACTTTTTCCTCTTGCCTCCCTTTGGCCTGCTCCCTTGGCTTTCTCCCTCTGTTCCATATCCTTCTTCCCGACTTGTCTCTTGGAGACTTTTGGCCACTTTGCACCCAAGTCTGGGCATGTTTTGGAAACTTTTCAGAGGCCTCGCTGCTGACAGGGGGGACAGCAGGCAGTGACAGGCCCGGGGCTGACAGGCTCCCCCTCCCCTAGGGGGCGCTCGGCTGCCACATCCAGGTGACATAGAACCTTTGTCACAATGCCCGCTACCGTGGTGAGGATGCGGGCACTCTGCAGGTGACAGGGACCCAGCAGGACTAGTGTCAGCTCAGCAATTGCTCAGTTCCCCAAAGAAGCTGAATTCTGCAAATTGCTGCTTTTGCTCTTGAAATGATGTCATCAGGTGGCTGTTTTGGTGTAATACACTGAAAACCAGAGCAGAAATGCTGAAATATTCCCATGATATGCATGGTCTCTGCACCAAACCACCATGACTCAGCCTAAGTACATCTGCCGCTTGTTCTTCTGTACTGACAGAAGATTGTGGAGGTACAGTATAAAAACCATCTTTGTGGAGAGATCTTTGTGGTTTAGGCTTAGTCTAAGCGTCTCAAGTAGCCGGGGCTTTTGTTTGGGCCTAATCCATAAGGTCTGATGGCTTTCCTCCTCATCTCAAGATGAATGTGGTAGAAAATATAAATCAAAGAAACGTCCTTTGGCCTAGCCTTGCCTTGCCTTGCCTTATTTCCTTCTCATCCTGCTCTCTGCCCCAGCCTCTCTCACTAAGCCCTCGTCTGGCTGCATGTCTCTTCTTTCCTCTCTCCTTTTCTCAAACTCTCCTGCTTCCTGGCTTTCGTCTTTCAGTTCCTCCATTTCAGTCCTGCAGCCCGGCACTACTTTTTCCTCTTGCCTCCCTTTGGCCTGCTCCCTTGGCTTTCTCCCTCTGTTCCATATCCTTCTTCCCGACTTGTCTCTTGGAGACTTTTGGCCACTTTGCACCCAAGTCTGGGGATGTTTTGGAAACTTTTCAGAGGCCTCGCTGCTGACAGGGGGGACAGCAGGCAGTGACAGGCCCGGGGCTGACAGGCTCCCCCTCCCCTAGGGGGCGCTCGGCTGCCACACCCAGCTGACATAGAACCTTTGTCACAATGCCCGCTACCGTGGTGAGGATGCGGGCGCTCTGCAGGTGACAGGGACCCAGCAGGACTAGTGTCAGCTCAGCAATTGCTCAGTTCCCCAAAGAAGCTGAATTCTGCAAATTGCTGCTTTTGCTCTTGAAATGATGTCATCAGGTGGGTGTTTTGGTGTAATACACTGAAAACCAGAGCAGAAATGCTGAAATATTCCCATGATATGCATGGTCTCTGCACCAAACCACCATGTCTCAGCCTAAGTACATCTGCCGCTTGTTCTTCTGTACTGCCAGAAGATTGTGGAGGTACAGTATAAAAACCATCTTTATGGAGAGATCTTTGTGGTTTAGGCTTAGTCTAAGCGTCTCAAGTAGCCGGGGCTTTTGTTTGGGCCTAATCCGTAAAGTCTGATGGCTTTCCTCCTCATCTCAAGATGAATGTGGTAGAAAATATAAATCAAAGAAACGTCCTTTGGCCTAGCCTTGCCTTGCCTTGCCTTATTTCCTTCTCATCCTGTTCTCTGTCCCAGCCTCTCTCACTAAGCCCTCGTCTGGCTGCATGTCTCTTCTTTCCTCTCTCCTTTTCTCAAACTCTCCTGCTTCCTGGCTTTCGTCTTTCAATTCCTCCATTTCAGTCCTGCAGCCCGGCACTACTTTTTCCTCTTGCCTCCCTTTGGCCTGCTCCCTTGGCTTTCTCCCTCTGTTCCATATCCTTCTTCCCGACTTGTCTCTTGGAGACTTTTGGCCACTTTGCACCCAAGTCTGGGCATGTTTTGGAAACTTTTCAGAGGCCTCGCTGCTGACAGGGGGGACAGCAGGCAGCGACAGGCCCGGGGCTGACAGGCTCCCCCTCCCCTAGGGGGCGCTCGGCTGCCACACCCAGCTGACATAGAACCTTTGTCACAATGCCCGCTACCGTGGTGAGGATGCGGGCGCTCTGCAGGTGACAGGGACCCAGCAGGACTAGTGTCAGCTCAGCAATTACTCAGTTCCCCAAAGAAGCTGAATTCTGCAAATTGCTGCTTTTGCTCTTGAAATGATGTCATCAGGTGGGTGTTTTGGTGTAATACACTGAAAACCAGAGCAGAAATGCTGAAATATTCCCATGATATGCATGGTCTCTGCACCAAACCACCATGACTCAGCCTAAGTACATCTGCCGCTTGTTCTTCTGTACTGCCAGAAGATTGTGGAAGTACAGTATAAAAACCATCTTTATGGAGAGATCTTTGTGGTTTAGGCTTAGTCTAAGCGTCTCAAGTAGCCGGGGTTTTTGTTTGGGCCTAATCCATAAGGTCTGATGGCTTTCCTCCTCATCTCAAGATGAATGTGGTAGAAAATATAAATCAAGGAAACGTCCTTTGGCCTAGCCTTGCCTTGCCTTGCCTTATTTCCTTCTCATCCTGTTCTCTGTCCCAGCCTCTCTCACTAAGCCCTCGTCTGGCTGCATGTCTCTTCTTTCCTCTCTCCTTTTCTCAAACTCTCCTGCTTCCTGGCTTTCGTCTTTCAATTCCTCCATTTCAGTCCTGCAGCCCGGCACTACGTTTTCCTCTTGCCTCCCTTTGGCCTGCTCCCTTGGCTTTCTCCCTCTGTTCCATATCCTTCTTCCCGACTTGTCTCTTGGAGACTTTTGGCCACTTTGCACCCAAGTCTGGGCATGTTTTGGAAACTTTTCAGAGGCCTCGCTGCTGACAGGGGGGACAGCAGGCAGTGACAGGCCCGGGGCTGACAGGCTCCCCCTCCCCTAGGGGGCGCTCGGCTGCCACACCCAGCTGACATAGAACCTTTGTCACAATGCCCGCTACCGTGGTGAGGATGCGGGCACTCTGCAAATGACAGGGACCCAGCAGGACTTGGTGTCAGCTCAGCAATTGCTCAGTTCCCCAAAGAAGCTGAATTCTGCAAATTGCTGCTTTTGCTCTTGAAATGATGTCATCAGGTGGCTGTTTTGGTGTAATACACTGAAAACCAGAGCAGAAATGCTGAAATATTCCCATGATATGCATGGTCTCTGCACCAAACCACCATGACTCAGCCTAAGTACATCTGCTGCTTGTTCTTCTGTAGTGCCAGAAGATTGTGGAGGTACAGTATAAAAACCATCTTTATGGAGAGATCTTTGTGGTTTAGGCTTAGTCTAAGCGTCTCAAGTAGCCAGGGCTTTTGTTTGGGCCTAATCCGTAAGGTCTGATGGCTTTCCTCCTCATCTCAAGATGAATGTGGTAGAAAATATAAATCAAAGAAACGTCCTTTGGCCTAGCCTTGCCTTGCCTTGCCTTATTTCCTTCTCATCCTGTTCTCTGTCCCAGCCTCTCTCACTAACCCCTCGTCTGGCTGCATGTCTCTTCTTTCCTCTCTCCTTTTCTCAAACTCTCCTGCTTCCTGGCTTTCGTCTTTCAATTCCTCCATTTCAGTCCTGCAGCCCGGCACTACTTTTTCCTCTTGCCTCCCTTTGGCCTGCTCCCTTGGCTTTCTCCCTCTGTTCCATATCCTTCTTCCCGACTTGTCTCTTGGAGACTTTTGGCCACTTTGCACCCAAGTCTGGGCATGTTTTGGAAACTTTTCAGAGGCCTCGCTGCTGACAGGGGGGACAGCAGGCAGTGACAGGCCTGGGGCTGACAGGCTCCCCCTCCCCTAGCGGGCACTCAGCTGCCACACCCAGCTGATATAGAACCTTTGTCACAATGCCCGCTACCGTGGTGAGGATGCGGGCACTCTGCAGGTGACAGGGACCCAGCAGGACTTGATGTCAGCTCAGCAATTGCTCAGTTCCCCAAAGAAGCTGAATTCTGCAAATTGCTGCTTTTGCTCTTGAAATGATGTCATCAGGTGGGTGTTTTGGTGTAATACACTGAAAACCAGAGCAGAAATGCTGAAATATTCCCATGATATGCATGGTCTCTGCACCAAACCACCATGACTCAGGCTAAATACATCTGCCGCTTGTTCTCTTGTACTGCCAGCAGATTGTGGAAGTACAGTTTAAAAACCATCTTTATGGAGAGATCTTTGTGGTTTAGGCTTAGTCTAAGCGTCTCAAGTAGCCGGGGCTTTTGTTTGGGCCTAATCCATAAGGTCTGATGGCTTTCCTCCTCATCTCCAGATGAATGTGGTAGAAAATATAAATCAAGGAAACGTCCTTTGGCCTAGCCTTGCCTTGCCTTGCCTTATTTCCTTCTCATCCTGTTCTCCGTCCCAGCCTCTCTCACTAACCCCTCGTCTGGCTGCATGTCTCTTCTTTCCTCTCTCCTTTTCTCAAACTCTCCTGCTTCCTGGCTTTGTCTTTCAATTCCTCCATTTCAGTCCTGCAGCCCGGCACTACTTTTTCCTCTTGCCTCCCTTTGGCCTGCTCCCTTGGCTTTCTCCCTCTGTTCCATATCCTTCTTCCCGACTTGTCTCTTGGAGACTTTTGGCCACTTTGCACCCAAGTCTGGGCATGTTTTGGAAACTTTTCAGAGGCCTCGCTGCTGACAGGGGGGAGAGCAGGCAGTGACAGGCCCGGGGCTGACAGGCTCCCCCTCCCCTAGGGGGCGCTCGGCTGCCACACCCAGCTGACATAGAACGTTTGTCACAATGCCCGCTACCGTGGTGAGGATGCGGGCACTCTGCAGGTGACAGGGACCCAGCAGGACTTGATGTCAGCTCAGCAATTGCTCAGTTCCCCAAAGAAGCTGAATTCTGCAAATTGCTGCTTTTGCTCTTGAAATGATGTCATCAGGTGGGTGTTTTGGTGTAATACACTGAAAACCAGAGCAGAAATGCTGAAATATTCCCATGATATGCATGGTCTCTGCACCAAACCACCATGACTCAGGCTAAATACATCTGCCGCTTGTTCTCTTGTACTGCCAGCAGATTGTAGAAGTACAGTTTAAAAACCATCTTTATGGAGAGATCTTTGTGGTTTAGGCTTAGTCTAAGTTTCTCAAGTAGCTGGGGTTTTTGTTTGGGCCTAATCCATAAGGTCTTATGGCTTTCCTCCTCATCTCCAGATGAATGTGGTAGAAAATATAAATCAAGGAAACGTCCTTTGGCCTAGCCTTGCCTTGCCTTGCCTTATTTCCTTCTCATCCTGCTCTCTGTCCCAGCCTCTCTCACTAACCCCTCGTCTGGCTGCATGTCTCTTCTTTCCTCTCTCCTTTTCTCAAACTCTCCTGTTTCCTGGCTTTGTCTTTCAATTCCTCCATTTCAGTCCTGCAGCCCGGCACTACTTTTTCCTCTTGCCTCCCTTTGGCCTGCTCCCTTGGCTTTCTCCCTCTGTTCCATATCCTTCTTCCCGACTTGTCTCTTGGAGACTTTTGGACACTTTGCACCCAAGTCTGGGGATGTTTTGGAAACTTTTCAGAGGCCTCGCTGCTGACAGGGGGGACAGCAGGCAGTGACAGGCCCGGGGCTGACAGGCTCACCCTCTCCTAGGGGGCGCTCGGCTGCCACACCCAGCTGACATAGAACCTCTGTCACAATGCCCGCTACCGTGGTGAGGATGCGGGCACTCTGCAGGTGACAGGGACCCAGCAGGACTTGATGTCAGCTCAGCAATTGCTCAGTTCCCCAAAGAAGCTGAATTCTGCAAATTGCTGCTTTTGCTCTTGAAATGATGTCATCAGGTGGCTGTTTTGGTGTAATACACTGAAAACCAGAGCAGAAATGCTGGAATATTCCCATGATATGCATGGTCTCTGCACCAAACCACCATGTCTCAGCCTAAGTACATCTGCCGCTTGTTCTTCTGTACTGCCAGAAGATTGTGGAGGTACAGTATAAAAACCATCTTTATGGAGAGATCTTTGTGGTTTAGGCTTAGTCTAAGCGTCTCAAGTAGCCGGGGCTTTTGTTTGGACCTAATCCATAAGGTCTGATGGCTTTCCTCCTCATCTCAAGATGAATGTGGTAGAAAATATAAATCAAGGAAACGTCCTTTGGCCTAGCCTTGCCTTGCCTTGCCTTATTTCCTTCTCATCCTGTTCTCTGTCCCAGCCTCTCTCACTAACCCCTCGTCTGGCTGCATGTCTCTTCTTTCCTCTCTCCTTTTCTCAAACTCTCCTGCTTCCTGGCTTTCGTCTTTCAATTCCTCCATTTCAGTCCTGCAGCCCGGCACTACTTTTTCCTCTTGCCTCCCTTTGGCCTGCTCCCTTGGCTTTCTCCCTCTGTTCCATATCCTTCTTCCCGACTTGTCTCTTGGAGACTTTTTGACACTTTGCACCCAAGTCTGGGGATGTTTTGGAAACTTTTCAGAGGCCTCGCTGCTGACAGGGGGGACAGCAGGCAGTGACAGGCCCGGGGCTGACAGGCTCACCCTCCCCTAGGGGGCGCTCGGCTGCCACACCCAGCTGACATAGAACCTCTGTCACAATGCCCGCTACCGTGGTGAGGATGCGGGCACTCTGCAGGTGACAGGGACCCAGCAGGACTTGATGTCAGCTCAGCAATTGCTCAGTTCCCCAAAGAAGCTGAATTCTGCAAATTGCTGCTTTTGCTCTTGAAATGATGTCATCAGGTGGGTGTTTTGGTGTAATACACTGAAAACCAGAGCAGAAATGCTGAAATATTCCCATGATATGCATGGTCTCTGCACCAAACCACCATGACTCAGGCTAAATACATCTGCCACTTGTTCTCTTGTACTGCCAGCAGATTGTGGAAGTACAGTTTAAAAACCATCTTTATGGAGAGATCTTTGTGGTTTAGGCTTAGTCTAAGTTTCTCAAGTAGCTGGGGTTTTTGTTTGGGCCTAATCCATAAGGTCTTATGGCTTTCCTCCTCATCTCCAGATGAATGTGGTAGAAAATATAAATCAAGGAAACGTCCTTTGGCCTAGCCTTGCCTTGCCTTGCCTTATTTCCTTCTCATCCTGTTCTCTGTCCCAGCCTCTCTCACTAACCCCTCGTCTGGCTGCATGTCTCTTCTTTCCTCTCTCCTTTTCTCAAACTCTCCTGCTTCCTGGCTTTGTCTTTCAATTCCTCCATTTCAGTCCTGCAGCCCGGCACTACTTTTTCCTCTTGCCTCCCTTTGGCCTGCTCCCTTGGCTTTCTCCCTCTGTTCCATATCCTTCTTCCCGACTTGTCTCTTGGAGACTTTTGGCCACTTTGCACCCAAGTCTGGGCATGTTTTGGAAACTTTTCAGAGGCCTCGCTGCTGACAGGGGGGACAGCAGGCAGTGACAGGCCCGGGGCTGACAGGCTCACCCTCCCCTAGGGGGCGCTCGGCTGCCACACCCAGCTGACATAGAACCTTTGTCACAATGCCCGCTACCGTGGTGAGGATGTGGGCACTCTGCAGGTGACAGGGACCCAGGAGGACTTGCTGTCAGCTCAGCAATTGCTCAGTTCCCCAAAGAAGCTGAATTCTGCAAATTGCTGCTTTTGCTCTTGAAATGATGTCATCAGGTGGGTGTTTTGGTGTAATACACTGAAAACCAGAGCAGAAATGCTGGAATATTCCCATGATATGCATGGTCTCTGCACCAAACCACCATGTCTCAGCCTAAGTACATCTGCCGCTTGTTCTTCTGTACTGCCAGAAGATTGTGGAAGTACAGTATAAAAACCATCTTTATGGAGAGATCTTTGTGGTTTAGGCTTAGTCTAAGCGTCTCAAGTAGCCGGGGCTTTTGTTTGGACCTAATCCATAAGGTCTGATGGCTTTCCTCCTCATCTCAAGATGAATGTGGTAGAAAATATAAATCAAAGAAACGTCTTGTGGCCTAGCCTTGCCTTGCCTTGCCTTATTGCCTTCTCATCCTGTTCTCTGTCCCAGCCTCTCTCACTAACCCCTCGTCTGGCTGCATGTCTCTTCTTTCCTCTCTCCTTTTCTCAAACTCTCCTGCTTCCTGGCTTTCCTCTTTCAATTCCTCCATTTCAGTCCTGCAGCCCGGCACTACTTTTTCCTCTTGCCTCCCTTTGGCCTGCTCCCTTGGCTTTCTCCCTCTGTTCCATATCCTTCTTCCCGACTTGTCTCTTGGAGACTTTTGGACACTTTGCACCCAAGTCTGGGGATGTTTTGGAAACTTTTCAGAGGCCTCGCTGCTGACAGGGGGGACAGCAGGCAGTGACAGGCCCGGGGCTGACAGGCTCCCCCTCCCCTAGGGGGCGTTCGGCTGCCACACCCAGCTGACATAGAACCTTTGTCACAATGCCCGCTACCGTGGGGAGGATGCGGGCACTCTGCAGGTGACAGGGACCCAGGAGGACTTGCTGTCAGCTCAGCAATTGCTCAGTTCCCCAAAGAAGCTGAATTCTGCAAATTGCTGCTTTTGCTCTTGAAATGATGTCATCAGGTGGGTGTTTTGGTGTAATACACTGAAAACCAGAGCAGAAATGCTGAAATATTCCCATGATATGCATGGTCTCTGCACCAAACCACCATGACTCAGGCTAAATACATCTGCCGCTTGTTGT
This sequence comes from Patagioenas fasciata, assembly GCF_037038585.1. Taxonomy (NCBI): domain Eukaryota; kingdom Metazoa; phylum Chordata; class Aves; order Columbiformes; family Columbidae; genus Patagioenas; species Patagioenas fasciata. The sequence continues at coordinate 49,177,065 of NC_092523.1, read as the reverse complement.
CTTGTACTGCCAGCAGATTGTGGAAGTACAGTATAAAAACCATCTTTATGGAGAGATCTTTGTGGTTTAGGCTTAGTCTAAGTTTCTCAAGTAGCTGGGGTTTTTGTTTGGGCCTAATCCATAAGGTCTTATGGCTTTCCTCCTCATCTCCAGATGAATGTGGTAGAAAATATAAATCAATGAAACGTCCTTTGGCCTAGCCTTGCCTTGCCTTGCCTTATTTCCTTCTCATCCTGTTCTCTGTCCCAGCCTCTCTCACTAACCCCTCGTCTGGCTGCATGTCTCTTCTTTCCTCTCTCCTTTTCTCAAACTCTCCTGCTTCCTGGCTTTGTCTTTCAATTCCTCCATTTCAGTCCTGCAGTCCGGCACTACTTTTTCCTCTTGCCTCCCTTTGGCCTGCTCCCTTGGCTTTCTCCCTCTGTTCCATATCCTTCTTCCCGACTTGTCTCTTGGAGACTTTTGGCCACTTTGCACCCAAGTCTGGGCATGTTTTGGAAACTTTTCAGAGGCCTCGCTGCTGACAGGGGGGACAGCAGGCAGTGACAGGCCCGGGGCTGACAGGCTCCCCCTCCCCTAGCGGGCGCTCGGCTGCCACACCCAGCTGACATAGAACCTTTGTCACAATGCCCGCTACCGTGGTGAGGATGCGGGCACTCTGCAGGTGACAGGGACCCAGGAGGACTTGCTGTCAGCTCAGCAATTGCTCAGTTCCCCAAAGAAGCTGAATTCTGCAAATTGCTGCTTTTGCTCTTGAAATGATGTCATCAGGTGGGTGTTTTGGTGTAATACACTGAAAACCAGAGCAGAAATGCTGGAATATTCCCATGATATGCATGGTCTCTGCACCAAACCACCATGTCTCAGCCTAAGTACATCTGCCGCTTGTTCTTCTGTACTGCCAGAAGATTGTGGAAGTACAGTATAAAAACCATCTTTATGGAGAGATCTTTGTGGTTTAGGCTTAGTCTAAGCGTCTCAAGTAGCCGGGGCTTTTGTTTGGGCCTAATGCATAAGGTCTGATGGCTTTCCTCCTCATCTCAAGATGAATGTGGTAGAAAATATAAATCAAAGAAACGTCTTTTGGCCTAGCCTTGCCTTGCCTTGCCTTATTTCCTTCTCATCCTGTTCTCTGTCCCAGCCTCTCTCACTAACCCCTCGTCTGGCTGCATGTCTCTTCTTTCCTCTCTCCTTTTCTCAAACTCTCCTGCTTCCTGGCTTTGTCTTTCAATTCCTCCATTTCAGTCCTGCAGCCCGGCACTACTTTTTCCTCTTGCCTCCCTTTGGCCTGCTCCCTTGGCTTTCTCCCTCTGTTCCATATCCTTCTTCCCGACTTGTCTCTTGGAGACTTTTGGCCACTTTGCACCCAAGTCTGGGCATGTTTTGGAAACTTTTCAGAGGCCTCGCTGCTGACAGGGGGGCAGCAGGCAGTGACAGGCCCGGGGCTGACAGGCTCACCCTCCCCTAGCGGGCGCTCGGCTGCCACACCCAGCTGACATAGAACCTTTGTCACAATGCCCGCTACCGTGGTGAGGATGCGGGCACTCTGCAGGTGACAGGGACCCAGGAGGACTTGCTGTCAGCTCAGCAATTGCTCAGTTCCCCAAAGAAGCTGAATTCTGCAAATTGCTGCTTTTGCTCTTGAAATGATGTCATCAGGTGGGTGTTTTGGTGTAATACACTGAAAACCAGAGCAGAAATGCTGGAATATTCCCATGATATGCATGGTCTCTGCACCAAACCACCATGTCTCAGCCTAAGTACATCTGCCGCTTGTTCTTCTGTACTGCCAGAAGATTGTGGAAGTACAGTATAAAAACCATCTTTATGGAGAGATCTTTGTGGTTTAGGCTTAGTCTAAGCGTCTCAAGTAGCCGGGGCTTTTGTTTGGGCCTAATCCATAAGGTCTGATGGCTTTCCTCCTCATCTCAAGATGAATGTGGTAGAAAATATAAATCAAAGAAACGTCTTTTGGCCTAGCCTTGCCTTGCCTTGCCTTATTGCCTTCTCATCCTGTTCTCTGTCCCAGCCTCTCTCACTAACCCCTCGTCTGGCTGCATGTCTCTTCTTTCCTCTCTCCTTTTCTCAAACTCTCCTGCTTCCTGGCTTTCGTCTTTCAATTCCTCCATTTCAGTCCTGCAGCCCGGCACTACTTTTTCCTCTTGCCTCCCTTTGGCCTGCTCCCTTGGCTTTCTCCCTCTGTTCCATATCCTTCTTCCCGACTTGTCTCTTGGAGACTTTTGGCCACTTTGCACCCAAGTCTGGGCATGTTTTGGAAACTTTTCAGAGGCCTCGCTGCTGACAGGGGGGACAGCAGGCAGTGACAGGCCCGGGGCTGACAGGCTCCCCCTCCCATAGCGGGCGTTCGGCTGCCACACCCAGCTGACATAGAACCTTTGTCACAATGCCCGCTACCGTGGTGAGGATGCGGGCACTCTGCAGGTGACAGGGACCCAGGAGGACTTGCTGTCAGCTCAGCAATTGCTCAGTTCCCCAAAGAAGCTGAATTCTGCAAATTGCTGCTTTTGCTCTTGAAATGATGTCATCAGGTGGGTGTTTTGGTGTAATACACTGAAAACCAGAGCAGAAATGCTGGAATATTCCCATGATATGCATGGTCTCTGCACCAAACCACCATGTCTCAGCCTAAGTACATCTGCCGCTTGTTCTTCTGTACTGCCAGAAGATTGTGGAAGTACAGTATAAAAACCATCTTTATGGAGAGATCTCTGTGGTTTAGGCTTAGTCTAAGCGTCTCAAGTAGCCGGGGCTTTTGTTTGGGCCTAATCCATAAGGTCTGATGGCTTTCCTCCTCATCTCAAGATGAATGTGGTAGAAAATATAAATCAAAGAAACGTCTTTTGGCCTAGCCTTGCCTTGCCTTGCCTTATTGCCTTCTCATCCTGTTCTCTGTCCCAGCCTCTCTCACTAACCCCTCGTCTGGCTGCATGTCTCTTCTTTCCTCTCTCCTTTTCTCAAACTCTCCTGCTTCCTGGCTTTCGTCTTTCAATTCCTCCATTTCAGTCCTGCAGCCCGGCACTACTTTTTCCTCTTGCCTCCCTTTGGCCTGCTCCCTTGGCTTTCTCCCTCTGTTCCATATCCTTCTTCCCGACTTGTCTCTTGGAGACTTTTGGCCACTTTGCACCCAAGTCTGGGCATGTTTTGGAAACTTTTCAGAGGCCTCGCTGCTGACAGGGGGGACAGCAGGCAGTGACAGGCCCGGGGCTGACAGGCTCCCCCTCCCCTAGGGGGCGCTCGGCTGCCACACCCAGCTGACATAGAACCTTTGTCACAATGCCCGCTACCGTGGTGAGGATGCGGGCACTCTGCAGGTGACAGGGACCCAGGAGGACTTGCTGTCAGCTCAGCAATTGCTCAGTTCCCCAAAGAAGCTGAATTCTGCAAATTGCTGCTTTTGCTCTTGAAATGATGTCATCAGGTGGGTGTTTTGGTGTAATACACTGAAAACCAGAGCAGAAATGCTGGAATATTCCCATGATATGCATGGTCTCTGCACCAAACCACCATGTCTCAGCCTAAGTACATCTGCCGCTTGTTCTTCTGTACTGCCAGAAGATTGTGGAAGTACAGTATAAAAACCATCTTTATGGAGAGATCTCTGTGGTTTAGGCTTAGTCTAAGCGTCTCAAGTAGCCGGGGCTTTTGTTTGGGCCTAATCCATAAGGTCTGATGGCTTTCCTCCTCATCTCAAGATGAATGTGGTAGAAAATATAAATCAAAGAAACGTCTTTTGGCCTAGCCTTGCCTTGCCTTGCCTTATTGCCTTCTCATCCTGTTCTCTGTCCCAGCCTCTCTCACTAACCCCTCGTCTGGCTGCATGTCTCTTCTTTCCTCTCTCCTTTTCTCAAACTCTCCTGCTTCCTGGCTTTCCTCTTTCAATTCCTCCATTTCAGTCCTGCAGCCCGGCACTACTTTTTCCTCTTGCCTCCCTTTGGCCTGCTCCCTTGGCTTTCTCCCTCTGTTCCATATCCTTCTTCCCGACTTGTCTCTTGGAGACTTTTGGCCACTTTGCACCCAAGTCTGGGCATGTTTTGGAAACTTTTCAGAGGCCTCGCTGCTGACAGGGGGGACAGCAGGCAGTGACAGGCCCGGGGCTGACAGGCTCCCCCTCCCCTAGCGGGCGTTCGGCTGCCACACCCAGGTGACATAGAACCTTTGTCACAATGCCCGCTACCGTGGTGAGGATGCGGGCACTCTGCAGGTGACAGGGACCCAGGAGGACTTGCTGTCAGCTCAGCAATTGCTCAGTTCCCCAAAGAAGCTGAATTCTGCAAATTGCTGCTTTTGCTCTTGAAATGATGTCATCAGGTGGGTGTTTTGGTGTAATACACTGAAAACCAGAGCAGAAATGCTGGAATATTCCCATGATATGCATGGTCTCTGCACCAAACCACCATGTCTCAGCCTAAGTACATCTGCCGCTTGTTCTTCTGTACTGCCAGAAGATTGTGGAAGTACAGTATAAAAACCATCTTTATGGAGAGATCTTTGTGGTTTAGGCTTAGTCTAAGCGTCTCAAGTAGCCGGGGCTTTTGTTTGGGCCTAATCCATAAGGTCTGATGGCTTTCCTCCTCATTTCAAGATCAATGTGGTAGAAAATATAAATCAAAGAAACGTCTTTTGGCCTAGCCTTGCCTTGCCTTGCCTTATTGCCTTCTCATCCTGTTCTCTGTCCCAGCCTCTCTCACTAACCCCTCGTCTGGCTGCATGTCTCTTCTTTCCTCTCTCCTTTTCTCAAACTCTCCTGCTTCCTGGCTTTCGTCTTTCAATTCCTCCATTTCAGTCCTGCAGCCCGGCACTACTTTTTCCTCTTGCCTCCCTTTGGCCTGCTCCCTTGGCTTTCTCCCTCTGTTCCATATCCTTCTTCCCGACTTGTCTCTTGGAGACTTTTGGCCACTTTGCACCCAAGTCTGGGGATGTTTTGGAAACTTTTCAGAGGCCTCGCTGCTGACAGGGGGGACAGCAGGCAGTGACAGGCCCGGGGCTGACAGGCTCCCCCTCCCCTAGCGGGCGTTCGGCTGCCACACCCAGCTGACATAGAACCTTTGTCACAATGCCCGCTACCGTGGTGAGGATGCGGGCACTCTGCAGGTGACAGGGACCCAGGAGGACTTGCTGTCAGCTCAGCAATTGCTCAGTTCCCCAAAGAAGCTGAATTCTGCAAATTGCTGCTTTTGCTCTTGAAATGATGTCATCAGGTGGGTGTTTTGGTGTAATACACTGAAAACCAGAGCAGAAATGCTGGAATATTCCCATGATATGCATGGTCTCTGCACCAAACCACCATGTCTCAGCCTAAGTACATCTGCCGCTTGTTCTTCGGTACTGCCAGAAGATTGTGGAAGTACAGTATAAAAACCATCTTTATGGAGAGATCTTTGTGGTTTAGGCTTAGTCTAAGCGTCTCAAGTAGCCGGGGCTTTTGTTTGGGCCTAATGCATAAGGTCTGATGGCTTTCCTCCTCATCTCAAGATGAATGTGGTAGAAAATATAAATCAAAGAAACGTCTTTTGGCCTAGCCTTGCCTTGCCTTGCCTTATTTCCTTCTCATCCTGTTCTCTGTCCCAGCCTCTCTCACTAACCCCTCGTCTGGCTGCATGTCTCTTCTTTCCTCTCTCCTTTTCTCAAACTCTCCTGCTTCCTGGCTTTGTCTTTCAATTCCTCCATTTCAGTCCTGCAGCCCGGCACTACTTTTTCCTCTTGCCTCCCTTTGGCCTGCTCCCTTGGCTTTCTCCCTCTGTTCCATATCCTTCTTCCCGACTTGTCTCTTGGAGACTTTTGGCCACTTTGCACCCAAGTCTGGGCATGTTTTGGAAACTTTTCAGAGGCCTCGCTGCTGACAGGGGGGCAGCAGGCAGTGACAGGCCCGGGGCTGACAGGCTCACCCTCCCCTAGCGGGCGCTCGGCTGCCACACCCAGCTGACATAGAACCTTTGTCACAATGCCCGCTACCGTGGTGAGGATGCGGGCACTCTGCAGGTGACAGGGACCCAGGAGGACTTGCTGTCAGCTCAGCAATTGCTCAGTTCCCCAAAGAAGCTGAATTCTGCAAATTGCTGCTTTTGCTCTTGAAATGATGTCATCAGGTGGGTGTTTTGGCGTAATACACTGAAAACCAGAGCAGAAATGCTGGAATATTCCCATGATATGCATGGTCTCTGCACCAAACCACCATGTCTCAGCCTAAGTACATCTGCCGCTTGTTCTTCTGTACTGCCAGAAGATTGTGGAAGTACAGTATAAAAACCATCTTTATGGAGAGATCTTTGTGGTTTAGGCTTAGTCTAAGCGTCTCAAGTAGCCGGGGCTTTTGTTTGGGCCTAATCCATAAGGTCTGATGGCTTTCCTCCTCATCTCAAGATGAATGTGGTAGAAAATATAAATCAAAGAAACGTCTTTTGGCCTAGCCTTGCCTTGCCTTGCCTTATTGCCTTCTCATCCTGTTCTCTGTCCCAGCCTCTCTCACTAACCCCTCGTCTGGCTGCATGTCTCTTCTTTCCTCTCTCCTTTTCTCAAACTCTCCTGCTTCCTGGCTTTGTCTTTCAATTCCTCCATTTCAGTCCTGCAGCCCGGCACTACTTTTTCCTCTTGCCTCCCTTTGGCCTGCTCCCTTGGCTTTCTCCCTCTGTTCCATATCCTTCTTCCCAACTTGTCTCTTGGAGACTTTTGGCCACTTTGCACCCAAGTCTGGGCATGTTTTGGAAACTTTTCAGAGGCCTCGCTGCTGACAGGGGGGACAGCAGGCAGTGACAGGCCCGGGGCTGACAGGCTCACCCTCCCCTAGCGGGCGCTCGGCTGCCACACCCAGCTGACATAGAACCTTTGTCACAATGCCCGCTACCGTGGTGAGGATGCGGGCACTCTGCAGGTGACAGGGACCCAGCAGGACTTGCTGTCAGCTCAGCAATTGCTCAGTTCCCCAAAGAAGCTGAATTCTGCAAATTGCTGCTTTTGCTCTTGAAATGATGTCATCAGGTGGGTGTTTTGGTGTAATACACTGAAAACCAGAGCAGAAATGCTGGAATATTCCCATGATATGCATGGTCTCTGCACCAAACCACCATGTCTCAGCCTAAGTACATCTGCCGCTTGTTCTTCTGTACTGCCAGAAAATTGTGGAAGTACAGTATAAAAACCATCTTTATGGAGAGATCTTTGTGGTTTAGGCTTAGTCTAAGTGTCTCAAGTAGCCGGGGCTTTTGTTTGGGCCTAATCCATAAGGTCTGATGGCTTTCCTCCTCATCTCAAGATGAATGTGGTAGAAAATATAAATCAAAGAAACGTCCTTTGGCCTAGCCTTGCCTTGCCTTGCCTTATTGCCTTCTCATCCTGTTCTCTGTCCCAGCCTCTCTCACTAACCCCTCGTCTGGCTGCATGTCTCTTCTTTCCTCTCTCCTTTTCTCAAACTCTCCTGCTTCCTGGCTTTCGTCTTTCAATTCCTCCATTTCAGTCCTGCAGCCCGGCACTACTTTTTCCTCTTGCCTCCCTTTGGCCTGCTCCCTTGGCTTTCTCCCTCTGTTCCATATCCTTCTTCCCGACTTGTCTCTTGGAGACTTTTGGCCACTTTGCACCCAAGTCTGGGCATGTTTTGGAAACTTTTCAGAGGCCTCGCTGCTGACAGGGGGGACAGCAGGCAGTGACAGGCCCGGGGCTGACAGGCTCCCCCTCCCCTAGCGGGCGTTCGGCTGCCACACCCAGCTGACATAGAACCTTTGTCACAATGCCCGCTACCGTGGTGAGGATGCGGGCACTCTGCAGGTGACAGGGACCCAGGAGGACTTGCTGTCAGCTCAGCAATTGCTCAGTTCCCCAAAGAAGCTGAATTCTGCAAATTGCTGCTTTTGCTCTTGAAATGATGTCATCAGGTGGGTGTTTTGGTGTAATACACTGAAAACCAGAGCAGAAATGCTGGAATATTCCCATGATATGCATGGTCTCTGCACCAAACCACCATGTCTCAGCCTAAGTACATCTGCCGCTTGTTCTTCTGTACTGACAGAAGATTGTGGAAGTACAGTATAAAAACCATCTTTATGGAGAGATCTTTGTGGTTTAGGCTTAGTCTAAGCGTCTCAAGTAGCCGGGGCTTTTGTTTGGGCCTAATCCATAAGGTCTGATGGCTTTCCTCCTCATCTCAAGATGAATGTGGTAGAAAATATAAATCAAAGAAACGTCTTTTGGCCTAGCCTTGCCTTGCCTTGCCTTATTGCCTTCTCATCCTGTTCTCTGTCCCAGCCTCTCTCACTAACCCCTCGTCTGGCTGCATGTCTCTTCTTTCCTCTCTCCTTTTCTCAAACTCTCCTGCTTCCTGGCTTTCGTCTTTCAATTCCTCCATTTCAGTCCTGCAGCCCGGCACTACTTTTTCCTCTTGCCTCCCTTTGGCCTGCTCCCTTGGCTTTCTCCCTCTGTTCCATATCCTTCTTCCCGACTTGTCTCTTGGAGACTTTTGGCCACTTTGCACCCAAGTCTGGGCATGTTTTGGAAACTTTTCAGAGGCCTCGCTGCTGACAGGGGGGACAGCAGGCAGTGACAGGCCCGGGGCTGACAGGCTCCCCCTCCCCTAGGGGGCGTTCGGCTGCCACACCCAGCTGACATAGAACCTTTGTCACAATGCCCGCTACCGTGGGGAGGATGCGGGCACTCTGCAGGTGACAGGGACCCAGGAGGACTTGCTGTCAGCTCAGCAATTGCTCAGTTCCCCAAAGAAGCTGAATTCTGCAAATTGCTGCTTTTGCTCTTGAAATGATGTCATCAGGTGGGTGTTTTGGTGTAATACACTGAAAACCAGAGCAGAAATGCTGAAATATTCCCATGATATGCATGGTCTCTGCACCAAACCACCATGACTCAGCCTAAATACATCTGCCGCTTGTTGTCTTGTACTGCCAGCAGATTGTGGAAGTACAGTTTCAAAACCATCTTTATGGAGAGATCTTTGTGGTTTAGGCTTAGTCTAAGTTTCTCAAGTAGCTGGGGTTTTTGTTTGGGCCTAATCCATAAGGTCTTATGGCTTTCCTCCTCATCTCCAGATGAATGTGGTAGAAAATATAAATCAAGGAAACGTCCTTTGGCCTAGCCTTGCCTTGCCTTGTCTTATTTCCTTCTCATCCTGTTCTCTGTCCCAGCCTCTCTCACTAACCCCTCGTCTGGCTGCATGTCTCTTCTTTCCTCTCTCCTTTTCTCAAACTCTCCTGCTTCCTGGCTTTCGTCTTTCAATTCCTCCATTTCAGTCCTGCAGCCCGGCACTACTTTTTCCTCTTGCCTCCCTTTGGCCTGCTCCCTTGGCTTTCTCCCTCTGTTCCATATCCTTCTTCCCGACTTGTCTCTTGGAGACTTTTGGCCACTTTGCACCCAAGTCTGGGCATGTTTTGGAAACTTTTCAGAGGCCTCGCTGCTGACAGGGGGGACAGCAGGCAGTGACAGGCCCGGGACTGACAGGCTCCCCCTCCCCTAGCGGGCGCTCGGCTGCCACACCCAGCTGACATAGAACCTTTGTCACAATGCCCGCTACCGTGGTGAGGATGCGGGCACTCTGCAGGTGACAGGGACCCAGGAGGACTTGCTGTCAGCTCAGCAATTGCTCAGTTCCCCAAAGAAGCTGAATTCTGCAAATTGCTGCTTTTGCTCTTGAAATGATGTCATCAGGTGGGTGTTTTGGCGTAATACACTGAAAACCAGAGCAGAAATGCTGGAATATTCCCATGATATGCATGGTCTCTGCACCAAACCACCATGTCTCAGCCTAAGTACATCTGCCGCTTGTTCTTCTGTATTGCCAGAGGATTGTGGAAGTACAGTATAAAAACCATCTTTATGGAGAGATCTTTGTGGTTTAGGCTTAGTCTAAGCGTCTCAAGTAGCCGGGGCTTTTGTTTGGGCCTAATCCATAAGGTCTGATGGCTTTCCTCCTCATCTCAAGATGAATGTGGTAGAAAATATAAATCAAAGAAACGTCTTTTGGCCTAGCCTTGCCTTGCCTTGCCTTATTGCCTTCTCATCCTGTTCTCTGTCCCAGCCTCTCTCACTAACCCCTCGTCTGGCTGCATGTCTCTTCTTTCCTCTCTCCTTTTCTCAAACTCTCCTGCTTCCTGGCTTTCCTCTTTCAATTCCTCCATTTCAGTCCTGCAGCCCGGCACTACTTTTTCCTCTTGCCTCCCTTTGGCCTGCTCCCTTGGCTTTCTCCCTCTGTTCCATATCCTTCTTCCCGACTTGTCTCTTGGTGACTTTTGGCCACTTTGCACCCAAGTCTGGGCATGTTTTGGAAACTTTTCAGAGGCCTCGCTGCTGACAGGGGGGACAGCAGGCAGTGACAGGCCCGGGGCTGACAGGCTCCCCCTCCCCTAGCGGGCGCTCGGCTGCCACACCCAGCTGACATAGAACCTTTGTCACAATGCCCGCTACCGTGGGGAGGATGCGGGCACTCTGCAGGTGACAGGGACCCAGGAGGACTTGCTGTCAGCTCAGCAATTGCTCAGTTCCCCAAAGAAGCTGAATTCTGCAAATTGCTGCTTTTGCTCTTGAAATGATGTCATCAGGTGGGTGTTTTGGCGTAATACACTGAAAACCAGAGCAGAAATGCTGGAATATTCCCATGATATGCATGGTCTCTGCACCAAACCACCATGTCTCAGCCTAAGTACATCTGCCGCTTGTTCTTCTGTACTGCCAGAAGATTGTGGAAGTACAGTATAAAAACCATCTTTATGGAGAGATCTTTGTGGTTTAGGCTTAGTCTAAGCGTCTCAAGTAGCCGGGGCTTTTGTTTGGGCCTAATCCATAAGGTCTGATGGCTTTCCTCCTCATCTCCAGATGAATGTGGTAGAAAATATAAATCAAAGAAACGTCTTTTGGCCTAGCCTTGCCTTGCCTTGCCTTATTGCCTTCTCATCCTGTTCTCTGTCCCAGCCTCTCTCACTAACCCCTCGTCTGGCTGCATGTCTCTTCTTTCCTCTCTCCTTTTCTCAAACTCTCCTGCTTCCTGGCTTTGTCTTTCAATTCCTCCATTTCAGTCCTGCAGCCCGGCACTACTTTTTCCTCTTGCCTCCCTTTGGCCTGCTCCCTTGGCTTTCTCCCTCTGTTCCATATCCTTCTTCCCAACTTGTCTCTTGGAGACTTTTGGCCACTTTGCACCCAAGTCTGGGCATGTTTTGGAAACTTTTCAGAGGCCTCGCTGCTGACAGGGGGGACAGCAGGCAGTGACAGGCCCGGGGCTGACAGGCTCCCCCTCCCCTAGCGGGCGCTCGGCTGCCACACCCAGCTGACATAGAACCTTTGTCACAATGCCCGCTACCGTGGTGAGGATGCGGGCACTCTGCAGGTGACAGGGACCCAGGAGGACTTGCTGTCAGCTCAGCAATTGCTCAGTTCCCCAAAGAAGCTGAATTCTGCAAATTGCTGCTTTTGCTCTTGAAATGATGTCATCAGGTGGGTGTTTTGGTGTAATACACTGAAAACCAGAGCAGAAATGCTGGAATATTCCCATGATATGCATGGTCTCTGCACCAAACCACCATGTCTCAGCCTAAGTACATCTGCCGCTTGTTCTTCTGTATTGCCAGAAGATTGTGGAAGTACAGTATAAAAACCATCTTTATGGAGAGATCTTTGTGGTTTAGGCTTAGTCTAAGCGTCTCAAGTAGCCGGGGCTTTTGTTTGGGCCTAATCCATAAGGTCTGATGGCTTTCCTCCTCATCTCAAGATGAATGTGGTAGAAAATATAAATCAAAGAAACGTCTTTTGGCCTAGCCTTGCCTTGCCTTGCCTTATTGCCTTCTCATCCTGTTCTCTGTCCCAGCCTCTCTCACTAACCCCTCGTCTGGCTGCATGTCTCTTCTTTCCTCTCTCCTTTTCTCAAAGTCTCCTGCTTCCTGGCTTTTGTCTTTCAATTCCTCCATTTCAGTCCTGCAGCCCGGCACTACTTTTTCCTCTTGCCTCCCTTTGGCCTGCTCCCTTGGCTTTCTCCCTCTGTTCCATATCCTTCTTCCCGACTTGTCTCTTGGAGACTTTTGGCCACTTTGCACCCAAGTCTGGGCATGTTTTGGAAACTTTTCAGAGGCCTCGCTGCTGACAGGGGGGACAGCAGGCAGTGACAGGCCCGGGGCTGACAGGCTCCCCCTCCCCTAGGGGGCGTTCGGCTGCCACACCCAGCTGACATAGAACCTTTGTCACAATGCCCGCTACCGTGGGGAGGATGCGGGCACTCTGCAGGTGACAGGGACCCAGGAGGACTTGCTGTCAGCTCAGCAATTGCTCAGTTCCCCAAAGAAGCTGAATTCTGCAAATTGCTGCTTTTGCTCTTGAAATGATGTCATCAGGTGGGTGTTTTGGTGTAATACACTGAAAACCAGAGCAGAAATGCTGAAATATTCCCATGATATGCATGGTCTCTGCACCAAACCACCATGACTCAGCCTAAATACATCTGCCGCTTGTTGTCTTGTACTGCCAGCAGATTGTGGAAGTACAGTTTCAAAACCATCTTTATGGAGAGATCTTTGTGGTTTAGGCTTAGTCTAAGTTTCTCAAGTAGCTGGGGTTTTTGTTTGGGCCTAATCCATAAGGTCTTATGGCTTTCCTCCTCATCTCCAGATGAATGTGGTAGAAAATATAAATCATGGAAACGTCCTTTGGCCTAGCCTTGCCTTGCCTTGCCTTATTTCCTTCTCATCCTGTTCTCTGTCCCAGCCTCTCTCACTAACCCCTCGTCTGGCTGCATGTCTCTTCTTTCCTCTCTCCTTTTCTCAAACTCTCCTGCTTCCTGGCTTTCGTCTTTCAATTCCTCCATTTCAGTCCTGCAGCCCGGCACTACTTTTTCCTCTTGCCTCCCTTTGGCCTGCTCCCTTGGCTTTCTCCCTCTGTTCCATATCCTTCTTCCCGACTTGTCTCTTGGAGACTTTTGGCCACTTTGCACCCAAGTCTGGGCATGTTTTGGAAACTTTTCAGAGGCCTCGCTGCTGACAGGGGGGACAGCAGGCAGTGACAGGCCCGGGACTGACAGGCTCCCCCTCCCCTAGCGGGCGCTCGGCTGCCACACCCAGCTGACATAGAACCTTTGTCACAATGCCCGCTACCGTGGTGAGGATGCGGGCACTCTGCAGGTGACAGGGACCCAGGAGGACTTGCTGTCAGCTCAGCAATTGCTCAGTTCCCCAAAGAAGCTGAATTCTGCAAATTGCTGCTTTTGCTCTTGAAATGATGTCATCAGGTGGGTGTTTTGGCGTAATACACTGAAAACCAGAGCAGAAATGCTGGAATATTCCCATGATATGCATGGTCTCTGCACCAAACCACCATGTCTCAGCCTAAGTACATCTGCCGCTTGTTCTTCTGTATTGCCAGAGGATTGTGGAAGTACAGTATAAAAACCATCTTTATGGAGAGATCTTTGTGGTTTAGGCTTAGTCTAAGCGTCTCAAGTAGCCGGGGCTTTTGTTTGGGCCTAATCCATAAGGTCTGATGGCTTTCCTCCTCATCTCAAGATGAATGTGGTAGAAAATATAAATCAAAGAAACGTCTTTTGGCCTAGCCTTGCCTTGCCTTGCCTTATTGCCTTCTCATCCTGTTCTCTGTCCCAGCCTCTCTCACTAACCCCTCGTCTGGCTGCATGTCTCTTCTTTCCTCTCTCCTTTTCTCAAACTCTCCTGCTTCCTGGCTTTCCTCTTTCAATTCCTCCATTTCAGTCCTGCAGCCCGGCACTACTTTTTCCTCTTGCCTCCCTTTGGCCTGCTCCCTTGGCTTTCTCCCTCTGTTCCATATCCTTCTTCCCGACTTGTCTCTTGGTGACTTTTGGCCACTTTGCACCCAAGTCTGGGCATGTTTTGGAAACTTTTCAGAGGCCTCGCTGCTGACAGGGGGGACAGCAGGCAGTGACAGGCCCGGGGCTGACAGGCTCCCCCTCCCCTAGCGGGCGCTCGGCTGCCACACTCAGCTGACATAGAACCTTTGTCACAATGCCCGCTACCGTGGGGAGGATGCGGGCACTCTGCAGGTGACAGGGACCCAGGAGGACTTGCTGTCAGCTCAGCAATTGCTCAGTTCCCCAAAGAAGCTGAATTCTGCAAATTGCTGCTTTTGCTCTTGAAATGATGTCATCAGGTGGGTGTTTTGGCGTAATACACTGAAAACCAGAGCAGAAATGCTGGAATATTCCCATGATATGCATGGTCTCTGCACCAAACCACCATGTCTCAGCCTAAGTACATCTGCCGCTTGTTCTTCTGTACTGCCAGAAGATTGTGGAAGTACAGTATAAAAACCATCTTTATGGAGAGATCTTTGTGGTTTAGGCTTAGTCTAAGCGTCTCAAGTAGCCGGGGCTTTTGTTTGGGCCTAATCCATAAGGTCTGATGGCTTTCCTCCTCATCTCAAGATGAATGTGGTAGAAAATATAAATCAAAGAAACGTCTTTTGGCCTAGCCTTGCCTTGCCTTGCCTTATTGCCTTCTCATCCTGTTCTCTGTCCCAGCCTCTCTCACTAAGCCCTCGTCTGGCTGCATGTCTCTTCTTTCCTCTCTCCTTTTCTCAAACTCTCCTGCTTCCTGGCTTTCGTCTTTCAATTCCTCCATTTCAGTCCTGCAGCCCGGCACTACTTTTTCCTCTTGCCTCCCTTTGGCCTGCTCCCTTGGCTTTCTCCCTCTGTTCCATATCCTTCTTCCCGACTTGTCTCTTGGAGACTTTTGGCCACTTTGCACCCAAGTCTGGGCATGTTTTGGAAACTTTTCAGAGGCCTCGCTGCTGACAGGGGGGACAGCAGGCAGTGACAGGCCCGGGGCTGACAGGCTCCCCCTCCCCTAGCGGGCGTTCGGCTGCCACACCCAGCTGACATAGAACCTTTGTCACAATGCCCGCTACCGTGGTGAGGATGCGGGCACTCTGCAGGTGACAGGGACCCAGGAGGACTTGCTGTCAGCTCAGCAATTGCTCAGTTCCCCAAAGAAGCTGAATTCTGCAAATTGCTGCTTTTGCTCTTGAAATGATGTCATCAGGTGGGTGTTTTGGTGTAATACACTGAAAACCAGAGCAGAAATGCTGGAATATTCCCATGATATGCATGGTCTCTGCACCAAACCACCATGTCTCAGCCTAAGTACATCTGCCGCTTGTTCTTCTGTACTGCCAGAAGATTGTGGAAGTACAGTATAAAAACCATCTTTATGGAGAGATCTTTGTGGTTTAGGCTTAGTCTAAGCGTCTCAAGTAGCCGGGGCTTTTGTTTGGGCCTAATCCATAAGGTCTGATGGCTTTCCTCCTCATTTCAAGATGAATGTGGTAGAAAATATGAATCAAAGAAACGTCTTTTGGCCTAGCCTTGCCTTGCCTTGCCTTATTGCCTTCTCATCCTGTTCTCTGTCCCAGCCTCTCTCACTAACCCCTCGTCTGGCTGCATGTCTCTTCTTTCCTCTCTCCTTTTCTCAAACTCTCCTGCTTCCTGGCTTTCGTCTTTCAATTCCTCCATTTCAGTCCTGCAGCCCGGCACTACTTTTTCCTCTTGCCTCCCTTTGGCCTGCTCCCTTGGCTTTCTCCCTCTGTTCCATATCCTTCTTCCCGACTTGTCTCTTGGAGACTTTTGGCCACTTTGCACCCAAGTCTGGGCATGTTTTGGAAACTTTTCAGAGGCCTCGCTGCTGACAGGGGGGACAGCAGGCAGTGACAGGCCCGGGGCTGACAGGCTCACCCTCCCCTAGCGGGCACTCGGCTGCCACACCCAGCTGACATAGAACCTTTGTCACAATGCCCGCTACCGTGGGGAGGATGCGGGCACTCTGCAGGTGACAGGGACCCAGGAGGACTTGCTGTCAGCTCAGCAATTGCTCAGTTCCCCAAAGAAGCTGAATTCTGCAAATTGCTGCTTTTGCTCTTGAAATGATGTCATCAGGTGGGTGTTTTGGTGTAATACACTGAAAACCAGAGCAGAAATGCTGGAATATTCCCATGATATGCATGGTCTCTGCACCAAACCACCATGTCTCAGCCTAAGTACATCTGCCGCTTGTTCTTCTGTACTGACAGAAGATTGTGGAAGTACAGTATAAAAACCATCTTTATGGAGAGATCTTTGTGGTTTAGGCTTAGTCTAAGCGTCTCAAGTAGCCGGGGCTTTTGTTTGGGCCTAATCCATAAGGTCTGATGGCTTTCCTCCTCATCTCAAGATGAATGTGGTAGAAAATATAAATCAAAGAAACGTCTTTTGGCCTAGCCTTGCCTTGCCTTGCCTTATTGCCTTCTCATCCTGTTCTCTGTCCCAGCCTCTCTCACTAACCCCTCGTCTGGCTGCATGTCTCTTCTTTCCTCTCTCCTTTTCTCAAACTCTCCTGCTTCCTGGCTTTCGTCTTTCAATTCCTCCATTTCAGTCCTGCAGCCCGGCACTACTTTTTCCTCTTGCCTCCCTTTGGCCTGCTCCCTTGGCTTTCTCCCTCTGTTCCATATCCTTCTTCCCGACTTGTCTCTTGGAGACTTTTGGCCACTTTGCACCCAAGTCTGGGCATGTTTTGGAAACTTTTCAGAGGCCTCGCTGCTGACAGGGGGGACAGCAGGCAGTGACAGGCCCGGGGCTGACAGGCTCCCCCTCCCCTAGGGGGCGTTCGGCTGCCACACCCAGCTGACATAGAACCTTTGTCACAATGCCCGCTACCGTGGGGAGGATGCGGGCACTCTGCAGGTGACAGGGACCCAGGAGGACTTGCTGTCAGCTCAGCAATTGCTCAGTTCCCCAAAGAAGCTGAATTCTGCAAATTGCTGCTTTTGCTCTTGAAATGATGTCATCAGGTGGGTGTTTTGGTGTAATACACTGAAAACCAGAGCAGAAATGCTGAAATATTCCCATGATATGCATGGTCTCTGCACCAAACCACCATGACTCAGCCTAAATACATCTGCCGCTTGTTGTCTTGTACTGCCAGCAGATTGTGGAAGTACAGTTTCAAAACCATCTTTATGGAGAGATCTTTGTGGTTTAGGCTTAGTCTAAGTTTCTCAAGTAGCTGGGGTTTTTGTTTGGGCCTAATCCATAAGGTCTTATGGCTTTCCTCCTCATCTCCAGATGAATGTGGTAGAAAATATAAATCAAGGAAACGTCCTTTGGCCTAGCCTTGCCTTGCCTTGTCTTATTTCCTTCTCATCCTGTTCTCTGTCCCAGCCTCTCTCACTAACCCCTCGTCTGGCTGCATGTCTCTTCTTTCCTCTCTCCTTTTCTCAAACTCTCCTGCTTCCTGGCTTTCGTCTTTCAATTCCTCCATTTCAGTCCTGCAGCCCGGCACTACTTTTTCCTCTTGCCTCCCTTTGGCCTGCTCCCTTGGCTTTCTCCCTCTGTTCCATATCCTTCTTCCCGACTTGTCTCTTGGAGACTTTTGGCCACTTTGCACCCAAGTCTGGGCATGTTTTGGAAACTTTTCAGAGGCCTCGCTGCTGACAGGGGGGACAGCAGGCAGTGACAGGCCCGGGACTGACAGGCTCCCCCTCCCCTAGCGGGCGCTCGGCTGCCACACCCAGCTGACATAGAACCTTTGTCACAATGCCCGCTACCGTGGTGAGGATGCGGGCACTCTGCAGGTGACAGGGACCCAGGAGGACTTGCTGTCAGCTCAGCAATTGCTCAGTTCCCCAAAGAAGCTGAATTCTGCAAATTGCTGCTTTTGCTCTTGAAATGATGTCATCAGGTGGGTGTTTTGGCGTAATACACTGAAAACCAGAGCAGAAATGCTGGAATATTCCCATGATATGCATGGTCTCTGCACCAAACCACCATGTCTCAGCCTAAGTACATCTGCCGCTTGTTCTTCTGTATTGCCAGAGGATTGTGGAAGTACAGTATAAAAACCATCTTTATGGAGAGATCTTTGTGGTTTAGGCTTAGTCTAAGCGTCTCAAGTAGCCGGGGCTTTTGTTTGGGCCTAATCCATAAGGTCTGATGGCTTTCCTCCTCATCTCAAGATGAATGTGGTAGAAAATATAAATCAAAGAAACGTCTTTTGGCCTAGCCTTGCCTTGCCTTGCCTTATTGCCTTCTCATCCTGTTCTCTGTCCCAGCCTCTCTCACTAACCCCTCGTCTGGCTGCATGTCTCTTCTTTCCTCTCTCCTTTTCTCAAACTCTCCTGCTTCCTGGCTTTCCTCTTTCAATTCCTCCATTTCAGTCCTGCAGCCCGGCACTACTTTTTCCTCTTGCCTCCCTTTGGCCTGCTCCCTTGGCTTTCTCCCTCTGTTCCATATCCTTCTTCCCGACTTGTCTCTTGGTGACTTTTGGCCACTTTGCACCCAAGTCTGGGCATGTTTTGGAAACTTTTCAGAGGCCTCGCTGCTGACAGGGGGGACAGCAGGCAGTGACAGGCCCGGGGCTGACAGGCTCCCCCTCCCCTAGCGGGCGCTCGGCTGCCACACCCAGCTGACATAGAACCTTTGTCACAATGCCCGCTACCGTGGGGAGGATGCGGGCACTCTGCAGGTGACAGGGACCCAGGAGGACTTGCTGTCAGCTCAGCAATTGCTCAGTTCCCCAAAGAAGCTGAATTCTGCAAATTGCTGCTTTTGCTCTTGAAATGATGTCATCAGGTGGGTGTTTTGGCGTAATACACTGAAAACCAGAGCAGAAATGCTGGAATATTCCCATGATATGCATGGTCTCTGCACCAAACCACCATGTCTCAGCCTAAGTACATCTGCCGCTTGTTCTTCTGTACTGCCAGAAGATTGTGGAAGTACAGTATAAAAACCATCTTTATGGAGAGATCTTTGTGGTTTAGGCTTAGTCTAAGCGTCTCAAGTAGCCGGGGCTTTTGTTTGGGCCTAATCCATAAGGTCTGATGGCTTTCCTCCTCATCTCCAGATGAATGTGGTAGAAAATATAAATCAAAGAAACGTCTTTTGGCCTAGCCTTGCCTTGCCTTGCCTTATTGCCTTCTCATCCTGTTCTCTGTCCCAGCCTCTCTCACTAACCCCTCGTCTGGCTGCATGTCTCTTCTTTCCTCTCTCCTTTTCTCAAACTCTCCTGCTTCCTGGCTTTGTCTTTCAATTCCTCCATTTCAGTCCTGCAGCCCGGCACTACTTTTTCCTCTTGCCTCCCTTTGGCCTGCTCCCTTGGCTTTCTCCCTCTGTTCCATATCCTTCTTCCCAACTTGTCTCTTGGAGACTTTTGGCCACTTTGCACCCAAGTCTGGGCATGTTTTGGAAACTTTTCAGAGGCCTCGCTGCTGACAGGGGGGACAGCAGGCAGTGACAGGCCCGGGGCTGACAGGCTCCCCCTCCCCTAGCGGGCGCTCGGCTGCCACACCCAGCTGACATAGAACCTTTGTCACAATGCCCGCTACCGTGGTGAGGATGCGGGCACTCTGCAGGTGACAGGGACCCAGGAGGACTTGCTGTCAGCTCAGCAATTGCTCAGTTCCCCAAAGAAGCTGAATTCTGCAAATTGCTGCTTTTGCTCTTGAAATGATGTCATCAGGTGGGTGTTTTGGTGTAATACACTGAAAACCAGAGCAGAAATGCTGGAATATTCCCATGATATGCATGGTCTCTGCACCAAACCACCATGTCTCAGCCTAAGTACATCTGCCGCTTGTTCTTCTGTATTGCCAGAAGATTGTGGAAGTACAGTATAAAAACCATCTTTATGGAGAGATCTTTGTGGTTTAGGCTTAGTCTAAGCGTCTCAAGTAGCCGGGGCTTTTGTTTGGGCCTAATCCATAAGGTCTGATGGCTTTCCTCCTCATCTCAAGATGAATGTGGTAGAAAATATAAATCAAAGAAACGTCTTTTGGCCTAGCCTTGCCTTGCCTTGCCTTATTGCCTTCTCATCCTGTTCTCTGTCCCAGCCTCTCTCACTAACCCCTCGTCTGGCTGCATGTCTCTTCTTTCCTCTCTCCTTTTCTCAAAGTCTCCTGCTTCCTGGCTTTCGTCTTTCAATTCCTCCATTTCAGTCCTGCAGCCCGGCACTACTTTTTCCTCTTGCCTCCCTTTGGCCTGCTCCCTTGGCTTTCTCCCTCTGTTCCATATCCTTCTTCCCGACTTGTCTCTTGGAGACTTTTGGCCACTTTGCACCCAAGTCTGGGCATGTTTTGGAAACTTTTCAGAGGCCTCGCTGCTGACAGGGGGGACAGCAGGCAGTGACAGGCCCGGGGCTGACAGGCTCCCCCTCCCCTAGGGGGCGTTCGGCTGCCACACCCAGCTGACATAGAACCTTTGTCACAATGCCCGCTACCGTGGGGAGGATGCGGGCACTCTGCAGGTGACAGGGACCCAGGAGGACTTGCTGTCAGCTCAGCAATTGCTCAGTTCCCCAAAGAAGCTGAATTCTGCAAATTGCTGCTTTTGCTCTTGAAATGATGTCATCAGGTGGGTGTTTTGGTGTAATACACTGAAAACCAGAGCAGAAATGCTGAAATATTCCCATGATATGCATGGTCTCTGCACCAAACCACCATGACTCAGCCTAAATACATCTGCCGCTTGTTGTCTTGTACTGCCAGCAGATTGTGGAAGTACAGTTTCAAAACCATCTTTATGGAGAGATCTTTGTGGTTTAGGCTTAGTCTAAGTTTCTCAAGTAGCTGGGGTTTTTGTTTGGGCCTAATCCATAAGGTCTTATGGCTTTCCTCCTCATCTCCAGATGAATGTGGTAGAAAATATAAATCATGGAAACGTCCTTTGGCCTAGCCTTGCCTTGCCTTGCCTTATTTCCTTCTCATCCTGTTCTCTGTCCCAGCCTCTCTCACTAACCCCTCGTCTGGCTGCATGTCTCTTCTTTCCTCTCTCCTTTTCTCAAACTCTCCTGCTTCCTGGCTTTCGTCTTTCAATTCCTCCATTTCAGTCCTGCAGCCCGGCACTACTTTTTCCTCTTGCCTCCCTTTGGCCTGCTCCCTTGGCTTTCTCCCTCTGTTCCATATCCTTCTTCCCGACTTGTCTCTTGGAGACTTTTGGCCACTTTGCACCCAAGTCTGGGCATGTTTTGGAGACTTTTCAGAGGCCTCGCTGCTGACAGGGGGGACAGCAGGCAGTGACAGGCCCGGGACTGACAGGCTCCCCCTCCCCTAGCGGGCGCTCGGCTGCCACACCCAGCTGACATAGAACCTTTGTCACAATGCCCGCTACCGTGGTGAGGATGCGGGCACTCTGCAGGTGACAGGGACCCAGGAGGACTTGCTGTCAGCTCAGCAATTGCTCAGTTCCCCAAAGAAGCTGAATTCTGCAAATTGCTGCTTTTGCTCTTGAAATGATGTCATCAGGTGGGTGTTTTGGCGTAATACACTGAAAACCAGAGCAGAAATGCTGGAATATTCCCATGATATGCATGGTCTCTGCACCAAACCACCATGTCTCAGCCTAAGTACATCTGCCGCTTGTTCTTCTGTATTGCCAGAGGATTGTGGAAGTACAGTATAAAAACCATCTTTATGGAGAGATCTTTGTGGTTTAGGCTTAGTCTAAGCGTCTCAAGTAGCCGGGGCTTTTGTTTGGGCCTAATCCATAAGGTCTGATGGCTTTCCTCCTCATCTCAAGATGAATGTGGTAGAAAATATAAATCAAAGAAACGTCTTTTGGCCTAGCCTTGCCTTGCCTTGCCTTATTGCCTTCTCATCCTGTTCTCTGTCCCAGCCTCTCTCACTAACCCCTCGTCTGGCTGCATGTCTCTTCTTTCCTCTCTCCTTTTCTCAAACTCTCCTGCTTCCTGGCTTTCCTCTTTCAATTCCTCCATTTCAGTCCTGCAGCCCGGCACTACTTTTTCCTCTTGCCTCCCTTTGGCCTGCTCCCTTGGCTTTCTCCCTCTGTTCCATATCCTTCTTCCCGACTTGTCTCTTGGTGACTTTTGGCCACTTTGCACCCAAGTCTGGGCATGTTTTGGAAACTTTTCAGAGGCCTCGCTGCTGACAGGGGGGACAGCAGGCAGTGACAGGCCCGGGGCTGACAGGCTCCCCCTCCCCTAGCGGGCGCTCGGCTGCCACACTCAGCTGACATAGAACCTTTGTCACAATGCCCGCTACCGTGGGGAGGATGCGGGCACTCTGCAGGTGACAGGGACCCAGGAGGACTTGCTGTCAGCTCAGCAATTGCTCAGTTCCCCAAAGAAGCTGAATTCTGCAAATTGCTGCTTTTGCTCTTGAAATGATGTCATCAGGTGGGTGTTTTGGCGTAATACACTGAAAACCAGAGCAGAAATGCTGGAATATTCCCATGATATGCATGGTCTCTGCACCAAACCACCATGTCTCAGCCTAAGTACATCTGCCGCTTGTTCTTCTGTACTGCCAGAAGATTGTGGAAGTACAGTATAAAAACCATCTTTATGGAGAGATCTTTGTGGTTTAGGCTTAGTCTAAGCGTCTCAAGTAGCCGGGGCTTTTGTTTGGGCCTAATCCATAAGGTCTGATGGCTTTCCTCCTCATCTCAAGATGAATGTGGTAGAAAATATAAATCAAAGAAACGTCTTTTGGCCTAGCCTTGCCTTGCCTTGCCTTATTGCCTTCTCATCCTGTTCTCTGTCCCAGCCTCTCTCACTAACCCCTCGTCTGGCTGCATGTCTCTTCTTTCCTCTCTCCTTTTCTCAAACTCTCCTGCTTCCTGGCTTTGTCTTTCAATTCCTCCATTTCAGTCCTGCAGCCCGGCACTACTTTTTCCTCTTGCCTCCCTTTGGCCTGCTCCCTTGGCTTTCTCCCTCTGTTCCATATCCTTCTTCCCGACTTGTCTCTTGGTGACTTTTGGCCACTTTGCACCCAAGTCTGGGCATGTTTTGGAAACTTTTCAGAGGCCTCGCTGCTGACAGGGGGGACAGCAGGCAGTGACAGGCCCGGGGCTGACAGGCTCCCCCTCCCCTAGCGGGCGCTCGGCTGCCACACCCAGCTGACATAGAACCTTTGTCACAATGCCCGCTACCGTGGTGAGGATGCGGGCACTCTGCAGGTGACAGGGACCCAGGAGGACTTGCTGTCAGCTCAGCAATTGCTCAGTTCCCCAAAGAAGCTGAATTCTGCAAATTGCTGCTTTTGCTCTTGAAATGATGTCATCAGGTGGGTGTTTTGGCGTAATACACTGAAAACCAGAGCAGAAATGCTGGAATATTCCCATGATATGCATGGTCTCTGCACCAAACCACCATGTCTCAGCCTAAGTACATCTGCCGCTTGTTCTTCTGTACTGCCAGAAGATTGTGGAAGTACAGTATAAAAACCATCTTTATGGAGAGATCTTTGTGGTTTAGGCTTAGTCTAAGCGTCTCAAGTAGCCGGGGCTTTTGTTTGGGCCTAATCCATAAGGTCTGATGGCTTTCCTCCTCATCTCCAGATGAATGTGGTAGAAAATATAAATCAAAGAAACGTCTTTTGGCCTAGCCTTGCCTTGCCTTGCCTTATTGCCTTCTCATCCTGTTCTCTGTCCCAGCCTCTCTCACTAACCCCTCGTCTGGCTGCATGTCTCTTCTTTCCTCTCTCCTTTTCTCAAACTCTCCTGCTTCCTGGCTTTGTCTTTCAATTCCTCCATTTCAGTCCTGCAGCCCGGCACTACTTTTTCCTCTTGCCTCCCTTTGGCCTGCTCCCTTGGCTTTCTCCCTCTGTTCCATATCCTTCTTCCCAACTTGTCTCTTGGAGACTTTTGGCCACTTTGCACCCAAGTCTGGGCATGTTTTGGAAACTTTTCAGAGGCCTCGCTGCTGACAGGGGGGACAGCAGGCAGTGACAGGCCCGGGGCTGACAGGCTCACCCTCCCCTAGCGGGCGCTCGGCTGCCACACCCAGCTGACATAGAACCTTTGTCACAATGCCCGCTACCGTGGTGAGGATGCGGGCACTCTGCAGGTGACAGGGACCCAGGAGGACTTGCTGTCAGCTCAGCAATTGCTCAGTTCCCCAAAGAAGCTGAATTCTGCAAATTGCTGCTTTTGCTCTTGAAATGATGTCATCAGGTGGGTGTTTTGGTGTAATACACTGAAAACCAGAGCAGAAATGCTGGAATATTCCCATGATATGCATGGTCTCTGCACCAAACCACCATGTCTCAGCCTAAGTACATCTGCCGCTTGTTCTTCTGTATTGCCAGAAGATTGTGGAAGTACAGTATAAAAACCATCTTTATGGAGAGATCTTTGTGGTTTAGGCTTAGTCTAAGCGTCTCAAGTAGCCGGGGCTTTTGTTTGGGCCTAATCCATAAGGTCTGATGGCTTTCCTCCTCATCTCAAGATGAATGTGGTAGAAAATATAAATCAAAGAAACGTCTTTTGGCCTAGCCTTGCCTTGCCTTGCCTTATTGCCTTCTCATCCTGTTCTCTGTCCCAGCATCTCTCACTAACCCCTTGTCTGGCTGCATGTCTCTTCTTTCCTCTCTCCTTTTCTCAAACTCTCCTGCTTCCTGGCTTTCCTCTTTCAATTCCTCCATTTCAGTCCTGAGGCCCGGCACTACTTTTTCCTCTTGCCTCCCTTTGGCCTGCTCCCTTGGCTTTCTCCCTCTGTTCCATATCCTTCTTCCCGACTTGTCTCTTGGAGACTTTTGGCCACTTTGCACCCAAGTCTGGGCATGTTTTGGAAACTTTTCAGAGGCCTCGCTGCTGACAGGGGGGACAGCAGGCAGTGACAGGCCCGGGGCTGACAGGCTCCCCCTCCCCTAGCGGGCGTTCGGCTGCCACACCCAGCTGACATAGAACCTTTGTCACAATGCCCGCTACCGTGGTGAGGATGCGGGCACTCTGCAGGTGACAGGGACCCAGGAGGACTTGCTGTCAGCTCAGCAATTGCTCAGTTCCCCAAAGAAGCTGAATTCTGCAAATTGCTGCTTTTGCTCTTGAAATGATGTCATCAGGTGGGTGTTTTGGTGTAATACACTGAAAACCAGAGCAGAAATGCTGGAATATTCCCATGATATGCATGGTCTCTGCACCAAACCACCATGTCTCAGCCTAAGTACATCTGCCGCTTGTTCTTCTGTACTGCCAGAAGATTGTGGAAGTACAGTATAAAAAACATCTTTATGGAGAGATCTTTGTGGTTTAGGCTTAGTCTAAGCGTCTCAAGTAGCCGGGGCTTTTGTTTGGGCCTAATCCATAAGGTCTGATGGCTTTCCTCCTCATTTCAAGATGAATGTGGTAGAAAATATAAATCAAAGAAACGTCCTTTGGCCTAGCCTTGCCTTGCCTTGCCTTATTGCCTTCTCATCCTGTTCTCTGTCCCAGCCTCTCTCACTAACCCCTCGTCTGGCTGCATGTCTCTTCTTTCCTCTCTCCTTTTCTCAAACTCTCCTGCTTCCTGGCTTTCCTCTTTCAATTCCTCCATTTCAGTCCTGCAGCCCGGCACTACTTTTTCCTCTTGCCTCCCTTTGGCATGCTCCCTTGGCTTTCTCCCTCTGTTCCATATCCTTCTTCCCGACTTGTCTCTTGGAGACTTTTGGCCACTTTGCACCCAAGTCTGGGCAGGTTTTGGAAACTTTTCAGAGGCCTCGCTGCTGACAGGGGGGACAGCAGGCAGTGACAGGCCCGGGGCTGACAGGCTCCCCCTCCCCTAGCGGGCGTTCGGCTGCCACACCCAGCTGACATAGAACCTTTGTCACAATGCCCGCTACCGTGGTGAGGATGCGGGCACTCTGCAGGTGACAGGGACCCAGGAGGACTTGCTGTCAGCTCAGCAATTGCTCAGTTCCCCAAAGAAGCTGAATTCTGCAAATTGCTGCTTTTGCTCTTGAAATGATGTCATCAGGTGGGTGTTTTGGTGTAATACACTGAAAACCAGAGCAGAAATGCTGGAATATTCCCATGATATGCATGGTCTCTGCACCAAACCACCATGTCTCAGCCTAAGTACATCTGCCGCTTGTTCTTCTGTACTGCCAGAAGATTGTGGAAGTACAGTATAAAAACCATCTTTATGGAGAGATCTTTGTGGTTTAGGCTTAGTCTAAGCGTCTCAAGTAGCCGGGGCTTTTGTTTGGGCCTAATCCATAAGGTCTGATGGCTTTCCTCCTCATCTCAAGATGAATGTGGTAGAAAATATAAATCAAAGAAACGTCTTTTGGCCTAGCCTTGCCTTGCCTTGCCTTATTGCCTTCTCATCCTGTTCTCTGTCCCAGCCTCTCTCACTAACCCCTCGTCTGGCTGCATGTCTCTTCTTTCCTCTCTCCTTTTCTCAAACTCTCCTGCTTCCTGGCTTTGTCTTTCAATTCCTCCATTTCAGTCCTGCAGCCCGGCACTACTTTTTCCTCTTGCCTCCCTTTGGCCTGCTCCCTTGGCTTTCTCCCTCTGTTCCATATCCTTCTTCCCGACTTGTCTCTTGGTGACTTTTGGCCACTTTGCACCCAAGTCTGGGCATGTTTTGGAAACTTTTCAGAGGCCTCGCTGCTGACAGGGGGGACAGCAGGCAGTGACAGGCCCGGGGCTGACAGGCTCCCCCTCCCCTA
Source organism: Patagioenas fasciata (assembly GCF_037038585.1). NCBI lineage: Eukaryota > Metazoa > Chordata > Aves > Columbiformes > Columbidae > Patagioenas > Patagioenas fasciata. Next base: position 49,150,689 of record NC_092523.1, on the reverse strand, counting down.
GCGGGCGCTCGGCTGCCACACCCAGCTGACATAGAACCTTTGTCACAATGCCCGCTACCGTGGTGAGGATGCGGGCACTCTGCAGGTGACAGGGACCCAGGAGGACTTGCTGTCAGCTCAGCAATTGCTCAGTTCCCCAAAGAAGCTGAATTCTGCAAATTGCTGCTTTTGCTCTTGAAATGATGTCATCAGGTGGGTGTTTTGGCGTAATACACTGAAAACCAGAGCAGAAATGCTGGAATATTCCCATGATATGCATGGTCTCTGCACCAAACCACCATGTCTCAGCCTAAGTACATCTGCCGCTTGTTCTTCTGTACTGCCAGAAGATTGTGGAAGTACAGTATAAAAACCATCTTTATGGAGAGATCTTTGTGGTTTAGGCTTAGTCTAAGCGTCTCAAGTAGCCGGGGCTTTTGTTTGGGCCTAATCCATAAGGTCTGATGGCTTTCCTCCTCATCTCAAGATGAATGTGGTAGAAAATATAAATCAAAGAAACGTCTTTTGGCCTAGCCTTGCCTTGCCTTGCCTTATTGCCTTCTCATCCTGTTCTCTGTCCCAGCCTCTCTCACTAACCCCTCGTCTGGCTGCATGTCTCTTCTTTCCTCTCTCCTTTTCTCAAACTCTCCTGCTTCCTGGCTTTCCTCTTTCAATTCCTCCATTTCAGTCCTGCAGCCCGGCACTACTTTTTCCTCTTGCCTCCCTTTGGCCTGCTCCCTTGGCTTTCTCCCTCTGTTCCATATCCTTCTTCCCGACTTGTCTCTTGGAGACTTTTGGCCACTTTGCACCCAAGTCTGGGCATGTTTTGGAAACTTTTCAGAGGCCTCGCTGCTGACAGGGGGGACAGCAGGCAGTGACAGGCCCGGGGCTGACAGGCTCCCCCTCCCCTAGCGGGCGCTCGGCTGCCACACCCAGCTGACATAGAACCTTTGTCACAATGCCCGCTACCGTGGTGAGGATGCGGGCACTCTGCAGGTGACAGGGACCCAGGAGGACTTGGTGTCAGCTCAGCAATTGCTCAGTTCCCCAAAGAAGCTGAATTCTGCAAATTGCTGCTTTTGCTCTTGAAATGATGTCATCAGGTGGGTGTTTTGGTGTAATACACTGAAAACCAGAGCAGAAATGCTGGAATATTCCCATGATATGCATGGTCTCTGCACCAAACCACCATGTCTCAGCCTAAGTACATCTGCCGCTTGTTCTTCTGTACTGCCAGAAGATTGTGGAAGTACAGTATAAAAACCATCTTTATGGAGAGATCTTTGTGGTTTAGGCTTAGTCTAAGCGTCTCAAGTAGCCGGGGCTTTTGTTTGCGCCTAATCCATAAGGTCTGATGGCTTTCCTCCTCATCTCAAGATGAATGTGGTAGAAAATATAAATCAAAGAAACGTCTTTTGGCCTAGCCTTGCCTTGCCTTGCCTTATTGCCTTCTCATCCTGTTCTCTGTCCCAGCCTCTCTCACTAACCCCTCGTCTGGCTGCATGTCTCTTCTTTCCTCTCTCCTTTTCTCAAACTCTCCTGCTTCCTGGCTTTCGTCTTTCAATTCCTCCATTTCAGTCCTGCAGCCCGGCACTACTTTTTCCTCTTGCCTCCCTTTGGCCTGCTCCCTTGGCTTTCTCCCTCTGTTCCATATCCTTCTTCCCGACTTGTCTCTTGGAGACTTTTGGCCACTTTGCACCCAAGTCTGGGCATGTTTTGGAAACTTTTCAGAGGCCTCGCTGCTGACAGGGGGGACAGCAGGCAGTGACAGGCCCGGGGCTGACAGGCTCACCCTCCCCTAGCGGGCACTCGGCTGCCACACCCAGCTGACATAGAACCTTTGTCACAATGCCCGCTACCGTGGTGAGGATGCAGGCACTCTGCAGGTGACAGGGACCCAGGAGGACTTGGTGTCAGCTCAGCAATTGCTCAGTTCCCCAAAGAAGCTGAATTCTGCAAATTGCTGCTTTTGCTCTTGAAATGATGTCATCAGGTGGGTGTTTTGGTGTAATACACTGAAAACCAGAGCAGAAATGCTGGAATATTCCCATGATATGCATGGTCTCTGCACCAAACCACCATGTCTCAGCCTAAGTACATCTGCCGCTTGTTCTTCTGTACTGCCAGAAGATTGTGGAAGTACAGTATAAAAACCATCTTTATGGAGAGATCTTTGTGGTTTAGGCTTAGTCTAAGCGTCTCAAGTAGCCGGGGCTTTTGTTTGGGCCTAATCCATAAGGTCTGATGGCTTTCCTCCTCATCTCAAGATGAATGTGGTAGAAAATATAAATCAAAGAAACGTCTTTTGGCCTAGCCTTGCCTTGCCTTGCCTTATTGCCTTCTCATCCTGTTCTCTGTCCCAGCCTCTCTCACTAACCCCTCGTCTGGCTGCATGTCTCTTCTTTCCTCTCTCCTTTTCTCAAACTCTCCTGCTTCCTGGCTTTCCTCTTTCAATTCCTCCATTTCAGTCCTGCAGCCCGGCACTACTTTTTCCTCTTGCCTCCCTTTGGCCTGCTCCCTTGGCTTTCTCCCTCTGTTCCATATCCTTCTTCCCGACTTGTCTCTTGGAGACTTTTGGCCACTTTGCACCCAAGTCTGGGGATGTTTTGGAAACTTTTCAGAGGCCTCGCTGCTGACAGGGGGGACAGCAGGCAGTGACAGGCCCGGGGCTGACAGGCTCACCCTCCCCTAGCGGGCGCTCGGCTGCCACACCCAGCTGACATAGAACCTTTGTCACAATGCCCGCTACCGTGGTGAGGATGCGGGCACTCTGCAGGTGACAGGGACCCAGGAGGACTTGCTGTCAGCTCAGCAATTGCTCAGTTCCCCAAAGAAGCTGAATTCTGCAAATTGCTGCTTTTGCTCTTGAAATGATGTCATCAGGTGGGTGTTTTGGTGTAATACACTGAAAACCAGAGCAGAAATGCTGGAATATTCCCATGATATGCATGGTCTCTGCACCAAACCACCATGTCTCAGCCTAAGTACATCTGCCGCTTGTTCTTCTGTACTGCCAGAAGATTGTGGAAGTACAGTATAAAAACCATCTTTATGGAGAGATCTTTGTGGTTTCGGCTTAGTCCAAGCGTCTCAAGTAGCCGGGGCTTTTGTTTGGGCCTAATCCATAAGGTCTGATGGCTTTCCTCCTCATCTCAAGATGAATGTGGTAGAAAATATAAATCAAAGAAACGTCTTTTGGCCTAGCCTTGCCTTGCCTTGCCTTGCCTTATTTCCTTCTCATCCTTTTCTCTGTCCCAGCCTCTCTCACTAACCCCTCGTCTGGCTGCATGTCTCTTCTTTCCTCTCTCCTTTTCTCAAACTCTCCTGCTTCCTGGCTTTCCTCTTTCAATTCCTCCATTTCAGTCCTGCAGCCCGGCACTACTTTTTCCTCTTGCCTCCCTTTGGCCTGCTCCCTTGGCTTTCTCCCTCTGTTCCATATCCTTCTTCCCGACTTGTCTCTTGGAGACTTTTGGCCACTTTGCACCCAAGTCTGGGCAGGTTTTGGAAACTTTTCAGAGGCCTCGCTGCTGACAGGGGGGACAGCAGGCAGTGACAGGCCCGGGGCTGACAGGCTCACCCTCCCCTAGCGGGCGCTCGGCTGCCACACCCAGCTGACATAGAACCTTTGTCACAATGCCCGCTACCGTGGTGAGGATGCGGGCACTCTGCAGGTGACAGGGACCCAGGAGGACTTGCTGTCAGCTCAGCAATTGCTCAGTTCCCCAAAGAAGCTGAATTCTGCAAATTGCTGCTTTTGCTCTTGAAATGATGTCATCAGGTGGGTGTTTTGGCGTAATACACTGAAAACCAGAGCAGAAATGCTGGAATATTCCCATGATATGCATGGTCTCTGCACCAAACCACCATGTCTCAGCCTAAGTACATCTGCCGCTTGTTCTTCTGTATTGCCAGAAGATTGTGGAAGTACAGTATAAAAACCATCTTTATGGAGAGATCTTTGTGGTTTAGGCTTAGTCTAAGCGTCTCAAGTAGCCGGGGCTTTTGTTTGGGCCTAATCCATAAGGTCTGATGGCTTTCCTCCTCATCTCAAGATGAATGTGGTAGAAAATATAAATCAAAGAAACGTCTTTTGGCCTAGCCTTGCCTTGCCTTGCCTTATTGCCTTCTCATCCTGTTCTCTGTCCCAGCCTCTCTCACTAACCCCTCGTCTGGCTGCATGTCTCTTCTTTCCTCTCTCCTTTTCTCAAACTCTCCTGCTTCCTGGCTTTCCTCTTTCAATTCCTCCATTTCAGTCCTGCAGCCCGGCACTACTTTTTCCTCTTGCCTCCCTTTGGCCTGCTCCCTTGGCTTTCTCCCTCTGTTCCATATCCTTCTTCCCGACTTGTCTCTTGGTGACTTTTGGCCACTTTGCACCCAAGTCTGGGCATGTTTTGGAAACTTTTCAGAGGCCTCGCTGCTGACAGGGGGGACAGCAGGCAGTGACAGGCCCGGGGCTGACAGGCTCCCCCTCCCCTAGCGGGCGCTCGGCTGCCACACCCAGCTGACATAGAACCTTTGTCACAATGCCCGCTACCGTGGGGAGGATGCGGGCACTCTGCAGGTGACAGGGACCCAGGAGGACTTGCTGTCAGCTCAGCAATTGCTCAGTTCCCCAAAGAAGCTGAATTCTGCAAATTGCTGCTTTTGCTCTTGAAATGATGTCATCAGGTGGGTGTTTTGGCGTAATACACTGAAAACCAGAGCAGAAATGCTGGAATATTCCCATGATATGCATGGTCTCTGCACCAAACCACCATGTCTCAGCCTAAGTACATCTGCCGCTTGTTCTTCTGTACTGCCAGAAGATTGTGGAAGTACAGTATAAAAACCATCTTTATGGAGAGATCTTTGTGGTTTAGGCTTAGTCTAAGCGTCTCAAGTAGCCGGGGCTTTTGTTTGGGCCTAATCCATAAGGTCTGATGGCTTTCCTCCTCATCTCAAGATGAATGTGGTAGAAAATATAAATCAAAGAAACGTCTTTTGGCCTAGCCTTGCCTTGCCTTGCCTTATTGCCTTCTCATCCTGTTCTCTGTCCCAGCCTCTCTCACTAACCCCTCGTCTGGCTGCATGTCTCTTCTTTCCTCTCTCCTTTTCTCAAACTCTCCTGCTTCCTGGCTTTCCTCTTTCAATTCCTCCATTTCAGTCCTGCAGCCCGGCACTACTTTTTCCTCTTGCCTCCCTTTGGCCTGCTCCCTTGGCTTTCTCCCTCTGTTCCATATCCTTCTTCCCGACTTGTCTCTTGGAGACTTTTGGCCACTTTGCACCCAAGTCTGGGCATGTTTTGGAAACTTTTCAGAGGCCTCGCTGCTGACAGGGGGGACAGCAGGCAGTGACAGGCCCGGGGCTGACAGGCTCCCCCTCCCCTAGCGGGCGTTCGGCTGCCACACCCAGCTGACATAGAACCTTTGTCACAATGCCCGCTACCGTGGTGAGGATGCGGGCACTCTGCAGGTGACACGGACCCAGGAGGACTTGCTGTCAGCTCAGCAATTGCTCAGTTCCCCAAAGAAGCTGAATTCTGCAAATTGCTGCTTTTGCTCTTGAAATGATGTCATCAGGTGGGTGTTTTGGCGTAATACACTGAAAACCAGAGCAGAAATGCTGGAATATTCCCATGATATGCATGGTCTCTGCACCAAACCACCATGTCTCAGCCTAAGTACATCTGCCGCTTGTTCTTCTGTACTGCCAGAAGATTGTGGAAGTACAGTATAAAAACCATCTTTATGGAGAGATCTTTGTGGTTTAGGCTTAGTCTAAGCGTCTCAAGTAGCCGGGGCTTTTGTTTGGGCCTAATCCATAAGGTCTGATGGCTTTCCTCCTCATCTCCAGATGAATGTGGTAGAAAATATAAATCAAAGAAACGTCTTTTGGCCTAGCCTTGCCTTGACTTGCCTTATTGCCTTCTCATCCTGTTCTCTGTCCCAGCCTCTCTCACTAACCCCTCGTCTGGCTGCATGTCTCTTCTTTCCTCTCTCCTTTTCTCAAACTCTCCTGCTTCCTGGCTTTGTCTTTCAATTCCTCCATTTCAGTCCTGCAGCCCGGCACTACTTTTTCCTCTTGCCTCCCTTTGGCCTGCTCCCTTGGCTTTCTCCCTCTGTTCCATATCCTTCTTCCCGACTTGTCTCTTGGAGACTTTTGGCCACTTTGCACCCAAGTCTGGGCATGTTTTGGAAACTTTTCAGAGGCCTCGCTGCTGACAGGGGGGACAGCAGGCAGTGACAGGCCCGGGGCTGACAGGCTCCCCCTCCCCTAGCGGGCGTTCGGCTGCCACACCCAGCTGACATAGAACCTTTGTCACAATGCCCGCTACCGTGGTGAGGATGCGGGCACTCTGCAGGTGACAGGGACCCAGGAGGACTTGCTGTCAGCTCAGCAATTGCTCAGTTCCCCAAAGAAGCTGAATTCTGCAAATTGCTGCTTTTGCTCTTGAAATGATGTCATCAGGTGGGTGTTTTGGTGTAATACACTGAAAACCAGAGCAGAAATGCTGGAATATTCCCATGATATGCATGGTCTCTGCACCAAACCACCATGTCTCAGCCTAAGTACATCTGCCGCTTGTTCTTCTGTACTGCCAGAAGATTGTGGAAGTACAGTATAAAAACCATCTTTATGGAGAGATCTTTGTGGTTTAGGCTTAGTCTAAGCGTCTCAAGTAGCCGGGGCTTTTGTTTGCGCCTAATCCATAAGGTCTGATGGCTTTCCTCCTCATCTCAAGATGAATGTGGTAGAAAATATAAATCAAAGAAACGTCTTTTGGCCTAGCCTTGCCTTGCCTTGCCTTATTGCCTTCTCATCCTGTTCTCTGTCCCAGCCTCTCTCACTAACCCCTCGTCTGGCTGCATGTCTCTTCTTTCCTCTCTCCTTTTCTCAAACTCTCCTGCTTCCTGGCTTTCCTCTTTCAATTCCTCCATTTCAGTCCTGCAGCCCGGCACTACTTTTTCCTCTTGCCTCCCTTTGGCCTGCTCCCTTGGCTTTCTCCCTCTGTTCCATATCCTTCTTCCCGACTTGTCTCTTGGAGACTTTTGGCCACTTTGCACCCAAGTCTGGGCATGTTTTGGAAACTTTTCAGAGGCCTCGCTGCTGACAGGGGGGACAGCAGGCAGTGACAGGCCCGGGGCTGACAGGCTCACCCTCCCCTAGCGGGCACTCGGCTGCCACACCCAGCTGACATAGAACCTTTGTCACAATGCCCGCTACCGTGGTGAGGATGCAGGCACTCTGCAGGTGACAGGGACCCAGGAGGACTTGCTGTCAGCTCAGCAATTGCTCAGTTCCCCAAAGAAGCTGAATTCTGCAAATTGCTGCTTTTGCTCTTGAAATGATGTCATCAGGTGGGTGTTTTGGTGTAATACACTGAAAACCAGAGCAGAAATGCTGGAATATTCCCATGATATGCATGGTCTCTGCACCAAACCACCATGTCTCAGCCTAAGTACATCTGCCGCTTGTTCTTCTGTACTGCCAGAAGATTGTGGAAGTACAGTATAAAAACCATCTTTATGGAGAGATCTTTGTGGTTTAGGCTTAGTCTAAGCGTCTCAAGTAGCCGGGGCTTTTGTTTGGGCCTAATCCATAAGGTCTGATGGCTTTCCTCCTCATCTCAAGATGAATGTGGTAGAAAATATAAATCAAAGAAACGTCTTTTGGCCTAGCCTTGCCTTGCCTTGCCTTATTGCCTTCTCATCCTGTTCTCTGTCCCAGCCTCTCTCACTAACCCCTCGTCTGGCTGCATGTCTCTTCTTTCCTCTCTCCTTTTCTCAAACTCTCCTGCTTCCTGGCTTTCCTCTTTCAATTCCTCCATTTCAGTCCTGCAGCCCGGCACTACTTTTTCCTCTTGCCTCCCTTTGGCCTGCTCCCTTGGCTTTCTCCCTCTGTTCCATATCCTTCTTCCCGACTTGTCTCTTGGAGACTTTTGGCCACTTTGCACCCAAGTCTGGGGATGTTTTGGAAACTTTTCAGAGGCCTCGCTGCTGACAGGGGGGACAGCAGGCAGTGACAGGCCCGGGGCTGACAGGCTCACCCTCCCCTAGCGGGCGCTCGGCTGCCACACCCAGCTGACATAGAACCTTTGTCACAATGCCCGCTACCGTGGTGAGGATGCGGGCACTCTGCAGGTGACAGGGACCCAGGAGGACTTGCTGTCAGCTCAGCAATTGCTCAGTTCCCCAAAGAAGCTGAATTCTGCAAATTGCTGCTTTTGCTCTTGAAATGATGTCATCAGGTGGGTGTTTTGGTGTAATACACTGAAAACCAGAGCAGAAATGCTGGAATATTCCCATGATATGCATGGTCTCTGCACCAAACCACCATGTCTCAGCCTAAGTACATCTGCCGCTTGTTCTTCTGTACTGCCAGAAGATTGTGGAAGTACAGTATAAAAACCATCTTTATGGAGAGATCTTTGTGGTTTCGGCTTAGTCCAAGCGTCTCAAGTAGCCGGGGCTTTTGTTTGGGCCTAATCCATAAGGTCTGATGGCTTTCCTCCTCATCTCAAGATGAATGTGGTAGAAAATATAAATCAAAGAAACGTCTTTTGGCCTAGCCTTGCCTTGCCTTGCCTTATTTCCTTCTCATCCTTTTCGCTGTCCCAGCCTCTCTCACTAACCCCTCGTCTGGCTGCATGTCTCTTCTTTCCTCTCTCCTTTTCTCAAACTCTCCTGCTTCCTGGCTTTCCTCTTTCAATTCCTCCATTTCAGTCCTGCAGCCCGGCACTACTTTTTCCTCTTGCCTCCCTTTGGCCTGCTCCCTTGGCTTTCTCCCTCTGTTCCATATCCTTCTTCCCGACTTGTCTCTTGGAGACTTTTGGCCACTTTGCACCCAAGTCTGGGCATGTTTTGGAAACTTTTCAGAGGCCTCGCTGCTGACAGGGGGGACAGCAGGCAGTGACAGGCCCGGGGCTGACAGGCTCACCCTCCCCTAGCGGGCGCTCGGCTGCCACACCCAGCTGACATAGAACCTTTGTCACAATGCCCGCTACCGTGGTGAGGATGCGGGCACTCTGCAGGTGACAGGGACCCAGGAGGACTTGCTGTCAGCTCAGCAATTGCTCAGTTCCCCAAAGAAGCTGAATTCTGCAAATTGCTGCTTTTGCTCTTGAAATGATGTCATCAGGTGGGTGTTTTGGTGTAATACACTGAAAACCAGAGCAGAAATGCTGATATATTCCCATGATATGCATGGTCTCTGCACCAAACCACCATGGCTCAGCCTAAGTACTTCTGCCGCTTGTTGTCTTGTACTGCCAGCAGATTGTGGAAGTACAGTTTAAAAACCATCTTTATGGAGAGATCTTTGTGGTTTAGGCTTAGTCTAAGTTTCTCAAGTAGCTGGGGTTTTTGTTTGGGCCTAATCCATAAGGTCTGATGGCTTTCCTCCTCATCTCAAGATGAATGTGGTAGAAAATATAAATCAAGGAAACGTCCTTCGGCCTAGCCTTGCCTTGCCTTGCCTTATTGCCTTCTCATCCTGTTCTCTGTCCCAGCCTCTCTCACTAAGCCCTCGTCTGGCTGCATGTCTCTTCTTTCCTCTCTCCTTTTCTCCCTCCTCGTCTCAAGATGAATGTGGTAGAAAATATAAATCAAAGAAATGTGCTTTGGCCTAGCCTTGCCTTGCCTTGCCTTATTTCCTTTTCATCTTGTTCTCTGTCCCAGCCTCTCTCACTAACCCCTCGTATGGCTGCATGTCTCTTCTTTCCTCTCTCCTTTTCTCAAACTCTCCTGCTTCCTGGCTTTGTCTTTCAATTCCTCCATTTCAGTCCTGCAGCCCGGCACTACTTTTTCCTCTTGCCTCCCTTTGGCCTGCTCCCTTGGCTTTCTCCCTCTGTTCCATATCCTTCTTCCCGACTTGTCTCTTGGAGACTTTTGGCCACTTTGCACCCAGGTCTGGGGATGTTTTGGACACTTTTCAGAGGCCTCGCTGCTGACAGGGGGGACAACAGGCAGTGACAGGCCCGGGGCTGACAGGCTCCCCCTCCCCTAGGGGGCGCTCGGCTGCACACCCAGCTGACATAGAACCTTTGTCACAATGCCCGCTACCGTGGTGAGGATGCGGGCACTCTGCAGGTGACAGGGACCCAGCAGGACTTGCTGTCAGCTCAGCAATTGCTCAGTTCCCCAAAGAAGCTGAATTCTGCAAATTGCTGCTTTTGTTCTTGAAATGATGTCATCAGGTGGGTGTTTTGGTGTAATGCACTGAAAACCAGAGCAGAAATGCTGAAATATTCCCATGATATGCATGGTCTCTGCACCAAGCCACCATGACTCAGGCTAAATACATCTGCCGCTTCTTGTCTTGTACTGCCAGCAGATTGTGGAAGTACAGTTTAAAAACCATCTTTATGGAGAGATCTTTGTGGTTTAGGCTTAGTCTAAGTTTCTCAAGTAGCTGGGGTTTTTGTTTGGGCCTAATCCATAAGGTCTGATGGCTTTCCTCCTCATCTCCAGATGAATGTGGTAGAAAATATAAATCAAGGAAACGTCCTTTGGCCTAGCCTTGCCTGGCCTTGCCTTATTTCCTTCTCATCCTGTTCTCTGTCCCAGCCTCTCTCACTAACCCCTCGTCTGGCTGCATGTCTCTTCTTTCCTCTCTCCTTTTCTCAAACTCTCCTGCTTCCTGGCTTTGTCTTTCAATTCCTCCATTTCAGTCCTGCAGCCCGGCACTACTTTTTCCTCTTGCCTCCCTTTGGCCTGCTCCCTTGGCTTTCTCCCTCTGTTCCATATCCTTCTTCCCGACTTGTCTCTTGAAGACTTTTGGCCACTTTGCACCCATGTCTGGGGATGTTTTGGACACTTTTCAGAGGCCTCGCTGCTGACAGGGGGGACAGCAGGCAGTGACAGGCCCGGGGCTGACAGGCTCCCCCTCCCCTAGCGGGCGCTCGGCTGCCACACCCAGCTGACATAGAACCTTTGTCACAATGCCCGCTACCGTGGTGAGGATGCGGGCACTCTGCAGGTGACAGGGACCCAGGAGGACTTGCTGTCAGCTCAGCAATTGCTCAGTTCCCCAAAGAAGCTGAATTCTGCAAATTGCTGCTTTTGCTCTTGAAATGATGTCATCAGGTGGGTGTTTTGGCGTAATACACTGAAAACCAGAGCAGAAATGCTGGAATATTCCCATGATATGCATGGTCTCTGCACCAAACCACCATGTCTCAGCCTAAGTACATCTGCCGCTTGTTCTTCTGTACTGCCAGAAGATTGTGGAAGTACAGTATAAAAACCATCTTTATGGAGAGATCTTTGTGGTTTAGGCTTAGTCTAAGCGTCTCAAGTAGCCGGGGCTTTTGTTTGGGCCTAATCCATAAGGTCTGATGGCTTTCCTCCTCATCTCAAGATGAATGTGGTAGAAAATATAAATCAAAGAAACGTCTTTTGGCCTAGCCTTGCCTTGCCTTGCCTTATTGCCTTCTCATCCTGTTCTCTGTCCCAGCCTCTCTCACTAACCCCTCGTCTGGCTGCATGTCTCTTCTTTCCTCTCTCCTTTTCTCAAACTCTCCTGCTTCCTGGCTTTCGTCTTTCAATTCCTCCATTTCAGTCCTGCAGCCCGGCACTACTTTTTCCTCTTGCCTCCCTTTGGCCTGCTCCCTTGGCTTTCTCCCTCTGTTCCATATCCTTCTTCCCGACTTGTCTCTTGGAGACTTTTGGCCACTTTGCACCCAAGTCTGGGCATGTTTTGGAAACTTTTCAGAGGCCTCGCTGCTGACAGGGGGGACAGCAGGCAGTGACAGGCCCGGGGCTGACAGGCTCACCCTCCCCTAGCGGGCGCTCGGCTGCCACACCCAGCTGACATAGAACCTTTGTCACAATGCCCGCTACCGTGGTGAGGATGCGGGCACTCTGCAGGTGACAGGGACCCAGGAGGACTTGCTGTCAGCTCAGCAATTGCTCAGTTCCCCAAAGAAGCTGAATTCTGCAAATTGCTGCTTTTGCTCTTGAAATGATGTCATCAGGTGGGTGTTTTGGTGTAATACACTGAAAACCAGAGCAGAAATGCTGATATATTCCCATGATATGCATGGTCTCTGCACCAAACCACCATGGCTCAGCCTAAGTACTTCTGCCGCTTGTTGTCTTGTACTGCCAGCAGATTGTGGAAGTACAGTTTAAAAACCATCTTTATGGAGAGATCTTTGTGGTTTAGGCTTAGTCTAAGTTTCTCAAGTAGCTGGGGTTTTTGTTTGGGCCTAATCCATAAGGTCTGATGGCTTTCCTCCTCATCTCAAGATGAATGTGGTAGAAAATATAAATCAAGGAAACGTCCTTCGGCCTAGCCTTGCCTTGCCTTGCCTTATTGCCTTCTCATCCTGTTCTCTGTCCCAGCCTCTCTCACTAAGCCCTCGTCTGGCTGCATGTCTCTTCTTTCCTCTCTCCTTTTCTCCCTCCTCGTCTCAAGATGAATGTGGTAGAAAATATAAATCAAAGAAATGTGCTTTGGCCTAGCCTTGCCTTGCCTTGCCTTATTTCCTTTTCATCTTGTTCTCTGTCCCAGCCTCTCTCACTAACCCCTCGTATGGCTGCATGTCTCTTCTTTCCTCTCTCCTTTTCTCAAACTCTCCTGCTTCCTGGCTTTGTCTTTCAATTCCTCCATTTCAGTCCTGCAGCCCGGCACTACTTTTTCCTCTTGCCTCCCTTTGGCCTGCTCCCTTGGCTTTCTCCCTCTGTTCCATATCCTTCTTCCCGACTTGTCTCTTGGAGACTTTTGGCCACTTTGCACCCAGGTCTGGGGATGTTTTGGACACTTTTCAGAGGCCTCGCTGCTGACAGGGGGGACAACAGGCAGTGACAGGCCCGGGGCTGACAGGCTCCCCCTCCCCTAGGGGGCGCTCGGCTGCACACCCAGCTGACATAGAACCTTTGTCACAATGCCCGCTACCGTGGTGAGGATGCGGGCACTCTGCAGGTGACAGGGACCCAGCAGGACTTGCTGTCAGCTCAGCAATTGCTCAGTTCCCCAAAGAAGCTGAATTCTGCAAATTGCTGCTTTTGTTCTTGAAATGATGTCATCAGGTGGGTGTTTTGGTGTAATGCACTGAAAACCAGAGCAGAAATGCTGAAATATTCCCATGATATGCATGGTCTCTGCACCAAGCCACCATGACTCAGGCTAAATACATCTGCCGCTTCTTGTCTTGTACTGCCAGCAGATTGTGGAAGTACAGTTTAAAAACCATCTTTATGGAGAGATCTTTGTGGTTTAGGCTTAGTCTAAGTTTCTCAAGTAGCTGGGGTTTTTGTTTGGGCCTAATCCATAAGGTCTGATGGCTTTCCTCCTCATCTCCAGATGAATGTGGTAGAAAATATAAATCAAGGAAACGTCCTTTGGCCTAGCCTTGCCTGGCCTTGCCTTATTTCCTTCTCATCCTGTTCTCTGTCCCAGCCTCTCTCACTAACCCCTCGTCTGGCTGCATGTCTCTTCTTTCCTCTCTCCTTTTCTCAAACTCTCCTGCTTCCTGGCTTTGTCTTTCAATTCCTCCATTTCAGTCCTGCAGCCCGGCACTACTTTTTCCTCTTGCCTCCCTTTGGCCTGCTCCCTTGGCTTTCTCCCTCTGTTCCATATCCTTCTTCCCGACTTGTCTCTTGAAGACTTTTGGCCACTTTGCACCCATGTCTGGGGATGTTTTGGACACTTTTCAGAGGCCTCGCTGCTGACAGGGGGGACAGCAGGCAGTGACAGGCCCGGGGCTGACAGGCTCCCCCTCCCCTAGCGGGCGCTCGGCTGCCACACCCAGCTGACATAGAACCTTTGTCACAATGCCCGCTACCGTGGTGAGGATGCGGGCACTCTGCAGGTGACAGGGACCCAGGAGGACTTGCTGTCAGCTCAGCAATTGCTCAGTTCCCCAAAGAAGCTGAATTCTGCAAATTGCTGCTTTTGCTCTTGAAATGATGTCATCAGGTGGGTGTTTTGGCGTAATACACTGAAAACCAGAGCAGAAATGCTGGAATATTCCCATGATATGCATGGTCTCTGCACCAAACCACCATGTCTCAGCCTAAGTACATCTGCCGCTTGTTCTTCTGTACTGCCAGAAGATTGTGGAAGTACAGTATAAAAACCATCTTTATGGAGAGATCTTTGTGGTTTAGGCTTAGTCTAAGCGTCTCAAGTAGCCGGGGCTTTTGTTTGGGCCTAATCCATAAGGTCTGATGGCTTTCCTCCTCATCTCAAGATGAATGTGGTAGAAAATATAAATCAAAGAAACGTCTTTTGGCCTAGCCTTGCCTTGCCTTGCCTTATTGCCTTCTCATCCTGTTCTCTGTCCCAGCCTCTCTCACTAACCCCTCGTCTGGCTGCATGTCTCTTCTTTCCTCTCTCCTTTTCTCAAACTCTCCTGCTTCCTGGCTTTCGTCTTTCAATTCCTCCATTTCAGTCCTGCAGCCCGGCACTACTTTTTCCTCTTGCCTCCCTTTGGCCTGCTCCCTTGGCTTTCTCCCTCTGTTCCATATCCTTCTTCCCGACTTGTCTCTTGGAGACTTTTGGCCACTTTGCACCCAAGTCTGGGCATGTTTTGGAAACTTTTCAGAGGCCTCGCTGCTGACAGGGGGGACAGCAGGCAGTGACAGGCCCGGGGCTGACAGGCTCCCCCTCCCCTAGCGGGCGTTCGGCTGCCACACCCAGCTGACATAGAACCTTTGTCACAATGCCCGCTACCGTGGTGAGGATGCGGGCACTCTGCAGGTGACAGGGACCCAGGAGGACTTGCTGTCAGCTCAGCAATTGCTCAGTTCCCCAAAGAAGCTGAATTCTGCAAATTGCTGCTTTTGCTCTTGAAATGATGTCATCAGGTGGGTGTTTTGGCGTAATACACTGAAAACCAGAGCAGAAATGCTGGAATATTCCCATGATATGCATGGTCTCTGCACCAAACCACCATGTCTCAGCCTAAGTACATCTGCCGCTTGTTCTTCTGTACTGCCAGAAGATTGTGGAAGTACAGTATAAAAACCATCTTTATGGAGAGATCTTTGTGGTTTAGGCTTAGTCTAAGCGTCTCAAGTAGCCGGGGCTTTTGTTTGGGCCTAATCCATAAGGTCTGATGGCTTTCCTCCTCATCTCCAGATGAATGTGGTAGAAAATATAAATCAAAGAAACGTCTTTTGGCCTAGCCTTGCCTTGACTTGCCTTATTGCCTTCTCATCCTGTTCTCTGTCCCAGCCTCTCTCACTAACCCCTCGTCTGGCTGCATGTCTCTTCTTTCCTCTCTCCTTTTCTCAAACTCTCCTGCTTCCTGGCTTTGTCTTTCAATTCCTCCATTTCAGTCCTGCAGCCCGGCACTACTTTTTCCTCTTGCCTCCCTTTGGCCTGCTCCCTTGGCTTTCTCCCTCTGTTCCATATCCTTCTTCCCGACTTGTCTCTTGGAGACTTTTGGCCACTTTGCACCCAAGTCTGGGCATGTTTTGGAAACTTTTCAGAGGCCTCGCTGCTGACAGGGGGGACAGCAGGCAGTGACAGGCCCGGGGCTGACAGGCTCCCCCTCCCCTAGCGGGCGTTCGGCTGCCACACCCAGCTGACATAGAACCTTTGTCACAATGCCCGCTACCGTGGTGAGGATGCGGGCACTCTGCAGGTGACAGGGACCCAGGAGGACTTGCTGTCAGCTCAGCAATTGCTCAGTTCCCCAAAGAAGCTGAATTCTGCAAATTGCTGCTTTTGCTCTTGAAATGATGTCATCAGGTGGGTGTTTTGGTGTAATACACTGAAAACCAGAGCAGAAATGCTGGAATATTCCCATGATATGCATGGTCTCTGCACCAAACCACCATGTCTCAGCCTAAGTACATCTGCCGCTTGTTCTTCTGTACTGCCAGAAGATTGTGGAAGTACAGTATAAAAACCATCTTTATGGAGAGATCTTTGTGGTTTAGGCTTAGTCTAAGCGTCTCAAGTAGCCGGGGCTTTTGTTTGCGCCTAATCCATAAGGTCTGATGGCTTTCCTCCTCATCTCAAGATGAATGTGGTAGAAAATATAAATCAAAGAAACGTCTTTTGGCCTAGCCTTGCCTTGCCTTGCCTTATTGCCTTCTCATCCTGTTCTCTGTCCCAGCCTCTCTCACTAACCCCTCGTCTGGCTCCATTTCTCTTCTTTCCTCTCTCCTTTTCTCAAACTCTCCTGCTTCCTGGCTTTCGTCTTTCAATTCCTCCATTTCAGTCCTGCAGCCCGGCACTACTTTTTCCTCTTGCCTCCCTTTGGCCTGCTCCCTTGGCTTTCTCCCTCTGTTCCATATCCTTCTTCCCGACTTGTCTCTTGGAGACTTTTGGCCACTTTGCACCCAAGTCTGGGCATGTTTTGGAAACTTTTCAGAGGCCTCGCTGCTGACAGGGGGGACAGCAGGCAGTGACAGGCCCGGGGCTGACAGGCTCACCCTCCCCTAGCGGGCACTCGGCTGCCACACCCAGCTGACATAGAACCTTTGTCACAATGCCCGCTACCGTGGTGAGGATGCAGGCACTCTGCAGGTGACAGGGACCCAGGAGGACTTGCTGTCAGCTCAGCAATTGCTCAGTTCCCCAAAGAAGCTGAATTCTGCAAATTGCTGCTTTTGCTCTTGAAATGATGTCATCAGGTGGGTGTTTTGGTGTAATACACTGAAAACCAGAGCAGAAATGCTGGAATATTCCCATGATATGCATGGTCTCTGCACCAAACCACCATGTCTCAGCCTAAGTACATCTGCCGCTTGTTCTTCTGTACTGCCAGAAGATTGTGGAAGTACAGTATAAAAACCATCTTTATGGAGAGATCTTTGTGGTTTAGGCTTAGTCTAAGCGTCTCAAGTAGCCGGGGCTTTTGTTTGGGCCTAATCCATAAGGTCTGATGGCTTTCCTCCTCATCTCAAGATGAATGTGGTAGAAAATATAAATCAAAGAAACGTCTTTTGGCCTAGCCTTGCCTTGCCTTGCCTTATTGCCTTCTCATCCTGTTCTCTGTCCCAGCCTCTCTCACTAACCCCTCGTCTGGCTGCATGTCTCTTCTTTCCTCTCTCCTTTTCTCAAACTCTCCTGCTTCCTGGCTTTCCTCTTTCAATTCCTCCATTTCAGTCCTGCAGCCCGGCACTACTTTTTCCTCTTGCCTCCCTTTGGCCTGCTCCCTTGGCTTTCTCCCTCTGTTCCATATCCTTCTTCCCGACTTGTCTCTTGGAGACTTTTGGCCACTTTGCACCCAAGTCTGGGGATGTTTTGGAAACTTTTCAGAGGCCTCGCTGCTGACAGGGGGGACAGCAGGCAGTGACAGGCCCGGGGCTGACAGGCTCACCCTCCCCTAGCGGGCGCTCGGCTGCCACACCCAGCTGACATAGAACCTTTGTCACAATGCCCGCTACCGTGGTGAGGATGCGGGCACTCTGCAGGTGACAGGGACCCAGGAGGACTTGCTGTCAGCTCAGCAATTGCTCAGTTCCCCAAAGAAGCTGAATTCTGCAAATTGCTGCTTTTGCTCTTGAAATGATGTCATCAGGTGGGTGTTTTGGTGTAATACACTGAAAACCAGAGCAGAAATGCTGGAATATTCCCATGATATGCATGGTCTCTGCACCAAACCACCATGTCTCAGCCTAAGTACATCTGCCGCTTGTTCTTCTGTACTGCCAGAAGATTGTGGAAGTACAGTATAAAAACCATCTTTATGGAGAGATCTTTGTGGTTTCGGCTTAGTCCAAGCGTCTCAAGTAGCCGGGGCTTTTGTTTGGGCCTAATCCATAAGGTCTGATGGCTTTCCTCCTCATCTCAAGATGAATGTGGTAGAAAATATAAATCAAAGAAACGTCTTTTGGCCTAGCCTTGCCTTGCCTTGCCTTATTTCCTTCTCATCCTTTTCGCTGTCCCAGCCTCTCTCACTAACCCCTCGTCTGGCTGCATGTCTCTTCTTTCCTCTCTCCTTTTCTCAAACTCTCCTGCTTCCTGGCTTTCCTCTTTCAATTCCTCCATTTCAGTCCTGCAGCCCGGCACTACTTTTTCCTCTTGCCTCCCTTTGGCCTGCTCCCTTGGCTTTCTCCCTCTGTTCCATATCCTTCTTCCCGACTTGTCTCTTGGAGACTTTTGGCCACTTTGCACCCAAGTCTGGGCATGTTTTGGAAACTTTTCAGAGGCCTCGCTGCTGACAGGGGGGACAGCAGGCAGTGACAGGCCCGGGGCTGACAGGCTCACCCTCCCCTAGCGGGCGCTCGGCTGCCACACCCAGCTGACATAGAACCTTTGTCACAATGCCCGCTACCGTGGTGAGGATGCGGGCACTCTGCAGGTGACAGGGACCCAGGAGGACTTGCTGTCAGCTCAGCAATTGCTCAGTTCCCCAAAGAAGCTGAATTCTGCAAATTGCTGCTTTTGCTCTTGAAATGATGTCATCAGGTGGGTGTTTTGGTGTAATACACTGAAAACCAGAGCAGAAATGCTGATATATTCCCATGATATGCATGGTCTCTGCACCAAACCACCATGGCTCAGCCTAAGTACTTCTGCCGCTTGTTGTCTTGTACTGCCAGCAGATTGTGGAAGTACAGTTTAAAAACCATCTTTATGGAGAGATCTTTGTGGTTTAGGCTTAGTCTAAGTTTCTCAAGTAGCTGGGGTTTTTGTTTGGGCCTAATCCATAAGGTCTGATGGCTTTCCTCCTCATCTCAAGATGAATGTGGTAGAAAATATAAATCAAGGAAACGTCCTTCGGCCTAGCCTTGCCTTGCCTTGCCTTATTGCCTTCTCATCCTGTTCTCTGTCCCAGCCTCTCTCACTAAGCCCTCGTCTGGCTGCATGTCTCTTCTTTCCTCTCTCCTTTTCTCCCTCCTCGTCTCAAGATGAATGTGGTAGAAAATATAAATCAAAGAAATGTGCTTTGGCCTAGCCTTGCCTTGCCTTGCCTTATTTCCTTTTCATCTTGTTCTCTGTCCCAGCCTCTCTCACTAACCCCTCGTATGGCTGCATGTCTCTTCTTTCCTCTCTCCTTTTCTCAAACTCTCCTGCTTCCTGGCTTTGTCTTTCAATTCCTCCATTTCAGTCCTGCAGCCCGGCACTACTTTTTCCTCTTGCCTCCCTTTGGCCTGCTCCCTTGGCTTTCTCCCTCTGTTCCATATCCTTCTTCCCGACTTGTCTCTTGGAGACTTTTGGCCACTTTGCACCCAGGTCTGGGGATGTTTTGGACACTTTTCAGAGGCCTCGCTGCTGACAGGGGGGACAACAGGCAGTGACAGGCCCGGGGCTGACAGGCTCCCCCTCCCCTAGGGGGCGCTCGGCTGCACACCCAGCTGACATAGAACCTTTGTCACAATGCCCGCTACCGTGGTGAGGATGCGGGCACTCTGCAGGTGACAGGGACCCAGGAGGACTTGCTGTCAGCTCAGCAATTGCTCAGTTCCCCAAAGAAGCTGAATTCTGCAAATTGCTGCTTTTGTTCTTGAAATGATGTCATCAGGTGGGTGTTTTGGTGTAATGCACTGAAAACCAGAGCAGAAATGCTGAAATATTCCCATGATATGCATGGTCTCTGCACCAAGCCACCATGACTCAGGCTAAATACATCTGCCGCTTCTTGTCTTGTACTGCCAGCAGATTGTGGAAGTACAGTTTAAAAACCATCTTTATGGAGAGATCTTTGTGGTTTAGGCTTAGTCTAAGTTTCTCAAGTAGCTGGGGTTTTTGTTTGGGCCTAATCCATAAGGTCTGATGGCTTTCCTCCTCATCTCCAGATGAATGTGGTAGAAAATATAAATCAAGGAAACGTCCTTTGGCCTAGCCTTGCCTGGCCTTGCCTTATTTCCTTCTCATCCTGTTCTCTGTCCCAGCCTCTCTCACTAACCCCTCGTCTGGCTGCATGTCTCTTCTTTCCTCTCTCCTTTTCTCAAACTCTCCTGCTTCCTGGCTTTGTCTTTCAATTCCTCCATTTCAGTCCTGCAGCCCGGCACTACTTTTTCCTCTTGCCTCCCTTTGGCCTGCTCCCTTGGCTTTCTCCCTCTGTTCCATATCCTTCTTCCCGACTTGTCTCTTGAAGACTTTTGGCCACTTTGCACCCAAGTCTGGGGATGTTTTGGACACTTTTCAGAGGCCTCGCTGCTGACAGGGGGGACAGCAGGCAGTGACAGGCCCGGGGCTGACAGGCTCCCCCTCCCCTAGCGGGCGCTCGGCTGCCACACCCAGCTGACATAGAACCTTTGTCACAATGCCCGCTACCGTGGTGAGGATGCGGGCACTCTGCAGGTGACAGGGACCCAGGAGGACTTGCTGTCAGCTCAGCAATTGCTCAGTTCCCCAAAGAAGCTGAATTCTGCAAATTGCTGCTTTTGCTCTTGAAATGATGTCATCAGGTGGGTGTTTTGGTGTAATACACTGAAAACCAGAGCAGAAATGCTGAAATATTCCCATGATATGCACAGTCTCTGCACCAAACCACCATGACTCAGCCTAAGTACATCTGCCGCTTGTTCTTCTGTACTGCCAGAAGATTGTGGAGGTACAGTATAAAAACCATCTTTATGGAGAGATCTTTGTGGTTTAGGCTTAGTCTAAGCGTCTCGAGTAACCGGGGCTTTTGTTTGGGCCTAATCCATAAGGTCTTATGGCTTTCCTCCTCATCTCAAGATGAATGTGGTAGAAAATATAAATCAAAGAAACGTCCTTTGGCCTAGCCTTGCCTTGCCTTGCCTTATTTCCTTCTCATCCTGTTCTCTGTCTCAGCCTCTCTCACTAACCCCTCGTCTGGCTGCATGTCTCTTCTTTCCTCTCTCCTTTTCTCAAACTCTCCTGCTTCCTGGCTTTGTCTTCAAATTCCTCCATTTCAGTCCTGCAGCCCGGCACTACTTTTTCCTCTTGCCTCCCTTTGGCCTGCTCCTTTGGCTTTCTCCCTCTGTTCCATATCCTTCTTCCCGACTTGTCTCTTGGAGACTTTTGGCCACTTTGCACCCAAGTCTGGGCATGTTTTGGACACTTTTCAGAGGCCTCGCTGCTGACAGGGGGGACAGCAGGCAGTGACAGGTCCGGGCCTGACAGGCTCCCCCTCCCCTAACGGGCGCTCGGCTACCACACCCAGCTGACATAGAACGTTTGTCACAATGCCCGCTACCGTGGTGAGGATGCGGGCACTCTGCAGGTGACAGGGACCCAGCAGGACTTGCTGTCAGCTCAGCAATTGCTCAGTTCCCCAAAGAAGCTGAATTCTGCAAATTGCTGCTTTTGCTCTTGAAATGATGTCATCAGGTGGGTGTTTTGGTGTAATACACTGAAAACCAGAGCAGAAATGCTGAAATATTCCCATGATATGCATGGTCTCTGCACCAAGCCACCATGACTCAGGCTAAATACATCTGCCGCTTCTTGTCTTGTACTGCCAGCAGATTGTGGAAGTACAGTTTAAAAACCATCTTTATGGAGAGATCTTTGTGGTTTAGGCTTAGTCTAAGTTTCTCAAGTAGCTGGGGTTTTTGTTTGGGCCTAATCCATAAGGTCTGATGGCTTTCCTCCTCATCTCCAGATGAATGTGGTAGAAAATATAAATCAAGGAAACGTCCTTTGGCCTAGCCTTGCCTGGCCTTGCCTTATTTCCTTCTCATCCTGTTCTCTGTCCCAGCCTCTCTCACTAACCCCTCGTCTGGCTGCATGTCTCTTCTTTCCTCTCTCCTTTTCTCAAACTCTCCTGCTTCCTGGCTTTGTCTTTCAATTCCTCCATTTCAGTCCTGCAGCCCGGCACTACTTTTTCCTCTTGCCTCCCTTTGGCCTGCTCCCTTGGCTTTCTCCCTCTGTTCCATATCCTTCTTCCCGACTTGTCTCTTGAAGACTTTTGGCCACTTTGCACCCAAGTCTGGGGATGTTTTGGACACTTTTCAGAGGCCTCGCTGCTGACAGGGGGGACAGCAGGCAGTGACAGGCCCGGGGCTGACAGGCTCCCCCTCCCCTAGCGGGCGCTCGGCTGCCACACCCAGCTGACATAGAACCTTTGTCACAATGCCCGCTACCGTGGTGAGGATGCGGGCACTCTGCAGGTGACAGGGACCCAGGAGGACTTGCTGTCAGCTCAGCAATTGCTCAGTTCCCCAAAGAAGCTGAATTCTGCAAATTGCTGCTTTTGCTCTTGAAATGATGTCATCAGGTGGGTGTTTTGGTGTAATACACTGAAAACCAGAGCAGAAATGCTGAAATATTCCCATGATATGCACAGTCTCTGCACCAAACCACCATGACTCAGCCTAAGTACATCTGCCGCTTGTTCTTCTGTACTGCCAGAAGATTGTGGAGGTACAGTATAAAAACCATCTTTATGGAGAGATCTTTGTGGTTTAGGCTTAGTCTAAGCGTCTCGAGTAACCGGGGCTTTTGTTTGGGCCTAATCCATAAGGTCTTATGGCTTTCCTCCTCATCTCAAGATGAATGTGGTAGAAAATATAAATCAAAGAAACGTCCTTTGGCCTAGCCTTGCCTTGCCTTGCCTTATTTCCTTCTCATCCTGTTCTCTGTCTCAGCCTCTCTCACTAACCCCTCGTCTGGCTGCATGTCTCTTCTTTCCTCTCTCCTTTTCTCAAACTCTCCTGCTTCCTGGCTTTGTCTTAAAATTCCTCCATTTCAGTCCTGCAGCCCGGCACTACTTTTTCCTCTTGCCTCCCTTTGGCCTGCTCCTTTGGCTTTCTCCCTCTGTTCCATATCCTTCTTCCCGACTTGTCTCTTGGAGACTTTTGGCCACTTTGCACCCAAGTCTGGGCATGTTTTGGACACTTTTCAGAGGCCTCGCTGCTGACAGGGGGGACAGCAGGCAGTGACAGGTCCGGGCCTGACAGGCTCCCCCTCCCCTAACGGGCGCTCGGCTACCACACCCAGCTGACATAGAACGTTTGTCACAATGCCCGCTACCGTGGTGAGGATGCGGGCACTCTGCAGGTGACAGGGACCCAGCAGGACTTGCTGTCAGCTCAGCAATTGCTCAGTTCCCCAAAGAAGCTGAATTCTGCAAATTGCTGCTTTTGCTCTTGAAATGATGTCATCAGGTGGCTGTTTTGGTGTAATACACTGAAAACCAGAGCAGAAATGCTGAAATATTCCCATGATATGCATGGTCTCTGCACCAAACCACCATGACTCAGCCTAAGTACATCTGCCGCTTGTTCTTCTGTACTGCCAGAAGATTGTGGAGGTACAGTATAAAAACCATCTTTATGGAGAGATCTTTGTGGTTTAGGCTTAGTCTAAGCGTCTCAAGTAGACGGGGCTTTTGTTTGGGCCTAATCCATAAGGTCTTATGGCTTTCCTCCTCATCTCAAGATGAATGTGGTAGAAAATATAAATCAAGGAAACGTCCTTTGGCCTAGCCTTGCCTTGCCTTATTTCCTTCTCATCCTGTTCTCTGTCCCAGCCTCTCTCACTAAGCCCTCGTCTGGCTGCATGTCTCTTCTTTCCTCTCTCCTTTTCTCAAACTCTCCTGCTTCCTGGCTTTCCTCTTTCAATTCCTCCATTTCAGTCCTGCAGCCCGGCACTACTTTTTCCTCTTGCCTCCCTTTGGCCTGCTCCCTTGGCTTTCTCCCTCTGTTCCAAATCCTTCTTCCCGACTTGTCTCTTGGAGACTTTTGGCCACTTTGGACCAAAGTCTGGGGATGTTTTGGAAACTTTTCAGAGGCCTCGCTGCTGACAGGGTGGACAGCAGGCAGTGACAGGCCCGGGGCTGACAGTCTCCCCCTCCCCTAGGGGGCGCTCGGCTGCCACACCCAGCTGACATAGAACCTTTGTCACAATGCCCGCTACCGTGGTGAGGATGCGGGCACTCTGCAGGTGACAGGGACCCAGCAGGACGTGGTGTCATGTCAGCAATTGCTCAGTTCCCCAAA
This sequence comes from Patagioenas fasciata, assembly GCF_037038585.1. Lineage (NCBI taxonomy): Eukaryota > Metazoa > Chordata > Aves > Columbiformes > Columbidae > Patagioenas > Patagioenas fasciata. Next base: position 49,126,915 of record NC_092523.1, on the reverse strand, counting down.
GAAGCTGAATTCTGCAAATTGCTGCTTTTGCTCTTGAAATGATGTCATCAGGTGGGTGTTTTGGTGTAATACACTGAAAACCAGAGCAGAAATGCTGAAGTATTCCCATGATATGCATGGTCTCTGCACCAAACCACCATGACTCAGCCTAAATACATCTGCCGCTTGTTCTTCTGTACTGCCAGAAGATTGTGGAGGTACAGTATAAAAACCATCTTTATGGAGAGATCTTTGTGGTTTAGGCTTAGTCTAAGCGTCTCAAGTAGACGGGGCTTTTGTTTGGGCCTAATCCATAAGGTCTTATGGCTTTCCTCCTCATCTCAAGATGAATGTGGTAGAAAATATAAATCAAGGAAACGTCCTTTGGCCTAGCCTTGCCTTGCCTTGCCTTATTTCCTTCTCATCCTGTTCTCTGTCCCAGCCTCTCTCACTAACCCCTCGTCTGGCTGCATGTCTCTTCTTTCCTCTCTCCTTTTCTCAAACTCTCCTGCTTCCTGGCTTTCCTCTTTCAATTCCTCCATTTCAGTCCTGCAGCCCGGCACTACTTTTTCCTCTTGCCTCCCTTTGGCCTGCTCCCTTGGCTTTCTCCCTCTGTTCCATATCCTTCTTCCCGACTTGTCTCTTGGAGACTTTTGGCCACTTTGCACCCAAGTCTGGGGATGTTTTGGAAACTTTTCAGAGGCCTCGCTGCTGACAGGGTGGACAGCAGGCAGTGACAAGCCCGAGGCTGACAGGCTCCCCCTCCCCTAGCGGGCGCTCGGCTGCCACACCCAGCTGACATAGAACCTTTGTCACAATGCCCGCGACCGTGGTGAGGATGCGGGCACTCTGCAGGTGACAGGGACCCAGCAGGACTTGATGTCAGCTCAGCAATTGCTCAGTTCCCCAAAGAAGCTGAATTCTGCAAATTGCTGCTTTTGCTCTTGAAATGATGTCATCAGGTGTGTGTTTTGGTGTAATACACTGAAAACCAGAGCAGAAATGCTGATATATTCCCATGATATGCATGGTCTCTGCACCAAACCACCATGGCTCAGCCTAAGTACTTCTGCCGCTTGTTGTCTTGTACTGCCAGCAGATTGTGGAAGTACAGTTTAAAAATCATCTTTATGGAGAGATCTTTGTGGTTTAGGCTTAGTCTAAGTTTCTCAAGTAGCTGGGGTTTTTGTATGGGCCTAATCCATAAGGTCTGATGGCTTTCCTCCTCATCTCAAGATGAATGTGGTAGAAAATATAAATCAAGGAAACGTCCTTTGGCCTAGCCTTGCCTTGCCTTGCCTTATTTCCTTCTCATCCTGTTCTCTGTCCCAGCCTCTCTCACTAAGCCCTCGTCTGGCTGCATGTCTCTTCTTTCCTCTCTCCTTTTCTCCCTCCTCATCTCAAGATGAATGTGGTAGAAAATATAAATCAAAGAAATGTGCTTTGGCCTAGCCTTGCCTTGCCTTGCCTTATTTCCTTTTCATCTTGTTCTCTGTCCCAGCCTCTCTCACTAACCCCTCGTATGGCTGCATGTCTCTTCTTTCCTCTCTCCTTTTCTCAAACTCTCCTGCTTCCTGGCTTTGTCTTTCAATTCCTCCATTTCAGTCCTGCAGCCCGGCACTACTTTTTCCTCTTGCCTCCCTTTGGCCTGCTCCCTTGGCTTTCTCCCTCTGTTCCATATCCTTCTTCCCGACTTGTCTCTTGGAGACTTTTGGCCACTTTGCACCCAAGTCTGGGGATGTTTTGGACACTTTTCAGAGGCCTCGCTGCTCACAGGGGGGACAACAGGCAGTGACAGGCCCGGGGCTGACAGGCTCCCCCTCCCCTAGGGGGCGCTCGGCTGCCACACCCAGCTGACATAGAACCTTTGTCACAATGCCCGCTACCGTGGTGAGGATGCGGGCACTCTGCAGGTGACAGGGACCCAGCAGGACTTGCTGTCAGCTCAGCAATTGCTCAGTTCCCCAAAGAAGCTGAATTCTGCAAATTGCTGCTTTTGTTCTTGAAATGATGTCATCAGGTGGGTGTTTTGGTGTAATACACTGAAAACCAGAGCAGAAATGCTGAAATATTCCCATGATATGCACGGTCTCTGCACCAAACCACCATGACTCCGCCTAAGTACATCTGCCGCTTGTTCTTCTGTACTGCCAGAAGATTGTGGAGGTACAGTATAAAAACCATCTTTATGGAGAGATCTTTGTGGTTTAGGCTTAGTCTAAGCGTCTCAAGTAGCCGGGGCTTTTGTTTGGGCCTAATCCATAAGGTCTGATGGCTTTCCTCCTCATCTCCAGATGAATGTGGTAGAAAATATAAATCAAAGAAACGTCCTTTGGCCTAGCCTTGCCTTGCCTTGCCTTATTTCCTTCTCATCCTGTTCTCTGTCCCAGCCTCTCTCACTAAGCCCTCGTCTGGATGCATGTCTCTTCTTTCCTCTCTCCTTTTCTCAAACTCTCCTGCTTCCTGGCTTTCGTCTTTCAATTCCTCCATTTCAGTCCTGCAGCCCGGCACTACTTTTTCCTCTTGCCTCCCTTTGGCCTGCTCCCTTGGCTTTCTCCCTCTGTTCCATATCCTTCTTCCCGACTTGTCTCTTGGAGACTTTTGGCCACTTTACACCCAAGTCTGGGGATGTTTTGGAAACTTTTCAGAGGCCTCGCTGCTGACAGGGGGGACAACAGGCAGTGACAGGCCCGGGGCTGACAGGCTCCCCCTCCCCTAGCGGGCGTTCGGCTGCCACACCCAGCTGACATAGAACCTTTGTCACAATGCCCGCTACCGTGGTGAGGATGCGGGCACTCTGTAGGTGACAGGGACCCAGGAGGACTTGATGTCAGCTCAGCAATTGCTCAGTTCCCCAAAGCAGCTGAATTCTGCAAATTGCTGCTTTTGCTCTTGAAATGATGTCATCAGGTGGGTGTTTTGGTGTAATACACTGAAAACCAGAGCAGAAATGCAGTATAAAAGCCATAAGACCTTATGGATTAGGCCCAAACAAAAGCCCCGGCTACTTGAGACGCTTAGACTAAGCCTAAACCAGAAAGATCTCTCCATGAAGATGTTTTTTATACTATACTTCCACAATCAGCTGGCAGTACAAAAGAACAAGCGGCAGATGTACTTAGGCTGAGTCATGGTGGTTTGGTGCAGAGACCATGCATATCATGGGAATATTTCAGCATTTCTGCTCTGGTTTTCAGTGTATTACACCAAAACACCCACCTGATGACATCATTTCAAGAGCAAAAGCAGCAATTTGCAGAATTTAGCTTCTTTGGGGAACTGAGCAATTGCTGAGCTGACACCAAGTCCTGCTGGGTCCCTGTCACCTGCAGAGTGCCCGCATCCTCACCACGGTAGCGGGCATTGTGACAAAGGTTCTATGTCAGCTGGGTGTGGCAGCCGAGCGCCCGCTATGGGATGGGGAGCCGGTCAGCCCCGGGCCTGTCACTGCATTCTGTACCCCTGTCACCAGCGAGGCCTCTGAAAAGTTTCCAAAACATGCCCAGACTTGGGTCCAAATTGGCCAAAAGTTTCCAAGAGACAAGTCGGGAAGAAGGATATGGAACAGAGGGAGAAAGCCAAGGGAGCAGGCCAAAGGGAGGGAAGAGGAAAAAGTAGTGCCGGGCTGCAGGACTGAAATGGAGGAATTGAAAGACGAAAGCCAGGAAGCAGGAGAGTTTGAGAAAAGGAGAGAGGAAAGAAGAGACATGCAGCCAGACGAGGGCTTAGTGAGAGAGGCTGGGACAGAGAACAGGATGAGAAGGAAATAAGGCAAGGCAAGGCAAGGCTAGGCCAAAGGACGTTTCTTTGATTTATATTTTCTACCACATTCATCTTGCGAAGAGGAGGAAAGCGATCAGACCTTATGGATTAGGCCCAAACAACAGCCCCGGCTACTTGAGACACTTAGACTAAGCCTAAACCACAAAGATCTCTCCATAAAGATGGTTTTTATACTGTACTTCCACAATCTTCTGGCAGTACAGAAGAACAAGCGGCAGATGTACTTAGGCTGAGTCATGGTGGTTTGGTGCAGAGACCATGCATATCATGGGAATATTTCAGCATTTCTGCTCTGGTTTTCAGTGTATTACACCAAAACACCCAACTGATGACATCATTTCAAGAGCAAAAGCAGCAATTTGCAGAATTCAGCTTCTTTGGGGAACTGAGCAATTGCTGAGCTGACACCACGTCCTCCTGGGTCCCTGTCACCTGCAGAGTGCCCGCATCCTCCCCACGGTTGCGGGCATTGTGACAAAGGTTCTATGTCAGCTGGGTGTGGCAGCCGAGCGCCCGCTAGGGGAGGGGGAGCCTGTCAGCCCCGGGCCTGTCACTGCCTGCTGTCCCCCCTGTCAGCAGCGAGGCCTCTGAAAAGTTTCCAAAACATCCCCAGACTTGGGTGCAAAGTGGCCAAAAGTCTCCAAGAGACAAGTCGGGAAGAAGGATATGGAACAGAGGGAGAAAGCCAAGGGAGCAGACCAGAGGGAGGCAAGAGGAAAAAGTAGTGCCGGGCTGCAGGACTGAAATGGAGGAATTGAAAGACAAAGCCAGGAAGCAGGAGAGTTTGAGAAAAGGAGAGAGGAAAGAAGAGACATGCAGCCAGACGAGGGCTTAGTGAGAGAGGCTGGGACAGAGAACAGGATGAGAAGGAAATAAGGCAAGGCAAGGCAAGGCTAGGCCAAAGGACGTTTCCTTGATTTATATTTTCTACCACATTCATCTTGAGATGAGGAGGAAAGCCATCAGACCTTATGGATTAGGCCCAAACAAAAACCCCAGCTACTTGAGAAACTTAGACTAAGCCTAAACCACAAAGATCTCTCCATAAAGATGGTTTTTATACTGTATTTCCACAATCTGCTGGCAGTACAAGAGAACAAGCCGCAGATGTATTTAGGCTGAGTCATGGTGGTTTGGTGCAGAGACCATGCATATCATGGGAATATTTCAGCATTTCTGCTCTGGTTTTCAGTGTATTACACCAAAACACCCACCTGATGACATCATTTCAAGAGCAAAAGCAGCAATTTGCAGAATTCAGCTTCTTTGGGGAACTGAGCAATTGCTGAGCTGACATCAAGTCCTGCTGGGTCCCTGTCACCTGCAGAGTGCCCGCATCCTCACCACGGTTGCGGGCATTGTGACAAAGGTTCTATGTCAGCTGGGTGTGGCAGCCGAGCGCCCGCTAGGGGAGGGGGAGCCTGTCAGCCCCGGGCCTGTCACTGCCTGCTGTCCCCCCTGTCAGCAGCGAGGCCTCTGAAAAGTTTCCAAAACATCCCCAGACTTGGGTGCAAAGTGGCCAAAAGTCTCCAAGAGACAAGTCGGGAAGGTGGATATGGAACAGAGGGAGAAAGCCAAGGGAGCAGGCCAAAGGGAGGCAAGAGGAAAAAGTAGTGCCGGGCTGCAGGACTGAAATGGAGGAATTGAAAGACGAAAGCCAGGAAGCAGGAGAGTTTGAGAAAAGGAGAGAGGAAAGAAGAGACATGCAGCCAGACGAGGGGTTAGTGAGAGAGGCTGGGACAGAGAACAGGATGAGAAGGAAATAAGGCAAGGCAAGGCAAGGCTAGGCCGAAGGACGTTTCCTTGATTTATATTTTCTACCACATTCATCTTGAGATGAGGAGGAAAGCCATAAGACCTTATGGATTAGGCCCAAACAAAAACCCCAGCTACTTGAGAAACTTAGACTAAGCCGAAACCACAAAGATCTCTCCATAACGATGGTTTTTAAACTGTACTTCCACAATCTGCTGGCAGTACAAGAGAACAAGCGGCAGATGTATTTAGCCTGAGTCATGGTGGTTTGGTGCAGAGACCATGCATATCATGGGAATATTTCAGCATTTCTGCTCTGGTTTTCAGTGTATTACACCAAAACACCCACCTGATGACATCATTTCAAGAGCAAAAGCAGCAATTGGCAGAATTCAGCTTCTTTGGGGAACTGAGCAATTGCTGAGCTGACAGCAAGTCCTGCTGGGTCCCTGTCACCTGCAGAGTGCCCGCATCCTCACCACGGTAGCGGGCATTGTGACAAAGGTTCTATGTCAGCTGGGTGTGGCAGCCGAGCGCCCGCTAGGGGAGGGGGAGCCTGTCAGCCCCGGGCCTGTCACTGCCTGCTGTCCCCCCTGTCAGCAGCGAGGCCTCTGAAAAGTTTCCAAAACATGCCCAGACTTGGTGCAAAGTGGCCAAAAGTCTCCAAGAGACAAGTCGGGAAGAAGGATATGGAACAGAGGGAGAAAGCCAAGGGAGCAGGCCAAAGGGAGGCAAGAGGAAAAAGTAGTGCCGGGCTGCAGGACTGAAATGGAGGAATTGAAAGACGAAAGCCAGGAAGCAGGAGAGTTTGAGAAAAGGAGAGAGGAAAGAAGAGACATGCAACCAGACGAGGGGTTAGTGAGAGAGGCTGAGACAGAGAACAGGATGAGAAGGAAATAAGGCAGGGCAAGGCAAGGCTAGGCCAAAGGACATTTCCTTGATTTATATTTTCTACCACATTCATCTTGAGATGAGGAGGAAAGCCATCAGACCTTATGGATTAGGCCCAAACAAAAGCCCCGGCTACTTGAGACGCTTAGACTAAGCCTAAACCACAAAGATCTCTCCATAAAGATGGTTTTTATACTGTACCTCCACAATCTTCTGGCAGTACAGAAGAACAAGCGGCAGATGTACTTAGGCTGAGTCATGGTGGTTTGGTGCAGAGACCATGCATATCATTGGAATAGTTCAGCATTTCTGCTCTGGTTTTCAGTGTATTACACCAAAACACCCACCTGATGACATCATTTCAAGAGCAAAAGCAGCAATTTGCAGAATTCAGCTTCTTTGGGGAACTGAGCAATTGCTGAGCTGACACCACGTCCTGCTGGGTCCCTGTCACCTGCAGAGTGCCCGCATCCTCACCACGGTCGCGGGCATTGTGACAAAGGTTCTATGTCAGCTGGGTGTGGCAGCCGAGCGCCCCCTAAGGAAAAAAGAGCCTGTCAGCCCCGTGCCTGTCGCTGCCTGCTGTCCCCCCTGTCAGCAGCGAGGCCTCTGAAAAGTTTCCAAAACATCCCAAGACTTGGGTGCAAAGTGGCCAAAAGCCTCCAAGAGACAAGTCGGGAAGAAGGATATGGAACAGAGGGAGAAAGCCAAGGGAGCAGGCCAAAGGGAGGCAAGAGGAAAAAGTAGTGCCGGGCTGCAGGACTGAAATGGAGGAATTGAAAGACGAAAGCCAGGGAGCAGGAGAGTTTGAGAAAAGGAGAGAGGAAAGAAGAGACATGCAGCCAGACGAGGGGTTAGTGAGAGAGGCTGGGACAGAGAACAGGATGAGAAGGAAATAAGGCAAGGCAAGGCAAGGCTAGGCCAAAGGACGTTTCTTTGATTTATATTTTCTGCCACATTAATCTTGAGATGAGGAGGAAAACCATCAGACCTTATGGATTAGGCCCAAACAAAAGCCCTGGCTACTTGAGACGCTTAGACTAAGCCTAAACCACAAAGATCTCTCCATAAAGATGGTTTTTAAACTGTACTTCCACAATCTGCTGGCAGTACAAGAGAACAAGCGGCAGATGTACTTAGGCTGAGTCATGGTGGTTTGGTGCAGAGACCATGCATATCATGGGAATATTTCAGCATTTCTGCTCTGGTTTTCAGTGTATTACACCAAAACACCCACCTGATGACATCATTTCAAGAGCAAAAGCAGCAATTTGCAGAATTCAGCTTCTTTGGGGAACTGAGCAATTGCTGAGCTGACATCAAGTCCTGCTGGGTCCCTGTCACCTGCAGAGTGCCCGCATCCTCACCACGGTTGCGGGCATTGTGACAAAGGTTCTATGTCAGCTGGGTGTGGCAGCCGAGCGCCCGCTAGGGGAGGGGGAGCCTGTCAGCCCCGGGCCTGTCACTGCCTGCTGTCCCCCCTGTCAGCAGCGAGGCCTCTGAAAAGTTTCCAAAACATCCCCAGACTTGGGTCCAAAGTGGCCAAAAGTCTCCAAGAGACAAGTCGGGAAGAAGGATATGGAACAGAGGGAGAAAGCCAAGGGAGCAGGCCAAAGGGAGGCAAGAGGAAAAAGTAGTGCCGGGCTGCAGGACTGAAATGGAGGAATTGAAAGACGAAAGCCAGGAAGCAGGAGAGTTTGAGAAAAGGAGAGAGGAAAGAAGAGACATGCAGCCAGACGAGGGGTTAGTGAGAGAGGCTGGGACAGAGAACAGGATGAGAAGGAAATAAGGCAAGGCAAGGCAAGGCTAGGCCAAAGGACGTTTCTTTGATTTATATTTTCTACCACATTCATCTTGAGATGAGGAGGAAAGCCATCAGACTTCAGAATTCAGCTTCTTTGGGGAACTGAGCAATTGCTGAGCTGACACCACGTCCTGCTGGGTCCCTGTCACCTGCAGAGTGCCCGCATCCTCACCACGGTCGCGGGCATTGTGACAAAGGTTCTATGTCAGCTGGGTGTGGCAGCCGAGCGCCCCCTAAGGAAAAAAGAGCCTGTCAGCCCCGTGCCTGTCGCTGCCTGCTGTCCCCCCTGTCAGCAGCGAGGCCTCTGAAAAGTTTCCAAAACATCCCAAGACTTGGGTGCAAAGTGGCCAAAAGCCTCCAAGAGACAAGTCGGGAAGAAGGATATGGAACAGAGGGAGAAAGCCAAGGGAGCAGGCCAAAGGGAGGCAAGAGGAAAAAGTAGTGCCGGGCTGCAGGACTGAAATGGAGGAATTGAAAGACGAAAGCCAGGGAGCAGGAGAGTTTGAGAAAAGGAGAGAGGAAAGAAGAGACATGCAGCCAGACGAGGGGTTAGTGAGAGAGGCTGGGACAGAGAACAGGATGAGAAGGAAATAAGGCAAGGCAAGGCAAGGCTAGGCCAAAGGACGTTTCTTTGATTTATATTTTCTGCCACATTAATCTTGAGATGAGGAGGAAAACCATCAGACCTTATGGATTAGGCCCAAACAAAAGCCCCGGCTACTTGAGACGCTTAGACTAAGCCTAAACCACAAAGATCTCTCCATAAAGATGGTTTTTAAACTGTACTTCCACAATCTGCTGGCAGTACAAGAGAACAAGCGGCAGATGTACTTAGGCTGAGTCATGGTGGTTTGGTGCAGAGACCATGCATATCATGGGAATATTTCAGCATTTCTGCTCTGGTTTTCAGTGTATTACACCAAAACACCCACCTGATGACATCATTTCAAGAGCAAAAGCAGCAATTTGCAGAATTCAGCTTCTTTGGGGAACTGAGCAATTGCTGAGCTGACATCAAGTCCTGCTGGGTCCCTGTCACCTGCAGAGTGCCCGCATCCTCACCACGGTTGCGGGCATTGTGACAAAGGTTCTATGTCAGCTGGGTGTGGCAGCCGAGCGCCCGCTAGGGGAGGGGGAGCCTGTCAGCCCCGGGCCTGTCACTGCCTGCTGTCCCCCCTGTCAGCAGCGAGGCCTCTGAAAAGTTTCCAAAACATGCCCAGACTTGGGTCCAAAGTGGCCAAAAGTCTCCAAGAGACAAGTCGGGAAGAAGGATATGGAACAGAGGGAGAAAGCCAAGGGAGCAGGCCAAAGGGAGGCAAGAGGAAAAAGTAGTGCCGGGCTGCAGGACTGAAATGGAGGAATTGAAAGACGAAAGCCAGGAAGCAGGAGAGTTTGAGAAAAGGAGAGAGGAAAGAAGAGACATGCAGCCAGACGAGGGGTTAGTGAGAGAGGCTGGGACAGAGAACAGGATGAGAAGGAAATAAGGCAAGGCAAGGCAAGGCTAGGCCAAAGGACGTTTCTTTGATTTATATTTTCTACCACATTCATCTTGAGATGAGGAGGAAAGCCATCAGACTTCAGAATTCAGCTTCTTTGGGGAACTGAGCAATTGCTGAGCTGACATCAAGTCCTGCTGGGTCCCTGTCACCTGCAGAGTGCCCGCATCCTCACCACGGTCGCGGGCATTGTGACAAAGGTTCTATGTCAGCTGGGTGTGGCAGCCGAGCGCCCCCTAAGGAAAAAAGAGCCTGTCAGCCCCGTGCCTGTCGCTGCCTGCTGTCCGCCCTGTCAGCAGCGAGGCCTCTGAAAAGTTTCCAAAACATCCCAAGACTTGGGTGCAAAGTGGCCAAAAGCCTCCAAGAGACAAGTCGGGAAGAAGGATATGGAACAGAGGGAGAAAGCCAAGGGAGCAGGCCAAAGGGAGGCAAGAGGAAAAAGTAGTGCCGGGCTGCAGGACTGAAATGGAGGAATTGAAAGACGAAAGCCAGGGAGCAGGAGAGTTTGAGAAAAGGAGAGAGGAAAGAAGAGACATGCAGCCAGACGAGGGGTTAGTGAGAGAGGCTGGGACAGAGAACAGGATGAGAAGGAAATAAGGCAAGGCAAGGCAAGGCTAGGCCAAAGGACGTTTCTTTGATTTATATTTTCTGCCACATTAATCTTGAGATGAGGAGGAAAACCATCAGACCTTATGGATTAGGCCCAAACAAAAGCCCCGGCTACTTGAGACGCTTAGACTAAGCCTAAACCACAAAGATCTCTCCATAAAGATGGTTTTTAAACTGTACTTCCACAATCTGCTGGCAGTACAAGAGAACAAGCGGCAGATGTACTTAGGCTGAGTCATGGTGGTTTGGTGCAGAGACCATGCATATCATGGGAATATTTCAGCATTTCTGCTCTGGTTTTCAGTGTATTACACCAAAACACCCACCTGATGACATCATTTCAAGAGCAAAAGCAGCAATTTGCAGAATTCAGCTTCTTTGGGGAACTGAGCAATTGCTGAGCTGACATCAAGTCCTGCTGGGTCCCTGTCACCTGCAGAGTGCCCGCATCCTCACCACGGTTGCGGGCATTGTGACAAAGGTTCTATGTCAGCTGGGTGTGGCAGCCGAGCGCCCGCTAGGGGAGGGGGAGCCTGTCAGCCCCGGGCCTGTCACTGCCTGCTGTCCCCCCTGTCAGCAGCGAGGCCTCTGAAAAGTTTCCAAAACATCCCCAGACTTGGGTCCAAAGTGGCCAAAAGTCTCCAAGAGACAAGTCGGGAAGAAGGATATGGAACAGAGGGAGAAAGCCAAGGGAGCAGGCCAAAGGGAGGCAAGAGGAAAAAGTAGTGCCGGGCTGCAGGACTGAAATGGAGGAATTGAAAGACGAAAGCCAGGAAGCAGGAGAGTTTGAGAAAAGGAGAGAGGAAAGAAGAGACATGCAGCCAGACGAGGGCTTAGTGAGAGAGGCTGGGACAGAGAACAGGATGAGAAGGAAATAAGGCAAGGCAAGGCAAGGCTAGGCCAAAGGACGTTTCTTTGATTTATATTTTCTACCACATTCATCTTGAGATGAGGAGGAAAGCCATCAGACTTCAGAATTCAGCTTCTTTGGGGAACTGAGCAATTGCTGAGCTGACATCAAGTCCTGCTGGGTCCCTGTCACCTGCAGAGTGCCCGCATCCTCACCACGGTAAGGTGTAACTCTGAACTCTGTCAGCTCCGGGATTCCGTCTCGCTTGAGCAGATGTCAATCCTGCCTCGGTTTTGCTTTGTTGCCTCTACCAAGATGATTTCCCGTTTCTCTCTTCACTGGAGCAGTCAGACACAGCCAACGCACATCAAGTGTCAAGGGACACACTCCGTCCGCTGAGCTCAACGCTTGTGCAGATGCACATGTGCGACGAAGTCAACACACGTGCTTGTGGAGAGAAAGAAAGGGACTCCCAGGCGTGTGGAGCGACGGATAGAAAGAGCGGGCGCTAAGGAACACAGAGTTTCAGGCACACTGTCTCCACATAAACAGGGACCTGTCTGCAGGTATCCTAGATCTTGATTCTTGAACTTGAGGAAACATGCGTCTGAGCAAAACTCCCAAACACTTCCAGGAAAGACACAGGCTCTCCCACAAGCGCACAAGTGTTTGCCCTCAGCTATAGATCAAGGACAAGCTTGGGAAGAGATGCCCTGCTGTTCTTTTGCCTTATGGCATGATGTGTTTCGTTTCTCTTGGAGATCGATTGCTAAGCGTCTTTCCTCGGGCGACCCTGAAGCTTTTGCCAGCGGAGGAGAAGTAGCACGGAACAGCATTCAGTACTGCCTACGAGTGCCTTTGCTCCTTTGCTAGCAAAGCTCCAAGAACAGGCACATCTCTATCTTCAGGTACCTTCCAAATGTGGATTCCCCTGCAGCCCCGTAGGCGGGCGTGCAGTACGCCAACCATCAACGGACGTGTTTCCCCTGAAGCCTGTCAGGACGTTTCTCGTCCGTCTTTCCGTCAAGAGATGGGAGTGGGCGCGCTTGCGGATGTGTGCGTGTGTGTGGCCACGCGTTTGCTTAGGCATCAGTGTGTGAAAAGGTAGGCGCTTTTCTCTAGCTGCGTGTGCGTGCACGTGGTGCTGGGTGCACGTACCTGGGTGGGTGCTTGTGGAAAGCTTTCTGCGTGGTTTTCGCCGAGGTACCGTGTGTGTGCACATGGACAAACAGAAGGCGCAGCAACTAGGTTCCAGCGCCGAAGGCGGCAAAAGACAAGGTTTCCGACGCTATCTCCTTCTCTCCCCAGACCTAGTCGCACAAAGCAAGCCGCTAAGCCGGCGACCGGCAAGAGAGCTACAACGAAGCATGCCGACCGGAGAAAATAGCAGCAGCTCATGTGTTCACACCTTGTTTCTGCCATGTGCTTGAACGCCAATGCGTTCATGCTGCTGTGAGATGAAAGACGTCCTTCTGAATCTGTGGTTGCTCACATCGGTGTACTTGTTAGTGTATCCATTCAGGCCTGGGCTGCGAGGCATTCAGAAGTGGCTCTGTGGAGACGTCTGCATAGAGGTAGGTGTCAGAACACGCACACTCGGCGGTTCACCAAAACATATGCAGACGCGTCCTTACCTCGTAGATTTGGATGCACAGAGTTGCCTCTGTTGGCACGAGACAAGGGAATCGCGTCTGTACGCACAGAAGCAATACCGGAGCGTTTCCCTCGGAGTGAACACCAAAGAGCCGTCCATACACTCGCAGACACGGGAACGTGCCTCAGTGCAGTCACAGAGGCACCAGCTTTTGAAGAGAGGCTCTGGTGATTCTGGCACTTTTCAGGCACACTCCTCAAAGTCGCGCACACTGCTGTTCACTCGCTAAATGACCTCTTGGGAAACACGTCTCCGGTCCATGTACCGTTCAGATTTCTTCTCGTGTAACTGTGAACTGTGTCAGCTCCGGGATTCCGTCTCGGTTGAGCAGATGTCAATCCTGCCTCGGTTTTGCTTTGTTGCCTCTACCAAGATGATTTCCCGTTTCTCTCTTCACTGGAGCAGTCAGACACAGCCAACGCACATCAAGTGTCAAGGGACACACTCCGTCTGCTGAGCTCAACGCTTGTGCAGATGCACATGTGCGACGAAGTCAACACACGTGCTTGTGGAGAGAAAGAAAGGGACTCCCAGGCGTGTGGAGCGACGGATAGAAAGAGCGGGCGCTAAGGAACACAGAGTTTCAGGCAGACTGTCTCCACACAAACAGGCACCTGTCTGCAGGTATCCTAGATCTTGATTCTTGAACTTGAGGAAACATGCGTCTGAGCAAAACTCCCAAACACTTCCAGGAAAGACACAGGCTCTCCCACAAGCGCACAAGTGTTTGCCCTCAGCTATAGATCAAGGACAAGCTTGGGAAGAGATGCCCTGCTGTTCTTTCGCCTTATGGCATGATGTGTTTCGTTTCTCTTGGAGATCGATTGCTAAGCGTCTTTCCTCGGGCGACTCTGAAGCATTTGCCAGCGGAGGAGAAGTAGCACGGAACAGCATTCAGTACTGCCTACGAGTGCCTTTGCTCCTTTGCTAGCAAAGCTCCAAGAACAGGCACATCTCTATCTTCAGGTACCTTCCAAATGTGGATTCCCCTGCAGCCCCGTAGGCGGGCGTGCAGTACGCCAACCATCAACGGACGTGTTTCCCCTGAAGCCTGTCAGGACGTTTCTCGTCCGTCTTTCCGTCAAGAGATGGGAGTGGGCGCGCTTGCGGATGTGTGCGTGTGTGTGGCCACGCGTTTGCTTAGGCATCAGTGTGTGAAAAGGTAGGCGCTTTTCTCTAGCTGCGTGTGCGTGCACGTGGTGCTGGGTGCACGTACCTGGGTGGGTGCTTGTGGAAAGCTTTCTGCGTGGTTTTCGCCGAGGTACCGTGTGTGTGCACATGGACAAACAGAAGGCGCAGCAACTAGGTTCCAGCGCCGAAGGCGGCAAAAGACAAGGTTTCCGACGCTATCTCCTTCTCTCCCCAGACCTAGTCGCACAAAGCAAGCCGCTAAGCCGGCGACCGGCAAGAGAGCTACAACGAAGCATGCCGACCGGAGAAAATAGCAGCAGCTCATGTGTTCACACCTTGTTTCTGCCATGTGCTTGAACGCCAATGCGTTCATGCTGCTGTGAGATGAAAGACGTCCTTCTGAATCTGTGGTTGCTCACACCGGTGCACTTGTTAGTGTATCCATTCAGGCCTGGGCTGCGGGGCATTCAGAAGTGGCTCTGTGGAGACGTCTGCATAGAGACAGCTGTCAGAGCACGCACACTCCATTGTTCACCAAAACATATGCAGACGCGTCCTTAGCCTGTAGATTTGGATGCACAGAGTTCCCTGTGTTCGCAAGAGACAAGGGAATCGCGTCTGTACGCACAGAAGCAATAGCGGACCGTTTCCCTCGGAGTGAACGCGAAAAAGCCGTCTATACACTCGCAGGCACGGGAACGTGCCTCAATGCGGTCACAGAGGCACCAGCTTTTGAACAGACGCTCTGGTGATTCTGGCACTTTCCAGGCACACTCCTGAAAGTCGCGCACACTGCTGTTCACTCGCTAAACGACCTCTTGGGAAACACGTCTCCGGTCGATGGACCGCTCAGATTGCTTCTCGTCTAACTGTGAACTGTGTCAGCACAGGGAATCCGTCTCTGTTGAGCAGATGTCATTCCTGCCTCGGTTTTGCTTTGTTGCCTCTACCAAGATGATTTCCCGTTTCTCTCTTCACTGGAGCAGGCAGACACAGCCAACGCACATCAAGTGTCAAGAGACACGCTCTGCTGAGCTCAACGCTTGTGCAGATGCACATGTGCGATGAAGTCAACACACGTGCTTGTGGAGAGAAAGAAAGGGACTCACAGGCGTGTGGAGCGACGGGGAGAAAGAGCGGGCGCTAAGGAACACAGAGTTTCAGGCAGACTGTCTCCACACAAACAGGCACCTGTCTGCAGGTATCCTAGATCTTGATTCTTGAACTTGAGGAAACACGCGTCTGAGCAAAACTCCCAAACGCTTCCAGGAAAGACACAGGCTCTCCCACAAGCACACAAGTGTTTGCCCTCAGCTATAGATCAGGGACAAGCTTGTGAAGAGATGCCCTGCTATTCTTTCGCCTTATGGCATCATGTGTTTCGTTTCTCTTGGAGATCGATTGCTAAACGTCTTTCCTAGGGCGACTGTGAAGCATTTGCCACCGGAGGAGAAGTAGCACGGAGCAGCATTCAGTACTGCCTACGAGTGTCTTTGCTACCCTACTAGCGGAGCTCCAACAACAGGCACACATCTTCAGGTACCTTCCAAATGTGCATTCCCCTGCAGCCCCGTAGGCGGGCGTGCAGTACGCCAACCATCAACGGACGTTTTTCCCCTCAAGCCTGTCAGGACGTTTCTCGTCCGTCTTTCCCTCAATAGATGGGAGTAGGCGCGCTTGCGGATGTGTGCGTGTGTGTGGCCACGCGTTTGCTTAGGCATCAGTGTGTGAAAAGGTAGGTGCTTTTCTCTAGCTGCGTGTGCGTGCACGTGGTGCTGGGTGCACATGCCTGGGTGCTCGTGGAAAGGTTTCTGCATGGTTTTCGCTGAGGAATCGTGTGTGTGCACATGGACAAAGAGAAGGCGCAGCAACCAGGTTCCAGCGCCGAAGAAGGCAAAAGGCAAGGTTTCCGGCGCTATCTCCTTCTCTCCGCAGACCTAGTCGCACAAAGCAAGCCGCTAAGCCGGTGACCGGCAAGAGAGCTACAACGAAGCATGCCGACCGGAGAAAATAGCAGCAGCTCATGTGTTCACACCTTGTTTCTGCCATGTGCTTGAACGCCAATGCGTTCGTGCTGCTGTGAGATGAAAGACGTCCTTCTGAATCTGTGGTTGCTCACACCGGTGCACTTGTTAGTGTATCCATTCAGGCCTGGGCTGCGGGGCATTCAGAAGTGGCTCTGTGGAGACGTCTGCATAGAGACAGCTGTCAGAGCACGCACACTCCATTGTTCACCAAAACATATGCAGACGCGTCCTTAGCCTGTAGATTTGGATGCACAGAGTTCCCTGTGTTCGCAAGAGACAAGGGAATCGCGTCTGTACGCACAGAAGCAATAGCGGACCGTTTCCCTCGGAGTGAACGCGAAAAAGCCGTCTATACACTCGCAGGCACGGGAACGTGCCTCAATGCGGTCACAGAGGCACCAGCTTTTGAACAGACGCTCTGGTGATTCTGGCACTTTCCAGGCACACTCCTGAAAGTCGCGCACACTGCTGTTCACTCGCTAAACGACCTCTTGGGAAACACGTCTCCGGTCGATGGACCGCTCAGATTGCTTCTCGTCTAACTGTGAACTGTGTCAGCACAGGGAATCCGTCTCTGTTGAGCAGATGTCATTCCTGCCTCGGTTTTGCTTTGTTGCCTCTACCAAGATGATTTCCCGTTTCTCTCTTCACTGGAGCACGCAGACACAGCCAACGCACATCAAGTGTCAAGAGACACACTCTGCTGAGCTCAACGCTTGTGCAGATGCACATGTGCGACGAAGTCAACACACGTGCTTGTGGAGAGAAAGAAAGGGACTCACAGGCGTGTGGAGCGACGGGGAGAAAGAGCGGGCGCTAAGGAACACAGAGTTTCAGGCAGACTGTCTCCACACAAACAGGCACCTGTCTGCAGGTATCCTAGATCTTGATTCTTGAACTTGAGGAAACACGCGTCTGAGCAAAACTCCCAAACGCTTCCAGGAAAGACACAGGCTCTCCCACAAGCACACAAGTGTTTGCCCTCAGCTATAGATCAGGGACAAGCTTGTGAAGAGATGCCCTGCTATTCTTTCGCCTTATGGCATCATGTGTTTCGTTTCTCTTGGAGATCGATTGCTAAACGTCTTTCCTAGGGCGACTGTGAAGCATTTGCCACCGGAGGAGAAGTAGCACGGAGCAGCATTCAGTACTGCCTACGAGTGTCTTTGCTACCCTACTAGCGGAGCTCCAACAACAGGCACACATCTTCAGGTACCTTCCAAATGTGCATTCCCCTGCAGCCCCGTAGGCGGGCGTGCAGTACGCCAACCATCAACGGACGTTTTTCCCCTCAAGCCTGTCAGGACGTTTCTCGTCCGTCTTTCCCTCAAGAGATGGGAGTGGGCGCGCTTGCGGATGTGTGCGTGTGTGTGGCCACGCGTTTGCTTAGGCATCAGTGTGTGAAAAGGTAGGTGCTTTTCTCTAGCTGCGTGTGCGTGCACGTGGTGCTGGGTGCACATGCCTGGGTGCTCGTGGAAAGGTTTCTGCATGGTTTTCGCTGAGGAATCGTGTGTGTGCACATGGACAAAGAGAAGGCGCAGCAACCAGGTTCCAGCGCCGAAGAAGGCAAAAGGCAAGGTTTCCGGCGCTATCTCCTTCTCTCCGCAGACCTAGTCGCGCAAAGCAAGCCGCTAAGCCGGCGACCGGCAAGAGAGCTACAACGAAGCATGCCGACCGGAGAAAATAGCAGCAGCTCATGTGTTCACACCTTGTTTCTGCCATGTGCTTGAACGCCAAGACGTTCGTGCTTCTGTGAGATGAAAGACGTCCTTCTGCATATGCGGTTGCTCACACCGGCGCACTTGTTAGTGTATCCATTCAGTCCTGGGCTGCGGGGCATTCAGAAGTGGCTCTGTGGAGACGTCTGCATAGAGACAGCTGTCAGAGCACGCACACTCGGCTGTTCACCAAAACATACGCAGACGCGTCCTTAGCCTGTAGATTTGGATGCACAGAGTTCCCTGTGTTCGCAAGAGACAAGGGAATCGCGTCTGTACGCACAGAAGCAATAGCAGACCGTTTCCCTCGGAGTGAACTCGAAAGAGCCGTCTATACACTCGCAGGCACGGGAACGTGCCCCAATGCGGTCACAGAGGCAGCAGCTTTTG
Organism: Patagioenas fasciata; assembly: GCF_037038585.1. Taxonomy (NCBI): domain Eukaryota; kingdom Metazoa; phylum Chordata; class Aves; order Columbiformes; family Columbidae; genus Patagioenas; species Patagioenas fasciata. The sequence goes on along the minus strand of NC_092523.1, from coordinate 49,108,828 downwards.
AACAGACGCTCTGGTGATTCTGGCACTTTCCAGGCACACTCCTGAAACTCGCACACACTGCTGTTCACTCGCTAAACGACCTCTTGGGAAACACGTCTCCGGTCGATGGACCGCTCAGATTGCTTCTCGTGTAACTGTGAACTGTGTCAGCACAGGGAATCCGTCTCTGTTGAGCAGATGTCAATCCTGCCTCGGTTTTGCTTTGTTGCCTCTACCAAGATGGTTTCCCGTTTCTCTCTTCACTGGAGCAGGCAGACACAGCCAACGCACATCAAGTGTCAAGAGACACACTCTGCTGAGCTCAACGCTTGTGCAGATGCACATGTGCGACGAAGTCAACACACGTGCTTGTGGAGAGAAAGAAAGGGACTCACAGGCGTGTGGAGCGACGGGGAGAAAGAGCGGGCGCTAAGGAACACAGAGTTTCAGGCAGACTGTCTCCACACAAACAGGCACCTGTCTGCAGGTATCCTAGATCTTGATTCTTGAACTTGAGGAAACACGCGTCTGAGCAAAACTCCCAAACGCTTCCAGGAAAGACACAGGCTCTCCCACAAGCACACAAGTGTTTGCCCTCAGCTATAGATCAGGGACAAGCTGGTGAAGAGATGCCCTGCTATTCTTTCGCCTTATGGCATCATGTGTTTCGTTTCTCTTGGAGATCGATTGCTAAACGTCTTTCCTAGGGCGACTGTGAAGCATTTGCCACCGAAGGAGAAGTAGCACGGAGCAGCATTCAGTACTGCCTACGAGTGTCTTTGCTACCCTACTAGCGGAGCTCCAAGAACAGGCACACATCTTCAGGTACCTTGCAAATGAGGATTCCCCTGCAGCCCTGTAGGTGGGCGTGCAGTACGCCAACCATCAACGGACGTTTTTCCCCTCAAGCCTGTCAGGACGTTTCTCGTCCGTCTTTCCCTCAATAGATGGGAGTAGGCGCGCTTGCGGATGTGTGCGTGTGTGTGGCCACGCGTTTGCTTAGGCATCAGTGTGTGAAAAGGTAGGTGCTTTTCTCTAGCTGCGTGTGCGTGCACGTGGTGCTGGGTGCACATGCCTGGGTGCTCGTGGAAAGGTTTCTGCACGGTTTTCGCTGAGGAATCGTGTGTGTGCACATGGACAAAGAGAAGGCGCAGCAACCAGGTTCCAGCGCCGAAGAAGGCAAAAGGCAAGGTTTCCGGCGCTATCTCCTTCTCTCCGCAGACCTAGTCGCGCAAAGCAAGCCGCTAAGCCGGCGACCGGCAAGAGAGCTACAACCAAGCATGCCGAACGGAGAAAATAGCAGCAGCTCATCTGTTCACACCTTGTTTCTGCCATGTGCTTGAACGCCAAGACGTTCGTGCTTCTGTGAGATGAAAGACTTCCTTCTGCATATGTGGTTGCTCACACCGGCGCACTTGTTAGTGTATCCATTCAGGCCTGGGCTGCGGGGCATTCAGAAGTGGCTCTGTGGAGACGTCTGCATAGAGACAGCTGTCAGAGCACGCACACTCGGCTGTTCACCAAAACATATGCAGACCCGTCCTTACCTCGTAGATTTGGATGCACGGAGTTCCCTCTGTTGGCACGAGACAAGGGAATCGCGTCTATACGCACAGAAGCCGTACCGGAGCGTTTCCCTCGGAGTGAACACCAAAGAGCTGTCCATACACTCGCAGACATGGGAACTTGCCTCAGTGCAGTCACAGAGCACCAGCTTTTGAAGAGAGGCTCTGGTGATTCTGGCACTTTTCAGGCACACTCCTCAAAGTCGCGCACACTGCTGTTCACTCGCTAAATGACCTCTTGGGAATCACTTCTCCGGTCCATGTACCGTTCAGATTTCTTCTCGTGTAACTGTGAACTGTGTCAGCTCCGGGATTCCGTCTCGGTTGAGCAGATGTCAATCGTGCCTCGGTTTTCCTTTGTTGCCTCTACCAAGATGATTTCCCGTTTCTCTCTTCACTGGAGCAGTCAGACACAGCCAACGCACATCAAGTGTCAAGGGACACACTCCATCCGCTGAGCTCAACGCTTGTGCAGATGCACATGTGCGACGAAGTCAACACACGTGCTTGTGGAGAGAAAGAAAGGGACTCCCAGGCGTGTGGAGCGACGGATAGAAAGAGCGGGCGCTAAGGAACACAGAGTTTCAGGCACACTGTCTACACACAAACAGGGACCTGTCTGCAGGTATCCTACATCTTGATTCTTGAACTTGAGGAAACATGCGTCTGAGCAAAACTCCCAAACACTTCCAGGAAAGACACAGGCTCTCCCACAAGCGCACAAGTGTTTGCCCTCAGCTATAGGTCAGGGACAAGCTTGGGAAGAGATGCCCTGCTGTTCTTTCGCCTTAAGGCATGATGTGTTTCGTTTCTCTTGGAGATCGATTGCTAAGCGTCTTTCCTCGGGCGACTCCGAAGCATTTGCCAGCGGAGGAGAAGAAGCACGGAACAGCATTCAGTACTGCCTACGAGTGCCTTTGCTCCTTTGCTAGCAAAGCTCCAAGAACAGGCACATCTCTATCTTCAGGTACCTTCCAAATGTGGATTTCCCTGCAGCCCCGTAGGCGGGCGTGCAGTACGCCAACCATCAACGGACGTGTTTCCCCTCAAGCCTGTCAGGACGTTTCTCGTCCGTCTTTCCGTCAAGAGATGGGAGTGGGCGCGCTTGCGGATGTGTGCGTGTGTGTGGCCACGCGTTTGCTTAGGCATCAGTGTGTGAAAAGGTAGGTGCTTTTCTCTAGCTGCGTGTGCGTGCACGTGGTGCTGGGTGCACGTACCTGGGTGGGTGCTTGTGGAAAGCTTTCTGCGTGGTTTTCGCCGAGGAACCGTGTGTGTGCACATGGACAAACAGAAGGCGCAGCAACCAGGTTCCAGCGCTGAAGACGGCAAAAGACAAGGTTTCCGACGCTATCTCCTTCTCTCCGCAGACCTAGTCGCGCAAAGCAAGCCGCTAAGCCGGCGACCGGCAAGAGAGCTACAACCAAGCATGCCGAACGGAGAAAATAGCAGCAGCTCCTCTGTTCACACCTTGTTTCTGCCATGTGCTTGAACGCCAATGCGTTCGTGCTGCTGTGAGATGAAAGAGGTCCTTCTGAATCTGTGGTTGCTCACACCGGTGCACTTGTTAGTGTATCCATTCAGGCCTGGGCTGCGGGGCATTCAGAAGTGGCTCTGTGGAGACGTCTGCATAGAGGCAGCTGTCAGAACACGCACACTCGGCTGTTCACCAAAACATATGCAGACGCGTACTTACCTCGTAGATTTGGATGCACAGAGTTGCCTCTGTTGGCACGAGACAAGGGAATCGCGTCTATACGCACAGAAGCAATACCGGAGCGTTTCCCTCGGAGTGAACACCAAAGAGCCGTCTATACACTCGCAGACACGGGAACGTACCTCAATGCAGTCACAGAGGCAGTAGCTTTTGAAGAGAGGCTCTGGTGATTCTGGCACTTTTTAGGCACACTCCTGAAAGTCGCGCACACTGCTGTTCACTCGCTATATGACCTCTTGGGAAACACGTCTCCGGTCCATGTACCGCTCAGATTTCTTCTCGTGTAACTGTGAACTGTGTCAGCGCGGGGATTCCGTCTCTGTTGAGCAGATGTCAATCGCGCCTCGGTTTTGCTTTGTTGCCTCTACCAAGATGATTTCCCGTTTCTCTCTTCACTGGAGCAGTCAGAAACAGCTAACGCACATCAAGTGTCAAGAGACACACTCCGTCCGCTGAGCTCAACGCTTGTGCAGATGCACATGTGCGACGAAGTCAACACACGTGCTTGTGGAGAGAAAGAAAGGGACTCCCAGGCGTGTGGAGCGACGGATAGAAAGAGCGGGCGCTAAGGAACACAGAGTTTCAGGCACACTGTCTCCACACAAACTGGGACCTGTCTGCAGGTATCCTAGATCTTGATTCTTGAACTTGAGGAAACATGCGTCTGAGCAAAACTCCCAAACACTTCCAGGAAAGACACAGGCTCTCCCACAAGCGCACAAGTGTTTGCCCTCAGCTATAGGTCAGGGACAAGCTTGGGAAGAGATGCCCTGCTGTTCTTTCGCCTTATGGCATCATGTGTTTCGTTTCTCTTGGAGATCGATTGCTAAGCGTCTTTCCTCGGGCGACTCTGAAACATTTGCCAGCGGAGGAGAAGTAGCACGGAACAGCATTCAGTACTGCCTACGAGTGCCTTTGCTCCTTTGCTAGCAAAGCTCCAAGAACAGGCACATATCTATCTTCAGGTACCTTCCAAATGTGGATTCCCCTGCAGCCCCGTAGGCGGGCGTGCAGTACGCCAACCATCAACGGACGTGTTTCCCCTGAAGCCTGTCAGGACGTTTCTCGTCCGTCTTTCCCTCAAGAGATGGGAGTGGGCGCGCTTGCGGATGTGTGCGTGTGTGTGGCCACGCGTTTGCTTAGGCATCAGTGTGTGAAAAGGTAGGTGCTTTTCTCTAGCTGCGTGTGCGTGCACGTGGTGCTGGGTGCACGTACCTGGGTGGGTGCTTGTGGAAAGCTTTCTGCGTGGTTTTCACCGAGGAACCGTGTGTGTGCACATGGACAAACAGAAGGCGCAGCAACTAGGTTCCAGCGCCGAAGGCGGCAAAAGACAAGGTTTCCGACGCTATCTCCTTCTCTCCGCAGACCTAGTCGCGCAAAGCAAGCCGCTAAGCCGGCGACCGGCAAGAGAGCTACAACCAAGCATGCCGAACGGAGAAAATAGCAGCAGCTCCTCTGTTCACACCTTGTTTCTGCCATGTGCTTGAACGCCAATGCGTTCGTGCTGCTGTGAGATGAAAGAGGTCCTTCTGAATCTGTGGTTGCTCACACCGGTGCACTTGTTAGTGTATCCATTCAGGCCTGGGCTGCGGGGCATTCGGAAGTGGCTCTGTGGAGACGTCTGCATAGAGGCAGCTGTCAGAACACGCACACTCGGCTGTTCACCAAAACATATGCTGACGCGTCCTTACCTCGTAGATTTGGATGCACGGAGTTGCCTCTGTTGGCACGAGACAAGGGAATCGCGTTGTACACACAGAAGCAATAGCGGACCGTTTCCCTCGGAGTGAACACCAAAGAGCCGTCTATACACTCGCAGACACGGGAACGTGCCTCAATGCAGTCACAGAGGCAGCAGCTTTTGAACAGAGGCTCTGGTGATTCTGGCACTTTTCAGGCACACTCCTCAAAGTCACGCACACTGCTGTTCACTCGCTAAATGACCTCTTGGGAAACAAGTCTCCGGTCCATGTACCGCTCAGATTTCTTCTCGTGTAACTGTGAACTGTGTCAGCGCGGGGAATCCGTCTCTGTTGAGCAGATGTCAATCGTGCCTCGGTTTTGCTTTGTTGCCTCTACCAAGATGATTTCCCGTTTCTCTCTTCACTGGAGCAGGCAGACACAGCCAACGCACATCAAGTGTCAAGAGACACACTCCGTCCGCTGAGCTCAACGCTAGTGCAGATGCACATGTGCGACGAAGTCAACACACGTGCTTGTGGAGAGAAAGAAAGGGACTCCCAGGCGTGTGGAGCGACGGATAGAAAGAGCGGGCGCTAAGGAACACAGAGTTTCAGGCACACTGTCTCCACACGAACAGGGACATGTCTGCAGGTATCCTAGATCTTGATTCTTAAACTTGAGGAAACATGCGTCTGAGCAAAACTCCCAAACACTTCCAGGAAAGACACAGGCTCTCCCACAAGCACACAAGTGCTTGCCCTCAGCTATAGATCAGGGACAAGCTTGTGAAGAGATGCCCTGCTCTTCTTTCGCCTTGTGGCATGATGTGTTTCGTTTCTCTTGGAGATCGATTGCTAAGCGTCTTTCCTCGGGCGACTGTGAAGCATTTGCCAGGGGAAGAGAAGTAGCACGGAACAGCATTCAGTACTGCCTACGAGTGCCTTTGCTCCTTTGCTAGCAAAGCTCCAAGAACAGGCACATCTCTATCTTCAGGTACCTTCCAAATGTGGATTCCCCTGCAGTCCCGTAGGCGGGCGTGCAGTACGCCAACCATCAACGGACGTATTTCGCTTCAAGCCTGTCAGGACGTTTCTCGTCCGTCTTACCGTCAAGAGATGGGAGTGGGCGCGTTTGCGGATGTGTGCGTGTGTGTGGCCACGCGTTTGCTTAGGCATCAGTGTGTGAAAAGGTAGGTGCTTTTCTCTAGCTGCGTGTGCATGCACGTGGTGCTGGGTGCACGTACCTGGGTACTTGTGGAAAGGTTTCTGCGTGCTTTTCGCTGAGGAACCGTGTGTGTGCACGTGGACAAACAGAAGGCGTAGCAACTAGGTTCCAGCGCCGAAGGCGGCAAAAGACAAGGTTTCCGACGCTATCTCCTCCTCTCCCCAGACCTAGTCGCGCAAAGCAAGCCGCTAAGCCGGCGACCGGCAAGAGAGCTACAACGAAGCATGCCGACCGGAGAAAATAGCAGCAGCTCCTCTGTTCACACCTTGTTTCTGCCATGTGCTTGAACGCCAATACGTTCGTGCTGCTGTGAGATGAAAGACGTCCTTCTGAATCTGTGGTTGCTCACACCGGTGCACTTGTTAGTGTATCCATTCAGTCCTGAGCTGCGGGGCATTCAGAAGTGGCTCTGTGGAGACGTCTGCATAGAGGCAGCTGTCAGAACACGCACACTCGGCTGTTCACCAAAACACATGCAGACGCGTCCTTAGCCTGTAGATTTGGATGCACAGAGTTGCCTCTGTTGGTTGAGACAAGGGAATCGCGCCTGTACGCACAGAAGCAATAGCGGACCGTTTCCCTCGGAGTGAACACCAAAGAGCCGTCTATACACTCGCAGACACGGGAACGTGCTTCAATGCAGTCACAGAGGCACCAGCTTTTGAAGAGAGGCTCTGGTGATTCTGGCACTTTTCAGGCACATTCCTGAAAGTCGCGCACACTGCTGTTCACTCGCTAAATGACCTCTTAGGAAACACGTCTCCGGTCCATGTACCGCTCAGATTTCTTCTCGTGTAACTGTGAACTGTGTCAGCGCAGGGATTCTGTCTCTGTTGAGCAGATGTCTATCCTCCCTTGGTTTTGCTTTGTTGCCTCTACCAAGATGATTTCCCGTTTCTCTCTTCACTGGAGCAGTCAGACACAGCCAACGCACATCAAGTGTCAAGAGACACACTCCGCTGAGCTCAACGCTTGTGCAGACGCACCTGTGCGACGAAATCAACACACATGCTTGTGGAGAGAAAGACACGGACTCACACGCGTGTGGAGCGACTGATGGATACAGTACGCGCTAAGGAACACAGACGTTCAGGCACACTGTCTGCACACAAACAGGGACCGGTGTGCACAGGTATCCTAGACCTTGATTTATCGACCCCGCCACACGGACCTGCCCAAAACTCCCAAACACTTATAGGAAATACGCCGGCTCTCCCTCAAGCACGCAACCGCCTACCCTCAGCTATAAATCAGGAACAAGCTTGCCAAGAGACGCCCTGTTGTTCTTCCGCGTTACGGCATAAACTCTCTCGTTTCTCCCGTAGGTCGGTTGCTCTGAGGCATCTTTCCTTGAGCGACTCTGGAGCGTTTGCCGTAGGAGAGAAGCAGCACGGAGCAGCATTGGCTACTGCCTACCGCTGTCTCTCTCTGTTGCTTTACTAGCAGAGCTCACTTGCATCTGTCCGCATGAGAAATGCAGGTGTGTGCAACACGCGGAACATTGCCAACAAACAACGCAGCTATGCCCTACCTCCACCTTCAGCATGAATGGAGAGTGCATCAAGGCACACGCATGTGGACAGACAAACGTTTGTAGGCACAAATGCTTTCACACACAGGCTTGTCCAAGAACAAGTACATAATCAGCACGTACCCTCCAAGTGTGTATTCTCGTGCAGCTACGTATGCGTCTGTGCAGTATGCCAGCCATCAACGGACGTGTTTCCCCTCAAGCATGTCAGTGCGTTTCACATACGTCTTTCTGTCAATAGATGGGAGTGGGCACGCTTGCCGATGTGCGCATGTGTTTGGCCACGCTTTTGCTTACGCCTCAGTGTGTGAAACGCTAGGTGCTTTTCTCTAGCTGCGGGTGCGTGCACGTGGCGGTGCGTGCACATACCTGGGTGCTTGGCGATAGGTTTCTGCGTGGTTTTCGCTGAGGAAGGGTGTGTGTGCGCGTGGACAAACAGAAGGCGTTGCAACTAGGTTTCCAGCGCTGAAGAAGGCAAAAGGCAAGCTTTCCGATGCTCTCTCTTTCTCTCCCTATACCTAGTCGTGCCAAGAAAGCCGATAAGCCTGCAATTGGCAAGAGAGCTACAACGAAGCATGCCGACAGAGAAAATACCAGCAGATCATCTCTTCACACGTTGTCTCTGATATACGCTTGGACGCAAATACGTTCGTGCTTCCGTGAGATTAAAGACGTCCATCTGAATGTGGGATTGCGCCCAGCCGTGCCATTTCTCGTTTATCCATTCAGTCCTGGGGTGCGGGGCTTTCAGAACTGGGTCTGTAGAGACGTCTGCGTGGCTGCCGCTGTCCGAACACGCACACTCGAATGTTTACCAAAGCATATGCAGACGTGTTTTACCAAGTCGATTTGCACGCACAGAGGCACCTCTGCTCGGAAGAGACAACGGAATGGCGAGTGCACGCACAGAAGACAAAGCGGACCAGTTGTCTTTGTGTACACAGATACCGCCGTCTACACTCTCGCAGACACAGGAACGCGCATCAATGCAGTCACAGAGCCAGCAGCTTTTGAAGACAGGCTCTGCTGGTTTTGGCACTTTTCAGGCACACTCCTGAAAGCCGCGCACACTGTTCTTCCTTGGCTAAATGACCTCTTCGCAAACACGTCTCTGGTCGATCTACGGCTCAGCTTTCTTCTCGTGGAACTGGGAAATGTCAGCGCAGGGAATCCCTTCTGTCAAGCGCATGTCAGTCCTTGCCTATGTTTACTACTCTTGCTTCTACCTACATGCTTTCATTTTTCTACGTTCACTTGAGAAGTCATGTCTGTGCTGTGTTACACACAGGCACAGCCAACGCACACCAGGTGTCAACGGACACACTCCGCTGAGCTCAACGCTAGCGCAGATGCACGTGTGCGATGAAATCAACACACATGCTTGTGGAGAGAAAGACACGGACTCACACGCGTGTGGAGCGACCGATGGATACAGCAGGCGCTAAGGAACACAGACGTTCAGGCACACTGTCTGCACACAAACAGGGACCGGTGTGCACAGGTATCCTAGACCTTGATTTATCGACCCCGCCACACGGACCTGCCCAAAACTCCCAAACACTTACAGGAAAGACGCAGGCTCTCCCTCAAGCACACAAGCCCCTGCCCTCAGCTATAAATCAGGAACAAGCTTGCCAAGAGACGCCCTGTTGTACTTCCGCGTTACGGCATAAACTCTCTCGTTTCTCCCGTAGGTCTGAGGCATCTTTCCTCGAGTGACTCTGGAGCGTTTGCCGTAGGAGAGAAGCAGCACGGAGCAGCATTGGCTACTGCCTACCGCTGTCTCTCTCTGTTGCTTTACTAGCAGAGCTCGCTTGCATCTGTCTGCGGAACATTGCCAACAAACAACGCAGCTATGCCCTGCCTCCAGCTTCAGCATGAACGGAGAGTGCATCAAGGCACACGCATGTGGACAGACAAACGTTTGTAGGCACAAATGCTTTCACGCACAGGCTTGTCCAAGAACAAACACATAATCAGCACGTACCCTCCAAGTGTGTATTCTCGTGCAGCTACGTATGCGTCTGTGCAGTACGCTAGCCATCAACGGACGTGTTTACCCTTAAAGCATGTCAGTGCGTTTCACGTACGTCTTTCTGTCAATAGATGGGAGTGGGCGCGCTTGCCAATGTGCGCATGTGTTTGGCCACGCTTTTGCTTACGCCTCAGTGTGTGAAACGCTAGGTGCTTTTCTCTAGCTGCGGGTGCGTGCACGTGGCGGTGCGTGCACATACCTGGGTGCTTGGCGATAGGTTTCTGTGTGGTTTTCGCTGAGGAAAGGTGTGTGTGCGGGTGGACAAGTAGAAGGCATTGCAACTAGGTTTCCAGCGGTGAAGAAGGCAAAAGGCAAGTTTTCCGATGCTCTCTCTTTCTCTCCCTATACCTAGTCGTGCCAAGAAAGCCGATAAGCCTGCGATCGGCAAGAGAGCTGCAACGAAGCATGCCGACAGAGAAAATACCAGCAGATCATCTCTTCACACATTGTCTCTGATATACGCTTGGAAGCAAATACGTTCGTGCTTCCGTGAGATTAGACACGTCCGTCTGAATATGGGATTGCGCCCAGCGGTGCTATTGCTCGTTTATCCATTCGGTCCTGGGGTGCGGGGCTTTCAGAACTGGGTCTGCAGAGACGTCTGCGTGGCTGCCGCCCTCTGAACATGCACACTCGAATGTTTACCAAAGCATATGCAGACGCGTTTTACCAAGTTGATTTGCATGCACAGAGGCACCTCTGCTCGGAAGAGACAACGGAATGGCGAGTGCACGCACAGAAGACAAAGCGGACCAGTTGTCTTTGTGTGCACACGATACCGCCGTCTATACTCTCGCAGACACAGGAACGCACATCAATGCAGTCACAGAGCCAGCAGCTTTTGAAGACAGGCTCTGCTGGTTTTGGCACTTTTCAGGCACACTCCTGAAAGCCGCGCACACTGCTGTTCTTTGGCTAAATTACTGTCATAGAGGCACCCCTAGATTAGTTCTAGGGACAACAGGGTCCAAAGCAACTTTTATTAAACCGGTGAGAAACGGGGTTTTAGCACTCCAAAAGTGACTTAAATATAGGGTCGGATATCAGTTGAGGAAAATTATTAAGGGGCAGCAACTAATACAACAGGCGGTCCACAGTGTGCATGCACATGGCTTCACCCAAAACAGTGCCGGAACCATCTCTGAGTCCGGGAAGAGTACACACTTGCCTGAACATGGTGCAGGATTATTCTTAAAGAGATACAGGTACTTGTAGTGAGTACGGAAAGTGTATGCTCGCGATTCCGCAAGGGTAAATTTATAATACACTCGCAATCCTGTGAGTGTTAATTTACCTACACGTGCGAATGTGCACGGAATAATACACGTGCTTATGTGGAAACACAGGAGGAAAATACACTCACGATTGTGCGAGGAAATAATTGAAAGTACGCGTGCAAATGCGTACCCAATAACCCTAACTCTAACACTAACCCTAACCCTCATAACCATAACCCTAACCCTAAAACCTAACCCTAACCCTAAACCCTAACACTAACCCTAAAACTAGCCCTAAACCCTATCTCTAGAGCCTAGCCCTAGGCCCTATCCCTAAACCCAATACTAGGCCCTACCCTAACCCTTACCCTGACCCTAACCCTAAAATTTACCCTAACCCTAACGACCATAACCTTAACAACCCTACCCTAGCCCTAAAGTCTAACGTTAACCCTAAACCTAACCCTAACACTAAACCCTAACCGTAACCGTAACCCTAACCCTAACCCTAACCCTAGCCCTAATCCTAACCCTAACCCTAACTGTAACCCTTACCAACCCTAACCCTAACCCTCACCCTAACCCTAACCCTAAATCTCACCCTAACCCTAACCCTAACCCTAGACCCAAACACTAAGGCTAAACCTAACCCTAGCCCTAACCCTTTCCGAACCGTATCGCAAAAACTAACTCTAACCCTAACCTTAACCTAAGCCTATATGACCCTGGCCCTAATGACCCCAACCCCTAACCCTAACCATAACGCTAACCCTAACCCTAACCCAAAATCTTATAACCGTTCCCCTAACCCTAATAACCCTAACTCTAATAACCCTAGCCATAGACCCTAACCCTAACCCTAATCCTAACCCCAACCATAACCCTTACCCAACCCTAACCCAAAACCTAACTCTAACCCTAACACTAACCCTAAACCTAATGACCCTAGCCCTAATGACCCTAACCCTAACCCTAACCCTAACCTAACCCTAATCACCCTAGCCCTAATGACCCTAACCCCTAACCCTAAACCTTAACCCTATCCGTAACACTAACGCTAATCCTAGACTCTAACCCTAGCCCCAATAACACTAATGCTAACCCTTATAACCCTAACCCTAACCCTAAACGTAACCCTAATAAACCAAACCCTAACCCTAGAGCCTAACCATAGACCCTAACATTAACCGTAAGCATAGGACCTAACCCTAATGCTAACGCTAACCCTAACCTTAACCCTAACCCAAAACCTAATAACCCTTACGCTAACCCTAATAACCCTAATAACCCTAACTCTAATAACCATAACCCTAACTCTAGACCCTAACCCAAACCCTAATCCTAACCCTAACCACAACCCTCACCCGACCCTAATCATACCCCTAACTCTAAACGCTAACCCTAACCCTAAACCTAACACTAACCCTAAATCCTAACCCTAACCGTAACACTAACCATAATCCGAAACCCTAACCCTAACCCTAACACTAACCCTAACAATAACCCTAACAATAACCCTAGAGCCCAACACTAGACCCCAACCTTAACCATAACCCTAAGCCCAAACCCTAACCCTCACAGTAACACTAACCCTAAATTCTAACCCTAACCCTAAACCCTAACCCCAACCCTAAATGTAACCATAACTCTGACCCTAGAGCCTAACGCTACGCCCTAACGCTAACCCTAATCCTAACCCTAAACCTAACCCTAACGCTAACCCTAATACCCCTAAAACTAACCCTAACCCTAATAACCATAAATCGAATAACCCTAACCCTAACCCTAAACCTAACCCTAACCCAAACCCTATGCCTCTAACCCTAACGCTTAACTCTAACCGCAACATTAACGCTAAGCGTAGAACCTAACCCTAACCCAAGTAACCCTAACCCTAACCCAAATAACCGTAACGCAAAACCTAATAACCCTAACCCAAATAACCCTAACCCTAATAAGCTTAACCCTAAACCTAACCCAAAGCCTAATAACCCTAACTTTAATAACCCTAACCCTAATACTAACCCTAACCTTAAACCTAACCCTAACCCTAAGAACCCTAATTCTAATAAGCCTAACCCTATGCCAAACTCTAACCCTAATCCCTAACCTTAACCCTATCCCTAACCCTTACCCTAAACCCTAACCCTAACCCTAAACATAACCCAAACCATAACCCTAGAGCCTAACCCTAGACCCTAAGGTTAACCCTAACCCTAGGCCCTAACCCTAACCCTAGAGCCTAACCCTAGACCCTAACCTTAAACCTAAACCTACGTCCTAACCCTAACGCTAATTACCATAACCCTGATGACCCTAACCCTAACTCCAAACTTTAACCCTAACCCTAAAGCTAACCCTAACCCTAACACTAACCCTAACCTTAACCCTAACCCTAACCCTAAACCATAACCCTAACAGTAACCCTAACCCTAACTGTAACCCTAACCCAAATCCTTAACCCGAAACCCTAACCCGAAACCCTAACCCTAAATCTAACCCTAACCCTAACGCTAATCCTAACCCTAAACCTAACCCTTACAGAACCCTAACCCTAAACGTAACCCTAACCCTAACCCTTAACCCACTAATGACCCCAACCTTAGTATCCCTAACCCTAACCGTAACCCTAACCCTAACACCTAACCTTAATCCCAACCCTAACCCTAACCCTAAAGACCCTAAGCCTTACCCTAATGACCCTAACCCTCACGTAACCCTAACCCTAACCCTAACCCTAACCCTGACACTAAACCTAAGACCGCCCTGACCATAACCCTAACCCTGAACCTTACCCTGACACTGACACTAACCCTAACACTAACCCTTACCTTAACCATAACCAAACTGACCATAACCATAAACCTAACCCTAACCCTAACTCTAATCGTAACCCTAGGCCTAACCCTTGCCCAACCCTAACCCTAAACCTAACCCGAACCCTAACCCTAACCCTGACAGTAAACATAAGCCTGACCCTGACCCTGACCCTGACCCTAACCCTAACCCTGAACCTTACCCTGACCCTGACCTTGACCCTAACCCGAACCCTAAGCCTAACGCTTACCCTAACCCTAAACCCTAACCCTAAAACCTAACGCTAACTGTAACCCTAACCCTAACACTAACCCTAAACCTAAACCCTAAACCTAACCCTAACCATAAACCTAATACTAACAATAAACCTAACCCTAAGTCAAGAGCCTAACCCTAAACCTAATCCTAAACCTAATTCTAGCCCTTACCCTAAACCTAGGCCCGAATCACCATAACCCTAATGACCCTAACCATAACCCTAAACCCTAACCCTAACCGTAACCCTAACACTAATCTTAACCCTACGCCTAACCCTAACTCTAATCCTAACCCTACCCCTTATCCTATATCCTGAAACTAACCCTAATCCTAAGCATAACCATAACCCTAACCTTAACCCGAACCCTAACCCTAAACCCTAACCCTAACCGTAACCCTAACCCTAACCCTAAAACTAAAACTAACCCTAAGCCCTAACCCTAAACCAAACCCTAACCCTAACCTAAACCTATCCATAACCCTTACCCAAACCTAACCCAAAATCTGATTCTAACCCTAACCCTAACCCTAGGCTCTAAACCTAACACTAATCCTAATCCTAACCCTAACCCTAATGACCCTAGCCCTAATGAGCCGAACCCCTAAACCTAAACCTAACCCTAATGCTAACCCTATCCCTAATCCTAACCCTAACCCGTAATCCTTACCGTAACATTTAAACTAACCTAACCGTAACCCCAATCCCCCGAACCTTAACCCTAACCCTAATAACCCTAGCCCTAACCCAAAACCTAATAACCCTAACCCTAATAACCCTAACTCTAATGACCCTAACCTTAATCCTAACCCTAACTCCAACCATAACCCTAAATCTAACCTTAATAACCCTAACTCTAATATCCTTAACCCTAAACCAAAAGCCTAACCCTAACCCCAAACCCTAACCCTAACACTAACCCTAACCCTTACCCTAAACACTAACCCTAACCCTAAACCTAACCTTAATGACTCTAACCATAGATCATAACGTTAAGCCTAACCCTACACCCGAACCCTAACCCTACCCTTAGAGCCTCACCCTAAATGCTAACCTTAACCCTAACCCTAGGCCCTAACCCTCACCCTAATCCTAAACCTAATCCTAACCCTTACCCTAACCCTAACCCTAATGACCGTAACCCTAATGACCCTAAGCCTTATCCTAAGCTCTAACCTTAACCATAAACGTAACCTTAATTCTAACCCTAAACTCTAACCCTAACCCGAACCCTAATGACCCTAACCCTAATGACCTTAACCCTAACCCTAAAAAGCCTAGCCCTAACCGTAACCCTAACCCTAACC